>NW_025421481.1:0-625000 GCF_011764305.1 Mustela putorius furo
GGTCATCATGAACTTGGGACTGACCATGCAGGCAGGTCCAGGCCTACCCCAGCCCCATCCTCCCCTCCCTCCTGCTTTGGACCCAGCTTTTGCCCAGGATTCCCATGCAGGAAAAAGGACCCTTGCCCCTCACCCTCTCTGGACCAGCTTGTGGACCCAGGTCCCTGGCCTGCAGCTCCAACCACCCATGAAATCTTAATGGAATCATCGATTCCACAACAAATCGAAACTCTCACAGCCCGGAGGACAAAGGGAGTGTCAGTGCTGCCTGGTAAGGGAAACTCGCCCGTACTGAAAGGGACTCGAGGAAGGGGTGGGGGATCCATGTGTCTCAAAGCAGCACCCCATCTCATCTCAACATGCCCCTCTCTAGAGCCTTCCCTCCTCTGCTCTCCAGGATAGCAAGATTCCTTCCCAGTCCTTGAGTCTGAGCTGGAGGCCCATGTCAGTTGTGGGCCAGTAACCAGGACCCTTTTGCAAACAGAGCCCCCTCTCTGTGCATTTCTCAGGTAACCTTCTGAGATCAGCACCAGAGCACATCAGAAATAATCAGGTCCCTTCTCAGTGGGTAACACTACCATCCCCCAGATACACAGGTCAGAACTCCAGGCATCATCCTTGACAACCGACAATGCCCTAGTCTCCTGGCCTAATCTCTCACCACACCTTCTCGTCTGGCCTGAGAATCTTCTTAAACCTGTCCACTTCTCAGGATCCCCATAGCTGCTGCCCTGATGCAAGCCCTGGCCAGAGACACCTTTCCCAAATCCAGACCTGATGCAGTTACTAAGGATTTGGGGAGCTGCTGCTAAAGGGGGGCACTCAGGGGGTTCTGGGTTCCCACCCCTCTGCTCAAAGCAGAGTTTGTTAAGTGAAGGAGCTGGGATGACTGGACCGTGCTCACCTCTCGTGCTTGTGCTGCCACGATTCTCTGCACCTGGGATCCCCCACCAGCCCACATCCTTCTCACCTCTGCCCTTTTATACTTTCCTCTTCGGACAAGCTCCGTTCTGCACTTAGCCCCTGCTTCCTTGATTTGAAACAACATCAGTTACAAAATGTATCATTCCAAGTTTTTAATTGGGATGGTGGGGACTGGGTGGTTGAAGTTTCGTTAAATGTATCAACTGGAAAATGCGTCCTGATGTTGGGGAATGGTGATTTAAAAGAAAACAAAAGGTACATACAATCTCCAACTGTAACTGATGCCCCCAGTTCTCCCCTTGCCCCAGTGCCCACCACAGGACCCCACATAGACAAGGAAATAGTCTGTTGTTTGATGAATGAAGAATTGACGGATGAGCTGTGTGAATGAGCTCCTCAGCCCAAGTAGAAGTCTGGGGCTTCGCAGAGCAGGAAGGAGGCCTCTAAAACCTTCCCCTCGTCCTGCCCCAACCCAACTCTCCAACTCTGAGGGGACGAACTCCAGACCACACGGCTGGCCCGGTTTTTGGAGCAGCCCCTATCTTTAAAAAAATTCTTCCTGAGGGGACCTGGAGCTGGCTCAGATGGTAGAGAGCTGGCGACTTGTGATCTCTCAGGGTTGGAAAATTCAAAAGCTCCTCACACAGAGTGTAGAGGGAGATTACTTAAAAAATAAATCATAAAGGGGCGCCGGGGTGGGCCAAGTTCAGTTAAAGTGTCTAACTATTGTTTTCAGCTCAGGCTGTGGATCTGGGGGTGGTAATGACATCGAGCCTCCGCCAGCCCCCAGGGCTCCATGCTCAAGCCGGAGAGTATGCTTCAAGGCTACCTCTCCCTTCATCCTTTGCCCCTCCCCCCAGCATGAATTTGTGTGCGCACATGCTCTCTTTTCCCTCAAACAACTAAATAAATATAAATCTTTAAAAATATAAATAAAGGGGCGCTTGGGTGGCTCAGGGGGCTTAAAGCCTCTGGCCTTCGGCTCGGGTCATGATCCCAGCGTCTAGGCATCGAGTCCCACATCGGGCTCTTGCTCAGTGTGGGGAACCTGATTTCCTCTTATCTCTGCCTATCTCTCTGCCTACTGTATGATCTCTGTCAACTATAAATAAAATCTTTAACATATACATAATAAATAAATAAATATTGAAAAAAAATTAAATTCTTCTTCATCAGCTTGTCCGTTTGGGCTCTTGAAAGACCATCCATCTGGCCCAGGAGGTCGTTCTTGCCCTCCCCTCACCACACTGAAAAACCCCATCCCCAGCCCTGCCCCGGCCTAGGCAGGCCTGAAGCCCGGGTCATAGACGGGGAGCCATGTCCTCCAGGGCAGCACTGGGATCCCCCCCCCAGCCCCCTCCCGATTCTGTTGAACCGGAAGCAGCGCTGGGGGGCCCCGGCTGGAAGAGGTAAGAGGTTGAGGGGAGTCCCTGGCCTGGGGCAGGCTGTGCTGTTTTGGGGGATGGTGCTGCCCCTGGTGGTCGACGAAAGGCCGATTGTAAAACTCGTCTTTGCGAGTCGCTTTCAGACATTCCTATTCTTAAAAACCCTTAGTGTGGACCCAGCTGGGGGATGCCGGGCGGGAAGGAGTGGAAGCCCGTCCTTTGGCCAGCTGGCGGGCGCGCAGCACACACCATACCACCCCACCGGCCATCTCTCAGAGGACTGTAGGTGTTTGCTGACCTCAACGCATCCCACGCACAGCTCTGGCTCCCACCACCCAGGCCGGCCAACCTGCTCCTCTCGCCCACCTCCCCTATCCCAGTCGTGGTTCTCCTTCTTCTTCCACAATACCCAGGAGTCACCCTTGAATCCTGTCCTCCCTCACCTGCCGCTGCCCCCACTCATACTCCTGCTGGTCATCTGGTGTGTCTGCCTCCCAAGTATGGCCCTGTGTCCTTCCACTGCGTCCTGCTGAGCCCCACCAAGTCCCACCATCTCCAGACTGGGACTGATACCTGCTGCAGCACCAGCCTTTTCACTGGCACTCCTGGCCTCCTCTACCTCTCTAGCCGGTTTCTACAGGGCCTAAAGCAAACCCCACCTCCAGTGTCTGCCTCTGCACTAAGGAAAGATACCCCCATGACCCAGGACTGACAGGGTCTGGCCCCTGCCTGCCTCCTCTCTAACTCAACTCCATCTTCCCTTCCCCCAGCCTCTTAGTCTCTGGTCATTCTGGTCTTCCCTCACTACAATCAGAGCCAAGTTCATTTCCACTTCTAGGGTTTTGACCTTATAATTCCCCTTGCTGGAATGTTGCTGCCCCTCCTTGCTGTCCAGGAAGGCTCCTGTTCACTCCGTGGTCTCTTTGGCTGAAGAGGAGAGGTTCCTGCTCAGGGGGGCTCTCCCTTGGTGCCCCTGATTGCTGTGGTCACTGCATCATTCCTCACACCCAGCATGGGGCCTGGCACAAAGTTAGGCATCACAAAGAGAGGAAAACCGGATTTCGTGGTGGCCCAGTCCTGTAAGGAGGAACCTCTCAAAGTACACCTCCGATTAAGCTGGCAAGAGCTACACGGTAAAAAGAGGTGGGTGGGCAGAGAGGGGCAGGGGAGAGGTGGGGAGTGTGTCTTTCAAAGATTTTTATTTTATTTTATTTATTTGACAGGACAGAGATCGCAAGTGGGCATAGAAAGGCAGGCAGAGAGGGGAAGGGAAGCAGGCTCCCCCCCCGCCGAGCAGAGTGCCCGATGTGGGGCTTGATCCCAGGACCCTGGAATCATGAACTGAAGCCGAAGGCAGAGGCTTTAACCCACTGTAACCACGCAGGGCCCCCAAGGCAGGAAATTCTTGAACTTGACACTCTGTATGCATAATAAGCATGCATCAGGTTGGGGTGAGGACTGACACATGCCCCAGACCCAGGAGTGGCCAGTTGCCTCCTGCTGGGGCCTCCTAGGCTTTGAAGATCCAGGAGGCTAAGCTCAGAGGCTTCCCTGACCTCACCAGCGTTGTCCTGGATTGACAGGGAGAAACTCCTGTCTAACATGGACAGCTACCTCTCTGATGTCTAGGGCTTAGACGGGTGCCAGCTCTTCCTGGGATGGGCATAAGTTCACTCCCTCACTCATCCGAGAATATTTTGTTGAACTCCTACTACATGCTAAGCACTGGTGCTTGGCCTTGAGGATCCAACACAGGGAGAGACAAACAGTGAACTTACAGGCAAAATACACATAATAATAACCGCTGACATTTATCGTGTGTTCTCAGTCTCTGTGGAGCACTGTTGCTAGAGCCCCAGATGATCTCATTTAATGCTCAAACATCCTTATGAGGCAGGTGACAAGTTATTATAAGAGTCCAGGAGGGGGCGCCTGGGTTGGCTTCAGTCAGTTAAAGCAGGGAGCAGGTGTGGGGCGGAGGGGGACACTTCTGGTTTCCGCTCGGGTGGTGGGATCCAGCCCCAGGATGGGCTCCGTGCTCCTCGTGATCTGCTTGTCCCTCTTCCTCGTCCTCCTGCTAGCCCTTCCGCTGCTTATGCACACACACACTCTCTCTAAAATAAAATAAATAAAAATCTTGGGGGGAAAAAAAATAAAAGAAAGAGCGAGCGAGGGAGCCAGGAGCCTTCTCCTGTAATCAGGGATACCCCCAAGGAAGGGCGCGGTTTTTGCCACGTAGCCAGAAGGATGGGAGGGAAACAGCTTTGTTTTAGGGCAGGGCAAAAGAGTTTTTCGGGCATGTGGAATAAAAAAAACAGGAAGTTAAGTGCAAAGGCCCTGAGGGAGGAGGAAAGGGCTCTAGTATCCAGGAGGCTCGACTTCTCCAGGACGCTGGGCCTATGCTCCCATCCGCACAGTCCCAGGCTCGTCCTGGCCCCTTGGCTCCCAGACACCCGCCCCACAATTCCGGGCCGGGCTTCCAGACAGCTTGCTCCGCCCGACCCCCTTTCCGGAGCAGCGCCTCTCCGTGGAACCCTCCGGAAGGTCACGCAGTCCCCCGCTCAGTCCCCGGGGCCCATTGTCTCCCTTTCCGCCTCAGAGATAGCCTTAAAATAGGCCTGGGGCCCTGCGGTGGCCCCAAGCGACTGGGGCCCTGGCCCCCCGCCCCCGGTCTGCCCCACCCGGCCCCCCCCCTTCCCCCCCGCCCCGGCCCCGCCCCGGCCTCCGTGGCGCCGCGCACCAGCGGTCTCTAGCGCGCGGCGCGCGCCCGGCGCCCCCGCTCCGCCCACCTCTGGAATCGTTGGTGTTCTCGCCGGGAGCGCTTGTTTCGCTGGCGCCCCAGGCCCCCCTGTGAGTGCCCGAGGCGTGGTCTCGTAGCCCCCACGGGCCTCTCATGCTTGTGGCCTGTGGTACTTGTTGTGTCGCGGAGAGGGAGGACGTGTGCGGAGAAGACCTGGGGGTCCGATGCGAGTGCCGCTTGCTACTGTCCGGGCTGGATGCCCAGCCAAGTTACTTAACCTTTCAGAGACTTGCGTTTCTCTCTTCTCCTTGCCCTCCGGCCTGACCTCACGGATCGCTCTGAGAATTAAGGGAGATGCGGGTGTGTGCAGAGGTGGGCTCGGGGGACAGGCGTCTTGCTGAGCGGCCACTGTCACACGTGGAGTATGTGGGCCTCACTTGTATCTCCCTCTGTGTGTCCTCTGTGGCCTTCTTTTCTCCCCTCCTCTCTCCCTTTTCTCTCCCTTTCCTTCTCCGGATCTTTTGGGTGTTTTCCTCTGTGTGCCTATGTCTCTTTCTGCTTCTGTCCTTCAGTCTTGCCATCCTAGCACTCCGATGACACACCCTTGGGGGGGCAGGGCAGCTGGACCATCCAGCCCCCTGTAACTCCCTGGAATGGGCAGGTGGCAGAGGCAGAAGCTGGGTGACAGCGCCGGGCTGAGAGCAAACCCAGGTGCTCCCGACCTCGGGTGCCTGCTGTCACTGTTTCCTGCCCACTCGGGTGTCAATGCTGAGCTTTCCTTCTGGGCTGGGGCACCTGGAAAGGTGGAGGTAGGATGGTCTCCCCAGCCAGGAGGTGCCAGGCCTGCTCTGCTGCTGGCCTCCCACGTGACACTTAGCACAGAGCTGGCCTTGGGAGGGAGGGTGAGAGAGCTGCATGTACGTAGACTGCAAATGAACTCACGGGCTCCTTGTTTAAAAAAAGAGAAGAGCATTTGAAGATGGCGATAGCAGAGCGTTCCGCTGAGTGTGGGATCCTTCTGCATGCAGGGCCCCTGTAAGGGCATGGGTCACTTTCCTATGAGTTAGGTACTGCCTCCCCCTCCCATAACACCCACCTTTCATTCTGCTCAGTAAATGTCCTTATCCCACCACTCCTGGAACTGATAAAGTGGGGGGTTGGGCTGAGCTAGCTCAGGCGAGCCCCACCCTCAAAAAGGGCTTGGGAGAGCTGGGGTCAAGTCTGTAGGGCCCCGGCCTAGTGTTCGCATGCATCCCTGCTCGGCCACGGACTCTAGAGCCTTGCTTCCTCTCGGAACCTTGGTTTTGTCATCTCTAGAATGAAGGCACCTGCTCGATCCCAGGACCCTGAGATCATGACCTGAGCCGAAGGCAGAGGCTTAACCCACTGAGCCACCCAGGCACCCCCTTTTTAAAAAAGATCTTATTTGAGAGAGAGCATGAGTTTGGGGAGAGGGGCAGAGGGACAAGCAGACTCCCTGTGCCCACCCAGCACCTCAGGTACCAGCTGTTTTTACTACATTGTTGATGCCAACGAAAGGCACAGAATGTCCAAATTAATTCATTTTGGGTGGAGGGGAAATGGAGGAAGAGGTTTGAAGGAAAATGTTCATAGTTTTAGTGAGGGTAGCATATCCTAACCCGAGCAAGCCTGGGGCATGCGGGTGGCTCAGCGGGTTAAGCATCGGCCTTCAGCTCAGGTCATGATCCCAGGGCCCTGGGATTGAGTCCCACATCCGGCTCTCTTCTCAGCAGGGAGTCTGCTTCTTCCTCTCTCCCTTACCCCACTCGTGCTCTCTCTCAAGTACTTAAAAACAAACCCAAAGAAAACCACAGCAAGCCTGGGGACCACAAATGTGTCATTCAAGTGCTCATAGAAGCACCTACCTTGTGCCATTTTACAGGAGGAGTTTTTGCTGAGTTTAGATATGACCCTGGAGAATTACTTAAGATTTTTTTAAAAAAAACATTTTATTTGACAGAGATCACAAGTAGGCAGAGAGGCTGGCAGAGAGAGAGAGGGGGGAAGCAGGCTCCCCGCTGTGCAGGGATGTGTGGCTCGATCCCAGGACCCTGGGATCATGACCTAAGCTGAAGGCAGAGGCTTTAACCTACTGAGCCACCCAGGCGCCCCAGATTACGTAAGATTTTTTGAGTGCGCCTTAGGAAGAGTAATTCATAGCTGAAGGCTATGTGAGTTTTGAGAGGGGGCAACAGACAGACTGCACTGGGGAACAGATGGGCCTCTGGGGATCTGAGCTACTGCTGGGCACATCACCTATTAGGTGCCAGGCTCTGCACCAGCTGCTGGAGATGATGTTGGGAGCAACACAGACTGATCCCTGTCCTCGTGGAGCTTCCCAGCTAGCTGGGGAGATGATCTCAGTGTGTCCTAAAAACTAGTAGGGTACTGCGGGAGCACAGGACTAGTCCAGAGCAGGGCGGGAGGTGGCTTCCCAGAGGAAGGTAACATAAATTGAGGCAGGTGCACCAGCAGAGGGAATAGCAAAGGCCCAGAGAGAGTTGGACTGAAAAAAGGTAGGTATGGGTGGAGAGGAGTCTGAGGGGCAAATGGTGAGTGAGGAAGCTTGAGGCCTTTGCCCTGAGAAAAATAGCAATAGGTTTTAAGCAAAGGAGTCAAATCTAAGAAAAATGTTCTGGCTGCCAACATGGAGCGCAGGGGTTGGACTGGAGGCTGGGAGGCACTCACGGCTCTTGCTGTGGTCAAAGTTCCAGACAATGGTGGGCATTGAGTAGGGTGGCAGAGATGAAGTCACCTAGAGGCAGATGGGTTTTCTGAGATAGTTAAGCTGCAAACCTGACACCCTTCCTTCCTTTCCCTGGCA
Organism: Mustela putorius furo; assembly: GCF_011764305.1. Classification (NCBI taxonomy): domain Eukaryota; kingdom Metazoa; phylum Chordata; class Mammalia; order Carnivora; family Mustelidae; genus Mustela; species Mustela putorius. Next base: position 7,895 of record NW_025421481.1, read on the forward strand.
ACATCTGACCACCACCACATCCATATCCATCCTCAAGAAACCAACATGAAATCAACGAACTCCTTGTCCAAGACCCTGTCCTTTTCTAGAACATGCAGAGCTGGAGCTTGGGGAGTAGGATGGGCAGGGATTTCCCCACTCCTTTGAAGGTAGTGGTGGAAGCCTACTCAAGACCTCCCAGATGTGAGTGCGGCTCTCTGGATATGCTGCCATCAGGGCTGGGGTGGTAGTTGGCTGGCAGCACCTGGCACACTCAACAAGCCAAGTGATGAGAAAGCAGCAAGATGTGGTGGGACCAACACTGACTGGAGCCTGTCTGGTCCAGACCTTGCTCAGTGACCTTGAGCAGGCACTATCAACCGGCCTGCTCTGCAGCTTTAGTGGGTGGAGGTTGGTTGGCCTTGGATGGGGATGGCAAGATTAGAAATTCCCAGGCCTTCTCAGCACAGCACCACGGGCGGGGCATGGGGACTACGGGGAATCAGGTAATCATATTTGCACATTTATTACAATGTTCACCATGATGAAGTAAAATAGCATGGTGTTTCTAAAAGCAAGTAATGTTTTTTGACATTAAAAAAAAAAAGGAAAGGCAAGTAGTACAGGCCCATGATGGTTCTGCTGCTTCTCCTTGAAGAATGAAACAGGCAACCCTTGACCTTAGTCTCTAGCACCAGAGCCTCCATGACCTTCTGACACTCGGGCACACACATACACACCAATGCAGAAAAGGTTTTGTTCTTTAGTTTTTAAATCTTTTTTTAAAAAAAAAAAAAAAAAGAAAGAAAAGAAAAGAAAAGAGAGAAAGAAGAAAAAAAACCCACCCAAACCCCCAAAATCCCCAATAAAAATATTTCCCATCGGAGGCTGTTTCTTTTTTTGTCTTTTAAAAATTTTATTACACAAATATCTCCCATTCATGTGTCAGAGGAAAGATGTCCTTGCTCTTTCTAAAACCAATAGTGGAGAACGTTTAGAAAACCGAAGTCCAACTAACTTTCCTCCTTCCCTGGCCCAAAGCAACCCCCATGTGTCAACTGAGATAGCAGGACTTGCCCCCTTAATGCTTACATTTAATTTAAAATTTTTAGCACAACATTGGAGATTTGACTCTAAATCAGCAACAAAAAATATATATTTACAGAATTTCTCCAAACAAACAAACAAACAAACAAACAAAAAACACAACCAAACCCTTTAAACATAGTGACTTTAGGAGTTTTATTTATGGAGCAGTTATTTTTTTTAATCACCAAGTGATTTTATATTATATATATATATAAATTTTCTTCCTTTCCTTTGTGGTTTTTCGCCCCGGTGCTTGGAAAGATGGAGGCGGGGTGTCTGGCCCCTGCGGTCTGAGGAGGGCAGGCTCTCCTGGCAAGGCCACATCTCAGAGCAGATTGCAGGAAATGCGATGGGACTCCCGGGATCCTCTGTCCCCAGAGACATTTCTTTCCTCCACGCAGACCAACCCTCACCTCTAAAAAACCATTCCCCCCCTCACAGTCCTAGAGAAAAAGGCAACCCAGCAAGGGCGTAGGGTCCATCTGCCGCCAATCCTGGGCTCCCTTTCCTGCTGACCAATTTACGTGTGCGCGGTAAAAATGCTTGTTTTTCCAAACCAAAAACAAACAAAAATAAAAACCAAGCCCCCCCACCCCCAACCAAACCATCAGCTTGGAAATTTCTGTGGATGAAATGTCCCAAAGTCAGAGGCACTCTCCCGGCACAATCCCTGCTCTGAAGGGGTCTCTCCACCTCCCCTTTTATAAAAAGACAACAAAACGAAACAATCTTTTCAGTACTTTCCACAGGAGCAACCAGAAAAAGGCAGGAAGCTTCCAATTATAGGTCATTAACAATAATATTAATAAGGTTTTTGCTCAATACCCAGGGTTCTTTACAGAGAAGTCCCCCTAACTGAGGCACTCTGGAATAAATCACTGGCATTTTCCTCGAAGTTTCAGCCCCAGGTCACTGGGGCCTGGAGACCAACGGAAGGGGCAGAGGGTCACGGGAGCAGACTGCTGCTTTTTAAGGTGCAGCCAAGAGAATCAGCAGATTGGAAGGAACCGACACAATGCCACCCCGTACCAGGACCCAGTTTTCTCTTAGGAGGCCAGTCTATGCCAGGGTCAAAGCTGCGCTAGGTGGCAAAGAGGGGGCCCCCTCTGCCTCTATTTGCTTTGGAAGTGGCAAGTGTGCAGTTGGCGTCTCTCCTCGGGGTGGCTCACGCTTCAGACCCCTGGTGCCTGGGCTCCTTCCCCTCCCCCACGGGGCTCCAGGAGGAGGAGAGCCGGGAGACTGGGCTGCAGGGAAGGGGCCAGGAAGGAGGGGGCTGGAGGACGAGAAGGCGGGGCAGGGTTGTGCTATCGCTATCCTCACAGATGGGGAGCAGAGTGCAAATCCGCGTCTGTCACGTGTGAGCTCCTGCCGCGGGCTGCTGCCACTGAGCATCTCCTCACACACTTAAATATTGACCCAAAAGAAATTCCGACCTTTCTTTCTTTTTTTCTTCTTTTTTTTTTTTTTAAAGTGCAAAAAGCTCTCTGCTGCCCTAGAGAGAGGATCTTTGGACAGGCCGTTCTATGCAAAGTAAAAGGGGGCAGCTGATGGGGCTCAACACAGGGCGGTGGAGGGGGAGACACCACGCTCCCCTCCCTCGCTCCCTCCACACACACGTGTAATACACTCAGCCACACACACAGAGGCACATGCACACCCCCTTCCACGGCTACAGGCGGAGGGCAGGTGACTGGCTTCAAAGCAGGACCCCACTGCCCCCACCCTGCCACAAGGTGCCGGATCAGTGAGCCGCTGGGGCTAAACACAGGCCTGGGCTCTGGGGGCTACACCGCAGCGGAGGCCCAGAGCCTGCTGGGAGGCAGGTGGGGACCTAGCCAAGCTCTCTGCTCTCCCCGGCTTGGGGAGATAGGCTGCTCCCTCTGAGCACACACATCCTGGGAAAGCCCTGTCCAGGCAGGAAGGAGGAACGTGTGGAAAGGGCAGTGGGAGGCTAAAGACGGAGGGGAACAAGGAGATGGCGCCTGTCTCAGAATCTGCCTAGGAAGCAATAAAATGGGGGTGTCCCTGGGGTACACAGTTCCAGCTCCTCTGAAGAGCTTCAACCCCAGTAAGTGCAACAAGGACTTCAGAGAGACTAGTGGGCAAGTCTGGGGAGGGGGGTGACCTCATTACGCGAACTACCACGAGCATGGGACAGGATCAAGCTAAAGGCAGGGGCAGAGCGTGGACACGGATGAGAGGTTTTAGACACCTCAACAGCACCAGTACGATCGGCGCGGGTCTGGCCTTCCTGGGGGCCGCTGGCCCCTCCTGCGTGAGCCGGCAGAGTGTGGGGGAGGAGAGACACGCACTGGACACCACGAGGAGAACCGGGCCACGGAGACGGGGCCGCTTTCTTCCCTGGAAATTTGCTCAGAACCAGGCACGGCTGGGGACCATGAATGGGGAGAAGGGCACCAGGGCCCAGCACGGATGACGGCTGCACAGATACCCCAAACTGAGAGCCCGGCCTCCCGGCCGGTGAGCAAGCGGGCAGGCGGGCAGGCGAGCAAGCGAGCAGGCACCTTGACAGCACACAGCCTGTGCTCTCCCCTCGGATTCGGATCAGTCTGCTACTCCTTTCTCCTTGGGAGGAGAGGAGCCGGCAGGTAAGCCTGGTGTCTACCCCCCTTCTCTGCCCCGCCTGTAGGGGAAGGGCTCAAGGGACAGGAGAGCAGAGAGGGAGTGTGACGCTGGCCTCAGAGCCCGTGCAGGGTTGGGGAGAGAGGCTCTCCTGGCTGGGGAGTCAGGGGAAGATCGGTTTCCTGCTCAGTCTGGGCTGCGTGTGTTTTAGCTGATCTTCTGTATCAGCTTCTCGTCAGACAGGCAGTAGAGACTGTTGATGGACAAGTCTGAGATGAAGTGCTCGCAGGCTTTTCGAGTGATCTGCTTGCATCCTCGAAGGTCGATCAAGGTGACGTTGGCAATTCGCCGTAGGTAGATCAGGGTCTGGTCTGTCAATTTATTGCAACCTGTGAGGAAAGGGACCATGAGGGCAATGCCATGTGCGCACAGCCACAAGAGCCTGCTCCGCCGCTCAGCTCCCCAGCTCTTTTCCTTAGAATGCTAAGCAAAAGCCCTCTGTCTCATAAGCTACCCGGCTGAGAGACGAGAAGCGCGCCCCTTCTGCCTCGCACACCCAAGGCCAAGGGCCGACCAAACTGCAGCCGGCAATGGCCACGCCCTTAAGCAGCCAACAACTACTGGAGGCTTCCATCTGCCAATCAGTTAGAAGAGAGGGAAATCCGTGTCCTTGTCCAGATATGAGGAGGAAACAAGTTAATTCCCTTCCAACAAACCCAGGTTCTCTGTTTCACTGGTCAAGCTCCAGGGAGGGCTGAGCCCTTCCGGAGGCGGGCGGCCCTGAGACGCCGCGGCGGCGTACCTGCCATGTTGAGCTCCGTGAGGGAGGAGTAGCGAGTGGAAGACCCGACAGCGGTGAGCAGGGTTGGAGGACTGGTCTGTCAGGTGGCTGCAGTGACTGAGGTCTAGTCGAGAGAGGAGGGGCATGTGGCGAATGATGAGGCGAAGCGTGGCATCCGTGATGTCAAGGCCCTGCCAGCCGGAAGTCAGTCATGTTCCGGAGCTTGCTGCGATTGTCCTGACCTGCACAGGCAAGGCCGGCGCCTAGGTCAAAACTCTTACCTCAAGCTGGCTCCAAAGCTGCGGGCAGCCTCAGCTCCTTCCAAGCCAGGCCTCCTCGCAGGGGTTAAGCAGAACTGCCCACACCCAGCCCTGCCTGCGGGGAGTGAGTAGGCTGTGGGGGCAGTTTCTAGGAAACCAGACACATTTTCTTTCTTCCCAGCTGCTAGATTTTGCCTCACACAGCAAGCAAGGGGATGTGTGGAACGCTCCACTCCTCCCCACACTCCCACACTTTTCTAGACCATAATGCAAACAGCTTCTAACGTCCCACCTCAACCATGAAGCCTTCCCAGACTTCCTCAGGATTACACCATCTGCGTCCCAGACGGAGTCCCTCCTTTGCCTGCAGGCAGGTGGCCGGCTGTGAACAGCTAACCTGCGCATCCACACCACCCGGCACTTTGCCCTCCATCTGTACTCATCCACAGCATCGTTCTGGACACTTCCTTAGTTTCTGAGACAAAGTCTGTCGAAAGACAAAGCTACCCTAAGATGAACACAGAGAAGTCAGGGCCAGAGCATACCTGGTTTATCAGCCGGTGGAGTCAGCAAGTCCCGAATTTGAGGGTCCTTGATTCCTACTGCCCACCGAAGATCAAGGGTCCTGAGAAGGGGGCAGCTGGAGGTGCTGAGGGCAGATACTGCAGACCAGGAGCAGCCTGCTAGGAGGAGGTCCTTCAGTCCTACAACGGGAACAGACAGACATGCAACCGTATACTCTATTGCATTTCCTCGCTTTGGTGGTAAAACCAATTGCTTAGTTCCTACCACAGTAATGTAGTGAGCGTTAGTGACTTCCTGTCTTCTAAGACCCCAAAATGCTGACGAGAGAAGGCATGCTAAGGGGCCAATCATGGCAGTATCACACTCAAATCTTGTCAGTGGCTCTATCTGGGGTGATGATGGACTACTCCAGCTAGTCTGGAGTGGTGCCTTGGGGACTGGTCGTTAGGGGCCCTGGGTGGAACCCCTGCTAACAAGCAGGAAGATGACAATGGCATGGAGCTGCTGCCCAATATGCTCCAAAGCAATTTTATTTTATTTAAGATTCTACTTATTTATTGAAAAAGAAAGACAGACAGACACAGACACACACACACAGAGTAGCACGCAGAGAGAGGGGGAGAAGCAGGCCCTCCCCTGAGCAGGGAGCCCGACTCAGGATTGATCCCAGGACCCCAGGATCATGACCTGAGCTGAAGGCAGATGCTCAACTGACTGAGCCACCAGGTGCCCAGCCCTAAAGCAATGGGAAGCAGCACTGCCTATAGCCTTCCCTGCCTGCTCACCCGGCAGCCTGTTGACGAGCCACGTCAGCTGTTTCTTGGAGATGTTGGTCCAACTGAGGTCAAGGCTGACTGGCTGCCTCTTTGATGATGCCACTGAGAGCCTGGGGTACAATAGCCTTACACCTACTCAAGTCAATTTTTGTCCAAAGTCTCTTGTCGCAGCACCTGTGAGAGAGAGAGAGAACTGGCTGTCAATAACCCAATACCCATTGTCGGAGGAGCTCCCATCAAAGCGTGCTGCGGGCTTCTGGGAGAAGCAGAGCACGTGGAGAGCCACCCTGCCTGGTTAGGCTCTTCTATAAGCAGACAGGTACCACACCCTGGGTTTTTTTTTTTTTTTTTTTTAATTGTTTTTGGTTTTGGTCTTTTTTTTTTTTTTTGCTTCAGAGAAAAGGACTTGTCCTTTACGGCAACCATACAGGTTAAGTAGTGAACTTGATCCGGTTCACCAATTTACTCTGGAAGGGCTGAGAACACAATTGTTAGGAACACACAGCAGACAATACTATAACCCTTCAATTGCATTAAAACAATATGGCTCCCACCAAAGCTTGTAGAAGGACGTATTAAAAAATTTGACTTCTTACTGCCTGAAGCCTTAGACTTGCCTCCAATTCTCTCCCTTGTCAGTCGTACCCAGCTGCCCGGGCTGCAGGATGTCCTCAGCACAGCTACAATCCATCCTGCCTTAAGCCCTACAAAGAGCCCATCCCTGTATGAGGCCGAAAGACGGTCTTTATCATCAGGTCAGGACAGTCTTCTCCCTGTCTTGCATTTCTGCTTCAGTGCTGTCTTTTTATTTTCTGCTCCAATCCAGACCAGAACTGGAAGGGAGAGGGCCGCCTTCCCCCCTGCAATCTACAGTCCACAGGCCATAAATAGCACTGCAACATGCAGGCTTCTGTTTAATATTTTACGGCCCCTGCCCCCAAGCCTGGCTCAGAGTCTGGTCAGCAGGGGAAGGGGAGACAGCACATAAGATGTGTCTTATGTGACTTGGTCTGGAAACTGAGGGACAGAACCAGGCAGGCCCGCTAGCACTACAAAGAGAAAATATTAGGACAATTTGGGTAGATCACATATTAATTCAGATTTGGGAAATAAACTCGCATTTGCCAAGAATGAGGTCTTTATTTAAAGACTGAAAATATTTCACCAATGGCACATGAGACTTGTATGGTAAAAAAACAAGCTGCTTATGATAGAGCAGTGAGTCTCAAACTTTAACGTGTATCAGAAGCCCCTGGAAAACGTGTAAAAAAAAAGATGGCCTGGCCCCACCCCCCAAAGGTTCTGACTCAGAAGTACTGAAACAGGCAATGAGAATCTGCATTTCTAACATGATGCCGGGCAATGCCAGTGGCCCACCAGTAGTCTGAGCATCACATTTTGAAAACTACTCTAACTTTGTTTGGCCCAGATACAAAGAATATGTTACGTCCTAGGGCCTAGGCACAAAAGGAAAAATAATGCCCTACGGAAACGTCTGTTCATCATCTCAAGGGACTTCTTCTCTCCGCTAAGTATCTCACTGCTGAGCTTGAGAAGAAATGGCAGGTCTCATTAGGAAGGATGAGTAAGTCTCAGGAAGCTCAAAATTCGACTCTGCTTCCTCAAGAAAGGAATTAGGGTCCAGACTTGGGGGATAAGAACAAAAACTGGAAAACGGTGAAAACATTTACATTTTTTGAAAAGCATGTCCACCTCTTTCTATAGATGGAGAAGAAACCGAGGCAGGGGCTCGAGAACAGTCACCTGGGTCAGCAGCAACGGGTGTGACTGATACAGCTGAGACTGAGACAGGCTCTCAGCACATGTGTGCTGAGTACAGGTTACTTACGAGAGGGGGGTAAAACTGATGACTAAAGGTTTGACACAAACTGTACAAATCCAACCCCCAAATCAGTTTCGCACACCCAGCAGAGAGAAGCGGGAAAGTGCAGAGCAGGGAGAGGAAGCCAAGGGCCAACCTTGCCCGAGGACCCCTGCAGGTACAAAGAGCCGCATCTTTAACAGGACCCACTGTCTAGGGAACGGACTGAGTTGATTCAGTCCTTGGGGACCCAGCAAGCCTCCAGATGCCAAGAAGCATGCAGTTCTCATATGGAAAGTCTGCCACCTACTCCCATACCCCTATTCCTGATCCCTGTATCCCTGCTCACCATTTATACCACGTCTTGCACACTCGCATACATTCACAAAGTTCTCTGCGGCTGAGGTAGCGGAAGACAGACATCCAGACCTCCCGCTGCATCCAGCTTTCGTCTCCATCCTGAGCCCAACTGCCCCGGCCATTCAGCCTGGCTGCACCCCCCTCCTCTGCACTGTCATCTTCCTCCTCCTCCTCCTCCTCTTCCTCCTCCTCTCCCCCCAGCCCCTCCTCATCCCCACGCTGGGGGGTTCGGGCTGAGCAGTGCTGCACTAGCACACGGGGGGAATGGCGAAGGTTGGCAGAGGAGGCCGTGATGGCCTGCAGCTTGGGCACAATGGATGTCCCGTGGAGCTCTTTGGTGGGCCTCTGCAGCGTGACAGTGAGGTACGATCCCCGGATCTTGGCTTTCTCAACTTCAGACAGCTCCTTTTTGCCGCTGGGATTGTTCTCCTTTTCCCGTACCATGGTGCGCTCTGTGGCCTGTAGCCGCAGCAACTGCCGCCGTTTGAAGCGCTCATCGCGGCTGGCACTGTGGTGGTCGCTGGGGCCAGCCCCAGGGGATGACCGAGTCACCATACCCCGGGGGGAGACCGGGTCATGGATGAGCTGCAGCATGGAGGTGGGTGAGTGAGGTGGGGGCGTGAGGGGCTCGTCGCAGCTCCGCAGGGGCCGCAGGACTTTGGCTTGCACGGCTTCGTCGTCACTCTCTTCCATTTTCCGCTTCTGCAAAACACGCCCCCAAAAAGCCCCGTCAGTACTTTCCTCCAAAACCCTTTAAATTTGCAGCGAGCCTCACTGTTGCTCTCCGGAGACGAGAAAGAAGACAGATCACTGCTCTTCTACGGGCAAAGGGGTGGCTGCAGGCTACAGGGTGGTCACCTCCTCAGAGTCCACGATCTGCCACATCAGCAACCGGGCCCGAGCCTGTGCTGGAGAAAGCTGATTACAGACCCAAACCCTTAAAATAGGTCACTTGGGAAAATCTACCTGTGTGTGACACAAAGGTTTTGTGTCCAAGTATAGAGGAGTGAGACCCAAATTTGAGCTGCATGATTCCACAGCCCACCTTATGCATCTCTTGCCCCAAATTTTGGGATTTTAATTCCCTGGATAAAGATATCCTTTAAAGAGACCACAACTTTACCCCTATGCAATCTGACCATTTTAATTCTGTCTCTAATTTAGCTCCTTCACCCTGGAGAGGTGTCTGATGGTAGATGCTTGTGGTAGAAGAAAAGCAGCCTACAGAAACCATTTGAACTAGGACACGGATCTCACAGCAGTAAGCACCACGTTTAGCTCCAGTGTCTGAGCCAGACTCTACCAGGCTGCTTCCTCCCCTCCACACCCCACCCTATCCCTAGAGTCCAACCCCACGGAAGACAAAGCAGAGCGCGAGAACCTCTGTGAGCAACTGCAATGCTCCAGAGGCATGTGCGCCAGATGAAGAGGAGGAACTGGGGTTCAGTGAAGCCAGTGCTCCACCAGGGCCAACACCTCATCCCAGGGCACCTGTCTCTTCCTGGCGCCCACCGTGACTCTGCCTGATGACGCTGAACCAGTGTTCCACTAGGGATCAGACAGCAGTGTTCATATTCTCCTCAAGGAGACCGTTTCTGTCCCTCAGCAACAAGCCCCGCTCCCTTTGCTCTGTACTTTCTTAGAGCACTATGTTTGGAAGGGAATGACCGCCTCCTGGGTGCTGGCTTTGACAATGCAGGAAGGTAACACTAGAACACAGAATCTGTCGGCCCACCTGCTCGAGAAGGGAGGCAAACGCCCACCACTATGCTACTGCCGCCAAGGACAAAAAATGTAGAAGCTTCCAGTATAAGAACCTGAGGTACCTGCTGAAGCTGAGAACTTCAGCACTAGTCAACTCTACATCCCCGCAACTCCCAAGACAGTTAGACTGAAATTCAACTACCTCAGTGCCCAAGTGGAAAGAAACAGACGACAAGGAAATCTGTCTCTGCTCCTGTGCAATGGGGCCATGAGGGGACCACTGGGGGCTGGTTGGCTGCCACCAGGCCAGCTGCCTCCTCTGGGTGTGCCCTCAACAGGTCTTGTTCTTGCTGGTCTGAGTAACCAGAGTCCTTCTGGCCCTTTAGCATTACCCACCGGGCCAGCAACCTCCACTACTCAGGGCCAAGGTCATGGCACTGGTCCCCCTGCAGGGAGGGGCTACTTCTGTGGGACATGTTTGGGCACAAGGGCAGGGCTTTCTGCAAGGCCACAAAGGTGAAGAGGACAAAAATGTGAGCCTGCTTAACTGGAAACTCCAGCACACCACTGTACTTACCCACTGCCTCAGGTCACTGCCTTCCCTTTAGTTTCATTCCTCAGGAGCAACCGTGCTCGCCTCACCGCCCTCCTCAAATAACTCAGCTGTCTGGGCTGCCTAGGGTCCCAGAGTGTAAAAAGACCTCAGCGATTTGCAGACCCCAAGTGGAACAGTATTCAGTAATACAAAAAACCCAAACATTAAAAATTCCAAACAAAAGAAAAAATAATTAAGCAAAGGTAAAAAAAAAAGAGACACAATACAAAATAATCTCTGTGGGTCAGAAAAACCATGTAAATAAAGTTGCAAAGGCAAATGTATTCTAGCCATCCTCCAAGCCTGGCGTTTCCTTTCTTCTCCAGAGCAATCTGGAAAAAGCTCCCCTACCTGGGCTTTCTCCGAGCTGTCCTCCTGGTAGCACTTTGGACACTCCCAGCAATTTGGCAATTCCTCATTAAGCAGCCCTTCTCCATCCATCTAGAGTAAGACAGGGATGTTAACAATCTAGCACATTAGAAGCAAACAAAAAACCCAAAATATAAGAAACCCCAGCCTCTCTATTTTTTTTGAAGATTTTATTTATTGAGAAAGAGGAAGAGAGCACAAACAGGGGGAGCAGCAGGTTTCCTGCTGAGCAGAGAGAGCCCAATGCGGGGCTCGATCCCAGGACCCTGGGATCATGACCTGAGCTGAAGGCAGAGGCTTAACTGACTGAGCCCACCCAGGCACCCCCACCCCGGCCTGTTTCTTAAGGCTCCTGTATCATACAGTAATAGCCACATAGTTGGGAAGAACGTGGAAGTTACCTACTCGTAAACACGTCGTTGTTTGTGGAGATTCCCAAGAGTCTGGGTCAATGTGGGGTCTCTCTCCTGACATACACATGTATATATTTATCTCTCCTGACACATTCATTTTCTTGAAAGTTTCCTGCCACTCTGCAGAAGGAACTGACCCCACAATTCAGAAGGTGCCAGACCTTATTTTGATAGTGGGGCACAATAATTATGACTGCTTGGGTTCTGACACCAGTGGCCTCATCTCTGTGACACTGTGCTCTCAACTATAAAGTGAGGATAAATAACAACTCCTATCTTATGGGGTTATAGTGAGGAGTAGATGAATTACCTGTTAAGTGTTTAGGAAAATGTTTAGCGTATAGTAAATACTTTCTTTATCGACATGGAGAGGATATCGCATCTTACTGATCCTAAGATGCATATTTTTTTCACATCTATTTCTGAAATTGGGCTGCATCTCACAATTAACAGTATCTTACAATCCTTGTCAGCCAGGTGGCAGTCATGATACAGTTGTCACCCTTGGAGAAATCAACAAAATACCAGTACCAGTGCCCTTTAGATTGAAAGAAATATGAATAGGGTAGATCTGACTTCACAGGGCTGTCTTCAAGACGTAAACAAGAGGGGTGCCTGAGTGGCTTAGTCAGTTAAGTGTGTGACTCTTGGTTTCAGCTCAGGTCATGATCTCAGGGTGGTGGGATCGAGCCTCACATTGGGCTCGGTGCTCAGCGGGAGTCTGCTCTAGATTCTCTCTCCCCGTCCCTTCCTCTACTCATGTGTTCTCGCTCTCAAATAAATAAATCTTTAAAAAAAAATTTAGAAGAAGATGTAAACAAGAGAATGCATGTAAAACAGTGGTTCTCCAGGTGCCTGGGTGGCTCAGCTGGTTAAGGGTCAACTCTTGATTCTGGCTTGGGTCAGGATCACAGGGCTGTGAGACGGAGCCCTGCATTAGACTTGGAGCTGGTAGTGGAGCCTGCGTTCCCTCTGCCCTTCCCCTCCTCCCTCTCAGAATCAGTCAGTCAATCAATCAATCAGTGGTTCTCTGCCCCAGCTACACATTAGTATCATTTAAGGAGCTTCTGCACACACTTAGGCCCAGGGTCCCTGCTTGAAGAGTGGACATGACCTCTTTTTGTTTTTGTAAGATTTTATTTATTTATTCATTTGATAGCTAGAGATCACAATTAGGCAGATAGGCAGGCAGAGAAAGAGGAGGAAGCAAGCTCCCTGCTGAGCAGGGAGCCCAATGTGGGCCTCGATCCCAGGACCCTGGGATCATGACCCCAGCCAGAGGCAGAAGCTTTAACCCACTAAGCCATCCAGGCGCCCCAAGGACATGACCTCTTAAAAGACTGAACCAATTTCCCTATTACTTTCTTAGAGGCCCTCACGTGCGTACAAAGCGTGACAGAGCATAAGCACTCATTAAACATTAGCTGATACCATCACTCTCACCATCTTTCAGGAACTCATATTCAGAGACACACTGAAGTACATAGCACAGATGCTTAAAGGCACAAAGCATTCCAAAACAGACCAGGCCTGGCCTGGCGACTCCAAATATACTCTTTGGAGGCCAGACTGCAAGCTCCAGAACTGAACTGTTATTTTGTCCTGGGCTATCCCTCAGGGTCTAACACAGTGGCTGACACACAAACCAGGCATCTGAATCAACGAAAGATGTTAGACTATGACGTGACCCACAGATGACGGTCCATATTAGGGACGCTGGTGGCCTCTTATGACACATTCCCACTGCATGCTCCACCCGGTGCCTTCAGACATTCTACCAGCTGAGCCCTCAGGGGGCCCTGAGGCCTCTCCTCACCTGGAGGCAGCCAGGATGAACAATCTCATTGCAGATACAGCATTCCATGAGTTTCTTCTCGAAGTCCTGTGTCTCCTCATTTTGATCCACCTCTCCACAGAGGGAACACGTGACAGAGTGAGGCAGTCTGGGCTACAAGAGGACAAAGAAACCAAGAAAAGAGCAGACTCAGATGCTTATCAGTTCAGCTTCCCTTTAACTCAAGACGGGTGATTTGCTTCCTGTAATTCTCAGGGAGCGTGGAAACTGGGCAAAGAGCAGCTTCTGGGTGGCCAGCGGAGGAAGACCGGGAGAACCAACCGGCTGGCAACTGGAAACAGAGACCAGTTCACTCTCACCAGTCAGCCCGAGGCCTCACAGGCCCTTCCTCCTAACCCACCTAGCCTGGAGGGACCGACGGCAGGGACCTCTGTCCCTGCAGTACTGCCTTCTTAGCTGAAAACAGGGCAAGCAAGGTCGAAAAGGTGAACAGGGTCACTTCTGAGCCCAGAGAAAAAACGGACAGACAAAGCAAGCCAAAAAGAGACAGAAACTTCTTTCCATCTCTGAAGTCTCTAGAACTCTCACTCCCTGTACTTCAGTCCCTTTGGCACCACCTGTCTTCTCCCTCCCCCAAGTTCTTTACCCAGCAGGCCACTTACTGCCAAGCACTGCCGAAGAACACAGGACTGCTTCATGCGACCGGGCCCCCCAAACTTCTTCATGTCCCTGCAGTAGTGGCAAACACCACACTCTCCTTGCACACACGCTTTGCACTTCCGGCAGCGCACCCGTCTCCGCCGGGCTCCTGACACGATGGGGGAGGCAGCAGCAGGCCTCACGGGTGTTAACCGAGGAGCCGGTTTCATGGTGTGAGGCTTTGTGATGGGGATGGTAGGAACCCGCACCTTTGGCCGGGCGGGGAATTTAAGCTGGAAAGAGAAAGCAGCGAGGTCAAATATATCAAGTAACTCTGAGGACTGGAGAAGGTAGAAGATAACGCAGCTTGGCGAACTATGGCCCACGAGCACATCGGCCCGCTGCCCATTTTTGTAAATGAAATGTGACCAGAACACAGTGACGCTCATCTGTTTACGTATTGTCTATGGCTGCTTTCACGTGCAACTGCAGAGTTGAGAAGTTGCCACAGAGACTGTATGGCCTGCAAAACCAAAAATATTTATTGCCTTTATTATATTTGTCATCTGTGTATTACCTCTACAGAAAAGGTTTGCCAATCTTGTCAGTTTTTTCACCTCACCCACATCCGTCTCACTCTGCTGAGCTGTGACACCCCCACTCCCTGGAGCTTTCTATGTACCAAAGCCATCCAGGGGCCCTCTGATATTTCCTTGTCCTGAATAGTCCTACTCAGAAGATACTCATAAATAAGACCGTTAACTACTCGAGGGGGAGACGGATCTTGCTCATTTCTTTATTATTCTCAATCTGGTACATAACATACACTCCAGTAGCCCTTAGGTATAGAATCTCTCTCTTAGGTATACGTTTATAATCTTATTGCTTGTCTTTGTCCTGGTGATCTTTTCAAGAACAAGGACTGGGTCTTTTAGTTCTTCAAATTTCCAGGGTACCTTAAACATGTTTCTGACACAAAACATACAACAGCGAGAAATGACTGAGCTGTTCTGAGGCAGTTTCATGTGGTCAAGCATCGGCTAGGTGGGACTTCTCCACCTAGGAAGTGGTTCTTTTAAGACATCTTTCACAGCTATACATCTAAACATTCCTAAAACGTGACAGCTCTGCAAATTTCAACTGGGGACACCAAAGAAGGGCCTATGTATTTGCCAAACTCATGGCAAAGATCAGAATGCGAGCTCTTACTTTTATTTAATAAATAACCGTGACAAAGGACAATACAGGAAAAAAATCATACAGAACCTAACGAAAACTCGTAAATGACAATTTATTAGCTGACAGGTCATTCCTTTCCTTCTTTTTTCAATTTGATACCGAAAAATCCAAATTAAGGGGTTTCCTGAGTGTGTGCACTCACTCCATCATTGAAATAGTCCAGCCATTTAAATATATGTAATTATTTTGACTAGTTAAAAAATACCCGTGAAAATAACTGAATCACCAGGCCAGAAGGATAGGAACAAATCCATTCTGGTGAATAAATGTACACTTTTGGATCTAAACCTGGAGGCAGGTTCTTAGTTCTGTTAAGAGAGTCACCTCCAAAGATAGCCACTTATCCTGACCTAAGAGTTAAAACAGAACAGAGTAATGATTTTCTGTCAGTTTATTTTCATGTGCCAAAAGCTGTCTGCCTCTAGTTGTGCTTTTTCTTCCTGGAACGGTGATGACCAGCCAGCAAAATGCTTCAGCAGCCTGAAGATCAAGAACAGCTCCTTACCTTATCCCTTTTTGGCCACTGCACTATCGGGACTCCAGTGAGGGCTAACTTGGGATCGCTGTTGGCAAGCTCCTCCAGCAAAATCTGAGGGTAGGATAGGACAGAAGAGAGGGGGGGAGGAAAAGCAAGGCACAGTGAACAAAGAGCCGACGACTCCCAGCAGCATCAAGACTTAGCCCCAGTCCCTAAAACCAACCGACATGGGAAGGGCAGGCTGGCAACTGTGTTTTTCCCTTCGTTTACAGGACTCACTGTAAAACAAATTGAAGATGAAAGAGAAAACTCCGACTAGTACTAGTACTATCAAGACTTTGAATTTACCTTTGCTCCCAACCCCATACTCGCATACTCACTGTGCAGTTGGTATGTACACTGAAGTAGCTAGCTAGCTACGTGGCAACAAGTGTTACTTGTCATACAGTTCTATATATGGCGGTACAACTTTATACTGCCCCTTTAACTTCTCAATACCAGTCAATGAATATTATCAAGAAGTAAGTACTGCCTTCATTTTGTAGATCTCAGCAAAGTGGCAAAAAAGACTGGCTAATGCTGGATTAATATGAAACGCAGAGTCTTAATGTCTTGATTCAACCCAGAGCTCTGTTCTTTTAAAGTTGATTACAGCAATCTCAACTTCAAATCAACCAATCAATTGATCAATCTCTCTCTCTCACACACACACACACACACACACACACACATAAAGTCAAGTATTTGGCTTTATTCTTATAAACAGAGCAGGAACAATCTTGGGGACAACAGTTTTGATGGCTTTAGCCAATCTAGTCTGAACGACTTGAAGACAATGCGACAGTAAGAAACTGCCGCTGAAGTGATTCATGCTGGTCTACTGTTACTTGGAAACAAGTCTTTATGTTTTACACAGAAAACTTCTGAATCCCAGACCTAGCAGAATGAAATCCCTCTTTCCCTGACCTCATGAGCCCTAATGCAAAGGTAACAGCAAAAAACCCCTAAATCCAGAAGGCAAGTTACAAGATTCCTTTCAGGTTGCCCTCCCTAGTATATTAACTATTTCAACAACTAAACTTTGATCCTGGACCGTGAGCACGCCTGGGCCATCTTTAATAATCATTTCCATATTCCTGCAGGCTCTGCCTAGAAGACCAGGACTTTTTGAGGCATGAAGCACTTCTCTACCAAGCATTTTCATCCTAACCTAAGGATCATGATCCAAATCCCAGAGTTGGGACTCAGAAAGACCCTTTAAAACTCACACCCAGGAAGCTCCCCCACGAAGATCCCCTTTGCCAAGTCTCCAGATGCCTCTCACCCTCCCCCAAACTGATTTCATTTGCAGACGTTTTATTTACTTCAAGTTGCTATGGCATCCTATTCTGAAGCCTCCTGTTCAACACCGCCCAGCCCAGCGTGGGGGGGGTGAAGAGGCGGTGCGGTGCCACGTGGGACTAGGCTCTGGTACGGGCTCCTAATCTCCCTAGGGTGAAAAATTCAGGTCCATTCAACGTGTGTGTTAGGGAGTACATAGTTCCCCTCCCCCACGTCATACTGCCGAGGAGTAGGACTCTGCCCATTTCCTCTGCCGGAGAGCACTGAGCTGTCCACAAACAGGGACTTTCCACTTTCAGCAAAACAGACCGCACAGAAAGATCTGCGATTGTCTGAGGAGGAAAGGAACCTAACTGCTCACCAAAAGCAGTCTCCTTCTACCTGCACGATTTTTTGTGTGGGGGACAGGGAAAGGTAGGTGGAGAAACTGCCTCAGCGTGGGGGTGGAGGGGGGCAGCTGTTCACGCATATACCGCTCACTTGCTGGGGTCCGTGTGGGTGTGGAGGGAAATGCAGATTTCCTTCCAACCCTTATTTTGTTGGGGCCATACAACCAAGCTCACCCCGCTTCATCCAAAAGGCAGACTCCAGATGAGGCCCTCTAAGAAACCATATAAAGAAGCCACCACCCTTCACCAGAGGGGGTTTGGGACGGGGAGCGGAGAGCGGGGGTGGAGTGCGGAAAGGCTGACGCCTATCTAGGCTCCTGGCATTCGGGAGAACATTCAAACACAAGCCCACACCCCACACATCACAGGAAGGGGAAGAGAACAGCAGGGGCGTCTGGGCAGAGAAGGGCGGAAAAAGGATTCCCCAAAGCCCAGCGACCCAATTCAAAAAGCAGAGCCCACCAGGACAGGGCACAAGTGCGGTGAGGGCTCCCGGGCTCCCGCAGCACTGAGTAACCTGAGCATTGTCCGGGACCCGCCCGGCAGGCTGCTCTTCTGCCTCTCGGCCGAGACAAAGTCCCTACAGTTACACACACCCCGAGTCAGAAAGGGTTTGCCGCCCGCCCGCCTGACCTTGCGTTTCTCGTCGCTCTGGAGCTGCCGAGGCTCTTGGTTGAAGTTTTCCCAGCGTCCTTTGTTTTGTTTTCTGTATTGGAAGTTGTGCTGAAGGAGTTAGGTTTTCTCCCTCTAGGAAAAATACCAATTTACTTGAAAATTCTGGAATCTCCCAAAGTACATCAGGCAGGGCAGTCCGGTTATAACCCTTCAGGCTACCCGGAGGGAGCAGCCTGTCGTGTTCTGAGCTCCTTCTCGAGCCCTTCAGCTCAGCCGCGGCTTCCTGTGCCTGCGAACAATGCTGCTGCGTCACCCACATGCAGCTCCCAGAAATGCTTTGCAACGGAAGATGGCAGGAGGGGGAGCTGAGCTCGAGTGAGCGAGCCAGGCAGAGGGCCCAGCCGTCCTGCTGCAGAGTCGGGAGGGGGTGTGCTCGGCGAGGGCTGTCGGCCCCGTGATTGGAGGAAAGGCTGCCCAGGAGGCGAGCTAGGCCGCGCCCCGGCCCCCCCCCCCCCTCCCTCCCACCACCACTGCAATAGAGAGAACCCAAGGCCGGCCCCAGAGGGCTCCCTCCGGCCGACTTCGGAAGGCGCCAGCGAAAGGAAAGGCTTTAACCCGTTCTGCATCTGCGCCCGTGAGTGTCCTTGCCTCCGTCCACACCCTTCAACGCAGGGTCACCTCTTACTGTTACAGCAGCACTCTTTCCCGGGGAGCAAACACACACGACCGTCCCCCCTGCTCTTCAGGCAAACAGGAAGTCGCCCGAAGTTCAGCCTGTGCAAGAGCCAGGCACCCGGGTTGAGCTCCTCTGAGCCCCCTTTCTGCCGGCACACCCGCCTGCTTCACCTGCCCTCAGTGCTGCTCTCCCAAGTCCAGAATTCACAACGAACATACGTGTTTCCAGAAAAACCTTCAGGAACAACACATTTCAACCAATATTGAGATATTCAATACATATGTCTGTTTAATATCAACTATTTCTACAACAGATGCCTGCCTCTGGTTGCGACTGGGCACTCTCCCACCACCGAACAGCAATGCCTAGGCAGCTAGTGCTTCTAGCAGTTCCATCACGACCAAGTCCAGCGAGCTGAGGCTCAATCTCAGGTCCAGGTGCTTTACTCTCCTGCCACGGAACCAGCACAAGGAGCCACTGAATCTGTGTCTGCCAACTCCATTACCCACCAGTCTCCTCAGACTCTCCAGGACACCAGCACTCCTGCACATTTCCTATCTAGTCGTTTGTTTTGCCTGCCCCCATTCCTGATGTCCCCTGGATGAAGCAGGCGACCCTGCATCTTATCAGACACCTCAACCACGCCACTTCTGACAGCCCCTTGAATGATGTGTGTCACACACTCTCCATGCACTGATCACGGTTAGGGAGAAGCTCAGACTGAACACACTCTCTCTCAGGCTACAGTGTATCTTTTGGATCCAGATTTATGTAATTTTTAGACTCTCATAAATGTAACTTGGCTTTTTCAGGAATTACAGATGCTGCTTTGAAAGCCCTCAGGCCATTGGGAACCTAGCTAGGAAACATTCTTATTTATTTTCAGGACAGTTGTCTCAGTGAGTTTCTGGTGCAGAGTCAGCGGCTAATGGGCTTTATGGGGTCTAGGCCAGGGGCTACAATATGGGCTTTATGGGGTCTAGGCCAGGGGCTATTACATATTCACAGTAGTTTACCAAGGAAAGGTGGGAGTTCTGTGCTTTTTTGGTAGAGCTCTTCCTTGAAAAGGTTCTATGATCATCTTAATCCTGAACCTCTAGTCTGCACTTTATCTTAAGACTCAAAGACCAAGTGCCATCAGCCTATTATGTTTGACAAACTTTCCTTGATGGTGTGGGAGGTCTTCTTAGAAAATCCTTGTTTTGGTCTTGGTCCTATCTAACCTAGAGGGATGATAAAAAACGAATACTTAGGAAAACATATTGTCATGTTGTAGCAAGTGAAAACCCTAAAGGTCACCAGGAAAGGACAAAAACCAGATAAGATACTAGGGAACTCACTCCAAGTAAGTTTCCAAATCATTAATTAAACAAGGCTGATTTTTTCTATTAATTTAGAATAAGATAGGCAATAAAGATCAGAATTAGTAAGAACCTGACATGTAATACAAGAATGTAATAAAAACACTTTGAAGAATTACATGCATTTTAATCTAACCTTATATGCCTTGTAGCTGTTAAATTATTTAAAACTTTCTATTTAAGGGTGCCTGGCTGCTCAGTCAGTAGAGCATGAGACTCAATCTTGGGGTAGTGAGTTCAAGCCCCATAGTGGGTGGAGAGTTTACTTAAAAAAAAAAATATTAAGTATAAGTAAACAAAATAAAACTTTCCACTTATTAACAATGTGTGAATTATTACAAATAACAGTAAAAACTGCAAATGGGAGTTTTATTTATAGAGGCTGCCTTCTCCCCCCTCATCTAGTTTTATTAAAGATTAAGATCCAATACAGGGTCCTCTACCAGTTCTCTTTAACTAGCATCCGAGTCACCCCCAAAGTGTCAGATGAAGCAAACTTGTGAATAGTGTCTATACTTATCTGAAACCATGACTCTCTGCTTTCAGTTCCAGCACACTCCTGAGATGGAGCCGACTGTAAATTTTTAGATCATGGTTGCAAAATGTTAGCATCTCAGATCAGAGCAGCAGTAGTAGTCTATGCACCACAAAGAACAACTCTGGAATTTATAAGTTGAGAGCCATTTATATAATGTTGGCAATGAATCTATATCATCTAACAGGAAAGTTTATTAACTTTCTATTTTTTATTTAAGAGCTCACCTGAAATGTTTATTTTATTTAAAGATTTAATTTATTCATTTCACACATATAAAGCAAGGGGGGCGGGAGAGGGAGAGAGAGGGCAGGCTCTCTGCTGCGCATGGAGCCTGATAGGGGCTCAATCCCAGGAACCTGAGATCATGAACTGAGCAGAAGGCACATGTTTAACTGAGTGAGCCACCCAGGCGAGGCTAACTTTTTATTTTTTATTTATTTATTTCTTGAAGTGGGCTCCATGCCCAGCATGGAGTTCAATGTGGGGCCTGAACTCATGACCCTGAGATCAAGAGTCAGGATGCTTCACTGACTAAACCACCCGGGCCCCTTATTTATTTATTTTTAAGTAATCTCCCTACCTAACGTGGGGCACAAACTCACGGCCCCAAGATCAAGAGTCACATGTTCCTTCTATTGAGCCAGCCAGGTGCCCCCTTAACTCTTGAATTAGGAAGACTGGTACCCTCCTTCCCTCAGGACAGGATCCACCCACTACACCCAGTGCTCACTCGGCACCCTACACCACGCACAGCGCCTGTAAAACCTAGAACGCGCTGACTTTCTCAGCCCATTTAAATGGCTGCTCCAACATTGACCTGTACTCCCCCTGAGGGCTTGATCCATAGCAGGTCTCCATATTTACTCCAACACTCAGCCTGCTTCCTGGCACAGAGTAGGCAGGCATTATTCGGAGAAGTGGAATAAATGAATTTCATAGATTTGTAACATCTAATTTTGTTTTCTCTAACAGTGATATGGATTATTAAGTACTCTACTAATATTATCATTAAATTTTCAGAATAGCTCCACTGAGGTGGATGTTATTTTAGAGAAAATAGGCTTTCATATATCTAGTATCTTGACCGAAAGTCACATGTTTGCTAAGCTCATCAAAATAGCTTAGAGAAACCAAGAAAGTAAATATTTAGTAATATAATATATACTATATATATATTTACTAAATATATGTATTTACTAAATATATGTATTTAGTAAATACATGTATTTAGTAAATACATATATTTAGTAATATAATATAAAGTAAATATTCAGTAAACACTGAATTTGTTTCACTGAGTTGGGTAGCCAAATACACTGATACACTAAAAATCTTTTACTTATGTACGTATATTAAGAGCTCCTTTATAACCAAAATAAATACAAACAACACAGTAAAGTCCGATTAAAAACTTAGTCTTCCAGCTGACGCCCACCACATTGCTGTGACCCACTGGCAGCAGATGGCATGTCCCTCTCTCCAGCACCTCTGCGATGCACATACAAAAGAAACTTTTTCTCACATTAATGGCAGTGTACTATACACACTGCACCAAGTTCTGTCTCTAGTCAACATCTATCAAGCACAAGACTTCCCGGTTTCAGAGACGCGAAGTATCTCACAGTGCGAGAGAACTCCATTCTACTTTTAGGAGTCCAAGTCAACGTACCTCCCAGACACACTACTGACTACTTTCCCCGGATCTGTTACCAATAAGTCAACACTTTTTAATGCCCCCTTTTAAATCAAACCCCCTTCCAATTTTATATTCTACAATCTTTCTTCAACAACGTGGACTTTAATGTCTGGAATCTTCAAAGCCCTTTCCCACCATCACGAGAAAGGCCTCTTCTCTCAGGGATACAGAATTACGGATCTTTCATCTGATCACTTCTACTCTCATCCCCGCTACCGGCTCTTCGTGAGAGCCACACAGGCCGCACCAAGAAGCAATCCCCTCTCTTTGCAGGAAGAGTAAACTCCAGGCTTGCTGTCGTCCTCCACTGCAGCACAGGCCTCTATGCTACCCAGCTCCAAGTTCTCGAGCACTGCAGTCTCCAGCTGTGCGGGAGTGGCACCTACCCAATCCAGTGCTTCTTTTCTTTTTGGTGATGTTCAGATTCTCAAAGTATTCAGGCTCTAAATTCACTATTGTCTGAAGCTCAGACTAAACATAAACGGGTCAAATGCAGGCATGATTATCCACATGACCTTAAGTGAAAACTACCTGCAGAGCTGGGGGTCTCAGCCTGCCGTCTTCTGCAATCAGCTTTACTTTAACTACGGTTATCAGGGCAAAACAAGACAAGGTGTGGACAAGCCCCCTGCAGGAATAATCAAACGCTGTCACCCCCGCAGGTAGGTCGTCCGTCCTGGTGGCCACTCCCTCCTCATGCTCTGGTCTCTACGCCACTCTACCTTAGCCAGTGATGGCAACCATGTTTTTCATGCTTCCTGACAAACAGAAGGAAGCTCTCCCTAGACTCTTTCCATAATGCTCAGAGCCCTCTTTAGAGATCTTTTTGACTCATTCCCCTTTCTTCCTGCCTCCTTTCACTCTGCTTAGATATTTGACACAAATTTTTCTATATTTTCCTCTTCTACCACTCTGCCTCCTCAAATATCTTTAACTACTTTAGTTAAGGGAGCATCTGTATTTCTATCATGACACCTGACCCTTTACAACTGACCAGTGGATTATAATATGGCTTCCGACAACTGGATTCAATGAAGTCAAATCCCCTATTCTTTTTCAATGATTCAGAAATATAGATACCCAGACCAAAAGAATGTCAGTGAGATATAAACTTAGAAATCTTTCTTTTTAGGGATCCTATAGGCAAGTTTAATTAATTTAATGTTTCCTACAGGTATCTATGATGGAATAGCTACATACAAAAGAAACGTCTGAGGGAAAAAGGTAAAGATGCTATAAAATCAAACTCTCAGGAAAGAACGCTCAGGAAATAAAAATGTATGTCCTATCACATGGAAAAGAAAAAATTTAAATGCTCACTTTAGGGTGGAAAGTGAATTTAGAATCTAGTTTGTGGGGTGCCTGGGTGGCTCAGTGGGTTAAAGCCTCTGCCTTCGGCTCAGGTCATGATCCCCAGAGTCCTGGGATAGAGCCCCACATTGGGCTCTCTGCTCAGGCAGGGAGCCTGCTTCCCTTCCTCTCTCTCTCTGCCTGCCTCTCTGCCTACTTGTGATCTCTCTCTGTCAAATAAATAAATAAAATCTTAAAGAAAAAAAAAAGAATCTAGTTTGTGAGTCTGGGAAAGTATGGTTAAGTTTGTTTTGCAGCATATTAATCATTATAGAAACAAGACCACACCTACCTAGACCTCTGCCATTTCCTCCCCTAAATATAAGCAACAATGATACCACCTGTCTCTTCTAGAACAAACCTTGTAAAACCAAACTACAAAACCAACTGTCCCCACTTCTGTCACTACTGGAGAGGACCAACCTCACCAGGTTACCACTCTTTTCTGCCTCTAGTCTTTTAACACCCTTTCACTGATGCCTAAACAGTAAAGATACAATTAAAAAGTTTAACATAAAAAGAAAAAGCAGGAGAAAGAAAAGTTCAGGTCCCTATCCCAGATTACAGAATTCTTTCCTGAGGTGGTTGGCAGAAGTGGCCAAGGAAAAATGTGAATCAGGAAATCAGAAATGGAACAGACATACTAAGATATTAAGCCCATCTTCCTTAGGGCCACATAAAATTATTCAATATAAATACTTCTGTGGCTTAAAATAATCTGGTATGACAAATTTTGAAAATAAACACTTATTTACCATAGCGAACCAGCTTTCTAATTCACATATCCATGCCCCCTGCATCCAAACTGTAGCTCCAAATGATGACTTACAAAGAAAATTGATATTCCCAGCCTGTAGAGTTTTTGGGATTTATGGTAATGGTTACTTGTGAGGAAAGACTTAAAGGAACTTCCTCCAGTTTAGACAGTTGATACCTGGACCCCTGAGAAGCTCATTTCTTTGATACTAATACATGAAGGGTGGGGGACACAGCTCTGAAAAATCACTAATACTGGGAGAGCTCTTGAAAAAGCAAAAAATATATAACATGAAGAAACCTGATCTAGCAATCAGATAGGTTATGTCTGTCTTTTTTTTTTTTTTTTAAAACCTCTATGCTCAATTTGCGACTGACCTCACTACCCAGAGATCAACAGGCGCATGCTCCACTGAGAGAGCCAGCCAGGCGCCACGGGACAGATTATGTTTATTTACAATGACACTTCCTCAGAAGCTGTCCAATGGGTTTTAAAAAATTTAAATCTTAAAAGTAGATAAAAATGAAACTAAGTATGCGAAAGCCTACTCAACATCAACCAGTGGAAAAGAGCTTCTTCTTCCTTATCTGCTTGGGGTGAGACTGCTAGAGATTGTTATTGGCCACTTTATTCTGAAACAGGCCTCTTCATCTGCAGGTAACTTGTTTAAATATAGTATTTCCTAATACTATTACTTAGTATTAAAAACGAAAAAAGAGTCTCCTTTATTTTTAGAATGAATCTGAAATCTGTGTTTTTTTTTAGGACTAAATTTAAGTCCTAATTGAACATATAAATGTTAGTATTTCAACAGCAGGGACCTAACCTCACTTTAGGAATTCTAACACTGTACAGCACACACACACACCAGTAAATATTAATTTCTTTCTGAATGAAACAGATTACCCGGAATTCCCTATACTTTCTAAGAATGCGATGCTGCTTTCCCGAGCCAGATGAGTGGCTCCCATCCACATAAAACCACCCTTACCTTCACGTCGGCAATAAGAGCATCTTCAATCTTCTATCCCTGTGGGGACAACACACTTCTTGTGCAGTTGCAGAGAGACTCCAACTTATCTACAAGACAGCGAGAGGCCTTCAAGCTCAAAATGGGTCAGATGCACCTGCCTGTCCTTTCGAGGACTACACTGGGGATCCCACACATTGGCCGTTATGGAGGCCGGCTAGAAGTGGCTAGAGTAGAGACAGAGGAGGAGTCCCCTTACAAGGTTTGGTTTTCTATCAGACTTGGAAAAAGACTTCCGGCAAGATTTTGCAAGTCGTTCACTTAATAAAGTCTTGTGACCACTGGGGGGCTTTTTAAGGGGATAGTGAGCGACGAAAGGCGGCCTATTGATCAGGAGCAATTCTTGGGTTCTCGATGACACGGCTTTTCTGCCATCCCCATGTCAAGATTAAAACCCATTTAACAACATCCCAAATCGGAAAGTAAAAAAAAAAAAAAAAAGAAAAAGGCACTTGACCTCCTGTGTATCAACGAGGGGAGGCGAGAAAAGGCGGCATGGGAGGGACCCTGGGCCCCCACCCGGTTGTATAAATGACAAAAGCTGGGACATTTTTTTTAAGATTTTATTTATTTGACAGATGAGAACAAAACGTTGGAAGAGGATCGGGAAGAGA
Organism: Mustela putorius furo; assembly: GCF_011764305.1. NCBI lineage: Eukaryota > Metazoa > Chordata > Mammalia > Carnivora > Mustelidae > Mustela > Mustela putorius. The sequence continues at coordinate 33,669 of NW_025421481.1, forward strand.
GAGAGGAGAACGAGAAGAAAGAGATAGGGCACGGATGGAAGAAAGGAGAGGGGGGCGAAGCAGGCTCCCTGCTGAAGCAGAAGAGCCCAGTGCACGGGTAACTAGCCCAGGGACCCGAGTTCATGACCCGAGCCGAAGGCAATGGCTTAAAATCACTGAGCCACTCAGGCACCCAAAGCTGGGACATTTTAAAATGGTCCTCGGTAGTCCTTATCCCAGACGATGGCCACTTGTTGAAAATCGTAGTTACAGGTAAGAACAGGATCCCGGATTAGTGGAGTTAGTGGGGACAGCTAAGGCAATGATCAACTGATTTTTCAAAAGATTGAAGATTCCATGAACTGGTGTGTAGAAACAAGTCAGCTGACAATGGCTTATAAATTACTTCCAACCCGACTAATAAAATTGGGGTTAGTAATGTCATTTAACTTTGTATTTCATTTTTATTCTATTTATTTGACATCAAAGCAGAGCACAAGAAGGGGAGTGTGCACAGGCAAGAGGGAGAAGCAAGCTCTTCACTGAGTAGAGTAGCCGTAGTGTGGGGCTTAGTCCCCGGGACCAGGGAACATGATCTGAAGCCAAATGTAGACATATAACCGAGCCACCCAGGTGCCCTTCATTAAACTTTTTAAAAAAGCAAGCAGTACGAAGCACATAACATTTTTTTGTTTTGCTTGGTTTGTAAATTTATTTATTTGACAGGAGCCGAGACCACAAGCAGGCAGAGAGGGCAGGCAGAGAAAGAGAGGGAAGCGGCCTCCCTGCTTAACAGAGGCCCCCATACGGGACTCGATCTCAGGCCCCTGAGATCATGACCCGAGCTATTGTACAAAAGACAATCATTGCGCACCCAGGTGCTGCTTACATACCGTTCTTGTTAAAAGTTTGGGTTATGGGGCGCCTGGGTTGACCGCTCTCTCTGCCTGCCTCTCTGCCTACTTGTAATCTCTCTCCTCCGTGTCAAATAAAGAAAATCTTAAAAAAAACCACGCTTTAAGTTTTGGTCATACAACTAAACTATGGAATTGAAATCTCAAATATGGGGTCCTGGGTGCGCAGTTGGTTGAGCGACTGCCTTCGCTCAGGTCATGATCCCAGCGTCCTGGGATCGAGGAATCCACATCGGGCTCCTTGCTCTGCAGGGAGCCTGCTTCTCCCTCTGCCTCTGCCTGCCATTCTGTCTGCCTGTGGCATCCTCTCCCTCTCTCTCTGACCTGCAGAAAGAAATCTCAAATATGGCCTAATAAAACAAAGCAGTGTTTTAAAAAGATTTTGATAGGGACACCTATGTGGCTCAATCCACCTTTCAAATCATAATACTTATTGTCACAATATCCTTGACCTGGGCTAAGAAACCTACCTCTCTACCTATGTGAACATAAGTGCCTTTTCTCATGTTATTTGGGCACTTAGAATGTCTTCTTAAACCCTCACCCTCCCAATACTTTGGCTTGTATCGTCAAGGCAAATGTCATCTTGGTAATATGTAGAAGTAAACATCTTCCTACATCTACCAGATTGTATCGCACTTATACTTTCTGGACCTTGAGCGTGTGATATGTATGGAGATTTCTTATCTCTATTCATAACTTTTGGGGAGGGGCAGGATTTGTCCGATGACTATTGTGCCTCTTTGTCGCACAGTGTTATAAAGATGGGCTATCAAATGGAGTGCTGGAATAGGTATACCCATATATATATAGCAATGACCACCACACACTAGAAAATAGTGCTGAGGCATGCTTCAAAGCACTATTGTGGGGGTTAAATAGCAGGGGTAGTTAGGTCCAGATCGGGTCATTGAAATCTCAGTCGGGTTTGATTCCTAGGCGCCACTTATGTTTATTTGTATGATGTAGAATAAATTTGGCAACATTGTTAAATTTCCTTATCTGTAAAACAGGTATGATGACTAGTACCTCTTTCATAGGGTCGTTGGGGGAATTAATAAGACAGTGTGCATGGGCTGCCCTAGAATAAAATAATACTCAATAAACATTATTTAACATTATAACTAAAATGCATATACCATATATCGTATTACTATAATTTAGTGAGAGGCTACCTGCTGTAATAAAAAAATATGACTTTTAGGGGTTCCTGGGTGCTCAGTTTGGTTAAGAGTCCAAGTCTGATTTCCCACTTAGATTATGGACTTCACGGCTGTGAGATCCAGCCCAACGATGGGATCCATCCTGGATGTGGAGGCCTGCTTTGAGATTCTCTCTCTCCTCTTCCCTCTGGCACCCACCCCCCCCACCCCCTACCAAGCTCATATGAGCACTTTCTTAAAAAAAACAAAAAAGAATATGACTTAAGACTTCCAGAGTCAGTCTTCATTGTTTTTACCTGTAAATCTGGGCAAGTTACTTGTTTTGTTGTTTTTGAGCTTCATTGTCACTATATGTGTAAAATGGGGATAATATATATTGACAATGTTGTGGGTTTTAGTAACGAGATGATGGTACACAGTAAGAGCTAAAAATTGTATGCTTCCAGGAACAAGACCTCTAATCTCAGCCAACAGCAATGTTTGAAGGCTTATTCTTTGATTGAAATAATAAGCCTATATGTATATTGGACATGTAATTTTCTCTCTAAACATCATTACTTTCACAAAGATTAAATAAGCTTGAGATGTTAAAAAAATCTCAGCTTATTGGGAAATAAGGGAAAGATTTATAGATTAATTTAGAAAATAAAGTAGGCCAATCAAAATGAAACAAACAGTTGAACAGAGAAAGTGAACATTGCCAAAAACATGGACTAACATCTGTCTTATCTATAAGAATAGGAAAATATAGTAACTTTCCAGTTTCAGGGTACACACACAGAGTTCAACTTGGCAGTAACCATACGATAACTCACAGGTCAGAAAACAGCTGAAGAGCCAAACAAATGAATGTAATTGACAGAATCAGAATATTAAGAGTTAGAAGGGGCTATAGGGACTATTTAATATTAGCAAACATTAGCAGTGCAAAAGGTTCTATAAAAAAGTGGATACTGGGGAGAGTAAGTCGGAGAAACTTATAAAGCTTAATAAAGGTATTAAAGATTCTCAGATGTAACTATGGAAAAAGAAACCTTTTTAATTTTAAAAAAAACTGATACTTTCCTTTGTTTGGCCACAGAATTCTTTTTAAAAATAATACCTAATAAGGGTACTCAGGATTAGGGAATATTTCTTTTATTTTACAGATAGGAAACCTCCAATGGAGGCTACATTGTTTGCTTAATGTAGCACAGAAAGAAAGCTACAATGGGAAGGGGGGACTCAGATTCTTACCTCTCAGTCCTCCTCTTTATTTATTCAACTGGTATCAGATGATGTATAAGAAAATAAAGCAAAAGTGGGTGTTCTAACATTCAAAGCAATCTGTGTTAAGCTAGGCCTGTGAAAGGAATTATTGAGGACTGATTTTTTTCCTCCTTCAATAAACAAACTTCAGTCCTTAAACATGGTTCTATTTATTATCACTTTTTTTATTATTAATGTTTCTGCTCTTCTATTTTCATGGTAGTGAATACCTATTCTTAGAGTCTACTACTTTCTCTTTAGTAAGAATGGACTCCCGCCCACCCACTTTTTGTCCATTATGTCCCACAACATTAACCACATGCTTGATTTATGCTCTCGCTTCAACCAATGCTCCTATAGTGATGGGGATAGGACACTGCTCTTAAAATAGACTATGCATATTCATCTGGGAGATGTGGCACAGTGCCAAGAATACTTAAAGTCACAGGACAATCTTAGTACATCCTCTTTAACCACTGGTTTACTAAAAGATTTAGTCGGGGCAGGGTGGGGAAGAATTTCTACATGAAAATAAATACATTAAAACTCACAATACAAAAAGTCACAGGAATTTTTAAGATTAGAAAATAAGAGATGAAAGGAATATTGTAGCTAAGGCAGGGTCCATTGGTTGACACCTCCCTGGCCTCTCAAGGTTGTGCCTACTCTCTCCTCTGATGGATGTCACTGGATATATATTCCACAGGGATCTAATTTTAGTTCTTAACTGGAGTTGAAGGTCAGCCACCTAAATCTGATAGTTCTAAACTTTTGCCCTCTGTGTACAGCACACGTGAGTGTGTGAGTGTATGTGTGCGCATGCAAGACAGACGGGGGGGTATTAAATTCTAAAATAAGATTACTATAATTAACAGTTGGAACAGTGTGGTCAGTTCTACAAGACAGACCTATTAAAAATTTCTATTTTACAAAAATATTAAACAATCACCGACTCACTGCCAGAATTTCTAACTGTGCTTCTAATAAAGGTTAGAGAAGGGATTCTGAAGATCAAATTTGGCATTTCTTTATTAAAAGCTAAAGATGAAATTTTCTAAATGAATATTCATGCAGCTGGGTCCATTTGATATTTAGCTTACTATTTATCTGTGCACTCTTGTGTGTTTTCTTTTCCTGCTTGTAGTACGGGGGGTGATGGTAATTCTCACTTTTTATGTAATGGATACTGTCCTCGTGAGCAAGGTTTTATCTCACTGCCTAAATTTCACCTCTACTTTCCCTTATGCACATGCATACTTTTCAGTAAGACAGTCCTTCCGGTTATGTTCTATACCATGGTAATTCTGCCAGACTGAAAAGAGTGCAGAGGAACAACAATTACTTAAGTTTGGCTCAAGCTTTTTTGCTAATTAGCAATCCTGAGAAAGACATGTTGCACCATCAAGGGTTCATTAAGGGATAGGAAAGACTGCTTAGGTGTAAATGGAAACACAACATCACTCAGCTACCCATCCTTCCTTGACTGACGGCAGAAATGGGGATGTCAAACTTTTTATTTCTCTTCAAATATAGTACCAGCCAACCCTGCTTCTCTTAGTACTTAAGAGTCTTTTAATTTTTCAGAAAGTCCTTTTCTCTACTACCTACGTAAAACATATTTTAGTGCTTTAATATACTGGCAAATACAAAGTATCATTGTTTGTTGCTTATTATAATTTACCAAATAAGGGTCATTATCTCATTTAATCTTCAGCAAATTCTTAACACAAGCTGTAGTTTGATTATGCAATGACTAACAGGGCTGGAAGATGGGCATTGCTACAATGTATACCTCATAGCTTAGTGGCTAATAGAGATCTTGGTCCCATGGATCTCTACAGCTGCTTTGCCTTTTTGCCTTTTTCAGTTTCTCAAAGTCTTTTCCTGTATAGTCTCTTTGGGATTTCCTTGCTTCGTGTCCAGTACCATCTACCCCATGACATTGAACTATTCACTCTGTACTAATTACTCTATCTCCGAACCCCTGGTTCTCAGCTGTAATGGCCCAGGTATGTATAGTATGCATAGGTATGTATAGAATGGCCCAGGTATGTATAGGTATGTATAGAAGATAGGGGCATTCTGATGGTAAGCTGATGTTATGGACTGAATGTCCGTGTCCCCATTTAATCTGTCTGTTGAAGCCCTAACCCCCAATGTGTTGGTATTTAGAGATGGGGCTTTCAGGAAAGTAATTAGGGTTAGGGACCCTCGTCCAATGGAATTAGTGTCTTTATAAGAAGAAACACTAGAGAGCTAGCTCACTCACAGTCTCCTCCGACCCCCTCTCTGCCCAAAAAGGTTATGTGAGCACACAGTGAGATGGCAGCCATCTACAAGCCAAGAGAAAAGGCCTCAGAATGAAACCTACTGCTGGCATCCTGATCTTGGACTTCCTATAGCTTCCAAAACTGTGAGAAATAAAATTCTGTTGTTTATCCAAGCCACCCAGTCTTATGGTATTCTGCTAATGGCAACCAGAGAAGACTAAGATAGCTGAGAAGAGGGACAACAGAGAAGTTAAGGTGTCCCTATGTGACAGTTATGAGATTTTAGAGATCCTTTAAGGTACACGAAGACACTAATGACGTAGCAGAAACTAAGCAGAGAACAGAGTATTATGTTTTTCTATTTCCTAGTGCTACTATTTTCTGAACCTGGATCTGGAGCAATTTTCTTAATCTACCTAAAGCTAAATTTCCTCATTTATAAGACAGAAATGTATCTGTATCACAGTTAGTCATTAGTTAATATAGATAGCATCTAAGAGAACATACAGTAAGATGTAATTCACCTTATATGTCACTTATTGGGAAACAGCACAATTGAAGTGAAGAAAGCACCTGGCTTGAAGCACTAGCTTTGCCCTTGTGGCTATGTGATCTTAGGCAAATTTCTTGAAATCACTTTTGCCTCATTTCTTCATCTCTAAAAATAGGAATAACATCTAGGGCTTTTAAATATTAAATGAGATTATATATTTAAAAATCTTTTGCTTGAGGTAGAGTAGAGGCTAATACATCTTACGTCATAAAGATGGCCAGATGAACAAACAGTTCAAGAAACATTAACAGGCATACTCTACACACGCACAATATGGCTAGGAAATTGTTATCTGTATTTGTCTTAATGGCAAAGCCACTTGAAAAAGGAAAATGTTGATGTTATAAACATAAAATTGCAATTATGTATTAATTTTATAGATTCTGTGGTGTTCACTTGGAATCTATAGTGTCCATTACTGAGCACTTGTGTACTCAGCCCCCATATAGGCACACAACTCAAAATGTTCCCAACTTAAAATTCAAGTGCAAGCAAATTATTCAAGAGAAATAAATTCTAAGTGACAAGAAGTCTATTTTTGGGTTGGGGAGCTAAAAAGCGCATAACTTAAGTTGTTTATATATTGGGAAGACTGAACATGTGTAAAATGAATAAATAAGGAATGTAAATGTGTTTCAATGTATAGCAATTTAAGCTGTGTATTAAAAGACTGAAGGAATAAACTATACATAATTCAGCCAGAAAAATCTTCTTGATAAATATGAGTGTTAGGGGTGCCTGGGTGGCTCAGTGGGTTTAAAGCCTCTGCCTTCAGCTCAGGTCATGATCTCAGGGTCCTGGGATGGAGCCCCACATCAGGCTCTCTGCTCAGCAGGGAGTCTGCTTCCTCCTCTCTCTCTCTGCCTATTTGTGATCTGTCAAATAAATAAATAAAATCTTTAAAAAATAATATGAGTGTTAGGCAGTAAGTGGGGAAAACATGATAGAGACGGTATGGCAGAAAGGAGGTAGGAAAACATATCAAAACAGTGGACAAAGGTAGAGGCAGAGAGGGATATGTGTAAAGTAGGGGATCAACCAAAGCAGATTTAGAGTTCATATAAGCAAAACCTTTCTAACAATTAAAGCTATCTGACAGCAGTGGCTGCTGTGGGTTTCCTGCTACTGAAAGTATTGAGTGTGATGACCCTTGGTGCAGGATACCTTACTTAGAAGGAATCCCACAGTACTGGAAGATATTTTGGGTCCCTTACTACACTGTGAGTTCCCTGAGGAGGAGCACTGAAGGCAGAAAAGGAGACAGAGGACATGGGTTGAGTCTTAGCTCTTCCATTCATTAATTGCGACCTTCGGCAAATCAACTTCTCAATTTTTCATCTATAAATGGGGAAGCTGGGAACACTGGAGATGTCTGTTCAGTCAGTAAACTCTTTCAGGTCCCTAAGAATTTTTAATTAGTCAAAGGCAGACATGCATGTTCTCCCTTTCCTTAGTACACAATCAAACTTTGTAAGGAAGAAAAGAGCTAACTGCTAAGAAAAAGCAGCAGTACCTTTTTGGAAAACAAAAACAAAAACAAACAAAAAAAAAAAACCCCAAAACTGCAGGATGCCCAATCAGAAGGATGCTCCTTCTGATCAAGTACTACACGGCTTAAGGGGAGAGCTGATACTACATACTACCCTATCCAGTCCCACTGCAAAGCGTGCTCTTCTGTTTCCTGTCAGTGCAGATAATCAGCTCAGTGTCAAAGCTTTGCTTATGCTCTGCATCAAGTTTTGAATTTTAGAAGCCTAAAATCAGAAAATGAATAGAATCAATTCCTAAGCTATACAGCAGGTCAGCTGAATTATTAATGAGTGGCAGTAAGGCGTAGCACACGGGCTGTGGAGCCAGACTGCCTGGGCTTGGATCATGGCCTCCCACATCACTAGTTTAGGCAAGTAATTTCCTGTGTGCCTTTGTTTCCTCATCTGCAAAGCAAAATAAAAGAACCTACTTTATAGCCTGGTTGTGAGGATTAAACATGTTAATATCATACACTGCTTAGAATGATGATGGACAGGGCACCTGGTGGCTTAGTGGATTAGAGCCTCTGCCTTCGGCTCAGGTCATGGTCCCAGGGTCCTAGGATCAAGCCCCACATCAGGATCTCTGCTCAGTGGTGAGCCTGCTTCTTCCTCTCTCTCTCTGCCTGCCTCTCTGCCTACTTGTGATCTCTGTCTGTCAAATAAATAAATAAAATCTTTTTTTTTTTAATTAAAAGATTTTATTTATTTATTTGACAGACAGAGATCACAAGTAGGCAGAGAGGCAGGCAGAGAGAGAGAGAGGAGGAAGCAGGCTCCCTGCTGAGCAGAGAGCCCGATGCGGGGCTCGATCCCAGGACCCTGAGATCATGACCTGAGCCGAAGGCAGCGGCTTAACCCACTGAGCCACCCAGGCGCCCCAATAAATAAAATCTTAAAAAAAAAAAAAAGAATGATAATGGACAGGTAGTGTGTGCTACCTACTAGTATTTAATAACAAGCTTTATTGAGCTATAGTTCATATATCATAAAGTTCACCCTGTTAATAAGTGTACAATGCATTGGTTTTCAGTATATTCACACATGGATAACCATCATCATCACCGTCTCATTTTAGAACATTCTTGTTACCAAAAAAAAAAAAAAAAAATCCACTAGTCAGAAGTTAACTCCCCATTCCTCTCTCTCTCTAGCCCCTATGCAACAACTCATCAATTTTGTTTCTACGGATCTGCCTATTTTAGACATTTCATATAAATGGAATCATACATTATGTAACCTTTGTGTCTCTGCCTTCTTTCACTTAGCATAATTTTTTCAAAGTTTATCCATGTTGTAGCCCTTATCAATAACTTTTTTTTTTTGGCTGAATAATATTTCATTGTATGGTTAACACGTTTTTTGTTTATCCATTCACAAACTGATATATTTGGGTTGTTTCTACCTTTTGGTTGTTATGAATAATGCTGCTGTAAACATTCACATGTAAGTTTTTGCATGGACATATATCGTTTCTTTTGTGTAGATACCTAAGAGTACAATTGGGGAGTTTTTAACCTTTTGAGAAACTGCCAGACTGTTTTCTAAAATGGCTGCACAATTTTATGTTCTCACCAATAAGGTATGAGGGTTCTGCTTTCTCCACCTCCAACACTTGTTATTATCTCTGATTATTTTTATTCTAGCCATATCAGTGAGTGTGAACTGGAATCTCACTGTGGTTTTTATTTGAATTTCCCTAGTGATTAATGATGTGCTTTTATCATTTTGATCATGTGTTTACTGGCCCACTGCATGTCTTTGGGAAAATGTCTATTTAGATCCTTTGCCCATTTCCGAATTGGGTTGTCCTTTTATTGAATTCTTTATGTAGTCTAGATACAAGTCTCTTACTAGATATATGATTTGAAAGTACTATCTCCCATCCTGTCGGTTGTCTTTTCATTTTCTTAATAGTGTCCCTAGAGGCACAAATTAACTTTGATGAAGTCCAATTTATCTATTTTGCTCTTTTGTTGCTTGTTCTTTTAGGATCATATCTAAAAATCCACTGCCAAATTCTGGGTCATGAAGATTCATCTCTGTTTTTTCTTCTAAGAGTTTTATGGATTTAACTCTCACATTTGGGTCTAATCTACTTAATTAACTTTTGTATATGGTAAGAAGTAAAGGTTTAACTTCATTCTTTAACTGGGACTAGCTAGTTATCACAGCACCATTTGTTAAATGACTGTTCTTTCCCCATTGAATGGTCTTGGCATCCCTGTCAAAAATTAGTCCCAGAGACACAGGGGTTTATTTCTGGACTCTTGATACTCTTTCATTGATCTACATGTATATTCATATATTTAATCTATCTGCATGCCAGTACCACACTGTCTTGAATACTGTGGGCTTGGTAGTACATTTTGAAATTGGGAACTGTGAGCCAAATTTGTTCAAGATTGTTCTGGCTATTCTGAATCCCTTTCAATTTTGTATGAATCTTAAGAATTGTCCTGTCAATTTCTAGAAAGAAGCTACATAGAATTCTAAAAGGTAATTCATTAAATTTGTAGATCAATATGGGAACTACTGCCATTTTAACAAAAGTCAGTCATCCAATCCATGGACATGAAATGTCTTCCCATTTATTAGATTTTATTTAATTTTTTTTCAACAAGATTTTTTGTGGTTTTCCTAAAATTGAGTTATTACTTGAGTCTAAGTTTTCTTGGTTCTTGCTCAAGGGCTTACTTCACATATACAACTTTTCAGAATCAGCTCCAGATTTATATTAACTTAATTCCAGTAAGATACAGAAACATTATTTCTACATGATACTACTCCCTTTCCCTCTTTTGGTAGCATCATTTGTTATATATGTATCTACAAATGTTGTAAACCCAACAATGTATCTTGATAAATATTGCTTTATATAATTTTGTCTTTTAAAGACCCCGAGGAGAAAGGAAAACAAGCATATACTTATAAATTTTGTTATATTAGCCTTCTTATTTATCATTTTGAATTCTCTTGATTTGTTCTTGAGGATGTGAGTTACTATCTAGACTCACTTCCTTAGTCTAATACAGCTTCGCTCTTATCCACTGTTGTGCCATTTAGCAAATATATTACATTTCTGTATGTTATTGGCTCAACAATGCACTGTATATTGTTTTATACAAATGTTTTTAAAAACCAGTTAAGAAAGGAGAAATATATGCATTTATATAGTCTTTTTAAATTACACAATTACCTTTACCAGTTCCTTTTCTTTCTTCATTAAATTCAAACTGTGGTTTGGGTCACTTATTTTCTGTCTAAAGAACTTTTAGTATTCTTATAAGGTGGGTCTGGAACAAATACTCGCAGTTTTTCATTTATCTGGAAATGTTTTTATCTTCCTCGCACTGTAAAAGATAGCTCTGCTGGTAACAGGATTTTTCTTTGAGCTGAATGAGTATGTTATCCCACTGCCACTGGCCTACATTTTTGAGAAGTCAGCTGTATGTTTTGTAGAACTTCCCTTGTAAATGATGAGTCATTTTTCTCTTGCTGCTTTCAAGATTTTCTCCTTGTCTTTGGCTTTTAGCATTTTTGCTAATGATGTATTTGTTTGTGGATCTCTGACTTATCTTACTCAGAATTATTAAGCTTCCTGGATGTGTAGGTTGTTTTCCAATAAATTTGGGAAATTTTTAGCCATCACTTCTTTCAGTATTTTTTCTTCATTCTCTCTCTCCTCTCCTTATGCTACTCCCATTTTATATAGTCTGTTGACATTAACGTTATCCCATATTTCTGAGTCTTTCTTTCTCTTTATTCTTTTTTCTTTGTTCTTTACCTTGTATATTCTCTATTGATCGTCAAATTTGTTTATTCTTTCTTCTCCCAGTTTCAACCTAATGTTGAGCTCCTTTAGTGAATTTTTATTTGTTACTGTACTTTATTATACCTTTCAACTCCAAAATTTCCATTTGGTTCTTTTTTTCCCTTTTAACAATTTCTCTCTTTGTACTGGTATTCTTTATTTGATGTGACATTGTCATCAACCCTTGCATTATTTTTTAAATCATGGCGTCCTTTAGTTCTCTGAATATAATTATAATGGCTATTTTGAAGTCTTTGTCTATTAAAGCCAACATCTGGTCATTCTCATCAACAGTTTCTGTCACCTGCTTTTTCCTCCAGTGTATAGGTCATTCTTTCTGGTTTCTTCACATCATTCATACATATATGAATATATATATATATATATATACACACACACATTTTTTTGGAAACTGGACATTTTATGTAACATACAGTAGCAACACTAGATATTGCATCTACCCTCTAAGACTTGCTATTATTATTTGCTCAGTGACTGGATGAGTAATTTTAATTAAGTATATTTTCCCTCTCCCTATCTACAGATGTTGCTCTGCAGGGGGCTCACCCTCAGTTATGCCACAGTCATCGTAAAATGACAGTGGGTTTGGCTGGCCCCTCTTTGACCTTCTCTTTCCCTGACCACACCCAGCTGTTAAGTTCCACTAACTACCAGATGATTGATCTACTGTCTTCAACAATGTCCTGGGTATAAATTGCTCCACAAACTGAACCAATCTATTAGGGCTCCTTTGAAGGGACAGTCCCTGAGGTCAGTATTTAGGATTTGTTCTAACTACCCCATGGCTCCTTCCAGCTGCCTCTTTCCCCTTTTCTCTCTAGCAAACTAGCTAGTCTTCTGGTTAGCCTGCTTCTCCAAAGACTATCAGTCTCCCTCCAGTTCCTTTCGCCACAACCTGCATCCTCAGGCATGCACTTCACACTCTGTTGCAAATGATGTTGATTTCCTTTTGGGAGAGATTCAGAGATCTCTGCAATAAGGTCTACTTGTTCCTCTGGGCACAATTTCTGAGCTCTGGTTTTGATGCTGTGGGCAAAGACAATGTCGTGCTTCTCTCTGGGTGAGTTTGATGAAGGGACAGAGAAACAGCAACCCCAGCTGTTCTCAGCTTACCTCTCCCAGAGTAGAATCTGCATCCCACAGGTGAGGGCAAGGGCAGCTGGGGCTCCTCTATAAGGAGGGGGACCCCACCATTCAACTGCATTCACCTAGAATTTAGTCTCAGCAACAGGTAGCTGGGCAGGATGAGAAATGCTGATCTTACATCCCTACTGGGAAGACAGCCTTCCACCTGAGAACTGAGGAAAGAGAGAGTTCTATGTTCTTGATTCTTGAACTCATCAGTCTGGAGAACAGTTTCTATCTCACTCAGCTAATAAAGCGGAAGGGAGCAGGTCTCAGTTCAAATACCATAGACTTTCATTTTTCTTACTGAGTTTTAGTAGATTTTCTTGAATAAGTACTTCTTATTGTCTGTATGCTCTTAGGACTATTTTCAGAGACTTTAAATGATTGTTTTTTAAAAATAATTTTCACCAGTTTCAGTGGGGAGCAGGTCTGTAGAACTTCTCATACTGTCACGACCGGAAGTGGAACTTCTTGATGATTTTTTTGTTGTTTTTGTTTGTTTGTTTTTGGTATGAGAAAATGAATCTGAAACTCTAAAGTACAAATTGGAGATACTACTCTTATTATTCTGAAAAAGAAATCCTAAAATGTAATCCAAAGACCATATGTGGGCTGCTACATCTATGGCCTGCTAAGTTGGAAGAGCTGTTTGATTTTTTCTCCCTACACTTAGTCTCTCAATGCCTTTGTAAACATCCAAGATAAAAAATGGAATCTGAAATGAAATTTAAATTATTTTGAACTCCTATGAAGCATTCACCTTGGCCTATGATACAATTCAGCCCTTCTAAGTCAAGTTTTATGCCAGATCCCAGCTGGACTAGAACTTCAGAAAGTAAAAGGTTTAGGATGCTTTTGTGTGTGTGCATGCACACATGTGTGAATGTGTGTTTTAAAGAAATCAAAATGAGGGGCACCTGGGTGGCTCAGTGGGTTAAAGCCTCTGCCTTCAGCTCGGGTCATGATCCCAGGGTCCTGGGATCGAGTCCCACATCGGGCTCTCTGCTCGGCAGGGAGCCTGCTTCCTCCTCTGTCTCTGCCTGCCTGCCTTTCTGCCTACTTGTGATCTCTGTCAAATGAATAAATAAAATCTTAAAAAAAAAAAAAAAAAAAAAAAAAGAAATCAAAATGATGAAAATGATTATTTTTAAAGTTACTGTCTTCTAAGTAAGAGTTGTACTAGTGTCATGTAACAGAATATTCCCTAAGGTGAGACATCAAATAAAATTTGAGTCAAATTTACAAGGCATATAAAGCTCATTCTGTTTTAGCAAAAACTGGAGTTTAACAATTTCAAATAACTAAAAAACAAGTGTAAAGGGCTTTCAGGATAAGTATCATACCTTGAGTTATTCCTAAGTATGAATTCACAGTATAGAATCAATGGTTCTGTCTTGGCACATTTTCCTTAGGGGAATCTAATATGGAAATTTACCCATTCATTTTCTAGAGTCTACAATGGCAATCTTTAGTATGCATCTATAGCTGAGAAAATGCCAAACCACACACCACAGGCAAATAGCCAACTTAGCAACCAAGGTCTAACACAGAACTTGGCACACAGGAATTACTGAAAAAATATTTGTGGACTACAGAGATCTCTACTACTATGCCAAGCACATTCAAGTCTGGGAGGAAAGAGTAAAATGAAGATTTCAAATGGTAGAATGAACTTTCATGTTCATATAAATTTATTTTGCACAATAAACTGGCTCCGTGTGTGATATTATTTCTAAACCAGTGACGTTTTTTATGTTCCCTTCCAAAAGCATATAATAAGATAATCAAGAAGGCTCCATTTTAGAGAAAATAGATGATTTTTAAAAAAGCATTGGTCTTTGTTTTTGCCCCTAATCACGCTATTATAGAAGAATAGAATATATAACATATGCTATATAATAACCATATTCTTATAATCTACTGTAATTTTCTACTTAAATATAGAAAAGGTAAAGAAAAATTATATTCAGATAGCCACCACTTAGTAAATTTCCTTTGTCATTTTTCTTTGTATAGTTATTACTTTTACATGATTATGATCATACTGTATGAATACTTTTGTATCCATTTTTTTTCCAGTAAACATTACACTGAGATTCTGCTGTATAATTAAGAGAATATCAGATTCAGAGTCAAACAATATGTACAAGTCATAGGAATTCTGGCCTCCACTCAATCTCCAAGTTCCCTCCATTTATTTAAGAGGTGTTTACTATATCTAGGTGCCTATTTTCTGTTGCAGGCGGGGCTGAAATATATAAAGAAAACTAAGCCAGAGTTCTTGTTCTTCAAGAGTTCTCTACTAGCAATTACTCTCTGCCTTATAAAAAATGGGCTTATCTATGTGAGTTTAGATGTTATGATATAAATGCTCAAAATTTGGCTATTTTTAACTTTACTCTCTTGAGGAAAATTGCTATGTACATAAAGATTTATCTCAGACAACTGAGGTTTTCCACATTCGATACGGCTGTATTCTCTTACCTGACAGGTGAAAGAGCTGCAATTCTTTTACTCTTTTACGACATGTATTTTTAAACATTTATTACTATTAGTACTCTTTATTGGTCTTGAGATCAGTTGTGTTTTAGAAGCCAATATAAGAGATTTTATTTCCTCACGATGTAAATGTTCAGATTATTCATCATACTCCCCCCCCCCCACCATCCTACCTATTTGCATGATGTATTTGTTTATGTGCAAGTAAACAATCACAGCCTAGAGGTAGAGGATGTAAGGCAAATGCTTCAATAAGCACAGGTGCTTTTATCCAACCATACAACGATCCACATGCGCCTGGAACTATTTGCATTATATGCAAAATTTAACAGTTGGATCTGACTTTGCTTCTCCCCAAAAACTTAAGCCCTCCTTGTTGGTAATTTCCTTTGCTATTTTCCAATTAAGTCTAGTTGCCTAAATGGTGTCTCAAGGAATGAAACAAGAGATAAAACAAGGTAGTGAGTCATAACTTCAAAACCTCTGAAATATACCTCAAGTGGTAATGAGTGGCAGCTATGGAGCATTGAGCAGTGGCGGGGCTGCACTTATCAGTCTGAAAATCCATTCTCTATTTGAGGACCTGCCACTTACTAGTCATGTGAGTGTTAGCAAGTTGTCATTAACAGGAGCCTCAGTTTTCTTATCCATAAAATAGGGTTGGCAGTAGTCTCACCATACTTACATCCTTACTGCATTACTGTTGCAATACAAATCTTCGTAAAAAATGTAGACACTACCTAAGGGTTGGGTCTTTTATTATATATTATATAAATATATTAGCTATATATATTAGGTATAAGGATCATTAATTTATAACCATTTCCTTAAAAGCTCAGTATAATCAAGTTTTATTTTTTGAAAGGCTCTGTCTATTCATTTACATTTACTTCTAAGTCGTCATTAAAGTTCTTAGAAGAAAGGGATTGTGTTTTTCAGAAAGATAACACCTGTAGTTTATTGAAAGGGGTGCTGCTGTTACCAAGGAGCTATTGGAAGAAGGCTCCAGAAACATGTTTAGGAAAGAGGAAAAGAGAACTGGGGCAGCAAAATAAATTGTAACTTGAGTTACTACTTGAGTTCCTCTTATTTTCAGATTGGGTTTAATGTGGAGTCATGCCTATACTATTCTACATCTCTATAGAGAGAACCTAAAAAGCTGTTAGGATATAGATCCTTTGGAGCATTCCAATAGTTTTAGGGCCTCGGGCATGAAAGAGTCACTAATGATTTTAACCCTTGGAGACTAACATGATTTTGTTTGCCTATGTTTTTCCATTAATAGGATAGCTAGCTACGTCCCTAAGGGCATATGTTTATATCTGACCTCCTAGGAAGCAGGAATCTACCTACCATCACTGATACAGAAGTTACTATCTCCAAAGATCTGGCAGGCAGTAAAAGACAATACTTAGATGTGTTACATTTTGCTACTATCCTACAGAAAATACACATGCTTTACTAACAACTGAGTAGGGAATTATTCTGCCTCAACTGAAACCTACATGGAGTGGGGGGAATCTCTGTCTTAATGTACTTATTTTGACCAGTAAAAGCACTATCAGATTCTAGTATCAGATTCTCAAGGCACCTTGAATCAAGAGATATAGTATAGATTCTCTCAAAGTAAAAGTAGCAACTGCCTCCTTAGCCTGAATACCTATCATGAATGTGTCAAAAATTATTCTTTTAAACACCTTGCCCCTTCTTTTTTTCACTTAACTCTGTCCCCTTAGCATATACCTGTCTCTCTCCTCCTCCTCCTTCCCTTCTCTCTTTACTACGTCATAGTATTCCACTATGCAGATGTACCCTAGTTGCTTCAAATACCCCCTAGACATTTGTTTGTTTTTAATCTTTTGCTATTATGTATAATTTTCAATAACTAACTATATTTATTTGGGTTGAACCTATTCACAGAATAGATTTCTAAAAGTGATGTTGCTTGGTCAAAGGGCAAAATGCATCTGTAATTTTGGAAGACGATGCCAGTTTCTATTCCACAGGGATTGTGCCATTTTGTACTCCCACCAAATGTGTAAGTACTTATTTCCTGAAGACTATTTATAAAAATACAAGTGCCTGGATTCCACCCCCCAAATTCTGACTCAGTAGATAAGGGGTCAGGCCTGAGTAGACCTTTTTAAAAAAATTTTTATTTCTTTTTATTTTTTATTAACATATAATTTATTATTAGCTCCAGAGGTACAGGTCTGTGAATCGCCAGGTTTACACACTTCACAGCACTCACCATAGCACATACCTTCCCCAATGTCCATAACCCAACCGCCCTCTCCCTAACCCCCTCCCTCCAGCCACCCTCAGTTTGTTTTGTGTGATTAAGAGTCTCTTATGGTATGTCTCCCTCCTGATCCCATTTTGTTTCATTTATTCCTTTCCTACCCCCCAAACCCCCCATGTTGCCTCTCAACTTCCTCATATCAGGGAGATCATATGATAATTGTCTTTCTCTGGGCAGGCTTATCTTGAAAAGGCTCTCCAACCAGCATATCCCTAGCTGAGAATCTGTTCCACAAGGTACTCTAGTCTTGTTTATATTGTTCAAATCCAAAAGAAAATTTAAATCTTAAATCTTTACCCTTCAGAGTCTATACCCCAAGTCACTAATTCAATAAATATTTTTTGAGTACCTATTATGTGCTGTTCATTCTAGATGTTGAAGATATAAATATTAGTATCTATCATTGGAGTGTGCAGAGTTTATCAATGAGAGACATTAATATATAATTGAAAGATAATGGGGAGCACCTGGGTGGATCAGTGGGTTAAGCCTCTGCCTTGGGCTCAGGTCATGACCTCAGGGTCTTGGGATGGAGCCCTGCATGGGGCTCTCTGCTCAGCAGGGAGCCTGCTTTCCCTCCTGCCTACTTGTGATCTCTCTCTCTCTCTCTCTCTGTCAAATGAATAAATAAAGTCTTAAAAAAAAGAGAGAGAAACTATGTGCAATCATAATGTTAGAGATTTACATAGAATTTTATGGGAACACTGAAGAGGGCTACTCCATCATGACAGAATGTCAGAGGAAGCTTCCTGAAGGTGTTCCTGGAGCTGAGCAGGTGAAAAGAGGAAGTGGTATACAAGAAGGAGAGGGCATTCTAGGTAGAAAACAACTTGTGCAAAGTTAGGAAAAAAGAGACAGAGGGATGTGGATGCGTATGTAGCTGGAAATACTTCATATGACTAAGGCATAAAATATAATATAGTACTGGACAGATATCAGATGACTGGACATGTATAATATCATGTTAAGATGCCTGACCTTATTCTATAGGCAAAGAAAGTCACTCATGGGTTTTTAAAGTTGGGAGTGACAAGATCATATTGTTGTTTTAGAATTAGGGACAGTGGACTGAAAAGACACATAACTGGAAAAAGCAGGAACAGTCAGGAAACTGGTACAGTAACTCAGGTGAAGGCTTGAATTAGGTCAGGGATTAAGAAGATAATGAACTGAAGGAGTCTTAAGAGGTAGAATGAGCAAAATATAGACATACATGGGGGTGGAGGTAAATAAAGGGATGATTTCAACATATTATCAAACCATTCCCAGCAGAGCCCTGGATTTAAGCTATTTTTTTCAGCAGCAGTGATAGTTTTTCACTGGTTCAGTCATATTCTCTCACTTGGTCTTGATATTTATATGGCCAGGGATAAATGTAGGGGCCCAGCAAATGCTCAGGGGAATCTGGTGAGCTCCTCCTTTAGCATCATGCTCTAATCAGCTAAGTAAAGCAACCACAGGAAACCCCAACAGGTAAACATAACATTACATGGTCTTATCTCTTATGCACCCTTTCTTTATTTTTATTTTTATTTTTTTTATTGATTTTAGAGAGAGGGAGACGGGGAGAGAGAAACTTAAGTAGGCACTATGTGCCCAATGTGGAAATCGACACAGGGCTTGATCTCATGACCCTGAGATCATGCCCTGAGCCAAAATCAAGAGTCACACACTTAACTGACTGAGCCACCCAGGCACCCCTCTGATCCACCCTTTCTTATAACTCCTCCGCTGGTGAGGCTCTTGACTCCATTTTCCTCTATGCCTGTGAAGTCAGTGACCAAGACAATTGCTGACAATATAAATAACTGCCAGTCCAGGAAACAATGTGTGGTTGAGGGGCAGCACCACGAACAGCTGCTTTCCCAAAACCTAATCCATAAAGCCAAGTTTCCCAATATTAGCAATGCATTTTTGGGCAGCCTACATTTCTGCCACCAAATAAAGTCAATTTCTGGAGGTGAGGAGACATGGGAAGAGTCCCCTCTAAACTCTTCCCATTTCCCTGATTTACGCAAGAATAATGGTCCTGTGAGGATGAAACAGAGAAATTTGGGTGTAATCCATACCACCCCTGGCACTGTCGTCTTCTCAGAGTTCCTAAAAACAAACTGAAGGAAAACCAAAAACTAAATAATCACCAGATGAAAACAAGTTCACTCTTTAGAGTCCATGAATGAAAATACACACACACACACATATACATACAAACACACACACACACACAAACACCAAAGCTTACCTTTCTTTTATCTTCATCTGTTGATTCAAATTTGAAAGTAGCCCTATGCTGAGGGGGGGAAAAAAAAAAGGGAAACAATGTCATTTTAAATATACAGATTTTTAATTTTGGTTATATTTAAAAACATGTCTGTAGAAATGTTGCCTTCCCACATTGTATTTCAACAATCATATTAAAGGAAGAAAGATTAGCATGTAAGTAAATAATTACAAAGCAGTATGAAAGCCTACAGCAGAAAAACAGACAAAAAGAACAGAGTACCAAGCCATTAACTTTGCCTGAGGAAATCTGGAATACTTTGCACAGAATATAGAGCATTTGAACTGGATCCTAGGGGCTGAATAGGAGTTTGCTGTAAGGACAGAAACAAAGGCTCAGATGTGTGAAATGCTATGATATATTTGTGAAATAAACAGGTCTGTCAGAATGAAATACAGGACACATGTGAGGGGATGGGAAAGTGGAGAAAGAGAATGGAAAAATAAAATGGACAGAAATTTGGAAGGGTCTTCAGTGTTGCTAAGACCCAATGTTGCTTTCTTTTTCATACGCACTTAGAAATGATCAGAGAATTGTAGACAGGAAAGAGATTTAAGAGACTGGTATTTCAGAAAAGTAATTCTCTAAGAATTAAGGTTTAAATTATTGCTCCACCACTAACTAGTGGAGCAGATAATAAAATCTTTATTAGTGGATTTCTCTTGTGAAAAGAGGGAATACCTAGTTCACAGAGCTGCTGTGAGGGTTAAAATAGCTAAGGCATATAACATACATCTCAGTGCCTGGTGCTGAGTAAACACTCAGTAAATATTAGGATTATAATGATGATGATGCCAATGATATTGATAAAAAAAAATAACTTGAAGAGAACAGAGCGCCAGGAATCTTTAAATTTCCGATCCAAATGATTGGCAACACTGTTTTCCTTTCTGTAGCTGAAACAGAGGATGGAGTAAGTTACTTGCCCATTGTCAACAGAAACAGTGATATTACCCAAAATAGAGCACAAAGCTTCTCATTCCCTTTCTCAGGTTTTATTCAGGAGAATCAAGTGCTCTTATGAATCTTAAGTTTTCCTTTAAAAAAATATCCACTGAACATCTCTGCCTTTCTTTTGTATTTTTCTCATTGGCCACAATGACATTTATTGGCAACTCATCAGGAGTTAAGTACACAAAGTACCAAAGACATCTTGATTACAGGTGGTTCTATGTTGTCAGTTTTACAGAAGAAGCAATTTTTGAAATTAAATGAGATGGAGAATGTTGACAGAGAAGCAGTTCTGAAGAAATGGTCAGGGGGAAGACTTAGAGGTAAGAGACAAGGCTGTTCAAAGAAACTGGAAAGAGGCTGCCTCACATATGGTTTGTGAAACAATTAAAATGGATGATGTCAGGTGGTAAGATGGGCTTGAATTTAAAAATTTATACCTGATCTAGCAGATAGGTGACAGGCAACTAAAGGAAGATTCTGAGGTAGGTATAAACAATAGAGCATTCTGGAAGAATATTTTGGGCAGCTGCTTACAGGCCAGATCAAAGGAGACCAAGACTGAGGACATAAAGCCTTCTAAGAAATAGGCATCAATAATCCAGGTGTGCTATTGCTGGCAGCAGTATAAACTGAAATAAACTCTAAAAGTGAAAGTAATTTGGCATCATATACTAGAAAATATAAAAATATTCACATCCTTTGACCCAGAACTTCTACTCCTAGGAAGTTTATCCTAATGAAGTCATCCAGAAGGAGAGAAAAATTATATACATAATCATATTTGTTGCAGAGTTATCTAATATTATGGAAGAAGGAGACAGTCTGAATATCCAACAACAGGAGACTGAGGAAATAAACTGCTGTGCATCCACTGATAAAATTTTACATTGCAATTACAACAAAAGATAGCTAAAAATATCTTAACAACAATGTAAGATTACTTATAATGGCATCAAGTGGAAAAATAGTAAAACACCAAGCTAGATGTCTATGGTGACAGTACATGTTTAAGTACATGGATGCATTCGAACAAAGGCTTGAGTGTTAAAATGCAAAAATAAAAGCAACTGTATAGCGGTGGTAGGATTTCTGGTGAGGTCTGACAAGTTCCATTGTTGGTATATTATTTTCATAATTAAAAGGGAAATTTAAAAAATGAAAGAAAAATGAATGAATGAACATGGAAAGAAAGAAAGAAGAGAGAAAGGAAGAACAAGTTGTAACTCCGAAGTCTGTAACTCAGGAATTTATAGGCAAGGCTTAATAAAAACTAACTTTAGATAAAGAAGCAGCAGACATCAGGCTAAAGTTTTAAACTGAAGCATAATAAAAGTCCAATACATATGATAATAAATTGCACTCAGAGACCAAGAAAGCTGATTTTTTCCATTATATGTGAAATATTAAATTCATAAATTATCTGGGATAAATGAACCTGGTTGCCAATATAATGGTTCTCCTCAACTTTTTCTGGCATTTGTGTTAAAGGAACAGAGAAAGAAATCATCTTTTGGAAAAACCCTCATTAAGTTATAAAAATATCTTTCAGACAATTTCTACATAGAATTCATCTTTTAAGGTGATAATTTAGAATAGTACCAAGGACTAAATTTTCTGTTGCTTTTAAATGCAAGGCTGATCCAGTCATAAAACCAGAACATTAACAAAGAAAGAGAGAAAAGCTTTCAAAAGCCCTAACTAGCATGAGGGCTTAATTTAATTAGAAAATATACTCGCATATGAGGCAATACAAATTGAATTTTGAATGTGCCAATCTATTCAGAAGCTCAGCCCTCTATGATTATTTGGATCCAAAGATGTTGGCTTCTCTAGGGCTGGTTTCTTTTATACAACTTAGATTGTACCTAATCTGTTTAGTACTTCTAGCCCTTATTCTATACCTTTTCAAAGGCTGAAAGGGAAGGGATGGGGAACTAGCATTTCTGGCTGTAAATACCTTTATAGAACTGCTAGCCAAGAGCCAGCCACCTCACCTTCTTTATATGCTTAATTTCCAGATGAACAGGAGCAACAAGTCAAATATAAACTAAAGAGTAAAACCATTGTTCAATTTAGAGACCAAGTAAACTAGGAACAGCTCTGTGATAGACCAGATTTTTAAGAGGACTCCTCCCTGGGTTTTATATCCCATGAGTAGGCTCTAAAAAGCTCAGGTTTAGGAGTTAGACAGCACTGGGTTTGAGTACAGTCCTGTTGTTTACTAAAAGTGTGACCTTGGTCAAGTTATCCAACTTTACTACCTGTCAGAGTTTCCTTATCTTTTATGTATGGCACCTTGCACATTGCAGGTGTTCAATAAGTGGCCACTATTGTTATTATAGCATGGCCTATGATGTGGCATCTAGCCAAATACTGACCTACTAGAGAACTAGGAGTCATTTCATATTTTAGAAGATATACTCAAACAGTACTGATACAAGGGAATTAGCCTACTGGGCGTGTGTGTGTGTGTGTGTGTTGTGCTGTATTTCACGAATAGAGATTATTCCTAGAACTAACCGCCAGTAACCGCCAGTTACTGAGAATTATAAGTCTGGAAACAAGAACAAGGTATAACAAAAAACAACTCACTAAACATGCTCCTCTGCAAAAAATCTGTGGAACAAGCTCAAAGAGTCAGAACTTAACCTCAAACTGGAAAGCAAAAAGTCCTCTGACATGGTCCAGGATATTTACATACCCTATTCAAATGTGTAGCCTGTATTTCTAGAACTGGCTCAATATTAGGTCCCTATCCATCAGGTTCTTCTAGCACATAAATGAAGACCTTGCTATGATCAGTATCATTTTCTTTTCTTATGAGGAGTACTCTTGGAGACCTACCTACTTCCCCAAATCTTATATAACTTTTATCTTTAATTTAGTCATAAATTTGTCATATTTCCAAAATGGAATCCTGTTGGAAATTGCTATGGGATAATCATAAATCCAGGTAGTCTCTCCGGCTACCAAGCCATCTCTCTATCATCATAGTTGATGACTCTAGGCTCAGTCTCTTCACTTATTAACTAAAGGGGACAGATCCAATTACCTTTGAGATTCCTTCCAGTCTAAATATCCTCTGATTCAGGGAGCTAAGATAATACTGTATATCTCAGGGCCATTGATCACTGTTCTGATAATCCTAACAACACCATAAAGGTGGTAATCTCTCTACTATATCTGTTGGTTTTTTTAAAAAGATTTTATTTATTTTGACAGAAAGAGAGAGAGCACACGAGTGGGGGGCGTAGGGGGAGAAGAGGCAGAGGCAGAGGGAGAAGCAAACTCCCCACTGAACAAGGAGCCTGATGTGGGACTTGATCACAGGAATCTGGGATCATGACCTGAGCTGAAGGCAAATGCTTAACTGACTGAGCCACCCAGGCCCCCCTCTAGTAAATCTGTTATCAGAACAAGACTTGAAGGAGGAGGAGGCTGGACAGCCTACACTAGACCAATCCATATGTCAAATAATTAATAGCTCACTCTATAACTGGAGTGGAGGTGATTAGGACCCAACGGTAACCAAAGGAAGTACTGTATTGGTCCTGAAAACATTTTTCTCTTCTGTGCTCAAAAACACAGAATAGACAGGGTAAAGGCAACATGACCTTGCACAAAGAGTCCTGATATGGAATCCAAAGAATATGGATATGGAATCTGCCACTTCTAGCTATACGCCCTTGAGCCCATAGGTAGTCACTTGTCTTTCCTATTCCCTGTGAAAGAGAATACTTCTATCTTTCTCATAAGTAATAATGTAAGAGAATTATACGTGATGACGTGTGAAAATGCTTGGGATAGATAATACATAGAACATAGCAAGCACTCAGTGAAGGTTAACAGGTGAATTGAGACAAATGAAAAAGAGTAACCATTCTCTCTATTTGTTTTTTAATACTTTCCTATGCTAGGTCAACTTGCATTATGCCCTTGAGAAACAGACAAATTTCATTTTTTTCTGGGATAGATGGCTCTTCCCTCTCCCCCAGAATAACAAGGGTCAGGGAATGAAGGAAGAAGGCTTAAAAATTAGAGTCTCAGTAATACAGTAGAAATTAGATGTTGTTACCTGGAGCCAGATAGGTAACTATGCTCTAAACAAGGTACAAGGTATTTTGCTATCCATTAGAAAATATAAGTGTCAAGGAAAAAGAAAGGCTAGAGTATACTCCCCTAATTTTTTGTTAAATCAGGCTACATCAACTCAGTGCTGCAGGTTTAACTCCTGCCTTCCTCACTGCCAGGTACTGTTTTAAGTGCTTTAGACATAAAACTCACTTAATCCTGACAACAAACCTATGCTGTAGGTACTATTATTGTCCCTGTTTGACAGGTGAGGAAACTGAGCCACAACAAAGTTATGTAACTTGTCCTAGGCCACATAGATGGTGAGTTAAAAATCAGAGTCCAGGCAGTCTGGCTCCAGAGCCTGTGCTATGCCCACAAAACGTCCTCAGTACCTTGATCACTAGAACTATAACTCACTGAGTAAGCACCTCCTAGGTGCACTGTGTTCAGTGTACAGCATTAAACTTCAGTTAATTTAAGCCACATGATAACTTAGGTAATAGTATCCCTATTTTACAGATTAGTAAGCCAAGACTCAGGCTTAAAATAACATCCATAGCCATGAAGCCAATAAAAGGCAGATTTGAACCAAGATTTATCTGACTCTAAATTCTACCTTCTTTCTACTATCTGGCAGGAAGAGCCCATTAAACATGCTCTCTGCAAAAATCTGTGGAATGAACTCAAAGAGTTGGAACTCAACATCAAACTGGAAAGCAAAAAGTCCTCTTACATGGTCCAGGCTATTTACATACCCTACTCAAATGTGTACACTGTGTTTCTAGAACTGTCCCAAGTTCTAGCTTTATTAGAGAAACAAGGTAGCATAAAGAACCTCATCCCCCAAATAACCTGTCACTTTCCCTATACATCGTTTATTTCCATTCTTGGTTAGACTCTTCAATGTCCCTAAACATTTCTCAAATCTACTTTTCCAGATGAGGAAAATGAAGCACACAATATTCAGCTACTTTTTAAGGGTTTAAGACTCCATATCCCATACAGCTGGGTAATTTCACCTCCCCATTTTTATCGCCAGACCACCAGTCATACTTCCCCTTCCTATTCATCTGCCTCCAAGGTCTCCCTTGCCTTGACGGGCAAAGCCCCATTGTCAATATGAACCTTAGCTATTTTCTTTGTACGCTAGCCCTACTATAATCAGCATTAAACATGAGAGCTCTCGGGGCGCCTGGGTGGCTCAGTGGGTTAAGCCGCTGCCTTCGGCTCAGGTCATGATCTCAGGGTCCTGGGATCGAGTCCCGCATCGAGCTCTCTGCTCTGCAGGGAGCCTGCTTCCTCCTCTCCCTCTCTCTGCCTGCCTGTCTGCCTGCTTATGATCTCTGTCTGTCAAATAAATAAATAAAATCTTTAAAAAAAAAAAAATGAGAGCTCTTTTCTGAAGGAGCTGACTGATGGGGCTTGTGTCAAATCAGAGCATTCTCAGGCATGGCTCAAAGAGTACTTCAGGAATACCACCTTAAATAATATACACCGGGCACTATAACTTTAAAAACATTCCCAATGTGAAAGGAGAGCTGGAGATGTCCAGAAGCTAAGCTCTGACAGCACCTGGCCAGGAGTAGTTAGTGGAAACCAACCTGGAGGGAGATCAAGGAGAGGAAGAGATAAACTCAAGGAATCAAATCTGGAGTTCTGGTCAGCTTAGACATGAAGGGAAGGAGAAATACTGAAGAAAGTGGTAAGATCCAGTTGGGGGGTTTTCCCTCCTCCCTTCCCTAAAGAAGAAAGTTCCTATTTATTGCTGGATATCTGGCATATAGTAATTGCAAAATAAATACTCATTGATTCAACACTCTTTCTTTTGAAAATCAGTTGGTAGCTGCCTCAATTTCTTTTTGGAAAGGAGTTACAAATCGGGTTAAATGAATTTAATCTCCACAATATGTACACCTATGCCTTAAATGAATTTCTCCTAAATTAGGCAGATACGCAATAGTAAAGCATATCAGAGAGTGGAAGAGCAAGATACAAACAGAATTTAATCAAGCCACACATCCTCCCAGAGAAAGCAACATAGTAGTGTAGAAAGAGCTGTCAGACAACCTATATTCAAATCCCAGCCCCATCTCTCAGTGACTGTGTGGACTTAGGGCAACCTTATCCTAAATGTCATTTGGGAAATGGGGAATACCACCACCTTCCTCACAGGGTTTTTGGGAAGATGAAATGGAAATGAAGGTGTCTTATCTTTGGATCTTCTCCACCCAGGGCAGAAACAGCACAATGGCAGCTCAGTCATACAAAGTACAATAAAGTGCAGTGGTGGGCACAAAGCAAACACAGAAGGGGAAACTATGAGTGGGAGCAAGTGAAAGGAAGAAGATGCGGTATCTAAGGTGAGACTTGGTGTTGGCTGTTTTCACACTAGTGAAGAGTCAGTCAATTCCTATAAAGTAGTCTCCTAAATGAAGAATAAAGGTGTGATGTGCTACCTTTTGTAGTGCGCATGTAAAATTCCTGGAAGGAGAAGTAATGGAGAGCTAACGGTTCTTGGAGGAAACATTCAGAGAAGTGACTGGGATTTATAACAAGATACCTTTTTACTGCACAGTTGTTAAGTGGAAAGAACAATTAATGGTTTGAAGACCTAGGTTGGAATCCCAGCTCACAAGGATGACCTTGGGCAAGTTACTTAACAGAAACAATCTCAATTGCAAAACGAAGATAAAACCTCACAGGACTGCTGTTGAGATTAAATGAGATGATGGATGGGAAAGCTGTTAATCCGATACATGTAATAGGTATTATTCGGAGTCAGAACCTACCCCCAATTTACAACATAGTATGTCCATGACCTTGGCATGATTTCAGTTCTTAACGCCTCGGTTTTCTCATCTATAAAATGGGAAGGATGCTACCATCTACCCTATAAACACCCTGAGAATCAAGTTTGCCCATACAGGAGACATCAAGCCTTGAAAGTGTGCGGTGCTGTAGGCATACAAAGAATTGCCATCGTGGCTGATAGGTTTTATGCCTATCAAGGGCCGTGTTTAAGCACGGAAACACGGATTTTCATGCTATACAGGTGAGGAAGCCTCGCGTGCATTTAGGCATCCCAGAGCGGGGCACAGGGCACAGACGCACATCTACGGATTCCGGGGGTGTGACTTGCACGCTTGGGAGGAGGACCACAGGACAGCCTGCTGGGCCAGAATCAGAGGAGTGGGCGCCAGAGTGGGGGCAGGGGGATGCAGGATGCACGGACGGGGAAGGCTGGGGGCACAAACACGCATGCCCAAGCCGGAAACGTTTTCGGGGGAGAGTAACGCGCATCCCCGGAATGAAGGGGGTTGGGAGGGATGCGAGGTGCAAGCCCCGAGGGCGGCCCGGGGGTGCTCTACCGCACGCCCGGGTCCAGGGCTCTTTACCTTATCGCTGTAATCCCTCAGGACCCGCTCGATAGCCCCCGCCTCGCCGGCCCGGACGATGTAAAGGGCGCGCTCCTCATCCATGGCCGCAGGTGCGGGGGAGCCGCGGCCGCTCTGCGCGCCCAAGCCGCTGCCTCCAGGTAAACGCCTCGCGCCCCCGCTCGCTCGCTCGTTCCCAGCTTCCTTCCTTCCCTCCTTCCCTCCCTCCCTCCTGCCTCCAACCCGCCAGCCTCCGCCCGGGCTGGGCCGACGTCACCGCCCCTCAACTTTCACCCCGCGACGTCACGGTCCCCCAGCAACCGGCGCCTCGCGGCCGCCCCCGTCAAGGCCCAGGACTCTATAGAGGCCTGACGAGCGGCCTGAGGCGGGGTCAGTCCCGAGGCCTGGCTTACTCTCCAGCCTCTCCCTCCCTCGGAGAAAAGTCCAGCCTTTTAAGTGGGCGCTTGCAGACAGAACTGTTTTTCTCTCCTGACCCTCCTCTATGAATCATTCTCCTCAGCTGACGAGAGCGACCCGGCTCTTCTCCTCCCCTCTAAGAGCCAGCACCTAAATGGACTACAATTCCCTGCGTTCGTTGGGGGCATTCCCCTCTTCCATCTAATTTACTCGTTTGCCGAATGGCATGCCGGGATTAGTAGTCATCCAGCGGGAAAGACTTCCCTCCAAAGGCATGCTGGGAGCTGTGGTCCGGCCAGGGCCGGAAACGGGAGTCCCGGGGCCGCTCGAGGCCGGCGGCGAGGAGACCGTTAGGGGGAGGGTGTAAGCGTCGGCTCTGCCTCCTTTTTGTTCCTATCGGAGCTGACTGTCCTGCTCTAGCCTTGGCTGGTCGGGCAGGTTGACAGTCGCGGAAACTGGCACCCCTTGGTGGGAACTGCCGAGCACCGGTTTAATTCCCTCTTTTTCTCGTTTAGCGGTTTCGGTCTTTCTGAAATTCTTTCCTTCCTCCCCTTGTTTGCGGTCATGTTACGTATTCAGCCGCAGTAATGTGGGAAATTGCAGGCACTTATCTGGATAAAAGGTCCCCCCCCCCTTAGTAATAGTGGCTGCCACGTATCGCGCGCCGCGGGGGCTCCAGACTCCGTGATAGATAGGTGCTCGCCATGCAGCTTCTGATTCTCGCGACACGCAGATTTTGGCGGAAGCAAAAGAACCCCGATAGGTTAAGTAATTTGTCCTAAGTCACATAGCTGGTAAATGGGAATGAGAGACTTAAATCCGGGTCTTTCCCCCAAAGACAGCTGCTCTACACCCTCCAGTCGTGTAATAATACTGATGTCCTAGTGATGATAGTGGCGATGCGGAAAGTGAAGGTGAAAGAGGCTCAGGTTTGCTAAATGTTTTTACTATGGGCCATTGTTCCTGTAAGTTACATGCTCCACCTGTGTCCTCTCAGTCGGTGTCTCACAAAGTCCACAAGTACTTGAGAACCTGCGTTGTGCCCGGCACTCTTCAATAAAGTTCAGTGCTGCTCAGTGTAGGTACAGTGGGCCCCAAATAACGCCCCTGCTCGTAGGGGGCTTCCAGTCTAGTGCTTAACCCTTTGAGGGAGGTACTGTTCTCTTCTTATTCTCACTTTAAGATGAAAAAAACAGTCTTGGAGAGGTTAATAGAGTAATGTACCAAGATTGGGCAATTTGGAAACAACCTGAATCTATACTCTTTTTGCTCTCCCAAGCTATTTGTTAGAGAATGAGTGAATTTCCCGAGAAATTCCCGAGTGAATTTCCGGAACAGAAATCTGTTCCTCTCATAATTATTCTATTTCTTCTATGTGTCAGATGCTGTGCTAGCTCTGGGAATTTGGCGATAAAAAGGAATATGGAATCTAAGCTCATGGAGCTTTTGGTCTTTCTGTGGATTATACTTTTCATGCGGCATTTATTGAGCATATTTGTTGAGCCAGGCCCTGGAGTGCATGCTGTGCCCATAATAAACTAATTCAAAAAGATTTTAATCTATCTTTTGAAATCAAAAGTACAGTTCTGGGGTGCCTGAGTGGCTCAGTGGGTCCAAGTCTCTGCCTTCAGCTCGGGTCATGATCCCAGGGTCCTGGGATTGAGCCCCACATCGGGCTCTCCACTCAGCGGGGAGCCTGCTTCCCCTTCTCTCTGTCTCTGTTGGCCTCTCTGCCTACTTGTGATCTCTGTCAAATGAATAAAATCTTAAAAAAAAAAAAAAGTACAGTTCTTAGAGGTGTTGCGATAATAAGCTACATTCCTTTGATAATAGTAATATCTTGCAATTGTTTTTAACAGTGTACAAAACATTTTAATATACACTGTCTCAATGGATTATTGAGAAAGGTACTGTTCCCATTTATAGATAAGAAAACAGGCTCAGATGAGCTAGGTAACAAGAGCTAGGACTCAAACTGAGAGCTTTAAGGTAACAGTATTTGGGTTCCTACTCTGTGTCCTATTACATGCCTTTTGGGTAACCATATATTTATTTTTGGAACAAGGGCACCATGACAGGATACTAACAAGCATGAAGTATCAGAGTTGAGATGTTTCTTTTATAGAATTTTTAAAAAGACTTTATTTGAGAGAGAGCAGGAGAGAGCATGAGCTGGGCTGTGGGGAGAGGCAGAAAGAGAGGGAGAAGCAGACTCCCTACTGAGCAGGGAGCCTGATGTGGGGCTCTATCCCAGGACCCCAAGATCATGACCTGAGCCACCCAGGTGCCCTGAGATGTTTCTTTTAAAGAGGGTCTTAGACATGGATTTAAAATATCTGTTTACCAGAAATAGGCTTGTGTTTTTAGCCTCCGACCCTGTACTTCTAAAAAGAGATTTTAAAAAAATGTAAAACCACATCAATTAACAACTTGGGAAACTGCACTTTAGTAATTTTAATTAAGCACTAATATTCTGATTTTATAAATCAAAAGGATCTTTGACTCTAATTCAAGTCATCCTTTGACCACTGACGAGACTCTGGTCCCAGAAACATTAAGTGACTTGTCCAAAGTCAATAGTTAAAAGCAGACTCTGGGACTAGAGCCTAGACTAGCTAAATTCTGGTCACTACATCACTTTACCTCGCTGAATATTTAGTTATGTGATACTTTCAGTGACTAGAGCTTCTAGTCCAGCATAGCTCCAGTTCCTATTGATTCTTGGGTGGCATGTACTGAAGAATTAGGATTTAGAGCCCAGATAATAAAAATACATAAGTACTCACGAGTCGTTGCTCTGAAAGATAGTAATATAATGATTTTATACATATATTTATTCTATTAATATGTATATTCTATACATATATTCACATAGTGCTTTACTCTTCTCAGATATCTCCAAATAGATCATCTAAGTTAATCCTCCTAATGGCGGAAAAATGCAAGGTCAATAGGACAGGCACTATCTTCCTTTTTATAGAGAAAAGGGAAGTTCAGGGTGTTGATTAGCTTGCTCACAAGCAATAAGTCTACTAATAAGTGGTATAGTTAAGGGTTAAAAGTGCACTGGGCTCTGAAGCATAAAATGTTATGGACCGGGGCCAGTGAAAAAAACCCGCAAATACATACTAGTCATTTCTTTTAGACTTTGATATATCCCCTTGTGGTATTTCCTCTGCTGTGACAATGGGCTCGATGGAATGTGCCAGATTGGTCTTTAAGGAGTACCTGGTGCTAACAGCTTTTAAAATCCAAATCTTGTATGTGCATGGGTGAGCGAGTGCTCACACTTTATACATTTTATAAATGTATACACACACACTTTATACATTTTCTATAGAAGAAAGCAGAAATTTAAGAGCAGAACAGTTTGGTCTACTTGCTACAGTCCCTGAACCAGAGAATTCCACTAATTCAGGACATGACCTGTCACACAGGAATCACCTTGCCACTGTGTCAGGCTACTTGCTCAATCTCTCTTAAGTCACAGAAACTTCAGCTATAAAATAAAAGGGTTGGTCCAGATAGTATCTTAGTTCTCAGTTCCAAAACTCCATGATTCCAAGAACAACAAAACCATATTTGATCATGCTCAGTCTTTAGAAAAATCTGTTAGGGTGAGGTTGTAGGAATCAGTATGTGCCGATCGAATACCAATGTATTACAAATCATTGCAAATCATTGCTTGGGGACACCTGCAAAGATTCTGATTCAGTTGATCTGTGGTGAGGTCTTGGTAGCTGTAAATGCTTCCAAGTTGATTTGAGTGAGCAGTCAGGGTTGAGAACCACTGAGCCGAGATTTTTTTTTTTTTTTTAAGATATTTGAGAGTGAGGCAGTGAGAGAGAGCATGAGAGGGGAGAAGGTCAGAGGGAGAAGCAGACTCCCCGTGGAGCTGGGAGCCTGATGCGGGACTCGATCCCGGGACTCTGGGATCATGACTTGAGCCGAAAGCAGTTGTCCAACCGACTGAGCCACCCAGGTGTCCCTGGGCCGAGATTTTGATAGCGTATCAACCACAACTAGTTTTTCTGTAGACTTATCAAACTCGTGTGCCTGTGACCCGTTAGTCTTTGAGAATTCAGAATAAACTAGCAGGTAAAAGTGATTTTTATTTCATTTTCTACCAATAATCCCCCTTTTGTAGAGAAGCTAATTAACATGGTCTGTTCCTTTAACAAATATTTGGTGCTTATTGGAGCACAGTGTTGTGCTAGGCACCCCCCCCCCAAAAATAAAATAAAAGTGAGTGAAAAGTGAGTAGAAACCATTTATCTTGTCCTTTGGGGGGTCTAAGAAACAGCCAGGCAATCCATGAATCTTTTCTAGCAGGAAGGGGAGAATTAAGTACTGTGCAAATCAAAGCAAGATACACATTAATGGGAAGACAAGGAAGCAGAGAAGCCTTTCTGGCGAAGGTGAATTATATAGAGAAAATAGTGGAGAGAGCTTGGAGGGCCAGGAGACCGGGGGTTGGGGGGGGTGAGGGGGATGCCTTGAGAGGAGTTCAAGAGACCAAAATTAGTGAGACACTTATTGAAAAATACCAACCTGGTTAAACTTGAAAGCCAGCAGTGGAGATTTCTTAAGAGGTCAGTTGGTCAGTGGGATAAGTAAAAGTTAAATCTGAGAGACAGTTCATTATCAATGATGACCCCACAGCCAACCAGTACAACTTCAGTTTGTGGAATGTGATGTTCCTGAAAACATTCTCTTACCCTGCCATATGACAAAGATAAATAACACTGGGAAACAGGAGAGGGTCTGTTGCCAGCTGGTGTAAAATAATTGTGCAGATCATTTTAATTTCTCAAGTATCATAAAATTAGAGTTGGACTGGATGACTTTGAAGGTTTTTTTTTTTTTTTTTTTAACTCCTAAAAATGTGAGGCACCAGGGTGGTTCAATGGGTTAAAGCCTCTGCCTTCAGCTCAGGTCATGATCCCAGGGTCCTGGGATCGAGCCCTGCATCGGCCTCTCTGCTTAGCGGGGAGCCTGCTTCCTCATCTCTCTCTCTTTGCCTGCCTCTCTGCCTACTTGTGATCTCTGTCTGTCAGATAAATAAAAAATTAAAAAAAAAAAAAAACCTCCTAAAAATCTATGATTACTCGATCCAGCCTTTTAGCACCTTTATTAGGTTCCTCGGGCATATTCCCAGTATTTTAATTGCTAAAATTGAACCCATGCTGTTAGTCCTTCTATCGTTGTTTAATATTGACTGTCCACAGTGGGACTTTCAAATGAAGCACACAAAATGGGCTCTGCCCTTTAGGAGTTTTTATTTATCCAAGAGCTGGAATGTGGGTCAGACCTATTTGCATCTTGCTGGCTTGGAATCCCATCCAGCACCTCTTGGGAAAACCCAGCGCTTTGGGTGGCGGTGCTGTCATGTGGCAAACGGCCCCGGGACCGGGGATTGGAAAACCTGGATTTGAGTCCCGACTCTCTGCGTGCATCTCAGAAGCCCATCATTCGTGAAATTCTTTAAAACCCCTACTGACAACTGATTTTTTGTATCTAATGGGAAAACTTGAAAGCCGAAAGACTCGTTTGAATTTTAACTCTGTCCCTGGGTGTTCAGGGATAAGTCACTCACCCTCTTTGAGCATTGATTTTTCTCAGCTGCAGCGAGCATTATAAAACTTTGGAGGGTTACAAGAGATGGCCATCCAAGTGGGCAGCACAGCAGCCCCAGTGTGGAGTAGCCCCTGAAATGTTAGCTGAACTGGAATGAAAACTGCAGCCTCCCTCACAATGATGTGAAGATCCGGGGATAAAGGTCATGTTATTCCTACTGGTGTACAAACACATGAGTTTTGTTGTTGCTGATGTGTAACAACAGAAGAGTAATTCTAGCACACTGCTTTGGTCTTTCAGCCTTGAAGTTCATGTCTTTAAGGCTGACATAATTTAACAGGGGACAGGACAGTTTGGGGACATTGTCATATATATGTGTATGTGTAAGTAAGGAGACTAAAACACTCAAAACACACACACACGCACACGCACACACACACACACACACACACACCCTATATCCGTGTCTTTGCAATTAAGTGTTTGAGATTCACAAGTCAAAAGAAATAAATTCTCAAAGCCTGTCTTCCCACCACTTGCTTTTTAACTGTTTAGGCAGTAAAGCATTAATTTACTTACCAACATTTGATTAAACTCTTAAGGTTCAACCCTAGGAGGAGGCAGGAGTGGACAAAGGATTATTGTCATTCATCATCAACACGTTTTAGTCTTCCCCTCCAGTTGCCTATGAAGGATTAGCATTTCCCTGGAAGGAGGAAGACAGAATAATTGCGTCCACCGCCAGAGAACTGCCAGCTCCTTTCAGCTGGGGGCACATACCGGGAGCTTTTCCCATATTAGTCAGCTTTATCTCAACTTTTGGGCAGTGCCTACATCTGAATTTCATGGGTTTCAGGGTCAGTCAAAACAGAATTGTGGGGTTGTTGAGGTCAGAGGCCACTGCTGTCAAAGGGTAGTGACCTGAACAGCAAGAGGTAGCTAGCCCCCCCCCCACTGCCTCCCCCCTTCAAATGACTTCATTCTCCTGAATACTTGGCTCATTGCACCTCCCCTGCAGAGTCTTTTTTCAACCTGCTAATAAAAATCCTCCTGTGACCTGGTATTTTTTTTTTTTTTTACATTATTACTGATTTTCTTTTGTTCCTGTTTCTGTGTAGAATGACCCAATCTTGGTCCTTGATCATGTATTGTTCGTAGGTACCCTGGGAAATGACAGAGGGAAAGCTCGTGTGCTGTTGACTTACAGTGAGTGGAATGCCACCTCGGGCGTGGGGGAAGGATCTGGTGCCCAGCTTAGAGACTGCCTTCATTGAGCGCACACAAGAATTTCCCAGAACTTCTGAAACTCTTTTCAACCCCAGTAGGTTCTATTACCATGGTCAAGGTTGATTGAAAAACTGCACCAGCCAAAGGCGCTTAGGAGAGAGGCTGGCAGGGGTGAGGGGGTGGGGGGTGGTGTGGAGACAAAGGAGGAAGGAGGAAGAAGGCAGGAGTGTGGTTGTAGGAAGAGCATAGACGCTGGAGCGGGGCCGTTGTGTGTTCAGATCCCAGCCCTGCCACTTAACCGTGTGTGACTTTGGGCCTCGGTCTGTTCATCTGTACACAGAGACGATTACGCCACTGGCATTGCAAGGAGGTTGTGAGGGATGGAGACGGGCCATCTGATGATATGCCTGGCACAGAGCAGACCCCAAGAAATGGGGACCTCCATCCAGGGAGGCAGACCCAATTGGGAGAGCGAGGGGAGGGGAGCGTGTTGCGGGGCTCCTCGCTTAGACTCACTTGCCTTGACTTATCTCCCCTCTCGCCGTTGATGGGGTCTGAGAGGCGCGGGCCGGGACACTCCGGAGGTCAGCCCCAGGGGGAGCACAGTCTGGCAGTTCCGGAAGAATCCACCCTTCTCAGCTTCTCTCCGAGGCTCTTTCCTCCTGTCCGGAGGCCAGTCTCAACACCGAGCGGCAGCCCTGCAGCTGTTCCGAGGCGGATTCTCTCACCCCTGCTGTCGCGGTCAGACCTCATCATTTCTCATCATCCTTCTCAAACAACTGGTTTTAGCTCTTAGGCATTTATGATGGCGAAGGGAGGAATAGGACTGGGGAGCCCTGTTTCTCCCGCCCACCACCTCTTTTCACCCACACTCCTTTCCTAGCAACAGCTCCTTTCTCAACTCTTGGGGCCCACGTCTTCTGTCGCACCTACACCAGCAGCAGCAAAATATGGGGGTGAGAAGGCTGGGGGGGGGGCGCGAGGTGCAGGAGGACGGCCGGGGGACGAGCCTCAGGGAGGAGGCTGACGAAGCACAAAAGGTTCTGACCTCCTTGGAAGAAGAGGAAAGCACAGGGGCCGCGTCCAAGCGGGTTCAGCTTGGGAGGCTGGCAAGGAACTGAAGCAGAAAAGGTCCAGGTTAGGAGGGCAGGCGGCGGTAGAGAGGTGGGCTGGGCTGAAGGGCAAACCACACAGTGCCCTTAGGGGCAGCTTCGTCAGCTGCGGGGAACCCAGGCGGCCTAGGTTATGGGGAGTGGCACCCTTCTCCACTCTGGACAGACTGGAACCCTGGGGTGCACACTCAGGGAGTAGCAGACCCCTGGATCTTAGAGCGTAAAGGTGGAAGGGTTTGTTCTCAACCTGGGCTGCATATTAGAATCACCTGGGGAGCTTGAAAGCTGCTGGTGCTGTTGTTGGGGGCCGGGGGGGGGGGGTTGTCGCATTCCTGGCCAATTACTTAGATAGGACGTATGCGTCAGTATTTTTAAAAACGTGGACAGGGTTAACTCCACTGGGCAGCCAGAGTTGAGAGCCGCTGAAGTCCAGGCCTACTTAGAGCAGAAATGTCCCTTCTATAGCATCTTCGGTGAGAGCGAGATTTAATCTCGGGGCTTCCTCCCTTCGAAGCCAAGGAGGAGAGCCATCTTTTTCTCTTAAGCTTCCAGTGACAACGTGTTGCACATTTCGGGCTCTTGACTAAGTGTGAACTCTGTGCTTCAGGAGACCTACATCAAGCCCCCCCCCCCCCCGCACCCCACACACATGCCCTTTTCCCTTTAATAAAGGGAGTATTTATACTATCCCCTCCCCGGCATTTACTTTTTTTTTTTTTTTTGAATCTTGTGATTCTGCCTAAAAGACGTACAAGACGTTGGGACAAACAGCCCGTTTGTTTTTGCTCTTTCCATCAGCAGATTCGCTTCCGACCTTTTGATTGATGTCACTTTGAAGCAAGTGTGAAGGACAGAGCTGGAGGCAGGGAAACAGCAGAAGACCGCAGTCCAGAGCTGTGGAAGAGGGGGGACTGGCTCTGAGGAAGGGGGTACGCCTCACTCAGTGGCGGGGGCAGGTTTACGGGCCCGGCTCATGGGCACGAACCCTGGGCTGTGTCTGAGCACCAGCTGGTGGAGCCGTCGCCTCTCTCTTGTGGCTCCCTCTCTGAGTCACTGCCCAGCTGCCAGTCCATTCTGTGTCTCCCCTGAGCTGTCTGCCCTCCTCACCGGGATCTGCCAGCCTTGCTCCATCAGCGCACAGGCTATAATCTGAGATGTTATAGTCCTAGAACCTGCCCACTTGAGGTCCTCACTGAGGAGGTAATGCCTCCGAGGTCACGTGGTGGTGAAGCCAAGACTCCCTTTCAGATCTTTCTCCAAGATTTCAGTCCCTCTCTCCATTCGGGTTGGGCTTGCCCAATGGCACACATTTCTGATTGGTCTCTGACTGGGTTGCAATCTCAGAAGCGCCACAGATTCCCTTTCTTCCCAGACCTGGGGCACACGAGAGGCCTGACAAAGGGACACAGCAGGGCGGACGCCTAGGACGCCACAGGCCTGCAACGTGGGTGAGCCGTCCTGGCTGGCTGCCGTTCATGACTTCAGCCAGTTTCAAGCTGGCAGAGTCCTTTTCAAAAAGAGTCCTAAGGAGGGGAGTGTCCCTTTATTGCCAAGACTCCTCTGTTCTTCCTCTGACAAGTGGCTGGCCCTACTCCCAGCTGCCAACCTTGCCCGTTCCCATTCTGGTCACTGGCGAGGAACCATCAGAGGGGAGAGAAGGTGCATTTGAGTCACGAGTTCACAGCAGCTGTTGTCTTTTCCTAATCAGATCCTTCTCAGTTCTGAACTGGAAGGTTTAGAACAATTGGGAACACGGGCAGTACACTCGACTCCCAAGAGCGGGCTCCTTGCGTTCTGGAGAGCGCGCCCAGCGACCCCCTGTCTTCATGGAAAGCTGCCGTCTTTCTACAGTGCTGAACCCCATCCTCGGCTCTGCAGTGAGGAGGAGGCATGCGTTCTCTCCCCTGCAAAGTCGATGCAATGACCATTGTTCTCTGGGATTGGGCCCTTGTTGGTTGAGACGATCTCTGCCTCAAGATCTGTCCATTTAATGACCTTGGGGCTGTTACTTGCACACAAGTATTGTTCGTTATGTGCTACCTGGCCAGAAAATTTGGCAAATGCTTCATTTTTTTCATGCTTGGTAAGTCCAATGTCAGACTGACTACATCCTTTCCTTTACGGAGCACTAGCTTTCTATTGTAAGAGAGCAACAGGCCTGGTTCTTCTTGGGCTCCTGTTACACGGTGACTAAATCTGACATTTTTTTCTTCTTCACCCCCACCCCCGCCCCCAGTGCTGCTTTCCTCAGACTGGGCCAACTAACACATCGTGGCCGAG
This sequence comes from Mustela putorius furo, assembly GCF_011764305.1. NCBI lineage: Eukaryota > Metazoa > Chordata > Mammalia > Carnivora > Mustelidae > Mustela > Mustela putorius. The sequence goes on from NW_025421481.1 coordinate 72,385, forward strand.
AGATCAAACTAATTTACCTTCAGAGAGTGAAATCCAACATCTGCTTTCTTTTTGTTGAACAACATAGGGAAATATTTTTAAGGGATGCTATGTAAAATATATCATTTTAATCCTAAAATCATTTTTAGGTATAAATATGTTATGTAATGGCAAGTAAGAGCTTGGCTTTAAAAATAAATCTTTCAACATGCAAATTGAGTTGTCAAATTCTCTTTTGCCTTTTAGTTAAAATAGTCACTGCTACCATTTCTGGAAATCTGTGGCTCTCAATTTCTCATAGATCCTACTCTTTAATGTTTGGACAAAATAGTCATTTTGCCTCTGTATCCTCACTCCTCAGCCCTAGCGTTAAAATGAAGAGCTGGAGAAGAATTTGTTGAAACTTATTAAGTATTCAGTAATGTTACTGTTCTATCCCAGAAGTTTATTAGCATTTAAAGCCCTGCGCTTGTAATACCTTTGCACCCAGTGATCATTAAAGCATAATGAACTAAGTACCAGGGGACCTCTTCGTGATGCTGGTATTGAAGAATAATATTCCCTATAAGACCTGCTCTTTCCTGACGCTAGACATCGTGCAAACCTAAGCCAAATCCTTGTATGTAGGATTGGTCCCCTACAAACCTCCATTAGGCTATCAATGCTAAATCATTCAAGGACTGGATGTGTGGCCGATCCAAACGGTAGTGATTGTTTTACAACAAGATGACGGGGGAAGTGGATAAGCACAATCAGATGAGGCCACCTAATTTTGCCTGCTTCAACCTAAGTGTTCACAATGCTATGCATTACTCTTTATTTCTCTCTCTCTCTCTCTCTCTCTCTGACACACACGCGCACACATATTTTCAAATGTCAAATGCAAAATGAAAATGAAGAAAGAGGTCATTTCAATACTTTTTATTTGAGTGTGAAACCATTCATATCTTGCACAACTGTACAGATAAAACTATTTCCATTTTAGCTGTAGACATGATTATCACACTGAGCGGTGTGATCAAAGATTTTATTTACAGAACAACTGCTAAAACATCCGATGTCATATTTCCATTTATTTCTTACCCATAGGGTAATAGGTCCACCATAATTGCTTGGTGCATTTTATAATACAGAAAGAAAACCTATGTTAATCTCTAACAAACCTCACAAATTGCTACAAATCTGACAGAAAAATGCCTACGAAAAAAATTTTCCAAAAGTACAATACATTTTCTTATTTCCACACATACACAGTATAGTATAGGTTCAAAGGCACAGCTTTGAATTTTTTTTTTTCTATCAAAGTGTCGGAAATTATTATGGTCTTATGAAGGAACCATGAAAGTCGTTTTCACACTTGGTGCTTGGTAAGTGAACGTTTGGTCCATCTGGTTTCACAAAGTTAATACAGCAGAGCTGAGTGTGATACTCAATACCATAAACCCACATTCTCACAGAATTTTAAAAACCCCTCTCCTGCCTTTTGCTGACACTAGCCATTGTGCAAACTTAGGACAAATACTTGTATGTAGAAGACCCGGTCCCCTACAAACCTCAGTCAACTTAAGGCATACAGAACAGGCCTCTTCCTTCCCTCTAGACAGTGCTTACATTCCAAGACAATGCAGGTACTGTGAAAGACATGGGTGTGGTAACAGGGACTCTAGAGTTTTCCAGACACCAGCGTTTTGCTCTGGTGCTCCCGGAAGCAGTGATGGCACCACCAGGAAGAAGGGATGCGTAGAACATACCTGAGGGCTGTTCGTGGTATAGTAAGATGACTGACAGATGGCAAGGTGAATGTTCTTGGTGAATTATGTGCCCATCCAAGAACACAAACCAGACTCTGTCTCTAGTATCCATCAAGACTAATGAACTTTTGTCAACAGGAAAATAAGTAGCTTACGGGGAGTGTTTGCCAACACAAAGCAAAGTCATGGAACAGAGGGAAAAGGCACAGATTGGCCTGCCCAAAATAGTGCTCTATAGAAACAGTCAAGTCTGGCTTGGCTACAGGAACCCAATCTCACGGACTTTCAGTGAGTCCTGTTTCTGAACTAAAGTTGATTCATTCCACACTGAATCCCAGACTCACGTTCATTAGGGAAATGGACACCTAAGAGTAGTCCATGAGTTATGATGTATAGAGATAAAGTCTTCTGGGGGTGGGTTGTTGGGTTTATTATTATTAATAATTATTATTAATATTAAATATGGATTCCTGCAATAGCAGTCATTTAGCCCATCCTGTGGAGGCCTCTCCGTTGATGTAAGCAAAGCCAGGAAAGTGTTGCATGTGCTCGTACTCAGAATTCCTGCGCGTGGTCAGGGGTGTATACATGTCACTAGAGTTTCCATACCTCGTGGAATGCACAGACGGGCTTGTGTAGCACGTGTTGGCTGTGGGCACCTCTGGCCATCGGGGGGTGACTGGGGTGGGATGCAGTCTGGGAGTACTGCTCATCAAACAGGGTTCCATCCGGGAAGTAGGGCCATTGAAAGGGTACTTGTGGAGGGGAAAGAAATTCCACAAAGTTAAACTTAGCTTGCAAGTTGCATACACACAATATTGGTCATGCTCACAGTTTAAGTTAATTTCTTAAGATGCTATTAATAAAAGTTGATAGGAAGGAAATCAGTGAACTTCTGAAAGATGGAAACTTCTAAGGAACCAACAGGAGAAATGCAAAGGATTTCATATCCACAGTTGGTGTTCACTCAAGTAAGAGTACTGATTTTGTGCCTGGAATCTAGAATATTTGGGGAAGTCAAATCCAAAAGAAGGAAGAGCCCCACTGGGAGTACAGGCGTGTGTGTGTGTATGTGTGTGTGTGTGTGTGTGTGTGTGTATACAAGTAACAGCATGTCCAAACAGATATGGATGTATGGAGGTATGGCTGTGAATTTTACCATTAGGAGATGTGATAGGTCTCATTTCATCAACCCAAGAGAACAATACTACCAAGTAAAATACAGTGACATTATTAAAAATAGCATTTTACAGTTGAATTCAATTATGAACTGCAGCCTAAAAGCAGGCTTTTGAAGAGGAAGCAAGCCAACAGCTTCGAAGGTTATTATTAGTGCCTATCATTTAGAGAACATCTCTCTTTTTGGTTCACATTCACTGAAGTCCTGAAAGAGGCACGAAGTAGGAAATGGTGAATTGTGGGGCTTGGTGTGAATGTGGAGGAAGGAGTCGAGATAAGCCAATGGTGAGGGGATGGGAGGGGTGCTTTGTGGAGGACAGAAGAGGGGAAGTAGCTCTAGAAAGAACTGGGAATAAGAGAAGTGCTTCTTCCACATTCTTTTCTGTTTCCAAGACAGCTATGCAAATAAGCCCCTTTTAGAGGGGAGGAACGTGTGGCGCTTCAGGCTCCCTTTGAGAGCTCCAAGTGGCTGGCAGGTTCACACACAGACTTCCTCCCTGGGCTACAGAAGGGCCACCCCAGCAAGGATGGGTGCCAGTCAACAAGGAGGCAAAGGCAGCGAATAGGGGAGAGAGAGGAAGTAGGAATTCTTCTGCTCCCCATCTGTCTTCCCTGACAGTTGGAGAGTGGATCCCCGAGGGATTAGGTAGGGGGGAGACAGACAGGCTGAAGCCTAGACAGCCTTGAGAAGGGTTTCTGACAATAGTGGCTGCTCCCTTTAGTCAAGGGGGCCACACGGAACCATTCTGCTGCTTTGAGTGGGAGCCTGAGGAAAGCAGGGGCAGGCTGTTAGGCCCAAAGCATGCAGAGAGAAACAGTTACTCAGGGATCAAGAGAGACGGCTCCAACTCCTGGTAAGAACTCCTGGGTTTTTTTTATATGGGAAAGCATTTCTTGTATTGAAACTGCAGCCACTTCCCAGCCCAAGAACAGGTCAGAAAGAGGGAGAAGAGTGGAGATGGGGTCTGGGAAGTCAAGGGAGAAGCACCCAGGGCTCTGAACGCATACCAAGGCTTTCATATCCCCAAATCGGATCAGAAACCCTTGAGTGCACCCATGTGCCCAGTACGAGAATCTACATGGTCCTGTGTGTGTGGGGCAGCCATGGTGAAGTCTCAGGCCTGAGATCATAGTGGTACTTGACCTTGCCCAAGAAAACAAGATCCCAGGTATCACACAGGTAATGTTAATATTATTACAAAACAGTCTTGCATTTTTCCCAAAAGATTGCTTCCCCCTCCTGATAGTCTCCCAAGTAAGCTCCCTACGTGCATGTCACCTTGGCTCATGGGGCTCTCCCTGGCCCAGAGGCCCCCTCTCCCATCCTGTGGCATGCGAGGCTGGTTCCCCGCTCAGGGAATTTCGTCCTACCTGTTCCCGCTGCCTAGAACACTAGGTTTCCATCCTAGCCCCAGGCTCCTTGCATGGCCTGCCTTTTTAACCTCCTTCAGATCTCAGCTCAAACGTCGTCTCCTCAGAGACTTTTCTGGACATCCTATCTCAGGATGCTAAATGCTCCACGCTCTGCCTCTCAGGCCACGCCCTTACCATCCTGCTTGTTAGCTGTCTCTTTCCACTGCTCTCTATTCATAAGCTCCTGGCTGGGCTTCGCCATGTTCACTACCATATTCCCAATATCTGGAAGGATGCCGGGCATCCCAGCAGCTATCTGGCAACCGAACACCAGGGTGTTACCTCTAGAAAGCAGCTTAGGGATCCCATACTCCAGGCCGTGTATGCACATGAGAGCCACAGCCACCAGCAGGCTAACGTGAGGCTGGCATGGAAACCCGGGGCTGGGGTAGCGTGTCCCCCCACATCGCTGTGGCACAAACTAGGCATAACCGGCCATGACTGAATCACATGAGAGAGGAAGACGTGCCTGTTTCGGAACACACCCCATTATACCTTAATGTCTCTGTCCCTCTGGCTCTAAGTGCCCTCCTCTAAGGAGGTCAGAGGGCCTCCTCTGACCAGGCCTCCTCTTGCTCATTCAGACAGAACCTGCCTTGGCTTGGCCTGTGTAGGTAAAATGTCGCCATATGGACTTGTGGAGCCTCTTTCCCACAGAACCCAAGAGAGTGTGGCTTTTGTGCCTAATCCAGGACCCTAGATGCAGCTGTGCCCAGGGGTGGTGTCACAGGCTCAAAAGCGTAATTGCCTGGAAATGAGACTGGCTCAAAATATCTCTAATGGGACAATAAAATCCTGTTACCACAGAATGCAGCATGGAAAAATCTGTCCCGTTAGGTCAGCTAATTGCAAATGAGTCAGTGACTCGTTTTCCCCGTGGTGAAGAGACCATTGAAAGATGAGAGGCTGAAGGGCCCGCTGCCTCAGCCTGGTGATTAAAGCCACCAATGAAGCTTCTATTCAGTCTGGTGGGAGCGGCTGAGGCCGGCCTGTGGCACCCGCCTCACCTTTCACACTTTACATCCGGTTTCGTGCGGGGTCCTCCAGCATGCTGGGCACAAACCCTGGGGTCCAGAGAGCTCTGCCCAGAATAAAGGCGCTTTTTGTTGAGGGCCCGTAACAGGAAGTTACCACTTGCTGGCTTAAATCACACGCTGTGGTCACTGATGTTAAGCTGGGGAGAAGTCCCCAGTCCCCACCCGGTGAGAGAGGGGCTGAGGGAGGCTTGTGGGCACGTGCGTGCGTGTGCGCGTGCATCAGGAGTCCGACTTCCTGTCAGGTGGCCATCCCAGCTGTGATGGATTCTGGGCCTCTTTGGAATCACATTAGGAAGTTCTATTTTGAGAAACAAGTCCCCACCCTGAGGCTGACTCGATGGTCCTGCACATGAAGAGGGAAGAATGAGCCCTTTATCCCTGACCCTCTGCAAATGGGCTGCTCCTTGAGCAAGGGGTGAAAGGTGGCCTCGTCAGAAGCACAAACTGTTTTCCTATGAAAGGCGGCTCTCACACCGCACCGAGGTTCTGCCAGTGGGCCTGCCCCTGGGCAGGCTTCCTCTTAGCCTCTTCTGGAAGAGGATGTAGCTCCCCCTCCCCCACAAATCTTGGCCAGACAAGCCACATCCGCTGAGCTTTTAGGGTCTGGATTAAATGAGTTAATACACATGAAACACTCAGAACTCCCACACAGTAAGTTTTCAAAATGTGTTAGCTGTTACTAGTATTCTTCGCATCATAGGATCATGATCCGTTAATAATAGAAGAGCCTTAGTGACGGACCATCTGATCCTACCTCTCCTTCCACAGATGCAGGAACCGAGGTCAAGAGAGGGGAAACGATCTGCTTGAGGTCACAGAGCAACTTAGTATCAGAGTGAGGAGCCATTCATTCATTTCGTTTCATGGACAGATACTTAACTGAACACCTGCTAAAAGCCACATCTATTCTGAGCCTTGGGGATATAATAGCCAGGAAGAAAAGATGTGGTCCCTGTCTCTGTAGAGCTAGTAGAGAGAAATAGATATTCTTTAATTACACAATTGGTGTCATGAAAGATGATATACACAAACAGTGTTATCCATGAGCCAGGCCCTGTTCCAATCTTTATCAACTCACTTAACCCTCACAACCCTAAGAAATATGTACTACAATCCTTCCCATTTTTCAGATAAGGGAATTGATTAGAGGCAGAGCTGGGATTTGAACCCAGGAAGCTGGCTCTGTAGTCACAGATCTTCCACTACTCTGGCTGATTGACTTTTCTCCCCTTTGGCTCAGGGGAACACCCTAAGCAGAATGGCCCAGGGCAGGGCGGGGCCACTGGAGATTGTGTGAGAGCTGCGGGATTGGCTGGCAAGGCCCGGCCTTGGCCATGCGGATGAGGGATAAAGCACAGCTTTCTAGTCTACGCTAGGGGAATTTCTAGCCCTCCAGCTTCTAGTTGATCACACACCCCCAATCAACTCGGGTAGAGAGGTGATATAATTAACTTCTCACCCCACTTAACAGCTTTTGGGCTCCAGGGCCCAGTGCACATTCATGGCCGCTGAGGGGGGTAGAAGTTCCACAAATGTGTGTTGAATGAGGCTCAGAAATATTTTGCAGGCACATATTTGGTCTGGTTGGTTTTCCCTGTTTGGTCGGGCATGGGAATGGGGCACCTGGGAAGAGGCAGCCGAGACCATCCCTCGTTCACTTAGTTGGATGTGAACAAGTATGGCATAGTCGCAAGAAGGGTGTTTTTCTGAAATCGTTCAAGCCTTACAGTGTGAAACCTTCATCAGGACTAATTCAGAAATTACGAGAATTCAAGCAGGACTGGAGGTCTATGTTTGTTATTACCCAAGAGGAAAGCATGTGTCGTGCAAATAACTACTACAGGTAAGGGCATACACATACTCCAGTTCAAAAACCAAATGGGGGGGGGGGGCGCCTGGGTGGCTCAGTGGGTTAAAGCTTCTGCCTTCAGCTCAGGTCCTGATCCCGGGATCCTGGGATCGAGCCCTGTGTCGGGCACTCTGTTCAGCAGGGAGCCTGCTTCCTCCTCTCTCTCTCTCTGTGCCTGCCTCTCTGCCTACTTGTGATCTCTGTCAAATAAATAAATAAAATCTTTAAAAAAAAAAAAAAGTGGGTTCTGATTATTCCGAGCATACACCCGCTGGGGCTGGGACGCAGGATGGGGGCACTTCCCGGACACACTGCATTCGTCTTGAAGACGGGCGTTCATTTGCCGAGATTGGTTTTAGTTACTCTAGTGCTGATGGCCACCTGCGTTCCTTAACCGTGTTCTAGAATTGTGGTTTTTCTCCAGTTCAGACTGATCTTTTCCCCAGTAAGTCTGATATAATGAAGTGTGATATTCAGTTCTTAGGCACTAATCAGCCCTGCAGTGGGATTTCCCCTCTATGCTCAACGTTAAACCAGAGTACCACAGGAAGAAAGAAAGAGGGAGTCTAGGGTAGGGGATTCTTCTCTTTGGTCCCTTGAAACTGACTGGGAATAGCTGCAGTAACTTCTTGAATTCATATCTACCCTCCAAAAACACATTGGGGGTAGTGTTCATGGCCCCGGGCTTGGGGTTCAGAGCTGGAGAATTTGCATTTGAGTCTGCTTTGCTGCTTACTGGATGCATAAGCTGGGGCAAATTACCTTATGAGGCCATCTCCTCATCTTTAGAAACTGGAGAAAACTGCCTTCTTCCTCAGGTTGCTATGAGAATTAAGTGAGAGTGTGTATTTGCAAGAGTCTACAACAGGACTTGATGCATAAATGCTAATGAAAAAACAAAGGATTCTTTGTGTTGTACTGGCCACACACACCCCCAATCAACTCGGGTAGAGAGGTGATATAATTAACTTCTCACCCCACTTAACAAATGGAGGCTAAGGCATAACCCTTCAAGCACAGAATGTGAGTGTGTGGTGGGGGTCAGAGGTTGTCAAAAGGCCTTGTCAGAGGGGCGGAGGGCATGGTGCTGCCCGGCCCTGTCACCTCTCACCCCTCGTCTGGATTCAAAGGGCTCCTCCGTGGGCTTTCAATTAGTCCTTGGTCCTTTGATTCAGAGCTGCTATTAAATGATAGTGCTCCGTTCGGGGACTTCTGTGGCTTCCACAGAAGTGGAAGCTGCAGACCTATCATTGATCACCAGGGACCACATGGGCCTTTAGGAGACCCTGGTTTCTTTTTATGGCCATGGCTTTAAAGATACCACCCCTGAAATTTCACGAGGAAAGACAAGGGCGGGAGGAAAGAGGGAGGACAATGATGGCCACTGCGGCTTAGGACTTGAGCTTGATCTGGCCACTGCGGCTTAGATGACTGTCTTCTACTGGAGCCTAAGCTCTCCAAGGGCAGGTGCGCTTCTGTCCCTTTCTCCACTGTCTGATCAGGGACTGGCGCCCACTTGCCAGACAGCAAGCATCCCACAATCATTTGAGGAGTGAATGAATGAATGAGTGAGTGAAGGCCCACGTGAGCTGCTTCTGTTCAATGTGAGCTGGCCTCAGAGCAGCTCGGAGGCATCTTGCAGATCACAGTGAGGAGCACAGACTCTGCTCCCAAGGGAAGCAGGACCTCAGGAACCAGCTTCTCTGCGTGACGCAGTTGGGAGACCTATAATGAATGCCCCAGGTGATGGTTTAGTGGAATCAACTTCTTGGCTTGTTTGGGGATTATACTGGGGCTTCCCTTGGTACTGCAGATGGAAATCAAAACAGAGGCCTGTTTGCCCCGAGTGCCCGTGTATTGTGGATACAGGCTCCTCAGTGCCTCCCCTCCGAGGCTGGTCCTCGGGCTGGCAGCTGATGCAATCCTGGCCTCCACCCTTGCTCGGGTCCTGCCATCTCTCTTCTAGACTCCCACAAGTGCTCCGCAGCAGAGCTCCCTGCCTAGACTGGGCCCCTTTCCAGTTTATCCTGAGTACTCCCCGCCTCGAGCCGTGCTCCATCCTGCCTGCCTGGCTGCCCGTCCCCCCACAGCATGGAGTGAGGGTCCTCTGCACTCCCGTTGCTTGTGATGCCTCACTTCCTGTCTCACTGGTTCCAGAAACTCTTAGTGAATGCTGGCACAGGAGAGGGGGCAGAGGGCCACGTGTAGGAGCTTGGACACACGGGGTCGTACTGCCTGGGTTCAGATCCTCAGGCAGGAGGTTCTGCACACATTACCGTGACGATGTGTAAAGTGCTCAGGATGGTGCCTAGCCTATGACAAGTGTTCAGTCAGAGGTAGCTGTGGCTCTTGACAGGTGCCAGGGTTTGTGACCCAAGGACACCAGACTTACTTTTTGGCCCTCGAGTTGCTCTGGGGTCTCCTGCAGGAGTCAGAGAAGTCAGTGATGATAACAGGGCGTGAGGCGCTGTGTGAGTCTAGAGCAGTGGGACCTCATAAGGTCCTGGAGGAAGGAAGGACTGGTGTCAGAAGGCGCTGCAGAGATAAGTGTGGCTCCTGAACAACACGCCCAAGTCTGGGGAAAGAAAGTCCTACCCTGGGAGAAGAGCATCTGTGAACAGCACAGGGGTTGGCACGTCTGGAGGAAATGGAGTGGGGTGGCTGGTCAGCCACAGAGGCAGGCAAAAGCCTGATGGTAACAAGTCTTAAGACATGCTAAGACACGTCGTAAGGTAACATGTCATAAGAGACAAGAGATCTGAATGTGACTCTGAATGCGATGACGTCAAAAGAGGGAGAGTGTTAACGGCCCGTCGGGTTTTTTCCAAAAGACTCCTCCAGCTGCAGTCTAGAGGATGGGCCAGAGAGGGGCAGGTTCAGTGACACAGAGACCGGTGGGAGGGTTTTGTCACCATTTAGCTTAGCCCCGAGCTGAGGCAAGGACAGTGCGGGGTGCAGAGCTGTTGAGGATATAGAATTGAATAGAACTGGAGACCAACTGCCTTTGAAGCCAGAGCAACAGGAAGTGTCTGAGACAAGCAGAGGGCCCAACACTGGCGTTAGAGGTGCAACCACAAGTTCCATTCACCACAGGCCACAGAGGGTTGGTTTGGTTTGTTAGACAAGTGAAGAGCCAAAGGAAGTGTGTGGCTTGAGAACAATCTGATATAGGGTTCATTTCAGGAACATTCTTCTGGTGAGGTTGTGTGTGTGGATCAGACTGGAAAGGAACAGACATGAGACCCAGAGACCAGTTAGAATGCTGCCAGGTGACCGTCCTGACAGGACTCGACGAGGGCCGCCACCAGCAAGATGGCTGATCCCGTGTGTGGGCGGCTGCCTGAGATAGGGCAGCAGACACGGCGGCTGACTGGATCCTGGGATTAGAGAGGACGGAACCAAAGACAGGTGGTGTGCACCCACGTGGCAAGAGGGAGTGGAGCCTGAACAGTGGCCGAGCACCCACTTCAGTGGGCAGCCACCAAAAGGTGGACGTGACCCTGAGGAAAGGATCCTCCCCTCTCCTTGGTGACAGACACGCGTGGTATACAGAAGGTACCTATTAACTGTGTGAAATTGACTAGACCTGCCACCAAGGGACTCGAGGCCCGGGCAGGCCAGCAAGCAGGACCGTGGACTCACCTGTGCGGAGCTCCTGTGGTAAGGGGCGTAGTGCAGCGGGCCAGAGATGGCCGTGTCGTGGGGGAGGGCCGGGTACTGGCTCTGCATGGGGGGAGGGTGCTGGCTGCCGTAGCTCCCATAGTTGTAGCTTCCCGTGTATCTGAAACGCAGGAAACACAGTGAAGAGTGGGAGTCAGGGCGGGGCTGGCGGATCACTTTCATGCCTCCAAAAATCAACCTCATCTTTTTTTCTTTCTTTTTGGTCTTCTTTCTTCTTTTCCATTTTTCTCCTTCTTTTTGGTTCTTACCATCGCCACCCTGTTGTGGGTTTAAACTCCCAGGCTGATTTTCCTTCTCTCCTCGGCACACCTCCCTTACCATTTGGAGCGCGCTCAGGGAATGAAAGGCAGCCCAGAGCAAAACATAATTAGGGACAGAAACTTCTACTCCTGTTCTGTTGGAAAGCCCCATATTATAGCCTGAAGTCAAATAGGAAAGAAAGAAGAAATTACTTGGGGATTTATGTTTTGTATCGTCCAGGCCCCACGGGAGATGCATCATGGGCCGCTCACCCAGGTGCCAGAGAGCCTGCCTCTGCCCCTTTCTAGCTGTGGGAGCCTTGGGCAACCCGCAGCCTTATTTCTCACTTATGTAAAAATGCTGGCCCTGGTTATTCTGAGGGTCAGATAAGTGAAAACCCTCTATAAGATAGAAAGTCCTATGAAATACAGGATATTCTTATCACTGTTCTTCCTAATAACATCTCCTTAGCAAAAACACAGACCTAAGACCACGTGGGTGTTTCTTCTGCCATTGCCCCAGAATCAAAAGGCTTCCTGAAACCATTTTCAGAGTCTGTTCTAAAGGCGTGGAAAGATATCCTAAGAGATCCCCTGAGAAAATAAAGGTCAGGAGGACCTGACCCTGGGGACAGATCTTGGAGTCAGCCAGCCATTAGCCAGGCCGACGTCCAGCCTCGGGGTTGGCGTCTTGCTGGGTTTTGCTGGGCCACCATGTGGACGACACCTGAGGGGGTCGCCTCCTGTGTCCCGCACAGCTGCTCTGCTGGAAACACCTCCTAGTACCCATGTGGCAGAATCTCGCCTTCTTGAGAATAAGGGCCCTTTTAATGTCATGTAGTTTTCAGATGACTGCACATTAGACATTCTAGGATTAGTGTCTTTTGATGAAGACACTGCATGATGACAAGAAGCTCCTCTGCTTTCAGGTAACACCTCTTAATGGACTTGTGGTTCATTCATCACAGCAACAACATTTTTTCCCCAACAGAGATTTGGGGAAAAAATGAGCAAAACCAATGACTTATTTCTTTGGGCACAAAGCACCAGTAGAACCCATGGGGGTTCCCTGAGCCCCCTTAACAACTGCCGCTGTCCAGAGACCTTCAGCCCTCAGGTGGGGAAGCCCTCCTCTAATCCAGTCACAGGAGGCCTGGGCCTACCACAAGGCTCTACGAGCCTGGGGAAACTGCAGGGGCTCTGAAGCAGAAGAGAGGGAAGAATACAGGCTTTGGATGTGACAGGACAGATGCTCAGTCTGGGCCCTGCATCTATCAGCTGTGTGACCCCGAGGGACTGAACTTGAGCCATCATCTCAGTTTCTGCATCTGGGAAATGGGCTTGCTAATGCCCACCTCCAGGGCCCCGTGGGGACTGCAAGAGTCTGTTATACTCAGGATGGTACTGAGTGCCTGCAGAGGACAGTACTCCTCCTGCCCTTTGAGAAAACAGCTGCTAAGTGACCCCAAATATAAAAGTCCAATGGCATCTCAGGCAGTTCGCCTACCCGTGCTCCTCTCTGTGCGGATAAACTGGTATCCTGTGTGTGACGGAGGAAGAAGGCACATGGGTACTCCTCATACAGGGCAGCTGTTGGGAGTTTTCCGCTGGGGACCCTGCCGCCGTTGTCACCGTATAGGTCAGAGACCACGTGTATGACTGCATTGCTCCTGCAGAGACAAATTAAGACATGTACGTCACTCACGCAGTTCCTCCATGCCCCATTCTTAGAACACTTTAGTGGCTTCCTCCCATGCTCTTTAAGCAGCTGAAAGTCAAAATCTTTACAGAACATGTGTCTCTGTCTGAGTTGACCTCATGAGAAGCATCCCCTACCCCCGCCTTTGTTCTCTCTGATCTAGCCACAATAGATTTCTTTCATTTTTTCCCCCAGAGAACCACAATTCCCAGCACCACAGGGCCTTTGCACATGCTCTTTCTGCTGCCTGAAACTGTATTCTTCCCTTAGTTTCCACTCATTCCTCGTAACTCAATAGCGAGAAGCTCTATTGAGATACTAACCCCTTATCCTAACCCCAGACGGAGTCTGATCCCCTACCTCACTATAGTCTTTTGTGGTGTCTACAATAATTTGTCATCTTACTCCCATTCATGAATGTGATTTACTTAATGCTTTTCCCCTATCAACTAGAAGCTCCATGAGGATAGGGTCTTGTCTGTTTTGGCCCCTGTTGGAACGCTGGTGCTTGATACAGAGGCTGGTGGCCCCAAATTTTTTAATAAACATTTTAAAAAGAAGAGGAGGGAGAGGAAAGAGGGAAGGAAGGAGAGAGGACAAAAGAAAGCTCAGAGAAGCACAGCTAAGTAACTTCTCAACACTCAACTAACCAGGTGTCAGAGAGCCAACAAACTGCTCTAAGTAGCCCTAAGTAGATTATTGGGCTCTGCCTGCCCAGGTCTTTTTGAAGATTATTAGACAGTGACCTTCACGGTGACCTATTCCATACATATTACTAATTCCATTAACTTACTTTTTAATTGGATATCTTTAAAGTGCTAGGGATTGGGAAGGGAAATTGACAAACTTTAAAACCCTCAAGATGCTTAGGAATTTTACGAGATGGTTAGACTATAAAAATGGTAATTTAAGAAATCACTAAATGATACACTTGTCGATTTCTGATAAATTTCAAAATGTTGATCAGGGGAAATAAGGAAACCTATTGTAGGAGATGGGGGGGGGCTAGAATTGAACAGCCCCTTGCAGGTACAGGGAAAATTGAAGAACTGGTTATGGGAGGCCATTCTTAAGGGGAAGTAAAACTTGGTGCTTTAGTTCTGTTTTCTGCAGCAGATCTTTTCTATCCTAACATCCCTGAGGGAAGCTGAAGGAACGGTTTTCACTGAAGAATGCCGTCCCTTCTGTCCCAAGGACTTTGCAGATAGCACACGAGTAGCAACACTGGAGTGGAGCAGGTAGAAGGAGGAGCTGGTGGGCCAGCCCTTTGCCAATTACAGACAGGTTCACTGAGGGGTACTCTGGAAGGCAAGTGAAAATGGAGTCTGACTTTGAACATATTTATTATTAAAAGAACTCTGTATTGAACTCTCTTGTAAACCAGAGAATCTTTCAGAATGCAAATAGCGCCCCTTTTAAATGAAGGGACAAAGGTTTATTCCAAGAGCATGAAGGACACACCATTTATTGAGCATCTAATATGGTCCAGGCACCATGCTAAGTGCCTTACAGATACCCTTAAAATACTACCCCCACTTCACAGATGAGGAAACAGAAGGTTAAATCTGAAAGAATGTAAGAGAGCGCTTAGGAATACAAAGGAGTCAAGAAAATCATGCAAATGTGGGAGTGAACAAAGAAATTAAAACTGGAGCGAAACAGGAGTAAGGCTAAATGTGTCCACTCTAACTCTTCGTAGAGATGGGCCTTAACCTGGGCTCAGAGATTTTCCAGGAAACCAGGCCACAGGGAAACCTGACAAGTTGGAAGCCATGAGATAGCAAACAAGGTGCTCAGGAGTCACCTGTCAAACAGGAATTTCTTTCAGATGCCCCTGTAAAAGACAACTGGGACTTGCCCAAGGGTGACCCCCACAACACCCTTACTGTGGACTCCACACTTGATTCTCAGGACCGTTCCTTAGGTCCGCCCTTCAGGCTAGTGGCATCACACTCAAGTCCAGTTCAGGGAAACTCAGATTGATTAACTTGCCCGAGGTCCCCGTGGGTGGGACCAGTGGGGCTCTGAACCCCAGTCTGGCATAGGCTTTTCATTCTCTCTACCAACTGCCTCTCCGCTCTGGGGTCTAGTCCTGCTGAGTACTGGCTGGAAGATCTTGGGCGAGCCTCTGAAATTTTCTTTCATCATCTGTAAAACAGGCATGATAATAGCTATTTTGCAGAACTGTGGTGAGAGTTAACTGACATGAGCTTGGCACGGGGGAGGCTCTCGACGATATTCACGCGCTCTTCCCTGTGAATTCACTAGGAATCTTGTATTGGACTTTCTTAAAGTAGAGATTTCTCTGTGTCCCATTTCAGATGACAGGGAAGAAAGACACTTTTCTTGGGTCAGATTCTGTCACCGGGGTGAAATTTGAACAGCAGCAGAAATTGAGCTAATTATACCAAACTTCTAAACACGTTTTTTTCCCATAAAATCATAGATGTTCTTATTCACCAGGGTGCCTAAAAGTACCCCTTCCTGGTTTGCACATGTACATCACATACAAGGAGATAATGACTTTAGCAGGCTATCTGTTAGGTATCATTTATAGCGACTGCAAGGAGATTGGAAAGACAAAATTCCAAAATGATCATGCCCCAGAAGACTGGATTATGCCTGATTGCCCTCCTCTATATTTTGTGCTTCATATGAAATTATATTACTGTTATAATTTTTAAAAAGATCCTTTTTATTAAAACGGGTGATCTCTAGGCAGTGGGATTGAGAAAGGCTTTAAAACATTTTCTTCAATTTTGTTTATCTGTATTTTTTTAGAATGAATGTACACTACCTCTGTGAAAAGAAAAACATTATTAACATATACTAAACAAATTTTACAATTGGAGATAGAATTGGAGAAGGGTGGGAAGTACAGGAGAACAAGGAACCAGCCACAGCAAACACGTAATTAACCCTTCAAGCCCCTGGGACCTCGCCAAAAGATTTTCTCTTTTTCCACCCCACCCAGCAACAGGAAGACACAGTGGTGATAACAGCCATCACCTGAGGGAATGCAGTGGAAGTTACTTTTGTCTGAGCCCCTGGAATGGAGCAACTGTTCCTTATTCATCTCTGTATCCCCAGCAGAGGGCCTGCCAAATAGTAGGTGTTCAGTAAATATTTGTTTCATAGAAGTTGTTGTTGAAGGAATAAATGCTGCTAGAAATAGACGTTATCAAACAAAAAGCTAGAGGAACTCTTGGAAAAATGGGCTCCTGTGGTCTGGGAAACAAAACCCCTAGATGGCCATGTGCCAGGCATCGAACAGACCCACTCAAGCAGGCTTTAGCAGAGCAACACCTACAGGCTCGGGTGAGAAACCCTTTTTGCCTGGGGCCTAGAAAAGAACACCCCTTACATTTCCTGTCCTATCAGTGGGGTCTCCAGGGAGAGCGGCTGCTGCTGCTCTTTTCAGGAAACTAATAAAAGAAAATGTGTGTGGTTCACAGTTTGTGCTTAATTTTTAAGACCGCTCTCATGCTTTTTACTTTTTGGCAAGACAACAACAAACCTTCCCTATGTGCCTAATTCCCACATCTCTTATTCTTCCCTCCCTACACACTCATCCTTAGTTAAAAGTCTGAGGATTGTGGAGAAAATCCCCTTGGCTTTGAGAATCCATAAAGATCCCAAAAGATCCAAGAATCCTATAAAGTTAAGTTTTGTCCATGTTCTAGTATTAAAACTGTGGGAGAGCAAGATTTTCTTTCCTTCCCATCCCCAACAAAATGTTTTTCTTCCCTGTGTTTTTGTTACTGTTGTCATTTTTCCTGGAGGGGGTTTTAAACAGAGGCTAGGAAGTGGGCTTGGAATAAAACAGGTAGTCAAGAATAATCTGTTGAATAAATGAAGGAATGAATGATTAATCATCCAACATAAACCAGACCTCAAGCTACTTTCCTTTTTAATACACTAACTCACTGAATTTTGGCAATGACCTTTTGAGGTAGGTGGTCTTACCTCCTTTTCGCAGGTGAGACAGTTGTGGCCCAAGACTCACTCAAATTTGAACCCAGATCCTGCCCAACTCCAAAGCCTTTCCACAACAGCAGCGGCTTCTCACAGTTGAATGTGCCTTTGAATCCCTGGAGATCTTGTTAAGAGGCAAATTCTGATTCAGCAGGTTGGGAGCTGAGCTAGCAATTCTGCATTTGTAACAAGCTTCTAAATGATGGTAATGCTCTTGGTCCATGGACCACACTCTTGAGTCGCAAGGTTCTCTAAGCCACTGCCTCCGGTCACGCACACTGCGTGTAGCGGGCCCGTCAAGATCAGAGGTTGTAAGGATTTGGTACAGACTTGAGAAAATTCAGGCTACTTTTCAGGCTACCTGGCTGTAGCCTTCCTTCAGATCTTGACCTAAACTGTTTGAACCTTTTCCCCCTGCAAGGATTCTATGAACCATCACAGATGTTGCTCAGGTTTTGATCTAACCTAAGCCTTTTGTTAGTACCTTCCTGAAAAATAAGCTCCCTTAAGTATGTCTAGATTCCGGAGCTGCCTAGACAGTAGCCACAGGCCACAGATGGCTCTTAAAATTTAAACTAATTAAAACAAAATATGATAAAAAAAAATTCAGTTCCTTCATTGCACTAGCCACCTTTTAAGTGCTCAGTAGCCCTGTGTGCTCAGCATCTACTGCTTTGGTTAGCTCAGATTTAAAAAAAAAAAAAAAAAAAATTGCCATTATCACAGAAAATTCTGTTTGAACAGTGTCCTCTTACAGCATTTGCTACGAAGCAAACATTTGGTATAACCTTCAACACTGAGACAGGAAAAGACTTCATAGGTATATTCACCCCACCGGCTACCCATCCTCCAGGGAACAGTGCTTAAGGAGAATACTTGCTCAAGTTGAAAACCTCAGCTGTTCGGGTGACTTTATCAGTAGCTCCCTGGCCAAAATCTCATTGACAGAGCTGACCGGGATCCTTTCCCAGAGAGAGATGCTGGTTCGGCCTCTGGACCTGCCTCCCTCCGCAGCTTCCCTGGCTGCCACTTTCCGCTTAGGTAGCCACAGCAGTCAGTCCTCACGATGACAGGCTCTTCTCTGCTTCAGGCCTGGGCCCATGCTGTTCCCTATGACCTAGAATGATCTTTCCCTCTCCCCAGACTTTATGTGGCTGACCCTTTCTGATATTCCGGGTCGGAGAGGCCTCCTCTGACCATTTCCTAGCACACTCTCATTCTTGTTATGAGCGTTTGAAATGGTTTATTGACCTGGTAGTTTACTTCTGGATTGACTCCCCTTACCCACTAGGATTTAAGTATCACGAAGTCAGCACCTCTGCCTGTTCTTATCACTCTGTGCCCCCAGGACACCACACAGATGAGGCCTAGAAGAAGTCAACAGGAAAATGAATGAGCAACTCCAGAGGCCTCAGCACCAAGCCAAGACCCGATGAAGTGAAGTCAAGAAGAGATTCAGCAATTTGTTTTCAGGCCCAGTTTATGTTTCCTAATTCCATTCCTGTCGACAGAGGAAGCAGCAGGGCTGGAGGAGGAGGCCTTCGCTGGCAGGGACAACTCGAGGATGTGTCCATGAGTCATCATGGGCTCTGGGGCGGAGACGCGGTGGCCCCCGTGGCCCATTCCTTTTAGCTCCCCTCGGCATAACTGAGCTTTTGTTATTTGGAAAGAGTAGGGGCCAGTTAGCTTTGTTACATCCTCAACCGCCGGAGAGAAAATGCAGCTGGGCAGGCCAGATGTTCTACAGCTCAGGCCATTTGTAGGGAATCTGCCTTTATTTCTATAGGGATCCTAGAATCTCAGTGATTTAATTTGCCGGTTTTGTTGCACAGGGAAACCATGGTGGGAAGGTGAAAACACGCGTTTAATAGTTAACTTTTATTGTCATTGCTAAAGGAGGGAATACTTCAAATGACATCATAAACCAGGTCTTCGAGCCCTTCCGAGGCCTCAGAGGGATGGAGTGGGAGCTTTACAGTTTGCGTTAAATGACATTAAAGAATTGCAGCCCAATGTCATGTTAAGTGGGCTGGTCGGTGTGGCACCACCTGCCACGCCCCTGAGGAGGAAAAGAGCCACTTTCCCTTAACAAAAATGAAGGTTTCTGACCTTTGCTGGGCCAAGAGTGAGGCGGCAAGCTCACAAAGGGAAGAAAACAGATAAATGGGTTAGATTTTCACCTTGTGGAAATCTGTTGAAATGGAAACCTTTACCCAGTCACCTATCATGGCCTTGCTGTAGACTTGAACGTGCCCAATCAAAATCAGCCAGTATCGGGTTCCATGTTAGGTGCCCCATATCCTTTCCTTTCACTTTCTTCCACACCCCCCTCCATCCCTTTAAAAACAATTAATGAAAACAGTCCTAAGAAAACACTTTTAGAAATACATGTAGGTACGGACATAGATCGACACAAAGCCATAGATAAGGAGAGCGGCTGTTTCCCTAGCAAGTCATAACTCATTATCTATAATAAAGGACTTTGTATTCACTAGAGCTTGTACCAAGGATGCCGAGAGATTATGTGCAATGAATTTTCTCTTTGTGCACACCAAGCAGACATAATACCGTTCTCTTTTTCACAGCTGAAAAATGGGGAAGTGTCCATCAACAGTGAGACACTGATATGTGGAAGAGCTGCAGACACCTGATTGGCCTTGACTCTGACTCGAACTTGATAATATGTACAACATCTGAGTGATGATATCCAGAAAATGCTAGAGACCCAGCAAAATAACTAGGTCACTTACCATTTCATTTAATGTATTAGTAAACTGTTTTTAGCGGGGGTGGTTTGTTTTGTTTAATTTTCCCCACTTCTTTATTTCTTACTTTCTGGTTTGGGTCTTTTTAAAAAAATGCTTTTTCTTTCTTTCTTTTTTTTTTTTTTTTTAATTGTTAATCACTTCAGATACTTTCTGGAAAGTCATGGTATATAAATCAGCCAGTAATTTTAAGACGAAAATAAAAATTAACTGGGCATGAAGACCATATGTTGAGTTAACTTTTTGTTAAAAGAAAAAAAGAAACATGGCGAATGCATTTTATAAGATATACAATAATTGTTTTCCAATTCACAATATTGGTTAATGGAATATTTGCCCAAGTCCCCAAATTTAAGAAACCTACCACAGTACATTTCCTAATACTTTGGTATATATCAGGGATACATGTGTTTTATAATGCAAGATCTATAAAACCATCCGTGTTGTTAGGAAATTATGTTTATGTCTCCTCCAAGACCATGACCCACATGCATGCCAAGATCCAGTCCAATTTAGCCGTGGGATATTTCAAAAGTGGTGCTTGGGAAAAATATTACACATAGTTTTATCTAGGATGACATTTTTAATGCTCCCTGGAGATGTCTGAGAACAAAGCAGGAATGTGCCAAAATCTTCAAAGGTTACAATCATCTGAAGAGAACCTGTTTCACATTTGTATTTCTAAGAAGCTACTTTTATGACTCTTGAACACATTGCACAGAAATCTCTGAACACATTTACGATATTCCTGTGGGTCTGACGGTCACACCTGCCGCACCTCGAGGCCTCCACAGTGCTATGAGGAAAGCCAGGCAGACCCACAAGCCGGACGAGAATTACGAAGAGATTCTGGACATCCTGCCTTCGCAGCCCTCCCGTCCCCTTCTTGCCTCACAGTGTCCTGGCTGGACGCGCTGCCAAAGAGTTCCCCCCCACAAGCCACTTCTGTTCCACAACGCATGACTGTCTGGTGTGCATGGTTTCCCTGTTTATTTTCACGATAAGGACGTTGTCACCAATTGGCTCACGTGTGTCTCCCGGGAGTATGGGGGTGAGGCTGAGAGCCCTTCTTACCATCCTGGCTCCTGCCTTGCCCCATGCTCTAGCCTGGCAAGGACCACCGAGTGGCTAAAGAGCTGTGAACAGGGCTCAGAGTTCTCTCCCCGTGACTAAGGTGGTTCTTTCCCCTACGGCTCCTCTTCCCAAGCCTCTAAGCAGGAGCTACAACAGCCCAGGATGGAGGGAAAATGGGAGCGTTGGGGGGGGGCGTGTTCTTCCTCCTCAAAGTGGAGACAAAGCCCGATTCCAGGTGCATCCATGTAAACATGTATGTGATGGCGGAATGTAAATTCCCACGGAAGGTGAGGGCGCTTTCCAGCTGTGTACCCAAAGCAAAATCAAAGATCTATCTAATGCCAGTTTCTGACCCCCTTCCTTCACAATACTCTGAAGAATCCAGTCTCCTTAGCAGTCCCTGACAAAGGACGTTGAGTTCCTTGGCAAGTTTCCGCCCCTGGCACAGTGCACACGAGGGCAGGCACCCGATAGGCTCTTAAGCACCTGCTCATTCCCTGAGTAGCGCTAGTTCTGGAGAAGGAGACTTGAGGGAAGGAATTAATAGAAGATTCCTAGGATATATACTTTAGCTTCTCTGAAAAAGACATGCTGTCTCTTGCCTCCAGGTCTTTGTACTAATGCTTCCTCCCTCTGCCCAGACCACCTGCTCTCGCCTTGTCCAGTCTTCACAGACCCTCCAGATACATGGCGTCCCTTTGTGCTCCTCCCTACCCTGCTCCCAAATCAGCCCTAGTTAGCACCCATCAGATCCCGAACCTCTAAATAACATCGTCCCAGGAGGCAAGGATCTGAAGTTCCTAGTACATAGAAGCCACCGGAGAAATAGTTATTGGATAAATGGGTAGAGAAACGGATGGACCCGTAAACGAATGAATGGGTAAAACACAACCTCCTAAATAGTGCAAGCTCACCCTATTTATGTGGTCTTCAAAACCATGCGATTTAGTCCCTAGTCTATTCTGAAAATAATTCTCAGTAGAACTAGGATAAAAGTAAGCTCCAGCAGCGACTGGAGAACGAGCCTGCTCACAGGCCCGAGTTTGGGGTGGTGGACTCGGCCGCTGCACTTTGAGGGAAACCAGTGCAATGGGCAGCAAGAATGTGGACAGACAAGAGGAGAGGCAGGTCACCAGCTTGAGAATCCGCTCGACGTCCGCAAGAGGTGCGGGAAGACCTGAACACGCGGCGATGGTGGGAGGGGAAGAAACAGGTCAAAGGAGCCTTCGTTTCCCAGCTGCTCTCTGCAGTTACATGAGCCGCTGTGAGTGAGTCCTCGCTGGGGGGATGGAAGCGGAAGGGACCCGCACACCCTGCAGGCCCGGAAGGTGCAGCTTTGAGCGCATGCGCTCTCCTCTCCCCACCCACCTTCTCTTTCCGTCAGCTGGTTGCAGACTTGACAAAGCCCAAAGGCAGTGGGCCTCTAGCTGGTGTGCAACCCAGTCACCGGGAGGCGTGGTGAGCCAATCTGTGGGCCTCGCCCCCAGAGTTTCCCATTCAGATGGTCTGTGATGGGACCTGATAACGAGCATTTCTAAGACGTTCCCAGGAGAAGCTGGGACTGCTGGTCCCCAGACCGCACTTTGAGAACCACTGCCTTGCGCTGTGGTGCAACCTAATACCGAAAGACCAAGTGTTTCCAAATGGCTGCATTTAAGAGGGCCTCCTCTCGACCTGAACACCTTGCCAGGACTGTCTGTAAGCACGAAATTGCTCTCTCCTGTGTTAACTCAAACTTTTGGATCTGTTTGTTACAGTGGCTTAGCTTACCCTAGCTAACCTTAACCTAACGAATGCAGGAGCTGAGGGAAAGAGTTGAAGCCGACTCCCAGATTTCGATTTGGGTAACGGGGAGAACAGTTAAGCAGGTTTGGAAGGGAAGATGACGAACGGATCATCACAGTCTTAGAAGCCCTCCACTCTGCGAGGACTGGCGCTTCGGCTGGCCCAGCCCGACCCAGGGCCCATCTAGCAGAAGGTCGTCTCTGCCTTTCATTGCTCTCCTGTCGGTTCTCTGTCAGCTTCTAAGACTGCCTTGGCATGTCCCCTCTCTACTGCTGGCTTCCCTCCTGCCTGCCAGAGTTCAGGTGGGAAGGGAGAGGACCGCTGCTTCCTCTGGCATCCAGAGCTTCCCCGTCGCCTCCACCTTCTAGGCATTAATCAGAGTAACCCCTTCTATCTGGATCGAACCTCACTATTAGCAAAAAGCACTCTTGGCTTTCGTACCTTCTCTGATCCCACAGCAGCCACATGAGCTGCTCTGGAGGCACATGCACGCGCACACACACACACACACACAACGTGTTATCATACACTAGCGAACACGTGTTGAATATGCCACCGCCACAGTCTCGTTTCCACAAGTCTCATGAGCAATGTCTTAAGGACATTTGTTGAATGGCTGAGTGAGTGCGGTGCCCAGAACAAGGGACTTAAGCTTTGTCTCCCTTCACTTCTCCGCCACAACCTTGCAGTGAGAGACACTGTAAGTATCTCTCGTGAGACAACTACCGCAGTGACACCGGACCTTAGCAACTAGTTATTATTATCCTTACATCACCTCTTCTCAATTTTCCGAACCGTGTCTTGGCATTCGAGATCCTTCAGAATGCGACTGCAGCTTACACGTCCAGCCTCACAGGATGCCTTCGCGGACTTCCTACTGAAAAGTCTCCCGTGCCCTGAGAAAGCCTCACACGCCCCAGCCCTGTGCATCTGTTCGCACCGCCCTCTGTCTAGAAGGCCCTTCTGCTCCGCCATCCTCAGTTAAAGTGAAGAGCCACTCCTGTGTGAGGTCCTCCTCGGGGCCTCCCACCAGAGGGAGTCTCGGCTTCCTCGGGAGCCCCAGAGCACCCCTCCGCACCTTGCTTACCGCCCCCGCCTTGCCATGGTTGTCATGTCTTAGCATATGACTTTCTGGCTGCCCCACTTTCCAGAGATGCCTGCCACTCAATTTCTGGTTCACAGAGAACTCCCTTTCTTGTTTTCAAGAAAGAATTGGCTGTGTATTAATTTATGTCATTTCATTCTCATCATTTCAGTGGCTTAGTTGGGGAAGGTGGCGGTTATCATGTACTCCATCTGCCAACTTGAAAACAGAAGCAAGAAGAATATGTACCTATGAATAAATGAGTAACTGCAAGGCATCTGTAAATCCAGGCAAATACTTGGCATTTTGAGGGGCGGGGGGGCTGAGGGGAAGAACGTTTTTCCAGAAAGCTCTGGCTTTAAATACCAACTCCGCATTCAGAGCCTGCGGGAGGCCTTTCATTACCTGTGGTGCTGAGGCCAGTGTACTCAGGGGACGGGTTGCTGACCGGGGAGGACGGAGGTGGCACTTCCACGGACGTGGCGGATTTTGCTGGCGAAAACGATGGCACTGGGGAAGGGGTTGGCGGGGTGGCCTCTGTCAAGACAATCTCTTCTCGGACTTCTGCTACGGGTAGAGAAAGGGTAGGTCCTCAGAACCAAAGGTCAAGGCAAGTTGTCTTTAAAGGACTTAAAAATTGGAATATTCTTTCTCATCTGTGTCATGTCACCCCCTGCTTCAAGCCCTCTGATGATTTGGGCACCACCATCATGGCGGGCAAGACAATTCCACACACGCATGTGCCCACTCTATAGAAGAAGACATCATTGGTTCCACACCACTTGGCCTGCCAACTATAGCTAAATTCTTTGGAAGACAGAGCTGAAGAAACACAGAACATGGAAGTAAGGATACAAATCAAGTTGCCAAGTAGGGCAATTCCCAGGGAAATGGCAGCTTACCGGTGCTTCCTTCTCCCTTCATGGCTCGCATGAGCTCATTGGCACGTTCCTGACAGTGCAGGGATTCTAACAGGTAGAGCACGTAGTCATCAAACATCAGGTGAATTAAGTGAAAAGACCCTGATGAGAGAAGATCCGAACAGAAAGTTAAGTCAGGGCAGCTCAGGTACACCCCTCCACCTGCTCAGCAGTCCGTACACTGGGACTCCCGCAGGTACACTGGGCTCCAATGCTCCGTTCAAGTCTCTCATTCTCCACTCCATAATCATCTCCGCATGGTCAAAAGTTGCTCCTCTTTGCTGTATCCTCAGCCTAGGCTAACACTTTGTAGCAAGTGAGTCTTTTCCTTGCTCAATCTGGCTCCTCCAAAATGGCACCCATCGAGCCGTCTGCCCAAATGCCATTGAGCCGTCTGAGCCCTTGCCGAGCCACTGGCCTCATCCTCATCTGGGCACCACTCACTTTGTTCAAAAATCTTTCATTTTTATCTCTACCACAAGTATGTCTTATTTCCCCGACTGGACTTTAAGGATGTCCATGGCAGGGATTTTGCCTTCTAGTTCCCTATACCGATGTACCTGACATAATTCTGGGAGCAGAACTGAAAATCAAAAATTGCAACAACTGAATTATTTCCTTAAATGTTTCTGAGACATCTGTTTAACACATGGTTATTAGAAAAGGTATTAGGGGATTCCTGGGTGGCTCAGTTGGTTAAGCCGCTGCGTTTGGCTCAGGTCATGATCCCAGGGTCCTGGGATTGAGTCCCACATTGGGCTCCTTGCTCAGTAGGGAGCCTGCTTCTCTCTCTGCCTCTGGCTGCCACTCTGCCTGCTTATGTGCTCGCTCTCTCTCTCTCTGACAAATAAATAAATAAAATCTTAAAAAAAAAAAAGGTACTAGATTGAGAATGTATGGTATTCTCAAATAGCATTCTTCATTCTTAGATTGTTTATTAAAAGGGATGGCAACAATCCTCCCCAGGGATCTTTCCAAGGGCCAGTTTATGTGCTCAAAATCATATCCTCTGATTTAATCTCTACAACCACCCCATAAGGTAGTTATGTTCCTATTATAACACATTATTTCAAAACCATCTTTTCTTGCATGTCATACTGCCACCATGGCCAGTGGAATGATCCACATGTGAGAGGGGCTCGATTCATGTCTGCTGTAGTCAAACCTCAGGAAAGCCAGAGCCAGAAGGGCCAAACCTTCTTCTCTAGTCCCATGCTTCCAACTCCCAACGGGACATCTCCATGTGGCTCTTCTGCTACCCATGAAATGTCCAAAACTTCTCACCCACCTATGTACAGCTGACCTCCTCTTCCCATTTCCCTCTAGTTTACTTTTTTAGAGGACCTGGAAGAGCCTCTGGTATTACTTCTACTGTGATTCCATCATCACCACCATGACTGTTATCACTGTCCTAGTCATAGTCCTCATCGTTGCCGTCATGGTCTACCGAATGCTTACCATGTGCCCAAACTGTACGGAGCACTTAACACACATCTCCTCCTTACCACAGACTGGGATAGGTGGCACTGTCCTTCCTTAGGGAGCAGGAAAGGAGTCCCTCCATTAGCGGTATGTAGGGATTTGCCTCGGTTTGGTCTGGCCCCAAATCTGTTTCCTGTCCCCTACAGATCACCCAGTTCAGTCTACTCATGGCACAAAGACCAGGTCCCAGAAGGGTCCTTTGAGTTGGGAGCTGTGCCTTTTCAAGTCTCACTAATAGGGTGCTAGGGCTATGGCTCCAGGTGCACAGCTGGTTAGTACATGATACTTGTCAGAAGGTGTTGGGGCCGGGGGGGCAGGGGCTAACTGGATAAAACCTCCTTGGTGGAATTCATCAATTTTTCCTTTTCAATTCCACCTTCTTGGTAGAATTTGTCAATTTTCTTTTTAATTGCATCTGGCTTCTGCACATACACATGGACACACACACACACACACACACCCTTACAGAAGACTATAGAGGAAAATCCTCAGCTTAACTCTGAGGCCAGTGGATGCCCAGCAGGTCACATACACCAACTCTTATATCCCCCCTCTCTTTAGAGCCTGCCCCAAACTCTGGTCCTGGTATCCACAAAGCTCAAGCCAGGGTCCCTGTCCTATACTTTTTCCACATTCTTCCTTCATCCCCAGGGTGTTCTGTCTGTTTGAAATTCAGAAAGGAGTAGATTGTGCTAAGTCAGAGATGTAGCCTCTAAAACTCAACTTTCCATCCACTTCTCCAAAATGGGTCCCATGAACCACTGAGGAGACTCAGCATTGTGGGTAACAGCACAGGCGCTGGAGCAGTGCACCCAGGCTGACACCCAGCTCCGCCACTTAGTGACTTAGACCCTGGATGAGTTACTCCTAGTAAATGTTAACAACAAAATCAGCCACTTCTTGAGCCCTTGCTCTATGACAGATTCATGATCTGTATAAATATGCAGATTTATTATCACACTTAATCCTCATCACAACTATAGGAGATGAGTGATACTCTCCTTTTGCAAAGAAGGACACTGAGACCTAGAGAGGTGAAATAAGTGTCCAGTGTCACACAACTAGTAACTGGCAGAACTGGGACTTGAACCTAAGACTGTCTGATTCTGTGCAGCTCATTTGGCAACATAGCTCTCTAAAAGGGGGGGTAGTACAACTCCTTGTTTTGGTTACAGAAGTACTAACCATAATGAGGAAAAGGACACACTAGATGTTTACTGAATGGTAACTACTGTTATCTGTAAAGTCCCTTTTGCTCCTGAGGTTTTAAGATCCCATAGGATCTTAAAACATTTTGCTCATATAGCCAAAGAGGTCAAAAGACAGCATCAAATACTTAAAAGGGTCTTCAAAATGAAAAAAATATTTGCTGCAATGTTGCTCTAGGTCCATAAGGATAGAAAGATAGAAACACGGAGCGACGAATTAGAATGGAAAACTCTAGATAATGGAAATGGGTGTTGCAGTTTTATCCCAGGCAGATGCCTTTGAAGTCAGCTATACACCCTTCTCCTTTATAGACAAGGAAACAAAGATCTGACGAAGTGAAGAAATTTACCCAAGACCGCACAGGGAGAAGCATCATATCCAGGCTGGGGGGCCAGTACTCTGGGGCAAGTGTGGATTCTGAGCTTCAAGGTCCCTTCCTTAATGGCTCTGATCAGTTACCCAACTAAATCACCTTTTGATGAGTTTGTAGAGCTACTGCTGCCTGCCTACTGTTGTGCCAAGTACTCTGAGTCCACAAGAAACCTAAAGCTCAGATCCTGACTCCGCAAAAGCTACAGGGTCCTGCGTAGCAGAAGTCAATCATTAAGATAATTGGGCAACAAATAGTTCAGTGCTGGCAGTGGGGGGCGGGGCGGGGCGGCTGGCCACGGGAACAGTGCAAGGAAAAGAGGGCAAAGTGAAAAGGGGGAAATAAAGACTGAAAGAGAGAAAAAGAGATGGGGGGGCAGGATGAAGGGAGGAAGAGAGAAACATCAAAGACAGACAGACAGACGGGAGAGAGGCAGTTACAGCTAATACCCTGGGCTTTCTCTCCCTAGTGCTTATCACCGTTCCCTGTACTTTATAACCTGTATCACGTGCCTCCCTACACTAGACTACAAGCTCCATAAATGCAGATGTTTATCTTTTTTTTCCCCCAACTGTTCTCCATACCCAGTGTCCACAACAGTGCCAGGCACAGAATAGAGGCTCAATGACTATCTGTTAGATCAACCAATCAAACGCGCAAGCCCCGTGTACCATATGCACTGTACTGAGCTCTCTTTCCGGCAACACTGTGAGACAGGCGTTATTATTATCTTCAACTAATAATCGGGGAAATGAAGGCTCAGAGGCTTTAAACAACTTGCCTAAAGTCACAGAGTTGGCACTTGAGTCTGCTGTGGAAAAAGGTATTAGGACACAGACAAAGGAGATTTTTGTTGCTGTTGCAACGTGTTAACGTAGTTGAACACATTTCATAGCATCAAAGCATTTCTCTTTTCTTATGAACAATTTCAAATAGATAGAAAAGTACACAGAATTTTAAAATGAATGGCAGTGTACTCAACTCCTGGCTTTATAGCGTCTTAGTATTTTACTGTGTTTGAATCAGATTTGTTTTTTAATTGAAGATGAGGATGAAGCCTCTGTGTTCTTTTCCTTAATTGTATTTCTCTGCCTCATGGCATTCAACCTGAGGTAATCGCTGACTTGAATTTGGTATTTACTTGTTCTACTCTTACTACATATAATTATGTACCCATAAATAACATATGGTGCTGTTTTCTGTTTTCACACATGACGTAAACGGTATCGTACCTCACAGAGCAGTCTACTACTTGCTTTTGATAATCCATCCACATGGAGGCACGCAATTCAAGTCCGATGGCCACTGTCCGCATATACCATACTTTATTTATCCATTCTCCTGGTGATGGAATTTAGGTTGTTTGTAAGTTTCCACTATTGGAAATTGACTCTTATGAATATTTTCTGTACCTCTTTTCTTGTGTCTGTTGGGTCCAAGAGTGCCTGCATCTTCGGTCTTAAGAGATGGTGTTCCATTGCTCACCAAAATTTTTTACCATCCTACTGATAGTGTATGAAATATAATCCTTGGGGTGCCTGGGTGGCTCAGTGGGTTAAGCCTCTGCCTTCAGCTCAGGTCATGATCTCAGGGTCCTGGGATCGAGTCCCGCATCAGGCTCTCTGCTCAGTGGGGAGCCTGCTTCCTCCTCTCTCTCTGCCTGCCTCTCTGCCTACATGTAATTTGTCTGTCAAATAAATAAACAAAATCTTAAAAAATATATATATAATCCTTGCCGTCTGAAGGGTGTGAGGTGTTATCTTATTTTCTTTATAATTGGTATTACCCTAATTACTAGAAAGGTACACATCTTTTCAAATGATTATTGTTAACTTAAATTTTCCTTTCTGGGAATCACCTATTCATATTCTTTGCTCATTTTTCCTTTGGGGTATTGGAATAATATTGGGGTATGTGAATTTCTATTGGAGTATTTAAACAATTTGTTTACAGGGGTTTCTTATATATTCAGGTTGTTTGTTATATGCACTGCAAAATATGTTCTTTTCTGTGGCTTTTATCTTTTAACTTTGTTTATGGTATGCTTAATAAACACAATTTTGAAATCCAAACATATTTATTTTTGAAAAATTTTATGATTGGTCTTTTTTGTGCCTTTTAAAATAAATAATATACTATTTCAAGATCATAAAGATATCATTCCTTGTTTTCTTCCAAAAGGTTTAAGGTCTTTTTCCCCCTCATTGAGATGTTTCCTTTCAGAAGCTGTAGACAAGGGGTCTAATTTTTTTTTTTTGTACTTGTCCTGTACAAAAAAAAGGCTTGTTCAGAAGAAATTTGCCCAATCCACTGATTTTTAATGCCATCTCTGTTATATATACAATCCTCTTGTTTAACAGAGGATCTGATGAGGGGAAGACAAGTTTTGTATCTGTCTGTCTTGGGCACCTCTGTTCTGTTTCACGGCTCTACCAGTCTCACTACGTTACAGCCCCGCACTGTCTTAGTCCATAACAAATGTGAGTATCAGGTAACCAAGACCCTACATCTTGTTCTTTATCTTCAAAATGTCTTTACTATCCTTGGCATTTTGCCTTTCCACATGAATTTTAACATCAGATTGTCAAAATCAAAGGGAAAAAAATTAAGAATTGGTCTAGAATTCTATTGAATTTGTGTATTAATTGGTAAAACAATCTCTTTGATGTTGACTCTTTCCAAACATGAACAGGGTAGATTTCAATAATATTTTTGAAATTTCTCTTTGAAGTTCTTCAAACAATTTTTGTTAGAATTATTTTATAGGTATTTTTTAGTTTCCTTGGCTATTTTGAATGGTATATGAGTGTGTATTTATATATACTATGATATATACTTAATATATGTTAGTATATGCTTACTATATACACACACTCAATTATATTTTCTTTTTTATTTTTTTAAAAGATTTTATTTATTTATTTGACAGAGAGAAATCACAAGTAGATGGAGAGGCAGGCAGAGAGAGAGAGAGGGAAGCAGGCTCTCCGCTGAGCATAGAGCCCGATGCGGGACTCGATCCCAGGACTCTGAGATCATGACCTGAGCCGAAGGCAGCGGCTTAACCCACTGAGCCACCCAGGCGCCCTCAATTATATTTTCTAATTAGGTTCTGGTTTATGCTAAGAATACCAATGATTTTAAAAAAAAAAAAAGCTCAATCGAATGATCTCACTGAATTCTTCTTTACACTATTAGTTTGCAGACTCTTTTGTCGGCCATCATGACATCTATAACAAAAGTCAGTTTTTGTGTTTTCCTTTCCATTTCTTAGATTTCTTTTACTTTTCTTATTGCATCAGCTAGGACTTCCAGTCAATATTTATTAGAAACAGTGTTAAAAGGCATTTTTGTCTTAATGAGTTGAATGGGAAAACTTCTAAAGTTTCACCAGTTAGTATGATGTTCACCGCAGGGTTTTGGTTGCCCTTGAAACATACTAAGTAAATCCTTCTCTATTCCTAGTTTGCTAAGAGTTTTTAAAAATTATACCTGGGAGCTGAATTATATCAAATCCTTTTTTTCTCCTCTACATCTATAGGGAGGACCGTATGATTTTTCTCATTTAATCTGTTTAATAATGTATGTTGATAAGTAATTTTTCTGACTTTGAATCATACTTGAATTCTTGCCATAAACCTTATTAATCATGATCTTAAAAATTTTGCTGCTGGATTTGACCTACTAGTATTTTATTTAGAAGTTTTCATCTATATGTGTGGTTGGGTTGGAATTTTCTTTTCCTCTACCATTCTTCCAAGATTTTGAAGTTGAGGTTGTATTAGCTTCATAATTGAGATTACATCAGCTTTGTGAGTTGTATAGCTTTCCTTTTGTTTTTATTGTCTAAACATGCTCATTTTCATTAACTAAGGATTTTATATTTCTTAAAAGTTTAGTAAAAGCTATCTGTAAAAATATTTATGCCTTATGTTCTGGAAGGAAGAGACTTTGACATCTACTGCGATTGTTACTTGATCTTTTCTCTAGCATCCTATTTTATGTTTTTGGTTTGCCATCCTGTTTCTATGCTTCTTTTATCTTGCCATCTCTTTTCAAATTTTTCCATTTTCCTTCGTAAATTATGATGATTTAGTGATGAGCTCTTGATTTATTAACATACATCTCACACATTAAATCCAAACTGTATTTTTTTCAGTGAAGTCCAAAATTATTTAGCATTCAGAGACAAAAACCTTAGCGTGCCTTAACCAGTGCTTGAAGCTTCTCTTCCCACCACCTCATGTTACTTTGTAGCCTGGGGCTTGCTTTTATCTTTTTTAAACATGAAAAATATTTTTTAAATGATAGTCATTAAATTTTTTTGCAAATTTAAGAATTTCTCTCATCTTGAAAAAGGGCTCCCAAATTGTTGGACATTCCTTCCGTGGAAAATTGAGTGTCTCTGCACCCTCTTCAGACTTGGTCGGTTTGTGACTGCTTTGAGCAACAGAGTATGGGGGAGGTGACAACTTCTGAGATTGGGTCATAAAAGGCAATGTGGCTTCCCCCCTGGAAGAGGGAGCCACCATGTGAGAATTTTAATTATTTAGAGGCCACCATTGCAGTATGGACACTGAGCCACATGGAATGCCCACAGAAGGCACCCTGATCACAGCAGTCCTGTCTTCAAGATATCCAAACCCAAGCACAGACACAGGAAAGAAGAAGCCTCCAGATGATTCCAGCATCCAGCTGTCAAAGCACCACTGCCCTTGAGTGTTTCCATCTGAGGTTCCAGACATCATAGGGATAAGCCAGCCCTGCTGTGCCATGTTCAAATTCCTGACCCACAGAATCCACATGCATAATGAAAGTACTATTTTAATGTCACTAAACTTTGGGGTAATTTGTTACACAGCAATAATAACTAGAACCTGGTTGTTTCTTGTATCCCAGACCTTTATTTTTCTTCTTGCTGAAATGCATCCTTTAAGTGCTTTTTAAGTGATGTTCTGTGGGGCCACATTCTCTTAGTCTTTGTAGAACCGAGTGTGTCTTTACTTTGCCCTCAGTCCTGAATGATGGTTGACAGTTCTTTGTTCTCAACACTTGAAAGATATCATTTCTGGCATCCCTTATTACTCTGATGTTTTGTTCTCTCATAGCTTCAAAACATTTTTAAATCTATCAATATGGATTTTTAAAAAATCCATCAGTGAGGATTAAATAAATTTGTCTTACCTTTCGGTGCTCAGCATCTGAGTCCAGGGTGTTTGTCTGAGTTGTGGAAACTGAAGCAGCATGGGTTTCGTGGTCAGGCAGATGTGATTTTGAAACAGAGCTCTGCCCCTTGCCATACTGATCTTGGGCATGAAAATTCTCCAAGCTTCTTTTCTACCTATTATTATCTGCTTCGAAGAGCTAATGTGAGGACAGAATGTAGTACATGCCTTCTAAGCATTTGCTACAATGAGCAGCATTATCCTGTCTTTGCTTCACGTTCTCCATCAGACTTCACAGGTTGTTGCAAGAATTAAATGAGGATGTGCCCAGTATCCTGCCTTGTGCATGCTAGGCTCTCCATCAATGTTACCTTGTTTTTATGAGTAGTATTCAGCTGCAGAAAGCTAGACGAGGTGGTGGCTGAGCAGGAAGAACAGGGCTCTAGGATGGAAAAGATTCAGGGGTCTCAGCACAGTCTGTGGTGCACCTGTGGGCCAGCCCCTCTCCTCTGGGGTTGGCTTCCTCCTGAATACAAGGAAAAGCAGTTCCTGCCTCCGAGCGCTTGGCAGGGGCCTGGCTGATGTGTGCAACGTTTGGCAGGGTCTGGGTAAGAGAGCCAGGCCTGGTCACCTACACCAGGAGAAGCAGTCTGAAGTCTCTGGTCATGGCCACCTGGTGTGGGAGCAGGGTGCCTGACGGGGTTGCTCCCACGTGGCCCCCTCAGCCCTTCCTGAGCAGCAGAACTACGACACTAAGCCAGAAAACAGGTGCGTGGGCAGGTGAGAACGTGGGCCGTGAGCAATCCTGCCCCCTTGGTGGGCAAACCTGGGGTGGCTTTTCCAACAGTTTGATGCCGGAGTACTTCCAGGAACCACAGTTGCCTCCAGATGTTCCCAGCCGTGAAATCCGGGGCATGTGGTGAAAACCCAGAGTAAAAGGGTAAAGACACCTGCACTGACTTGGGATCCAGGTGTCCTCTGAATGGAAATCACAGCCGTCGACGGAAAATACATGGGTGTGAGTGTGTGTGTGTGTGTGTGTGTGTGTGTGTGTTTCAAAAGTAGAAACTATTTTCCTCAGCCCCGTTAGGACTCAAAGTTCATCTCCTGCCAGCCTGCCTTTGCTGACTGATTTTACTAGAAACTGCTGCTGGCGGCAAAGAAAGATCGTCTGGCTACTTCAGTTCACAGCATAGGCTCTTTTCAGTGAGAAGGAATTAGGAAGAAAAGAGTGAAAAGGAATTAAGGAGAAGAAAGGAGTCAACTACCTTTTGAAAGAGGCCGTTCTGGGCAGAGGTGGCAGAAGACCCCCCTCCCCAGGATCGCTGTGATGTTCCCCACCCTCACGGCGCGGTCAGCCCGCACCACTGGGGCGGCAGGGATCCTGTGGGAGTTACGAGCCAGATAGAGCTGGCCCCTGCCACTGGGGGAGGGGGCCGGTGAACAGAGGGCTCTTTTTCCTAATTAGCTGTTTTTATACAGGGAACACATGACCCAAACACAACCACCAACTGTGTCTTTGACATATACAGGCAGAAAGGGGGAACTGGGCTTTTGTCTGCCGCGGATTCTTTCAACTTGCCTGTCACCCCAAAGCTGCCGAATTCCACAATGAGTCGGATGAGCAGGACCACGGCAGACAGTGTGCTAAACGGACTTGGAAACAGGTATTATTTCAGCCCACCTCGGGTTGGGAAATACTGACAACGTGAAGTTGGGTGAGCGACTCCTTGTCTTTCCTAAGAGATCTGTGACCGTTTCTGCCATTTGCCCAAGTTTCTGGTATATCCTAAACCAGTGCGTGGTTCAAGAAAGGAAGGAATACATTTCAAGGAAAACGTTTCTTGGTAATAAATCCAGCCCTTTTCACAGAACCCTAGCTGTTCTACTGTCTTGATTTCCTATCACGTTGTTAACTTAGTAAAAACAAATGAGTTCCAAAGAATCCTGCCAAGTAAATTACTTTCCCTGTCTAATGAAGGGGCCTCCGTAATCTATATAATCAGTTTAAGAATGAGCACACTGAAGATTAAGGGATAAAGCAAATAAGGCGGCTTGCTTTGTGGACACGGGTACGTATATTTGGGTGCGATGTTGTGGATTCTTTGATTTTGAAGTAGTGAACAGACCGCAAAAATGTTTCAGCCCTTCGCTGGCTTGAAAGCAGCGATGCGCGAATGGTTTTCCCAGAACCAGAGGTGACATGTGCTAACACTAACTGCTGGAAGTTATCAAAACGCCGTGCCCGATGGTCCTGCCCAGGTATCGGCCACCAGAGCATTTCCATGCACCATTCACGGAGAATTTCCATCTGTAGCCACGGCTCAGGCCAGTGCCGAGAACTTCCCAAGGCCGAGATTAAAGAAATCCACAACAAAACACTGCTCCAACTGGGGAAACACAGTCTTTCATGGGCAGCGCTGTTTAGAAAAAATAGTGCCGCCTTTGTTTTACCACATACTCGCTTCGTTGTGTAGCACAACTGGAAAATGGTGACAAGACCATAAAAAAGCTGGATGGAAAAGTGTCAAATTAAACCCGGAGCGAAACCCAGAGCCGATTGGCTTAATTGGAGGTAATGAGAAATGAAACTACATCTCTACTCGCAAAGTCAAGTAGTGAACTGAAGCAATTACCCAGAAAATCTACCAACAGCCCTTTGCCGAAATGCTTCAAAATTTGAGGCAAAAGTGTTTGTGGAGATTTCAGATGTCTGCTAACGAGGGCCTGGACTCCGTGAAAACGAGTAAACCGTGTCCCACAATGTAGCACAGCATTCACCCTGAGTCGGTGGTTCGGTTCCTACCTGTGGACCAGCGTGAGCACCTCTAGGCAGAGATTCCAAGTCATATTACTGTGGGAGCAGCAGGCGTGCCCTTGGGGAGGGAGGTGAGGAGCACCCAAAGGGTCAGCAAAACCAAAGGGAAAATGAACATGAAAGTCCTTTTCTAGGGATCTGACTGAGGCACAGCGTTAAAGAAACCTTTAGACATTCTCCCCACTCCTGGAGCATTAAGCCAAGCTATATGCCAATGTTCCCACACAGAGGCTTTCGGTCTTGGGAAGGCCACACTATGAAATTCTGCAATAGTCCTGGGACACAGTGTTCACTGGGGACACCTGGCCAAAGGGGAGTGTACCCAGTGTTTTTTAGTCCCCTCTAAACTCCAATAATACTAGCTGGGTGAGAACCTCCATCTTCAGATTTGCATATGTTAGCACACAATGCTGTCTTTCTCCCCGAATGTCCAGACAATGTTGACTCCTTCCAGAACAGCTACATTTCAGGGTGATGTCCTTGTAGGCTCAGACACAGCAAGTGAGATCAAGGCTGAATTTAGAGAGGTGACATTCAAGCACCAAGTCCAGAGAGAAAGTGTTTGGATGTGGGGAGGGCTGGGGCGGCCTTACCGAAGCTGGGGGCACTATGCAAGGTCATGTCCCGGATCACCCTTGTGCCAAAACAGGACCACATCAAGAGGAACTGCTGGGCCACTTTCTTCAGGGACCCTTGTCTCTTGGCAGCCACCTACAAGAAAGGGAACAGCTTAAACAGTGGTCAGCATAACCTTTCATTTATTACTGACTGCCTGAAAAATGTCAGGAAGGCTTATGGGTCTCCAAGTTTAATGCTATGGAACAATGGATTTTGACTTGCTTTGTCTTCCAGCAAAAAATATGCTTTAAAGAACGAAATCTTCTGTCAAAACCCAGTGTACACAGCAGATAAAAGAGATGCTGACCCGGCTGAGTCAGGGGAAGGAGACTCATGGTCCTGCCTCCTGCAACTCCCACCTCCAGAAGGGGGCCCAGGCCTCTCCTCAGAACCCCAGGGCTCCGTGGCTGCTGAGGAACATTCAGATGGCTCAGTGTGGGGCTCTCTATGTCCCAAGTGCCACAAAGGTGGATGGTGGGTCGCAGTACCTGGGCTGCTCCTTCCACTCTGGGTTACCAACCTTCACAACACACCGGTCCACCATGGTGTCTAGCCACTCGATGTAGGACTCAATGGGAGACTGTTCCTCCAGGAGGTGGTCAAATTCCTGGTACACTGTCAAACAAAGGAGAGAGCCCCATACATCACTGCAGCTGTGTCTACACAGAGATACAACTTAAAAGAACAAAGGAATGAAACTGAATAGAACAGAACTCCAGTCTTAACAGAGCATTCAGGTTTTAGAAAATACGCCCCAACTTACCTTTCCAGGCTCATCCTCGCCACTTCTGAGCGCGTGGGAACCTGGCTCCCATGTTTAATTTGCCATGCCCTCAACAAGCCCTGCTTTCTCAGGCAGTTCTCTCTGCCTGGACTGTCTGGCTCCTAGTGCCCAGCCCACATGATGCCTCTCATGAAATCCCTTTCCTCCGCAGGACCCTCGCTGGTAGAACTGATCACTTGTCTTTGAAGCTTCCAGCAGAACTGGTCACTCGTCCTTGAAGCTTCCGGCAGAACTGGTCACTCGTCCTTCGAGCTTCCAGCAGAACTGGTCACTTGTCCTCCGAGCTTCCATAGCACTCTATTATCTGTATCCACCCCTTCGCTGCATTGCTAATGCTGTGTGACAGTTGTGGTGTGTCTCCCGGGCCAGTTCTCTATCCAGGATCTTTCCTAGCCGGGGCCTTCCCGTATGCAGCTGTTATCTAGGATGTGTTTGGTTGCTTGAACAGACCCAGGCAGCACTGCTTCCTTGCTCCCTGCCCCGTGGCAGGGCATGTTTGATAGTTCAATGCTTCTAAACCACAACTATATTGGGCAAGTCGCCCAACCAGCCTCTCAGGGCTCAGCATGCAGTAGATGCTTAATAAATGTTCACAGTGCAAAGGGAACAATTTCTGTGCCCTTAGTTTCTGCATTAGGAAAAGGAGGATAATGGTGTCACTTTATAGCCCATCTTCAGCTGCTCGTCAAATAACCAGTCCGGAAGGGCTATGGAATGTGTGAAGCACTAGAGAAAAAAGTAACCCCGCTGGGGTGACCTCCAGTTTGAAATATCTCTTTTCATGACCGTTTTGTGCTTTCTGCATGTGGAGCTCTGTGAACCAAACCACACCTTTAGATCCACACTTTTAAAAATTTCTTTTATTTTTTACAGTTTTCATTTCTCCACACCGCGTTTGGTCCCCCATTCACAGGCCCAGCTGAGGTGCTCCTGTTTCCTGAGTTGATGACTGCGACAAAACACAAGACATCAGCCACTGGCCTGGGAGATCAGAGCAGTTTTAGAATGACAAGGGGCTTTATTTACTTATTTATTTAAAGATTTTATTTGTTTATTTGACAGACAGAGATCACAAGTAGGCCCAGAGGCAGGTGGGGTAGGGGGTGGGAAGCAGGCTCCCTGCTGAGCAGAGAGCCCAATATGGAGCTTGATCCCAGGACCCTGGGATATGACCTGAGCCAAAGGCAGAGGTTTTAACCCACTGAGCCACCCAGGTGCCCCGAAGGGGCTTTAAATGTCCGTTGCGTCAATATCAGTGTCCTTTTACAGAGGAGGAAGCTGTGTTTCAATGAGATTAAAGGTCCCCCTCGAAGTCAGAGGGTGAGCGAGTGCCAGAGCTGGGACAGAGCCCAGGTATCTGATTTCTCTTTGGGGTGCTTTCCTCTCGATGGCCCCGTGGATGCATCAGGCGCTATCGTGCTTCTGTCGATGATGGTGAGGATGACAGAAGTGGCGGAGAGAGCGCTTACGGCTCACGCCTCCTGGGGTCTTGCCGTGTGCCAGGCACCTTCCTCACTGCTTTGCAGGGACACTCTAGCCTAAGCCTGCAGCAACCTCGGGAATGTGACAGCAGATTCTCAGGTGCTGGCTGAGTGAACAGACGAACCACCCAAGGAGGCCAGTGCTGTTATTGCTCCCGTTTTCCAAAGGAGGGGGCGGAGGCACTCAGTGACCCTCTGCGGGTCTCACCGCCAGCGAATGGCAGAGGTGGGTTTCAAAGCCAGCCAGACCCGACGCTCGCCTCCCAAGCACGGCACTGTCCCAGGCCCCTTTCCATACCCCACGGTCTCCCCGTGTCAGAGACTTGGAGGCCAGGGTCACTGGGCACAAGAGCCAGGGATCTGGGGGCACCCAACCCCCCTGCTCTTACCACGGTCATGCTCACCAGCACGCTCAAGTCCGAATGTGCACTCTTTAATTTAGGGTAAGCGAGCATTCCCAGGAAGGACCTGTTTTACTGAGGAGACGCAAACCCCCTAAAGCAGGCACGTGCAGGCTTGTCAACTGCTGATAAGGAAAGGAGGGCGCAGCACACAGCTGTGTTCACGAACTTACTGCCCAGCTGTCTGGGGTGGGGGGAGGGGATCCGCAGGGATGATATTCACGGGCCAGGCCTGCTGCCTTGGGAGTGCCCTTGTCACTCTGCGGCCCCCTTTCCAGGCACTGCATCATACAGAGGTGTCCTCTTGGGTAACACGCCACCATTTATGAATTACTTGTTCAATGTCTGATCTTTCATGAACTCTGAGCTCCACACAGGAAGTGCACTGTCCATATTACTCATTGCTTTTTGCCCCGCTGCTAACACAGTACCTGGCCCACGACAGGCGTCCAGTATCGGCTGGGATGAATCAAACCTCAGCACTCCCTTCCTCTGGAAGAAGAGCACACTCACAGCTTTAAAGGGTGCCGTTCTGCGGGCGCCTGGGTGGCTCAGTGGTTTAAGCCTCTGCCTTCGGCTCAGGTCATGATCTCAGGGTCCTGGGATCGAGCCCCACATCAGGCTCTCTGCTCAGCGGGGAGCCTGCTTCCCCCTCTCTCTCTGCCTGCCTCTCTGCCTACTTGTGATCTCTGTCTATCAAATTAAAAAAAAAAAAAAATCTTAAAAAAAAAATGTGTTTAAAGGGTGCCTGCCGTTCTGTCCTGGGCTGAGGAGAACCTGAAAAGGAAATCCTGAAACGTTTTCTTCTTGGAGAGGTTGCAGTGATCTCCAAGGTGTTCCAGCAAAGGCTCAGAGCGTGGTCCCTACAGCAAGCCATGGGGACTGCACTGTCCCCTATGAGTATGGGTGATCTTTTCCTCCTCCACAAAAGGTGCCGGGGGTCTGGAGAGAGCTGCGTCTCATGCTGCTGGGAGTCATGTCATTCTCGGTTCCCATGTATCCATGCCTGGCCTGGGCTGAGGTCCTGGAGACACAGTGATCAGAGGTACAGCTAGTGCTGGTAGGCAGCGGACACCCAAGCTCTCTGTTGGCCTTGTAGCAGGGAGCGGGGATAAAGAGAACAGGAGCATGACCGTAAGAATCTGAAAAGACCCCGCAGCTTCTGGAACTTGCCCATATCTCATCATTTTTGTCTTCTCTTCTCCTCCAAGTGAGTAGCACTGGAGCACGGTGGTGAAGCCAAGGTCAGGCGTAGGTCAGGGGCCCCGCTCTGCTGCTGGGGGTAAGGGTCACCCGCTCTCTGAGGCTGAGCCTTGTGCTCTGTAAAATGGGGGCAGGTATCTTCCTCGTGGGGTTGGTGTAGAGAATTAACGAGATTATGCCCATGGTAGGTCTGGCCGAAGACCCTGCACGGAGGAGGTCATCTGTGAGCTCCCGTCTTATTTTAGTGACCACCTCTAAGTTCTTACCAGGGGCAAGCAGGCTGGCGGCTGCTGTGGAAGGAGGAACGAGCATGCAAGGCGCCCCAGGGAAGGACCCTAGGGTTCAGGTTTCAGCTGCTTCCGTGGCTTCCGAAAAGGACTCAGTGGGAAGGGGGTCTCTAACAGGAACATCTTTCTGAACTTAGTTATTTTTAACCACCACATGCTTAGCCTGGCTGAAGAAAGTTCCCTCAAGAGGACATGCAGAAGGCACAGACTGGCAATCTGAGGGGACCGTGGTGCTCAGGAGAACAGGCTGAACTTCTCAGGGGATGGCCGACCTCCGTGCAGCTTCCCGTTTCCTCACTCCTGGCCCCACCCAGGCGTGAGAAAGGAAAGCTGAGCAAAGCCAGGAAGCTGCATCCAAGGAGACCCGCATCCAGGAGACCCGCATCCAAGGCCACTGGGGTGGGAGGCCGGGGCCGCACGCTGCGGTGGGCGCGTGAGGAACAGCAGAGGTGTGCGGACGGTGGCGGTGTTCTCTGGCCCCTGCACGTCCGCTACTGCTAACAACACCCGGCCTGACCTCATCCAGACAACAGCTGGAACATTCCCGCAGTCTTTGTCCACCGGGACAGGAGCACATGTTCACAGAAGTGCACCACCATCCGTTCCCCACTCCAACACTGAATGTGATTGGCAGGTTCGCCGGCCCGTAGCTGGGCTAACTCGTGCGACCCTCCGCTGGGAAACAGGTGCAGCATATCTGGCTGACTCCAGGCCGATGTACACGCAGACAGGCAACACACTGCTGTTCTCATTTTTTTATGTCACCTATGGGACTACGCCCGGCACCAAGAGTCACGGGGTGGGGGGCCTTCTGCCTGACACTGTGCACTGCCCAGCAGCCCCTGGCTCCCTTTCCCCCAGGGATGTTGACACACGTCCTCTTAAATCAATTAGCCCTTCCATCTGGGCTGACCCATTTAACAGGAACAATAAGAGAGAAGGGGTCCTAGGGGGCAGGACAAGATGGGAATGCCACTTAAATATTTACGCAGATACTTTTTCTTTCTTTTAAAAACAAAGAACAGACAGACCCGTTGGCGGAGCGTCTTACACTGGATGATGAGTTTCCGGTGCTCATCGCGGGAGTCCTCCATGGTGTAGAGGGTTTGCTTGGTGATGCTGTTGAGGTCCACGTTCCTCCAGTCTTCCAGCATTTGGAATGTGATGTCTGCACTGTGGATCACTGTACGAGATGCCTGTAATCCAAGCCAATTAACTCATTAACTCCAGAGCTGTTAGGTTAAAACCCCGGCACGTTATTTTCTTTTGAATGAATCTGCATAGGGTATTTTGCAAACTACTTTGAAATTCAGGAAAACCCCATTTCAGGAAATCAGCAGATGAGCCCATCACTCAGAAGACCTGTACGGTCTTTTCTCTCGTGGTTCTCTTCTGTCAGCTGTGTAAAAGATTTCTCCAGGGTGGCAGAGGCCAGACCACACCCTGCTGTTCCCAGCCCCTTTGGTCTTGACCCCTGGGGAACAGTGGGATGAAGGCCAGAGACCAGTCAGGCTACAGATGTAAGCCTGCAGGATGGAAGCGCTGTGCTTAGTAACCCACGTGTCTCTCGTGTCCGAGAAGCTATGGGCCCAGACCTTGGAATGGTCCTGCTACCCAGGGGCCAATGACGGTTTCCATCTCAGCAATCTGACCATGTGTCTTTTTCATATAAATGCATTCTGAAGCAGTTTATGGTCTAGCTTTCTCTTTTTGCTTTTTGGTTTTTAGGTGAGTATCATGAGGAGAGGAAGGGAAGGGGAATAAAACCTTGAGACTCAGTTGCTCACTAACGTGCCTGTGGTGTTTGTGCGAGCATGCTCGTGTGCACATTCAACCTCTGGTTTCCTCCGCAAACCCTGCAGTTGGTGAATGGGAACAGTACTTGGGACCACCAAGTTCAACAATGCTGATAAGCAAAGGAAAACATTTCCAGAATCATTTCCTTTGCTTGCATGTTTTTAAAATGTCTTTAACAAAATGGAAAAAAAAAAAAGATTTCTGATACACATGGACATTAAAAGTCTCCTAATGAGCGTGAATTTCCAGGCAAAGGTAAATACTGACAACCCCTTTCTCCCCACTCCGAGCACAAGTAAACTCTTACTTAAATCACTATAGGACTTTTTAAAGGTCAGTGGCCTCGAATATATGAATCTATGAATTGGGTCCATCTCTAATGATAATGAAAACAACCAGAGTAAAGATCTGGGATTCTGGATTCAAATATATTGAGTTCGAGTCCTGGCCTTGCTGCTAACCAGCTGGCTGATTTGGGGCGGGCCAGCAGATTTAACCTCGGTTTCCTGATCTAGAAAATGGAGGGAAGAGGCTCTGCCTCTGAAGGAGGCTGCTGCTGGGGGACTCCGTGAGATGATGTTTGAAAAGGGCATAGTTTTGGGAGGAAGAGCTCAGTACAGGAGCTACTATTACTCAGGTCCGTGCTGGTTGTGGTGATGCAGGGACACCTCAGGGCCAGGGCTCATGGCTGGGAGCCGGGGGGGGGGGGTGGTCCTCTTGCACCCTGCCCGGCAATCCTGCCATCACGCACGCTCCAACTACAAGGTCACACCCGAGGTGTGGCCTCCTTAACCCCTGCGTCTCAGTCACACTCACGTGCCCCATTATTCTCTATTTCCATTGTGTTTCCTCCCTAACACTTAGCACTTTTAATTAATTATTTTTTCATTCACATTTTTTTCCCCCGCTCAGGGCAAATACCACTAAACATCATGTCTGCATATAGTAGGCGCTCAAAAGATTCTGTGCAATGAATGGCTGAGACAGGAATGCCAAGCTGCTTGTTTAGTGAACCCCAAAGGGCCTGGGTGCTTAGATCCCGGGTTTCAACATGACTTGTCTTGTATGTGTTTAGGAAAGCTTGCTGGGATGGATATTAGCTGGGAAGTTCCACGGAGTTTCCTTCCTATCACCAACCCCGGTTCCTCTGGCTGGTCCAGAAGTGTGCCTCCGAGCTTGTCCGGTGAAGATGGAAAGGTAGCACATGCTGATTAAAATACGTACCATCTGTGTGGGAAGCGGAGAGTGAGCTTATGCGTGCACGTGTGTGAGCGCACACGCGTGCTGGTAGCTGTAGGGACAAGTACGGATGTTTTTACCTGCATGCATTAAAGGCTCAAAGGCTTCCTTAAACTGCCTGAGCCCCAGAGGGAGGCATCAAAGCCATGCCTAGTTCTCCAATATGATCTAACCCCAGCTCTTCTAAGCTGGGGAAAGAACCGGAAGGCATGCACCCACAGAAATACAGCAGTGTTTCTCTGTTGTGCCAATATTTGTTTGCTCCCCTAAATCCCACTAATCTGGTAGGGCTCTGCCCTATTCTGGAACAGTGCCTGGATGTGGCCTCTCTCACAACCAGCATGAACATGAAGGTATAACTCTGGTTTCCAGATCTTCCAAATCACCCGCTGTGCCATTTATGCCGGGGGCAGGGTAGCAACAGTGAGGTGTGCAGGAGTGTAGTTCTGTATTCTGAAAGTTCTGTAGTTCTGTATTTTCAGAATGCAGAACTGGTCTGGAGGCTTCCTGCAGGTCACTCTAAGTAGAAACCCCTCCTTCCAACCTTGACCTTGAATAAACAGCACTGACCCAGAACCCACAATAAGAGGGAGAGGTGGCAAAAACCCACCCATACAAAGAAGGCAGGCAGATGGCAGGCGGCAGTGAGGGGGTCCTGCCAAGCTTAAGAAGCAGTGGGGCTGACAAAAGAGGACAGTGCCTGATGGAGAGGAGCTCGGCCCATCCACTCGCTTCCTGCCCTGGGAAATGTGGCTCAGGGGCTGCTTAGCTGACATCTCCTAGGGCCAACTATTAACAATGAAGTAAAAACAATTTTTGAACACATGCAAATCAAACAAAAATAACCCCACTCATCTGAGGCCCAGATCTGACCTGCAGCCACCAGTTTGCCCCTTCTGCTTTAAGATCATTAATGTTCTAACGAATGTTAACTGGGGCCTTAATATGCTTCGATTCCCTTCCTTAAGGTGTAAACTTAAGAGAAACACAAAGCTTTATGCCATTGAATCATCACCAAGGAGTCATGGGGAGAAATTCTGCCTTTCACTGTATGCATTTTTGTTACTGCTGAATTTTTTATAGGAAGCATATGTCACTTTAGTGCTGAAAAGAACAAAAATCCGGATAAAATAAATAAAAGTGGGTAAATATTTAACATACTGTGAAGCTCTGAACTCCTCGGGATGATACATACACAGCAAATCACCCCCTTTATGCATTTGAATCATTTATCTCTGTGACTCCCAAGAAGGGAGGAGACACTGGGCTCCCTGGGCTCCATTGGGTTGGTACTTGGGGATGCGGTGCTGGGCATCTGGTGTTGGCATGCGGGACGAGGCCCGGGATGCCACCAGATCTCTGTACTGCACCAAACATTCTTTCTCCCAGAGAAAGAATGGTCCAGGCTCATGTGCCAGCCACGGCTGAGAAAGCCTCATCCAGTCAAGGGAAATGCAAACTTGCACGAGAACGTGATGCATGGTTAAGGAGCGACTGACGTCAGAAGCTATTCTGTATGTTAATCAAAACTATTTCGTGATTGCCTAATGCTTTTATTCTTTATCTGTAGAAATTAAAGGTAATGGTAAGGATGTATCAAACACCTATTATGCTGCATTCAAAGACCAAACAGCCCGACAACAGTTCCT
The DNA here is from genome assembly GCF_011764305.1 of Mustela putorius furo. Taxonomy (NCBI): domain Eukaryota; kingdom Metazoa; phylum Chordata; class Mammalia; order Carnivora; family Mustelidae; genus Mustela; species Mustela putorius. The sequence goes on from NW_025421481.1 coordinate 117,318, forward strand.
CCCGGGAGCTGTTCTGTGCATGTGCTCCTCACAGCTGATGACTCCGCAGGACACGTACCTGGCAAAGGTGATTCAGTGATGTCTGCCGTCTCAGAATTTGGGAAAACCTTCTCGACACTGCAAGAAGGAAGAGTTAGTCTGTAAGTATTTGCACGCTGTATGGTCCCACCTCAGATTTTCCAGGGGCGGATTTCAAAAAGTGGCTTATTTGGCCTAAATTTGTCTCGCTGTCCAACCCCATTTTTTATGCACCCGCTGGCAAAACCCTGCATTTCTTTGTTCTCCCGTGTGGACAATGATTTCCTAAAGCGGCGATATTTGGGGTACATATTTCAAAGTCAACCACATGCCATACTGGCAGGTGTGAGAAATTGTGGCGTCAATCAACCGTAAGTAAAAGCAATTATTTACTTGTCTTTCATTTCGCTAATTGCAAGCTCAATCGCTTCTCCCCATAAATAATTGCTGGAATCAAGTGGAAGCTTTGAAGAAGGCCCTTTAAAAGTAGTATATCTAATAGGGAAACTTGATTGAGCCTCAGCGGTGTGGTGGTGTGAGGGGTAGCTTTTAGGATGGGACCCTGGGCTGTATCTTGGAATGCTGCTTTGCGTTCATAATCTGCTACTTTTATCGAATGATCTCTATGACCTGTTGGTGAGTTTCACGGATCCTGTTTACGACAGTGATAAAGCAGGCTAATGGTCCGAAACGGGATGACCTGAAGATTTCAACACCAGGCAGTCAAGTCATGTGCCAGCCTCAGGTCTCCGCTCTCACAGAGTTGTCTGGAGTGGTGAGTGTTTCCACTCCTCGCCCATCCTCAAAGTCCCCCTGAGGTTCCCTGGGAAGAGGGGTTCCCGCGGGTTCCAACAGGTGGAAGGTCCCACAGACCTCCTCGCTGCCAATTTCAACAGGTTTGTTTTGTCAGCACAATTAAAACAGGTGCAGGGCATTCTTCTCATTAATTTCTGAACTGGTCAAGAAGCAGAAATTTCCCTGGGATTATTCTAATTTGTACTCAGAGCCAGCTCGGTTTGAAAAATAGGGCGTGGGGTGGGGGAATGGGGGGGTGAGGGCACAGATGAACTTCTAATTTTCCAGACCGATCAATCGTTAATCCTTCTCCTTAATTACTTTTTCTTTAACTTTGTGATGTGGAATTTAGTGCTCATGAAAAGAAAAGAACTGAGAGCCGTGAAATAAAGCAGGCTTTATCAGTAGGTGCTGGGCGCTGCAGGCGGCCTCAGCCCCCGAGCGGGTCTGAAAGGGCTCCCTGTGCCTGCCCAGAGAGGGTAATTTGATCCTCTTCATTTTCCCTGCCGCCACTTACTCCCGGGCAAGAATGGCAAGCTGTATTCAAATGCTGCTTTAAGAAACCTATATCTTAAAACTTTGTTTGGCTTAAAATCATTTCATCCTTGTGGAGTAGCACGTGCGTCTTTCCACAAGTATGGAAACACCGGACAGAGGAATAGGACCGGTTTTCTCAGGCAAAACGAATGGGGGAGGATGGCTGGTGATGCTCAGCAGGAAAAAAATAAAAAAATAAAAAATAAATCACAGTCCTAATCCCCGTAGGAGAAATATTAATTTGGCTTTCTCATTAGGCAGAGAATTGAATATGTGAAGCCCTGAAGCCTTTCTCTGGCTCCCATCACCACCTTTTTGGGGGTTTCGAGGTTTGGGGTTGGACAGACTTAAGTTTGACTCCTGGCCCCTTCTTGCTGGCTGGGTGGCTGGGTGGCTTTCCGGAGGTTTCTCTGCCTCTCGGAGCCTCATCTGCAGGGAGGGGATGCTGCCCCTGTATCATAGAGGTGGCATGAGGATTAAGTGGGACGAGATAGTGGTGACGAGCAGACACTCTGGTGTGGACAGACAGACCTGCGGGGGGGAATCCTGCCTTTGCTACTGACTAACCCCCCTAAGCCTTTTCATTTGCCATAAAAGAAGGGCGCCACTTGTAACACACCTTTTGGGAGCACTGACGAAGTTCATGCAGGAAAAGCGCTAGGCTTAATATCTGGTGCTTTGCAAACAGTAAGTGGAAGTTATTATTATTATTATTATTATTATTTTATGAACAATCAATGTAAGACTGTTTGACCCTAAAATGTTGTTTTCCCTTCCCCTCAGCTCACCACCTCTGTACTTACATTCAAACTTAATGTTCCGCAAGTTTTCTGGGAGGTCATGGAGAGCCACTTTTAGCCACTCATCCAGCTGCTTGGCAAACTTTCGGATCACCTGAGTTAAGCTGGAAGGAAGAAAGGATCCGTTTTAAGTGCCTCGTGTGTTGCCCGACCTGGTTGGGTTGTTCTAGAATCGTGTTTTGGCCATGCCAGTGTCACTCGGAGCAGTGGCCTTAGGGGCAAGATGGGTGGCCCCGCGTGGCGCTTGTGGGCATGAGCAGGGCCTGGAGGCAACGTGCTCTGGTGCCCACGCTGGTGGCCGGAGGACGCCCTCACTCTGGGTGTCATTGGTTTGCTGCTGCACAAGCCTGTGTGAAGGCAAGAACAAGCCACATGTTCTAAAGGCACATCAACCTCAACATGTCCAAACTGAACTCATTACTTTTCCATCAGACATTCTTTTCTTATGTTGCCTATTTCACTGGGAACTCTATTTTCCCTAAAATTTTTGTTTTCAACTTTTTTGCATGGAGAAATTTCAAATATACCCCAAGACAGAATGGTATAATAAACCTCCAAGTAAATCCGACCCAGTTCCAATAAAGAGCAGTTCAGTTTATCACATGCTGCTCTGTCTTTTCTGGAACGCTATAAACAAATTCATGATGTATCATTTCAGAAACTTTGTGTCCATCTTCCAACATGCACTTAAACATGTACTTATGTGTGTGCATGTACACACACACACACACACACACATTTAAAACCATCGTTGCCATTAGTATACTTAACAGAATGAACATCAATTCCTTAATATTATCTAAAGCCCAGTCTGTCCTCGAATTTTCTATTTCTCTCAGAACAGTCTTTTGGTTTCTTTGAATCAGGATCCAAACACGGTCTACACATTGCACAGAAAAATGACCTTGTTCTATTTCTAAAGACTTTTTAAAAAGCCTCTCTCATGCCATTGGTTTGTTGCCCCCCTCCTGTTATTTGTTCCCTGGAATGCCCCACCCTCTGATTTGGTTGACATCCTCATAGTGCCATTTAACCTGTTCATCTATCCTGCGTGCTTCTCATAAACTGACAGCCCAAAAGAACAGATCGAATGAAGTTACAATTATTTTTAAGGCACGAGAACTTCACAGGTGGTCCATGTCTGCCCTCTGTACCACACCATAAGGCTTATAATGGCTGCTTGCTCCTCTTTTACTGTATCTGGTTTTTGACACTTGAATAGTCTCTTGTCCCATGAGCAGGTACTGCCGATTTTTATCTCCAAGTTTCTCTCAACCTCAGCCAGTCTTTCCCTCTTCTCCCAGCTATCAGTACCTCTCACCCGGGCCAGTACTGCAGCTTCTGCAACAGTGGGTACAAGAGCCGACCTGCTCTGCTCACCTCCTCACCTCTACCTCGTCTTCCACATTGCGAGAGGGATTTCTCCAAAACACTTGCAAATCTGATCTAGTTCACTTTCTGATTAAAAACCCCCCCAATACTTTCACATTCTTCTTAGGGTGAAGACCAAAATCCTAACCACGATCCACGATCCCCCAAAGCTCACATTCCAGCTTTGCTTTCCTCTCCAGCCTCACTTTGCAGTCTCTCTCTTCACCATGTTTCAACCCCTCTTGCCTCTGCCCAGCTCCTTCCCACCTCAGAGCCTTTGACCTTGGCATCCTTCCATCCAAGAGCATCTTACCCTTCTTCATCTACTCAATTCCTCCTCATTGATCTGATCTCAGAGCAAGTGTCATGTCCACAGAAAAACTTTCTCTGAAGCCCTCTTGGAAGGGGCAAGTTGTGACAGTTGGTAACTATACACTGATTTGTGTGATTATCTGGTTCATGTCCATCTTTCCCATTGACTGTATACTCTGATGTGGAGGGCAAGGGGCTGTATCTATTTTGCTTATCACTGTGTGTTTAGCACCTAAGCATAGTGCCAGTCACCACACTGTGTCCCCTTTATCTTTCTGACTTCAGCTCCTCCCACTCCCTCTCACCACCCCACTCCCGCCAGCTTACTCAATTCACACAGCACCAGCTTTTTTTCTCTTTCTTCAGGTCCTTGACAACCTCACCATGGCCTTTGCATCTGCTGTTCTCCCAGCTTGGAAAGCTCCAGCCCCAGACTGCAGCCAGTTTTCTCCCTTCCTTAACAACTTTAGAGGTTGGGTTCAAGTGCTGACCACAGGATCTGAAACTGCCAGTGTCCTTACACTTCCAGCTCTACCAACTATCTCAACACTATTGAGCCTGCCATATGTTTTAAAAAGATCAGCCTGGTTCCTGAGATGAAAATTGAGTTTAGAAGGGCAAGGACAGAGCAGGGAGATCTGTTTGAAGGCTATCCCAATAATCCAGGCAAGAAAGCATCCTGAATGAAGATGTTAACAGTGGAAATAATGCAATATGGTCAGATTAAAATACTTGGAAGGCAGAGCCAACCATGATGCCCTGGTGAGTGGTTGTGGGTATATGAGGAAAGAAGGTTGTCAAAGATGTCTTCATGAAAGCAAAGTGGTATAGGTACCCTCGTGCCTAGCACAGTGCCTGATATACAGGAGGTACTTAATAAATGTTGAATACTGAGTGAACCAAAAGTACTGCACATGTAGTAAAGCCCTAGCACATTCTCAGTGACTAGCACACTGGATCCAGCTTTGGAGCGAGAAGACTTCTCAGAGTAGTTGGCTACTCTTGACAGAGGTCAACATTTAGAGAAGTGCGTGGAGTAATCATCTGATAGCTGCTGTACCATCCAGGAGGGTGGGCTGCCATTGCTCACCCATGACACCTTGCCCAGGGGCCATTACTTGCAGCTGGAGTAGAGGAGCTGCCCTTTGTATGGGAGCAGGAAGCAAGCAGCAGGACCAGGGATGGTCCTTTTGCTTTGTGCAATCATTTGATTTTATTACACTGAAGAAAAGTAGGAAGAGACTCACCTTGGAAAGGATTCTATTTGGGGACTTGGAACTGGGACAGACTTTTAGGAGTGATCTGAACATGAGCAAGTGAGGAGCTAGCCTCCTGATCACCTAGCCTGGAGATGTCCCCCCGGCCCACTCCACCTTCCTGCAGCCTCAGATGACCCTGACCATCACCTCTTTCTCACAGACTCTCCTCCGATGGTATACACCCTGTGGTCTGACCCCCTTTCTCTGCTGACTACCCTGTCTCCTTCCATCTCACTCCCCAGGTCTGTCCCCCAAATCCAGTGTTACACTTTCTTGTCCATTTGGTGCAGCTGGCTCTCTTGTCTATAGCTGCTGCTTCAGCCCTTCTCCTGCATCTTTTTTTTTTTAATATTTATTTATTTATTTATTGGAGAGAGAGAGAGAGAAAGGGAGAGAGCATGAGAGGGTAAGAGTCAGAGGGAGAAGCAGACTCCCTGCTGAGCAGGGAGCCCGATGTGGGACTCAATCCCTGGACACCAGGATTATGACCTGAGCCGAAGGCAGATGCTCAACCAACTGAGCCAGGTGCCCCTTTTTCCTGCATCTTAATTCCACACTTGTAACTCTCTGAATGACTTCCAGCCCTGACGCTGGTACAACAGCAACAGCGCTAATACCAGCTGCTGTTAATGAGTGCAGTGTGTCAAGTGCTAAACATTTCACACGTATTTTCTTATTTAACCCTCATATCTACCCTGTGAGGTAGGTACTATTGTTAGTCCCAGCAGAGAGGTGAGAAACTGAGGCTCAGAGAAGTTACGTGATTTGTCCAAAGAGATCCAACAAGCAAATGGGCAAGCCAAGACTGCAGACTGCATGTGTGTGCCTACAAAGCTCTAGCATCTCAGTCTTCTCTTTGCTTCTCTGCTATCTCATCTTCGCCCTTCCACCACTCCTACGCACATGTGCACACGTACATGCACACTCACGCTTCCTTACTTCCGATAAACCAATCATCACCAACAACCACTATGCCAGGATCGAAAGTGACAAGCCCAAGTCTGAGAATGATCTACTTTTCTTATAAATACACAGCAAATGGTTCATGGTTATCTCTATATTATCACTTGTTTACTGAAGAAGATATATATATATAGAGAGAGAGAGAGAGAACGAGAGAGAGAGAGAGAGAGAATTTCAATATGCTTTACTGAGTTAGAAGGTAAGGGGTGGGTCTGAGCTAGTCAGCTGGTGAGAACCTGCAAGTCATATCTCATTTCTACCCTGGTCAAGCACAGCGCCAGGCACTCAGAAGACACTCAAACAAGTTTCAGGGATGAAGGAGCACATAAAATTGTGAAAAGTTAGCTGTCTGATGAAGTCTGTCTTTGGAGTAACTTTCTCTTTCATGAGAAAGGGGCTGGATTTCCAAGTCAAGGATCACTTTGGCAAAATCATACAAATCAGTTAACAATGTCATTTTAAAAAAAAAAAAAAAAGGTCTCCTGGGGCAGACTGTGAGCTCAGTGAGGGCAGGGAGCACATTTGTCATCTTTAATGTGATGCTCCAGGACTCCGCATAGCACCCTGCGTGTTGTAGGAATCAATAAACACTATTTAATGTGGAATGAACAGCTGAGTCGTGGCTGTTTCATTTATTTGCAACTGAGGATGGACTTAAGTTATTTCAGCTCCTAAGCTTCAATTTTTATGTCTATAAAAACAAGCCAGTTACAGAAGAGGCAGCAGGGGTTAGCATTTCATTAGCACCCCACAAACTGCTTCATAACAAACCAGGATGCCTGGCCTGTGTGTAATACCCAGTAAGCACTACTAGTGGAATATGAAGCCCTCATGTAATGGTGTGTATACTTCTGCTGACCTGTCTCTCCACCCCCAGAAGTACCTTTCCACTACAGAACAAATATACACATTTGGCCACTATCTAGTTCCCTTTAACAATACACAAGAAAGAATAACTCAAAGCTTAAAGGGGTCCATATATATATATGTATTATATATATATGTAGTTTATATATAGATATAAAATGTGTGTATGTTTATTTTTATATGCATATTTAAATTTTGAAATCAGCTATATATGCATATACACAGGATTATAAAAATAATCTAGTCTTAATTAGAACACTAGAAAAATACAGAAAAGCATGAGATTAAAATTTGACCACAGTCCCACCAGGATGTACTCTTTGTTGCCTTTCTAGGTGTGTTTCTGTTCCACCTAGAATGTGAAAAATTAGAAGGAGCAACTCTCCCACCATAACAAGAGAAAACCAGATAATTTGCAAAGTCCTAACTGTTCTTTAACCCATTGGATAGCTGAGGTCACAACTGCTTAGCTTGGAGTACACAGAAAGACAATCACCTCCAAAGAAAGGAGGACTTGGGTTCATCTATGTCTGAGGGAGGAAAGTGGGACATCTAAGTTAAAAGAATTCAGCTCAATTTTTAAAACAAATTGCTAAATTCAACGTGTGAGCTCACTTGATGGTATAGAACTCTGAGAGCCATGGATGCAAAGGAAATGTACATCTATTCACAAGATCGCCACAGACCGTGCCCAGTGCTCAAGAAGAGTCCCCGAGAACAGAGAATGGAGAAAGCCTATCTCTGAGGTGCCTGTTTTGCAGGAGGAGAGCAACCACTGCTGTGGGGGAAAGCATGAAGTCTTAGCCAGCCTTCTCCCTTATGGAACAGAAGCCTCAAGTGGCTAGGGGAAGGACAGAAACACTATTGACCATGGGCAAACAAAGAGACCCATTGCAGGTGGGGGAAATAAAAAGAAAAAGCTCTCTAACCTTGGTAGAAATCATCACAGGCTTAGATTATTAGAGGTTTCTCTTGGGGGAGTGTGACGGGGAGGGTGGACAGGGTTTGTTGGGACTAAGCCAGGAGAGCAGGGGACCCCCACACCTCCACCTCAGCCCCAAAGAGGCTAACAAGTAGGTCTACTTCCCTAACAGGGAAGACCCAATGTTAACAGTGTAGCAGCAACATTGAGAAAAACCCCTTCTACAAACTTCCAACCTGAGCACAGGGCATCCCAGAAGAATATGAATCTGGTAGTTCACTGAGGGTACCCATAGCAAAAACAAAACCCCAAAGCAATCAATGCCCAAATCAACGGACTCAATTCCTCACATTAAGAGACTAGGAGAAAAGAAGTGTGTCTATTTCCAGGCATAAATACTCTCTACTCCAGTCTCTACTCTAACCACTGTTTGGAAGTCAATAAAAAATTACAGGACACACAGAAAATTAAGGAAAAGAACCGATGATGACTAAATGGATTAAAGAAACAAGACTATCTCTATGCCACCTACAAGAAACTCACTTCAGACCTAAGACACATACAGACTGAAAGTGAAGGGATGCAAAATGAGAGTGAAAACAGAAAAAAAAAATATGGGTAGCAATACTTATATCAGACAAAAAAGGACTTTAAAATAAAGACTGTAGCAAGAGCCAAAGAAGGGCATTACATAATCATAAAGGAATCAGTCCAAAAAGAAGTAAAACCATTGTAAATATCTATGCGCCCAACACAGGAGTACCTAAATACATAAAGCAAATATTAACAGACATAAAAGAAGAAGTTGACAGTGACACATTAATAGTAGGGAAACTTAACAGCCCACTTACATCAATGGGTAGATCGTCCAGGCAGAAAATCAATAAGGAAACAGTGGCTTTGAATGATACATTAGACCAGATGGACTTAATAGATATATTCAAAACATTCCATTTAAAAACAGCAGAATGCATGTTCTTTTCAAGTTCAAATGGAATATTCCCCAGGATAGAGCATATGTGAGACCACAAAACAAGTCTCCGTTAATTGAATATTTAAATATTATTAAGCATCTTTTCTGATCACAATGGTATGAAACCAGAAATCAATTCCAAAAAAAAAAAACCAACTGGAAAAACCACAAACATGTGGAGGCTAAACAAAATTCTACTAAACAACCAATGGGTCAATGAAGAAATCAAAGAAGAAATGATGGGCATTAAGGAGGGCATTTGATGAAATGAGCACTAGGCGTTACACGTAACTGATGAATCACTAAATTCTACCCCTGAAACTAATAATACACTATATGTTAACAAAATTGAAATTTAAATAAAACATTTTTAAAAATACATAGAGACAAATGAAACTGAAAATACAATGGTCCAAAAATCTTTGGGATGTAGCAAAAGCAGTTCTAAGAGGAAAGTTTATAGAGATACAGGTCTACCTCAAGAAACAAAGAATATCTCAAACAATCTAATATTACACCTAAAGGAACTAGAAAAAGAATAAAACCCCAAAAGTCAGTAGAAGGAAGGAAGGAATAGAGATCAGAGTGGAAATAAATGAAACAGATACATATAAAACAACAGATCAATGGAACCAAGAGCAGGTTCTTTAAAAAGATAAAATTGATAAACCGTTAGTCAGACTCATCAAGAAAAAAGGAAGAAGACTCAATAAAATCAGAACTGAAAGTACTGACATCACAGAAAAAAATTATGAGAAATTATTACAAAAAATTATACACCAACAAGTTGGAAACCTATAAGAAAAATGGACAGATTCCTAGAAACATATGACCTTCCCAGCCTGAGCCAGAAAGCAACAGAAAATCTGAACAGACTGATTACTAGTAACAAAATTGATCAGTAATTAAAAAAAAAAAAAAAACCTCTCAATAAACAAAAGTCCAAAGTTTTACAGATGAGTTCAACCGAACATTAACCAAAGAAAAGTTATTACTTATTATTCTCAAACTTTTCCCAAAAACAGAAGAGAAAGGAAAGCTTCTAAATTCATTCTATAAGGCCAGCATTACCCTGATATTAAAACCAAAGACACTATCAGAAAAAGAAAAATACAGGTCAATATCCCTGATGAATACAGATGCAAAAACCCTCAACAAAATATTAGCAAACTGTATTCAACCATACACTATAAGGATCGTTCACCAGGATCTAGAGGGATTTATTGCCAAGATGTTCATTTAACACAAATCAACCAAAATCATACATCACATTAACAAAATGAAGGATGGATAGATGCAGAAAAAGCATTTGACAAAATTCAACATCAGTTCATAATAAAAACTATCAACAAAGTGGGTTTAGAGGGAACTTACATTGACATAATAAAGGTTATATATGACCATTCCACACCTAACACATATTCAATAGTGAAAAACTAAAAGCTATTCCTCTAAAATCAGGAACAAGACAAGGATGTTCACTCTCACCAACTTTTATTCGATTGAGTACTGGACATCCTCACTAGCCACAGCAATGGGATAAGAGAAAGAATTCAAAGGCATCCAAACTGGTAAAGTAGAAGTAAAACTGTCCCTATTTGCAGATGAAATGATACTATATATAGAAAACCCTAAAGAGTCCGCCATAAAACTATTAGAGCTAATAATAAGTGAATTCAGTGAGGTTACAGGATAAATATACAAAATAAATATAAAGAAATCCATTGCATTTCTATACATTAATAATTAAATCCCAGAAAAAGACTAAGAGAACAATCCCATTTACACATGCACCAAAAAGAATAAAATACCTAGGAATAAATTTTAACCAAGGAGGTAGAAGGCCTGTACTCTGAAAACTATAAAACACTGATGAAAGAAACAGAGCACAACATAAACTAATATAAAGAAATACATGCTTATGGATTGGAGGAACTTATACTGTTAAAAGGGGCCTAATACCCAAAGCAATCAATAAAATCAACACAATTGCTTCAAAATACCAACAGTATTTTTCAGAGAACTAGAACAAATAATCCTAAAATTTATATGGGAACACGAAGTACCCCAAATAGCCAAAGCAATCTTGAGAAAGAACAAAGACACCACAATCCCAGATGTTAAGATAAACTACAAAGCTAAAGTAATCAAAACAGTAAAGCACTGGGACAAAATGAGACATACAGATCACTGGAACAGGATAGAGAGTCGGAAATAAAGCCATGCTCATATGGTAAATTTATCAATGGCAGAGGAGGCAAGAATATACAATGGGCAAAAGACAGTCTTTGCAACAAATGGTATTAGGAAAACAAGACAAAAGCACACCCACAAACCCCCTCAAAATAAGACGTAAATATAAGACCTGAAACCATAAAACTCCTGAGAGAGAAAACCTAGGAAGTAAGCTCTTGGACACTGGTCTTAGGCATTTATGGACATGTCTCCTCAGGCAAGGGAAACAAAAGCAAAAATAAACTATTATATATCTGTATCTATATATAGATACATATAACAAAATCTATATATAAATATACATTTTATAATATATATAACATAATTTTTATAAAATAAGATTTTGCACAGTAAAGGAAACCATCAACATAACAAAAAGGCAACCTACTGAATGGAAGGAGATATTTGCAAATGATATATCAATAAGGGGTTAACATCCAAAATATATGAAGAACATACGCAACACCAAAAAACAGGTAATCAAATTAAAAATAAGCAGAGAACTTGAACAGACATTTTTCAAAGAAGACATACAGATGGCAAACAGACACAGGAAAAGATGTTCAACATTACTCATCACCAGGGAAATGTTACCTCACACCAGTCACAGTAGCTAGTATCAAAAAGGCAAAAACTGGGGCGTCTGGGTGGCTCAGGGGGTTAAGCGGCTGCCTTCGGCTCGGGTCATGATCTCAGGGTCCTGGGACTGAGTCCCGCATCGGGCTCTCTGCTCAGCAGGGAGCCTGCTTCCTCCTCTCTCTCTCTCTCTTTCCTCTCTGCCTACTTGTGATCTCTCTCTGTCAAATGGATGAATAAAAAATCTTTAAAAAAAAAAAGGCAAAAACTACTAAGCGTTGGTGAAGATGTGGAGGAAAGGGGACCCTCCATCCTGTTGGTGAGAATGTAAATTAGTCCAATCACTGTGGAAAACAGTATGGAAGTTCCTTGGAAAGTTCCAAATAGAAATACCATACAATTCAGTAATTCCACTCTAGCTGTTGACTCAAAATCAAAACACTAACTTGAAAAGCTATGTGCATTCCTATATTCACTGCAGCATATTTACAGTAGCTAAGATATGGAAGCAGCCCAAGTGTCCATCAATTAAAAGATATAGAAAATGTGGCATAGATACATAACAGAATATTACTTCACCATAAAATGAATGAGATTTTGCCATTTGCAACAAAATACGTGAACCTAGGAAGTATTATGTTAAGTGAACTAAATCAGACCAAAAAAACAAATGCCATAGGAGTTCACCTATATGTGGATTCTAAAAACCAACCAAATGACCAAACAAAAAACCAGCAACAGCCTCATAAATACAGAGGACAAACTGGTGGTGGCCTGATGGGAGGGGGACAGGGAGTATGGGCAAACCAGGCGAAGGGAAATTATGACAGACCAACTCCCAGTTTTAAAACAAGTCAGTCACAGGGATGAAAGGTACAGCACAGAGAATATAGTCAATATTATAATAATGTTGGATAATGACAGATGGTAACTACCCTTATTGCAGTGAGCGCTGATAATGGATAGAATTTTCCAATCACGATGCTGTATGCCTGAAACCAATGTTACACTGTAGGTCAACTACACTCCAAAAATAAACATTTTGAAAAGAGAAAGAGTCCACTCTCAAGAGACGAAGCAATCAAAAGAACCTATCAAACAAGGAATTTAAAATAACCATAGTTAATATGCCAAAGGCTCCCATGGAGAAGATAAACAATAAGGATGAACAGATGAGGAATTTCAGGAGAAAGAGAAATAATAAAAATGAAATGTTAGAAATGAAAATAAAAACAAAACATGGCAAAAGAGATGAAGAATGCCATCAACAGCTTCATCAGTAAAGTTGACATATACTAGAAAAAAAGTCAGTAAGCTTGCAGATAGGCCAATAAAAAATGACCTAAACCAAACCACAAAACGAGTGAAAAAAAAAAAGTTAAACAGAGCCTCCAAGGGCGCCTGGGTGGCTCAGTGGGTTAAAGCCTCTGCCTTCGGCTCAGGTCATGATCCCAGAGTCCTGAGATTGAGGCCCGCATCGGGCTCTCTGCTTGGCAGGGAGCCTGCTTCCTCCTCTCTCTCTGCCTTACTCTCCGCCTACTTAAGATCTGTGTCTGTGTATCTACCTAAGATCTGTGTCTGTCAAATAAATAAATAAAATTAAAAAAAACAAAAAACAAAAAACAGAGCCTCCAAGTAGTGGAACAGTATGGAAAGGTCAGACATGCACGTAACTGAAATAACAGAAGGAAGAGAGAGAGAGAGAGAGAGACAGAGCAGAGGATAACCGCAGGGAGTTTTCCAAATATAATGGAATACATCAAAGCACAGATCCAAGTTGAGAAAATCTCAAGCAGGATTAAACACAAAACAAAACAAAACAACAAGACATGTCATATTCAAACAGCTAAAAACCAAAGATAGAGAAAATCTTGAAGGCAGCTGTGGGGGGGGGGGGAAGGCACACTGTATACCGAGTAGAAAAGATGTGCAAACAGGCAAGTCAGAAAAAAACGGATTAAAATCTGTAAAGTGCTGAAAACAAAACAAAACAGAAAACTTGTGAATCCAGAACACCACCCACTGAAAGTATCTTTCAGAAATGAAAAAGATATAAAGACTTTTTTGGACCAACAAAAGCCACAATCATTCATTAGCACCAGACCGGCAATACGAGAGGTTTTAGAAGATTCTTCAGGCAGGGGATATGACAATATATCACAGAAACTGGGATTTTATGTAAAGAAACAAGGATCAAAAATCACTAGACTGAAGGTAAATTTTAAAGATTGTTTTCTGTATCTTTAACCAGTCTAAAGGATAGTTATCTAAAGCAAAAACAGTAACAACACATGTGAGTTTTGAGTATATATACGAATCCAAAACGTGTGACAGCAGCAGCATAAAAAATGAGAGGATGAATTGGGGTAGACTGTTGTGAGGTCCCTACACAACGTGGGAAGCAGCAGGATATCATCTGAAGGTAGGCAGCAAGGAAGGCAACCACTAAAAATTTTTTTGTAACAGGTATAAAAGAACAGTTTGATTATGGAGAAAAAATAGAGTGATACAAAAATTTAACCTAAAACTAGGCACAAAGAGAGGAAAATGGGATAAAAACAGAAGGAAGTAATAGAAAATAATAGGGGAAGTAGGGGACGCCTGGGTGGCTCAGTCGTTTGAACGTCCGGCTCTTGGTTTTGGCTCGGATCGTGATCTCATGGGTTGTGAGATTGGGCCCCATGTGGGTCTCTGTGCTCAGTGGGGAGTCTGCTGGAAAATTCCCTCCCTCTGAATTGTCTGGGTGACTCAGATGGTTAAGTGTTTATCTTTGGCTCAGATCATGATCTCAGGGTCCTGGGATCAAGCCCCATGCTGTTTCTCCTCTGTAGCCTGCTATATCTCCTCCTTGTACTCTCTCTCTGTCAAATAAATAAATAAATAAAATCTTTAAAAAAAAAAAAACCAAAAAGCAAAGAAAATTCTCTCTCTGTACACCTTCCCCCATGTACTTGTGCTCTCTCTCTCTCTCTCTAAAAATAAATAAACAAATCTTAAAAAAAAAAAAAAAAGAAAAGAAAAGAGGGGTGCCCAGATGGCTCCGTCAGTTAAGCGTCTGCTTTGGTTCAGGTCATGACCCTGGAGTCCTAAGATCGAGGCCCAGGTTGGGCTCCTGGCTCAGTGGGGTCTGCTTCTCCCTTTACCGCTGCCCCTCCCCTTGATCATGCTCACTCACTTGCTTGTTCTCAAATAAATAAAATCTTAAAAAAAAAAGAAAACAACTAGTTAGAAGGAATTTTTAAATGAACTGAATCATTAATATTAAATGCATAGGTCTAGACATAGCAACTAGAAGTAGAAATTGTCAGATTGAATAAAAAATCAAGCGCTTACTATATTGGCTACATGAAATCTATTTTTTATGAAGATACAGGGTAACAGGGTGGAAAAGGATATGCCATGCAAACCCCGAACGATAAGGAAGAGGGGCATGAGAACATTTTTAAAGTGGTGAAACTACATCTTGATTGTACAGTCGACACTTGAACAACATGGGTGTGAACTGTGTGAGCACACTTATATGGGAATTGTTTTTCAATAAATACTGCACTGTAAATTTATTTTTTCTTCCTCATGATTTTCTTAACAGCATTTTCTTTTCTCTAGCTTACTCTATTGTAAGAATGCAGTATATAATACACGTAACATACAAAATCTGTGTTTTTGTTTTATGCCAGTTTATGTTATTGGTAAGATTTGTGGTCAACAGTCGGCTATCAGTCATTAAGTTTTGGGGGAGTTGAAAGTTATACACTTTCTTCAACTGCACAGGGGTTTGGCACCCCCAATACCTGTGTTGTTCAAGGGTCAACTGTATACACTAAAAATGGCTAATGTTGATATATATCAAGTATATTTCAATAAGCCTGAATTTTTTTAATAAAATTAAATAAAAAGCTATAAACATATATGTAATTATGTAAAATGAAATGATAGAACTAAGAACAAATTATCTGTTGTGTCAAGAAATGTAACTGGGCTATACTTACCTAGCAAGAGAAAAGGTCAACTGAACCATAAAACAAATTCTGAATGGTTCCGCATAAGTAAGTTATAAAGGCCACAAATAAGAAGATGGACAGGGTATTCAGGTATTCAGACAGAGGAAAACAAAAAGAACGTAGAGGTCATGATCTTAATATCAGACAACCTAAATTCTGGGCCAAAAAATTTTGAATTAGACTTTATAATGTTAAGTGTACCAAAAAAATAATGCTAGGAGTACAATTTACAATGAAGATGTTGCAATTCATACTGAAGGTATTACACTGAAGAGAAGGCAACTAGAAATATCAAAACATTATACAACATAGCATCAACATTCAAAAACAAAAATTAAGGGAGATTCAAGGTCAAAGAGTTAAGCACATATTAGTAAAAAGTCTGAAACCTATTTACCTGTCTTGGTCCGTAACAGTCCAAGTGGACCAGTACTAAGACAACAGAATAAATAACAATAATGTTGACCCAGATACAGATCTGTCGAAGTCTGCACTTTGAAGATAGATAGTGCTTCATTTTCCCAAGATTCACAATATTGACCATGTATTAGAAAACACATAAAATATCAAAAGAAAAAACAGTTCAGAAAACAGTCATTAATCACTAGGCAATAAAAGCTAAAATGAATAACATAGCCAGAAAATAACAGCTCCTAACAACTGTAAGTTTTTAAGAACTTTCAAAAATTTTTTAGGGCAAAGAAGAACTCCAAACCAAAGTTGCAAAATATCTAGGAAATAACAATGTTAAAATATTACATATCAAAACTTATGGGATGCAGCTCAAATAGTGCTCAAAGAAAAACTCAAGTCTGAAATATTTATGTTGTTAAACAAGGATGAAAGAAAGTAAGTAAATCAAGCGTCAGTTGGTTTGGGTCACTGATGAAACAACAAACTATGTAGTGGGCACTCAATAAAGTGTTTGTTGAATAAAAGAAGAACAGAGTAAACTTAGGAAAGTAAAAGGGATGAGTTAAATAACTTGCTGTATTAGAAAATAAAGAGTAATGGCACCAATAAATATATCCAAGAGCGTGGGTCTTGAAAAAATGAAACCAGTAACTTAATCACAGAGAAGCAACAGAAAGCCCAAGTACACCAACTGAAATGTATTAAAGCAGAAATATTGAGACACAGAGGACACTCAATGAGACTACAAATCCACTATGCTCAACCCTCAGCAAATAAGTTTAAAGATCTAGAAGTGGATATTATGTAATTTACCAAAACTTACCTCCGAGAAGACAGAAAATCTAAACTAACCAATTACTATGGAAAAAGAAATAAGAAAAATTTCAAAGACTTACTCCCACAAAACACCACACTCAGATGCCTTCAAAGGGGAATTAATTCTTCAGAGACTTCAAGAGCAAATAATTTCAATGCTATTTAAAGTGTGTCAGAGCATAAGGAAAAATGGGGGTAGGGAGAAGCTTCCAGATTTCTTTTATGAAGCAAGAATAACATTGATACCAACAACTAATGATGATTAAACACAAAAAGAAAATTGCAGGGCGCCTGGGTGGCTCGGTGGGTTAAGCCACTGCCTTCGGCTCAGGTCATGATCTCAGGGTCCTGGGATAGAGTCCCGCATCGGGCTCTCTGCTCGGCAGGGAGCCTGCTTCCCTCTCTCTCTCTCTCTGCCTGCCTCTCCATCTACTTGTGATTTCTCTCTGTCAAATAAATAAATAAAATCTTAAAAAAAAAAAAAAAAAAAAGAAAAGAAAAGAAAATTGCAGACCAGGGTGCCTGGGTGGCTCAGTGGGTTAAGCCTCTGCCTTCGGCTCAGGTCATGATCTCAGGGTCCTGGGATCGAGTCCCGCGTCGGGCTCTCTGCTCAGCAGGGAGCTTGCTTCCCTATCTCTCTCTCTCTGCCTGCCTCTCCATCTACTTGTAATTTCTCTCTGTCAAATTAATAAATAAAATCTTTAAAAAAAAAAAAAAAGAAAACTGCAGACCAATCTCACTCTATGGCTGTGAGGCAGAACCTCTAAATAAAACATTAACAAATAAAATCCTGTAGCACATTAAAAAAATATACTATGAGCAAGTGGGGTTTATTCTAAGAATGCAAGAATGGTTCAGTATTAGGAAACAGATAATGTAATAATTTCCATAGATGATGAAAACCATTGGATAATATTCAACAACATCCTTCACAAAACGTTTAATGAATTAAGAAAATTCAGACATTCCCTAACATGATAAAGTTTATCAATCTTAATTCAAAAGCCAGCACAATGTTTTATGGAGAAACACTAGATGCATTTTCATTAAAGTCAAGAACTTCAACATGTTCTTGAGGCATAAGCCAATGTAATTAGGTAAGAGAAATAAATGAGAGGTATAAAAATTAGAAAAACAACAGTAAAACTATTTGCATTTATAGATAATAGGATTCTAAACATGGAAAATGTAAGAATCTGAAAAAAGAAATACAACAACAAGATAAGCTTGGCATAGCCAGCTCCAAATATAACCACACACATCAATAACTTTCATAGACATAAACCACCAACTGTCAAGAGCTGTAGAGGAGAAGACTGCACTCACAATAGCAACAAATAGATAAATATCTAAGAATAAATTTTTTAAATGTGTAAGATTTATATGAAAAACATTTACAGGGGTACCTGAGTGGCTTCAATGGTTAAAGCCTCTACCTTGGGCTCAGGTCATGGTCCCAGGGTCCTGGGATCCAGCCCCACATCAGGCTCTGTGCTCAGCAGGGAGCCTGCTTCCCCATCTCTCTCTCTGCCTGCCTCTCTGCCTACTTGTGATCTCTGTCTGTCAAATAAATAAAATCTTTAAAGAAAAAAAAGAAAGAAAAACATTTACAGTATTCCTACAGTCACAAAATGAAGATCAGAATAAATGTCAAGGCAAACCATGTTGTTAGGAATTCTCAGTATCATAAATACATAATTCTCCCTAAATTGGTCTCTAAATGTAATGTAATCCCAATAAGAATACATGTGTAAGTGCAATCTATGAGCTATTGAAATAGGCAAACTGATGACAAGGTAGTTCATATGGAAGTTTTTAAAAATTATGAAAAATTATTTAAAAATTTTAAAAAATTTTTAATTGTTAAATTATTAAAAAAAGAAAGTAAGTAAGAGGAGCTTGTCCTACTAACTATTAAATATGTTTAAAAGCACAAAACCTAAAGCAGAGTGACCGTGGAACATGAATGCAGAGAAGTATCAATGGCATGGTCCAAAAACTGCCTCAAATACATATAAAATTTACTATATATAAAAAAAGGGCATCTCCACTCTGAAGAAAAGATGGAATAATTGGCATACGGTGCTGGGAGAACAGGAGAGCTGCTGAGGAGAAAACAAAGCCATACTTCTCATCTTACCCCAGGATGCGTTCCAGATTGAACAAAAATTCAAAAGTACAGAATGAAACCATAAAGTTAGTGTGATAAACCATGGGAAAATTACTTAATCGTTGGAATGGGGAGGACTTTTAAAGCTAAGATACCGAATCCAAAAGCCATAAAGCAAGGACTGATAAATTCAACTACATAAATCGATTTCTGGGTGGCAAAGACAAAACAATGACAACAAAATGAGAAACTATTTGCAACTCTTAACACAGATAAATGGTTATTATACCTAATAAATAAAGAGCTCCTGGGGATGCCTGGGTGGCTCAGTCAGTTAAGTGTCTGCCTTTGGCTCAAGTCATGGTCCCAGGGTCCTGAGATGGAGCCCTCCCCAAGCAGGGAGCCTGTTTCTCCCTTTCTCCCCTGCTCATGATCTCTCTTGCTTTCTCTCTCTTTCTCAAACAAATAAATAATATCTTAAAAAAAAAAAACAAAACTCCTATAAATCAATGTGAAAACCATCAACCACCAAATAGAAAAATGATCAGAAGATAAGAACTGAGCGGTCACAGGAAAGAAAACAGAAGTTGCTCTTAAAGATATGAACAGATATTCAACTTCACTCATAATAAAAGAATGAGAAAAGTTTAAATCATACCTCCTTTGAACCAGAAATTCAGCCCTATAGGAACTTATTCTGCACACATATGTCATCTAGTGGGATAAGTGGTACCCCCTCCCCACTCCCCAGTATGTCCACCTGAATGTGTGAAGGTGACCTTATTTGCAGTGTGATTAAATTAAAGGTCTTGAGATGAGATCTCGGATTAGCTGGGTAGGCCTTAAATCCGATAACAAGTGTCTTTATGCGACAGAGAGAGACACATGGAGCAGGAGTCAATGTGAAGACAGAAGCAGAGACCGGAGGGAAGCATCTACAAGCCAAGGAACACCAAGGACTCCAGCCACCGCGAGAGGCTGGGAGACAGGCACAGAGTACGTCTCTGGAAGGAACCAATGCTGCCAACACCTTGATTCCAGAATGCTGGCCTCCAAAACCATGAGGGAAGTCATGTCTGTTATTTTAAGCCACCCAGTTTGTGCTACTTAGTTGCTGCAGCCCTGGGAAAGCTAATGTACCCTGCCCCCTGAAAAAGAATGTACAGCATCCATCACAGCATTATTTGTAGTAAAACAAGGCTGGAAACATAAAGACAACTGATTACATCCAGTCCAGTGGGAACAGTATGCAAGCACAAAAAAAGAATAAAATCTCTTTACAGACTGATGTGAAATGTTTTCTAACAGTCCTAATAGGAAACAGAGGCCACTCAAAATAGGAGAGATTATTTACAAGGGACACGTCATGAAGGTGTCCATAGGCACAAAGGAGCCCATGATGAAGACTCTGCTGTGGGGTGGGGGGTAAGGGGCAGCAGGCTCTCACCCATCCCATGTCCAAGGGACAAGCTTCCAACCTAAGCACAGGTACTCCAGGAGAATTTGAATTTGGTGGTTTGGTGGTGGGGGCGTGTGGATGGCCACGGCCAGCCTGAGGTGACCTCCCAGGGAGAGAGACGAGTCCGTCTCCTGACTTCCCTCTTCTCCCTCCCTCCTGGATGCTGTCTTCCCTTGAAGATAGGGAAACAGAGCCTTGTGAGGTACTCCATTTGGTCCAGCCCCCGGGGAAGGGGGCAATGTGGGGCATGGTAGGGAGTGATCTGGAGGCGCAAGGAAGCCCCAGCATAAGCTCCATGATTTTTTTTTAAAGCAAAGTGCAGAATAGTATAATAGAGTATATCACCGTTTCAGTGGGAAAGAAAAAAAGAATATGATGTATGCATTGGTTATATGCGCTCAGTAGATCTGGATGGACCCCGCTGAACCTCATCCCGCGCCCAAGAAAATGACTCAATTTGATGCTTTATGGAGAAGTCTGGGGTACCTAGGGAACAGGAGTTGGTAGGGAAAGACTTTTCACCATTTCCGCATTATACCTTTTGAATTTTGAACCACACAAAATGGTTCAAAATGTTCCAATTTTTATTTATATTAAAAACTGTAAATCAAATTGAATTTTTAAAAGCCCAATGTCTGCGGTCTTTACAAGGGAGAGCACCAGAGAGTGCGTGATTACATTCAGTGAGAGAGAGGCAGGAACAGCACGAGCTAAGGACGAGTCACAAGAAGAAGCGTACCCACCTGTCAGGTAACGCCTGCAGCACGGTGGGCATCAGCACCCCCGAGATAGCTTTGTAGAGGATGGAGTCACATACGCCGACGATGTTCACCACTGTGGAGGAGCCCAGCACAGGCAGCATGTGGGGGGGCATTCCTTGCCAAAAGTGCAGAAGGAAACTTTGAACCTGTATCAACACCCAGAAAGGAGAACCATGAGGTTAGGAAGCCCTTCCATCAAAGCCGGGGGTCCCACCAGCCTGCAGTGGGGTCGTCTGCTCCCCCTTGCTGTGCAGGGGTGGCCCCAGCCCCAGCCCCATCCTCCCCCTGCCCATCTATGCATGCTTCCAGCTGCAGAACCACCTGGCCTCACAGCCTGGGGTCAAGTCTGTCCTGCCAGAGAGGACAAGCACGGTAACCCATCCCCCCCTTTCAGGCTCCCCATGGTCCAGGGAAAGATTAAGGAACTGAGAGCCCCAGTGCTCACTATTCTTTGGGCCTGTTGGGGCCCTTGGGTGTTCTCAAAAAGAAGGGAATGATGTGTGAGGTGCTGTTAAAAGGAATGTATCTGGAATGTATCTTGAACTTTGCGTACCCAAACCAGAAGAAAATGCAAGGACCTCTTCCTATCCAAATTCCTCCATCTCTCCAAAGAGCCCTGGTTGGCTGTGGCCGCTGTGGGATGCTAGATGGTAGTATGTGGACGAACCATGTGGGCACTCCCACCCCAACCACTAGCACAGAACAGAAATACAAGCGGCACTGGAGAGAGAGCGTTATCCACATCATGGCAGGAGCTCTAGCTGTGCCATTGCTGAGGAAGTGGCAGAGCACGTGTCTAAGGCAGACAACTCTTCAGGGGCCTGTACACCTCCATCTTCTCCCATGTGAGCTGGAGGTCAGGGAGACAGCGGGGTGTGGGCCCGGGGTGCAGGACAAGGTAAGGGAAGTGGAGGGAAACAGCAGAGACGGTTAACTAATGTACCTGATACCATTAAAATACCTAGAATTAAAAAAACATATGTAGAGTTTAGCTAACACTGAGGAGTGTCTCATCTTGAAGACAGGGAACAAATGACTGAATCTTTGTGAATTCTCATAGGCTCCGCTTGGTTCCTGGACTATGTGTCCTTCTTTTCCCCACAGATGGGTTCTCTCAAACCCCCACTTGCAGCATTACCCACATTCCTGGCTCCTAAATCAACCCTGATCCAACGCAAAAGATAATTTGGTACCCTCCCTCTCCCCTCCCCGTCTCCTACTTTGGAGATGGGATTACTGTGGGCATCTGTTTTATTTATCAAGTCACTACGACAGACCAGGCACTTTGCATGGGTGCTCTCACTGAATGCTTGTATTACTACAGCTGAGAATCCTTGCTCCCACTTTGCAGAGACATTAACTTATTTGTCCAAATGCAGACAGCATGTCAGGGAATGGATGAGTCGGAGCCCATGTCTGTCCACAGATCATTCCACAGATCAGTCTTGTGGCTAGTTTGTTCTTCTCATGGTAACAGCTCTTCTACCCCATACCTGACACCCACAGCTCTTCTTGGACTGCTGTTCACTTCCCAGCTTTCTACCCCTGTCCTCACGACCCCTGTCTTCATGACCCCTGTCCTCACGACTTGCAGTGTCCTTCAGGCCCCTCTCAGGGGTAGGGTCTCGCCTTCCTCTGACCAGGCTACCTCTGACTCCAGCCTGGTGACCTGAGATCAGCCTCCTGTGGACAGACTTCCCTGACACCCATGGCCTGGCCTGAGTGCAAGGCTAATGGGATAAGGCATGGGGAGAAAGCACGCCCCCGGGCTTTGTAGGGGGCCCATGGTATCGAGCAAAACCATGATCAATGTGGTGAATGAAGTTCAGGTTTGTAAACTGTGACACTTAAATCACTGATCCCCTTTATTCTATAACAGTGACAATATTGCAGAGTATTCAGGCAGACTAGAACTTAAAACAGAAAATGCAGATGAGCGAAAACTATCTTCCAGAGTTCCAACCCAGGCCCCACTACCAACCAGGGGTGTACTGTCTCTCAGCTTAGAGATAGGTAAGCTTCCTCACCTGTGAAATGGCAGTAAAGGTAGCACTTACAGCACAGGTTTTGGTAAAGATTCCTGTAAGTACCTATGTTAATGCTTGGCACATGGTAGATACTTACTAAAGGTTAGTGGCAGTGGTGATTACATCATGTAGACACAGCCACTACTGGCCCCAAGAAATCCATGGGCTCCCCTAAGCTTTGTGATACCTTGCCTAAGCTTCTGAGTGTTACCCAGTCAGGATGCCCACCGCAGCTCTGCTCACCTGTCAAGGCTCTTGCTCTGACATTGGGATGGCTGGTGGCTGACTGCTGGCTGGCTTGAGCCTAGAGATGGTCAGGGCTCTTGGCTAAGTGCTTTCTTTCTAGAGGACCCTCCACTGTTCCCTGAGGCCAGCTTGTCCCTGGGCATCAGGGTCCCCGGGTCCTAGACCTCCCTGCCTGCCCTTCTAATACTGCCTAGAAACCTCTGCCCAGTTGATTCCTATGATTTGCTAGATTCTGAATTCATCTGTCTTTCTTCGCTTTCCTTGCATGCAGCCCTACTCTTTTTTTTTTTTTTTTTAATATGTGAGCAGTCAATTTCTAGCTGAAATTCTGGAAAAGACCAGCGGCTGTGTAGTTAAAACTAATCTGTGGAAAATCAGTCTTTAGCAGGCATCTGTCTGTTTTAATCCTGCTCAGCTTGCACAGGGAGCCCTGATCAGTCCTCAGTCTCCTGAGCAGCCTTTGGAGAGGCGGGTATTGGGTCAGTTTTAACCTTCCTTTTCATCCTCCACATTTTAGGCCATTTAACATCCTACGGTGCTCTTTCTTCAGAGTGAGGAGGAAAGGAAGAAGGGAGAACAGTGGAAAGCTCAAGAGCCTAGACTTGGAAGTTGGGTGTGAAATGGACAGGCAGAGTGTTACACAGGAGGGGGAGCAGGTAGGACCTCCTAGGATGCTGGGTATGAAGGGTAAGGGGAGGAGAAGCATCAAGATTCACAGCATGAGCCATTGGTGGAGGGGGGGGGATTCTGAGAAGGGAAACACAAGTTCAGGTGCAAAGTCAGAACTCTGATTTGGCCACATTAAGTTGGATGTCAAGTCAACAGTCTGGAGCTCACGCAGAAATACCTAAATAGGAAACCTGTTGGCTTTTGTAAAATAGAGATCACGTCTACCCAGTACAGGACCCAATAAGATCATGGAGGCAAAATGCCTGGTAGCATGTAGGGAACTAACAAACAGAAAGGGAATAAAAATGAGTAGTCCAAGTCCAAAGGGAGGAGGTTTCCTTATTCCTTGTAAGAGGCGACATCGTCAGAGGCAAAGGATGGAAAAGCACGAGTTTTCTGGATTATCTACTTCAGTCCCCTGAACTCCCAGCTCTTTCCTTCTTGGTTCAGTGAAGCATCAGGAGAAGATTTCCTTATGAGTACCTATGTGGGCTTTCTATTTCTTTTCCATATCTGTTCTTTACTTCATCCTGAATATACTAGCACCTTCTGGAAACACATCACATAACTTCCAGTCAGGGGTGCTTAGTTGCTACGGCATTGAAAGGATCTCAACAAAGCATTAGCCACCAAAATATCTATCATATCTTATGCTCTGATTTCAAAATCAGACACTTCCAGGAATTCTCATGTAGATAAAATGATCATCTCCATTTTAGGGCCAAAGAAAAAGAGGCTCAGAGGGATTAAGTACTTTGCTCAAGGTCACAGGCTGGTAAGTAGTGGATTTGGACTCAAACACAAGACCTCTGGACTTGACAGCTCTTTATGCAACGTAGTTTGGAGAAGGCTTTGCAGGGAGTCCCCTCTGTGCAGACTGGGGCTCTCTGTACTTGCCTGACTGGGCCACAAGGCCGTGGCACTTTTACATCCCTCCACCCATCCATCCATGCTCTCATCTCCCCAACAAATATTTACCGAGAGCCTAAGAATATGGGTAATGTGGATACAGGAGCAAACAAGACAGACAAACACAGTAGGAGACAAACAGTGAGTCAGCCAACAAGATCATTTAAGAATGTGATACCAGCATTAGTTATAACCTCAACCCTTAAAGATCTTAAAGACCTGAAGCAAACTGCAAGGTCAAGGTGTACCACATGCACCTACCATCCACTTACCCATGACTTTCCTCAGCCATGGGAGAAAGCCATGCCCATCAAAAGGAAAATAACCCCCTTCATTCTTTTGTGGCTGGGTGAACGAACCACACTTTGATTACCCATTTTAAGAACAGCCACCAAATATCCCTGCCAAGGGCATGGGAAGAATATTGGACTGCAGGTGTCAGGTGACAAAAGAGGTAGCCATGACTTTGGCCCTAACCGAATGTGTGTCCTTGAGCCAGTCTCAAGGTTGACATACCTGACAAGCATTCCTATGACCTTGTATAGTTTACAAAGGGTTTTTGCTAAGCATTGTCTCATCTTCACCTTCCAGGAACCCACTGCATTAAAAAGGCAGGGATGATATTTTTACCTTTATTTCTAGGATAAACAAGAACGGCCTTCACGGCAGAGCCTGGGCTCGGAGTCTGGCACTTTCCCCACAAGAAACGTGGCCCCCTCAAGGTTTCCGCAGCCTTCACTGTATACTCTGCATCCTACTCCTGATGTGCATTCCCGTTTTCCCCCCTGTGGGCTGGGTCTTACTTCTTGTCCCATTCCTGAGACCTACAGCAGGAGCACGGCCCCGTTAAGTGCCCAGTAAGTGCTGGAATTAATGCATGGAATTAAGTGTATTGAGAGGATGAGCCTGAGTTTTGAGATGAGTAAAGTACATACGAATGTAAGGGGACACTGTCTCTAGTTCTGTGGCTAGTACTTGTAGTGGAGAGGGACAGCTGGCCACTAGAGCTCCCCGAGCTCCTCTTCTGTGGGAGAGAAGTGCTGCCCAGTGAGGACATCACGGTGGGGCCAAGAGAACAGCTTCTGCCCATGGAACATGCGCAAAAATGATGCCTTTTATTTCCAGGCTGACAACGTTAAGAAACGGGTAGGTCTTCCCTGTAACCTTTTCCCCATCTGTTGGCTGAACAATGAGGACGCCAAGGCTCTAGGGCAGGGTGTGGCCACATGGTGGCAGGAGCCTGGGTCCCTCAACTACCCCCAGGAACCAGCCTGCCCCCTGTGAGCGCCCACGCTGGGTCGTGACAGCGGTGGGAAATAAACTTCTAATGTATTTAGACTTGGGGTTATTAGCTACAGAAGCCAGTGTGGTCTGAACGGAGCACGAACCTCTATTTGCTCTCATCTCAGTGACCTTTGGGGTGTAAGACATAAACAGCCAAACCACAACAAGAGAGAAAGCAGTGATTTTTCTTTCTTTTTTAAAAGAACCCACTTAGGGACGCCTGGATGGCTCAGTTGGTTGGACAGCTGCCTTCAGCTCAGGTCATGATCCCGGAGTCCCCGGATCGAGTCCCACATCAGGCTCCCAGCTCCATGGGGAGTCTGCTTCGCTCTCTGACCTTCTCCTTGCTCATGCTCTCTCTCACTGTCTCTCTCTCAAATAAATAAATAAAATCTTTAAAAAATAAATAAATAAATAATAAAAGAACACGCTTAAATGGCTGCTCAATGAATTGGGAGATTCCAACCATCTCATGAATAAAAGCCAAGAGCAGGAACAGGAGTCCTTCTCTACCAGCACCCTGCCATCTCCTTTGGACCCATGAGCCCAGTGCCAGCTCGCAGGCGACCACCCGTGCCCCAGTTACTGAGTGAACAGTCCGTGACCTCTCACAGGTAAGCGCAGCGCTCAGTGAATGCTCACTGCGGTGAGCCATGGGGGCAGAAAGGCACAAGAATGTGCGGGAGAGAGCACTTTGTGCTCCATGCCATCTTGTACCCTCCCCTCTCCCACAGGGAGCACCCCAGCGCCCCCCCAACACCCCCGCCCTGCAACCCACGCCAGGGAGTCTCCGGGATCTCATCCACCAATAGCTCCTGGTTTTTACAGCCCCACTGGAGCCTGCATCGTCCTCTAATTCAATGTCCACCACCTATGCCAGAAGGTGTGGGGCGGGGGAGGGGTTTGGATTTTTTTTTTTTTTTTTTGCCTCAAGCCATTTTCTGGAATCAGAAAGGCCTCAGGTTTATGCGGTGAAACGAGTGGCTTCTGGCTGTCCCTCTGGAAGGCTTTCTTGGATGGCATTTTAGGCAAGAAGGTTTATTTTACGGTCTCTCTGGTTACGTAACTTGTCCTTCATCCTCTCCTGTTTTTCCTCTCCATTCCTTAACTGTACTATTTTAAAATAAAAAGAAAATGGGGCCTCAGGAAAAAATTAAATCCAAAATATAGGAAAGCTTTCCTCCTGTCTCTCCGAACCTATAATACCGGGGATAACAGTAACCCTGCGAAACCGTCTTCCTCGTAAGCCAGTGGGGCAGGCGACAGTGCACGAGTCAGATCAAGGAGCGGGCCATGCCACCTGCTGTCCACACAGAAGATGTGGGAAACGGGGGTAAGGACAGCACCTGCTTCCCGGGATCACCAGCAAGATGATGGGAGCTGACGCACCACAGGGGTTTCCCAAGGCCCGGCACCCAGTAGGGGCTCTCAAAACAGGAGCTCCTGCTACCATGATATTTTAATACAGAGTGTTCTGTGGCTCAACCTTGACCGACCTACCTCATCAAAGTTGGCTCGTATTACAGTGTCCAGTATTCTCTGACAGTGTGTTCTGTACATCATAATAAAGGTAGAGACCTGTGGGGAAAAGGGGGGTCAACAATAAAAGCATAATTAATAGACATTACCACTGTCTCCCCTTGGAATTTCAATTTTCAAGTCGTTTATTCCCTGTTGAGGGGATGAAATCCACTTAACACCTACTCATCCTGTAAGACCCAAGTAAGTCTGATTTTCCTTTGTGGTTCTCTCTGGCCCTGGGGTCCCTCCTCTGTGCTTCTGGACATGTCTCTGTCCAGCAGAGCACCTGCCCTGGGATCCAGTGGAAAGCGTGGGCTTCTCTCTCTCTCTCCCAGTCCCCACACCTGAGACCATGGGCCCTGGGAAAATTTAAATGGCATATTATTCCTACTCGTGTATCTAGCGCTTTGCACGGCCCCTGGCCCACCACAGAGTTCAGTAGGACGTTATTAGATTCTCCTCATCAGCTGAGATACTGAAGAATTAAAACCCAATGAATACTTATAAGAAGGATGTTTGCCAAAAATCACAAAAAGACATTCAGAAATTTCCTGGAATCTGCTCAGTAGAAGAACATCTCCAGATCTATTTATCCAAGAATTTT
Source organism: Mustela putorius furo (assembly GCF_011764305.1). Classification (NCBI taxonomy): domain Eukaryota; kingdom Metazoa; phylum Chordata; class Mammalia; order Carnivora; family Mustelidae; genus Mustela; species Mustela putorius. Next base: position 145,767 of record NW_025421481.1, read on the forward strand.
AAAGCTACAATATAGGAAGTTTATTGATATATTTTTTAAAAAAGCAACTTTAAGGGGAAAAAAGTTACTAGTTCTTAGATTTAAAGCATTTACAGATACTCATCTGGCTCCAGAATGCAGACATGCATTCATTTATGTAAACTTGTGCACGGACATCCATCTCCCCGCCTCGACCATGAAACTCCTGGGAGCAGGATTCATGCCTCAGTTACAGCGTGTCCCAGCTCCCAGGGGATCCGTAGACAGCAGACGCTCAGCATTTGCTAGTGCACTGGGCTGTGTCAAGATACTGAGGTGAGAGATGTATTTCCAGGCATTTTCTCCAAATGCCCTATGACCCAAACTATCTGACTCACGGTACCCTATAAAGTCTTCTTTGTCTATGGGACTATGATTTCACCACATCCTCTGCAGCACACAGGGACACCAACTCAATCCTATTAAAAAAACCGATCCACAATCTAGAGCTAAAAGGGTTCTTCCTTCGTGACATGAGACAGTGTGGCAACATAGATGAGGAGGTAGGGAGGTTAGATAGGTAGATAAACTTTTTGTTTTAGGAGAGTACTGAATTTGCAGGCAAGTTCTGAAAATAGTATCGGGAGCTCCTATATGCCTCACACCCAGAAGTCCTATTGCTAACCTCTTACATTAGGGTGGTGCATTTCTTACAACTAATGAATAAATTTGGGTACATTATCATTAACTAAGGTCCATATTTTATTCTGATTTCTCTCTTTATATGTTTTAAAATTTTTTTAGAGGGAGAGTGTAAGCATGTGAGTCGGGGGGGGGCAATAGTGCAGAGGGAGAGGGGATGAGAGAGAATCCTAAGCAGACTCCACGCCCACTGCAGAACCTGATGCCGGGCTCGATCCCATGACCCTGAGGATCAAGACCTGAGCCAAAATCAAAAGTCTGAGCCACCCACGCACCCCTCTATCTTTATATTTTTAAAGTCACCATTTTGCACTGAGAGGGAGAGAGGCTGTGTGTGTTGTGAGAGAGAGAGAGAAAGGGAAGCCACCCACTCCCAGCAACACCTCAGATGTGGTCACCTTCTCCTCAGGCAGACTGGCTGGCAGATTCAGATCTTTGACATTTGGAAACTCTGGCAGCAGCGTTCCAAGTTTGGACCGGGGTGAATATGCCACCGTCTGTTTGCTCACTTCTTTCTTGCCTGTCTCGCTCACCCAGGCGGCTCCTTTCTTGGAATACATCACATCATAATACTGGGAGCTCTCCTTCACCGCAATGCCGTAGTAATGATACCTGGGCCAGAGAGGGAGGGGGAGGGGGAGGGAGGGAGAGAGAGAGAGAGAGAGAAGACCCATATGTACTTTATCAAGTGTGGCTTCCAGGGAGGGGGTCCCCAAGGCCAAGGATGGTTGGGCCCACCCTCCCTGGGCTAGAAGAGTTAACTCTCTTGGGAGACTTGACATCTCAGAAATCTAGAATTAAACCAAAGTTCCAAGTTGCCAGCCATCAATCAGGCAGGTAAAAATAACCCAAATTGCCTCCTACAGAAAATGTTAAGTCAAATACTTTGCAAAGCAGAAAGGGGGGGGATGCAAAAAATTTCCATTGGTATTTAGTCTCTTGTATTGTGCCAGTGTGATCTCAGAGGAACAGAACTCGGGGGTCCTTTTCGGTGAAGACCCAAGAAGAAGGGTGTGTTTGCAACCCCTAACTGCACCACTGCCACCAATTCACTGGCCCAGATCTTCCTTAGTCAATAAAGATAGTCTTAACTGGATTTTCAAAAGATACAGTCGGCGGCTTCCTTGGCACTGGATATGTAAAAGGCCGAAACTTTTCATTAACTCAAGTGGGCTTAGTAATAGCAACATTTTCCATGAAGACAGAAGAAGGGACAGAAGCTACATTTTGTTTAGATTCTAGCTACAGAAACTCCTGAGTGCTTGCCCCATGCTAAGCACTTTGCCAACCACTTTACCTACATTTGGACTTTGGAAACTACTACTAGGAGATGGGGATTATTACACAGTCTTTCTACAGATGAGCAAAAGGAAGGAAGGAGGCTTAGGACACGTGCCCTAGGTCATCCAGCTTTCTAGAAGAGGTTCTTGAACACCCGTCTCTCTGACCACGAAGGCACTATGCTGCCCTAGCAGAAAACACCACGGGAGGCGACTACAAACTCTGAGTCACTTACGCAGCGTAATAAAAATACAGATGCCTAGGCCCTTCATAGACCTACTGATTCAGAACAGGGGAGTGGGACGCAAGCATCAGCACTGGGGCAAGCCCCTCGGGTCACTCCGACGCACGTCAGTTTGAGACTGACCAGCCTACTCGGTAGAGCACCTGAATTACATTCCCAGCTCTATGATCCCCAGTCGTGGGAGATGCTGTCACGATTTACTATTACATGACGCTCATCCCAGCAGCTAATGTGGTGCTAAGCACTCTAGACACATTACCTTATTTAATTTCGCAAAACCCCCGTAAATCTGGAATTAACTATTAGCCCCGTTTTACAGACCAGGCAACTAAGGCCTGGGGAATTGAAGTAACCCACCCAAGATCCCCCAGTTGAACAGAGGCAGGATTTGAACCTCTGAAGTGCTTTAACTACTAAGCCAGGGATTCTCCAACTTTAGCTACTAAGAAGAATCACCTACAAAACATTAAAATACAGACTCCTGGGCTCCACCCCACCCCCAAAGATTCTGATTCAGTAGATCTAGAGTAGGTTTCTATAGCCACACGGCAATGCTAGTGGAAGAAATTCATGGACCTCAACTTTCAGAAACGCTGTACAGCACATAAATTACTCATTGCTGCTCGCGGAGGTACGGTTGGGGGTAGTCCTCAAATAATACCGGGAAGAAAGCATTCTGAGTTAGGGGAGAGGCTTCACGGGGAAGGGAGATGAGCACACATAACCTCCCCTCTCCCTGCCCCCCTTATCCTGATACCATTCTGTGATATTTCTGCTTAGTGGGCATCTCGCCTCTATCTGAATGCCTCCTGGGATGAAGAACTCAGGCCCTCCGAAGGCAGCCCAGTTCATTTTGGGTCGGGACAGTTATCAGAAAGTTCTTCTTTGTGTTGAGCTGCTCTCTGTCTTCTGCACCTTCTACTTCCCAACTGTCATAACTGCCAGCGGCAGGGAGAGGTACCCTGGGGCGGGGGAGGGGCGGGTTCCGTGGCTCCAGGACTGTCCTCCAGGCAGCCAGGCGGTTAGGACACGCCTCCTGAACCTTAACAAAGTTCCCCTTTATAATCTCTTGAGATCAAGGGACCGATAGCATATTCAGATCAGACCACTTCTTGATTTTCCAGAGAGTGTGCTGCTGAGAGCAGCCATTTCAGCGAAGCTGTTGCTCTGCTTTGAAAAATGTCTCCGTTTTTTTGTTTCAGTTCTGTAGGATAGGTCAACACAACTCACACTCCCCCCTCCCCCACCATATATTCTGTCAAGGTAAATTTGCTGAGGGATTTTTTTTCTCCTAAGGCCAACTGGCAGGTTGGAGATGAGAGCTTCTTGTTACCTTTCAAACGGTTGAAAGTGTGGACCAACCTGGGCAGGGGGGGGGTTCCTTGTGGAAGGGATACCATGCAACTGACACCACGGAATTTTTAAAAAAGATAGTGCCCAGTTTGCCTATTTCTGGGTTAAAGAAGAAGAAAACCAAAAACAAAAACAGGTTCTCACATGTAGGCAGAAGGTAACTCTCTCCAAGTTTATAAAGGATGGGAAACAGTTCTATTCCATCTTTACCACCTTTCCTCCCCGTCTCTACTATGGTGCTATTTTTGCAGTCTTATTTCTACTCCTCTCTCTTAGAGATGAGCAAAAATGTATTAGACCCAGGGACTTTTCAAAGACCCACTCATTTCCGTTCATGCAACACTGTTCCTACCAATCTGAGGACTGAATTGCCCATTGTGTGCCAACCCCTGGGCTTACCAGCAAATAAGTAAGGAGGGGTGTGGTTTTGTACTCCCTACTCTTACCAAGGCTGAAGGCTCACTTTTAAACAAATACTGGATTTTTTTTCCTTACAGATGAGATTTGTACTTCAGAGCAGTTACTTTGGAAAATTATTAGAAATTTATTCCAAAATATCTCCTGCTCAAAATATTTCTGTAAAGCTCATTGGAAATTGCCCCAAGAGCTTCTGAGCCACATACACACAAAATGAGTCTTGTTATTTTCTAGAGCTTTACTGCCCCCCCCACCAAAAAAGGGGTTTTCCCAGTTTGATCACTTTTTTTTTTTTTAAGATTTTATTTATTTGACAGACAGAGATCACAGTTAGGCAGAAAGGCAGGCAATGGGCATGGGGGCGGGGTGGGGGGGGAGGTAGGCTCCCCCCTGAGCAGAGAGCCCAATGCGGGGCTCAATCCCAGGACCCCAGGATCATGACCTGAGCTGAAGGCAGAGGCTTTAAGACACTGAGCCACCCACGTGCCCCTGATCACCTTTTTTTAAACCTAACTTGGCTCCAAAGTTAAATCCACCTGGGGAGGACAGGAATGCTGCCCAGGGTCAGGAGGAGCAGAGGGAGTTGGGGGACATTACGGGACATGCTGCTTTTTGAAGTATAACCCTCAGTTTCAAGTCTTAACAAGTCCTATATAGTTGTTTTTTGTTTTTGTTTTCTTTTTAAGTGTCAATATTTTGTGTATCAGTATGTGCTGATCTGCTACTGGACATGGTCAAAGCATTAGAAATGCTACATAATAAGGCACCCTCTAGTGGAGTCACCGTGTACATCAACATAATAAAGGTTCTGAGAAGTCCTGCATAAAGGAACCTGTTGAATGAACTCCATGCTTTCCAAACGTATGTGGCAAACAGAGCTTTTCCACAGAATACCTGTTAATATCCAATAATTTTTGAAACACCCTTTGAGGCAAACCTTCTAAATCAGATTTTAGTGAAGGCTACGCAGTGAAGGCAGAGATTCCCTCCCCACAACTCCCGCGTAGGAGAAGAGGTCCATGCATCCTTCTAACTTTCCAGGACTCTTCCCAAAGGGCCTTTCCTGGGCTACCCTTTCTAAGCTAGGCCACTCTCCTTTGCTTATTTCCTATGACAAGCCTCTTTGTCACAATCTGTGTATCTTGTTTTGATCTGTTTTCCCCACCAGACTATACCCTCCGGGAGGGCAGGTGATGTGCACCTGCTCTGTCCATGAGACACACAGAAAGTGTGACAGCAGATACGGGCTGGCTGCTTGACGGCATGCCCTGTGTACCAGGGTCTGGCTGGACCCCTCCACCCCATCTCTTTTGCAGGGATTGGTGCAAGTAGCTTCTCTGGTCAACCGGATACTATCAGAGTAGAAAATGTGCTCAGCAAAGCAATCCAAGGAACTAGAGATTGTCCACGAAGCCTCCAGTGCTCTTCTAAGTGATGGCCGAGACCATTTGACAAAAACACCAAAAGGCAGGGTGGCCCAAAGTCAGATTCCTTAAAGCAGCTGGCTGGGCCCGATTGCCCTGGGCCTTCTCACAGCCTCTCTGTCAGAGGCCCTGGGAGAGCGGGCCCTGCTGTCTTCTCTGTGCCAGACCCAGACTTCCCGCCAGGAACGGAGCTGGGGATAAACAGCCCAGAGTGCGGATCTGACTCAGAGACACGCGCTCTGTGGACGGCACGGCGGCTGGTGCTTACTTTGACTGTCCTCGGGTCCCAAGTCTTCTGGTGGTTAGCTGAGGAAACTGCTGCCTTATGATCTGTAAGTCAACACAAGAATCAGTTACCCATGGGGAAAAGGTGGGAGCATAGTCACTGCGTTTTACAAACAATAATCCAAAGAAAAGGGAAAACATGACCCTGACTGCAATGACTTCTTGGCAGTCGGTAGGGACCCTGGAGAAGACACCAGTGCTGGGAGTGGGGCGGAGGGGACGGAGCATGGGAGTGACCGTGAGGCCCTGGACTCTGAGGGGTCTCACTCGGCTGCCCTGTGCTTTGCCCTCCTGCTCACAATGTGGGGGAAGTGCGTGCAGAAAGTGTCTGCCCTGCTGCTTAAAGCCTTCAGATGGATTCCATCGTGCCTGGAACGAAGACCCACCCTTGGCCTCTGTCACCAGCCCCTGCTCTTACCTCCTGGTCTTCCTCTCCTCTGACTCACCCTTACTCAGCAGACTGCAGCCACGCTGGCTTTTTAAATTCTTTTCCCTATTTCTGAAACACACCAGGCTCACTCCCCCTGGGCGCCTTTGTAAGGCAGCTCCCTCCTTCCCGGAATGCGACCTCATCCACATCCCCACTCGGCTTACAACATTCAGATGTCTGCCCGGTGACCTTCTCTGACCAGCCAGGGGGGAGGAGAACCAGCAGTCCTTTACCATCTCGTGGCCCTGCTTCGTGTCTTCTTCTTACTCTGAACACTGAAACTATCTTGGCACTTGCTCCCTGCGTGCCGATTTTCTGCCTCCCCTGACTTGAATGTAAGCTCCCTGAGAGCAGGGACCTGGCTCTGCGCTAGTTGCTGAATGCAGGGATGAAGCCCCACCCCCGCCCAGGGGTCTGATCCGCTCATGCGCAGTGTTGCCTGGTACAGTCCTGAGGATTTGCAGGCAGCTTGGAAGCAAAGCCATCTGCCAAGGTGAAGACACAACCAGCAGGCCTCAGCCTTGGTGTTCACAGAGATGATGTTTGTGGAGAGGCAGGGGGAGGACGGGGTTCTGTGGAAGGGCTTTGGAGCTGGGCTACCTGGGTTAGAGAGATCGAAACTTAGCCATTTGTTGGCAAGTCAACATTCAAATGACTCAGTTTCCTCATTTGTACAATGGGAATGATAATAACCCCGACCTTAGAGAAGTCTTGTAAAATCTGGTAGCAAACGTATGCAGATAATTTACAACAATGCTTTGCACTTGGTAAGGACCCAGTAAAAATTATCCGTTAGTACCATGGATTATCCTGATAATTTATTCCCTTTTACTTCAAGGGACTTTTCTCCTCTCACCAAACTCTTCCAGCCTCCCTCCTCTTCTAGTACCTCACCAAGCAGGCAGGCATGGTCAGAGAGAGCCGGCCTGCTGGCTGCCCTTTGTGAGATGAGACCGAACTGCCGACTTCCCACGGGCGGGGCGTCAACACTGCGTGCCTTTCAAGGACGTGGGGGAGTCTCTCCTGATCCACCCCCATTCTCTTCCAGCCACACTGATGCTCTCACTAATGGATCTGCTCAGCCACTCGACAGACACTTACTGAGACCCTGCTAGTTACTTGAACTTGGACGTGCTGTTTAACTTCTCTGTGCTTAGCTCCCTCCTCTGAAACCTGGGGACACTGGGGTTTATATGCTCCTCCCCAGATCCGAGGGATAGGTGATGGTGGCCTCAACTAAGTCAGCATCAGTGGGATGGAAGGAAGTGGACAAATTAGAGAGAAATTGAGACTCTGGAATGGGTGCCATGAAGGTTGACCATTTCTGTTCATTAGGAAGCTGTCTCCAGTGTGAATAATGGGGCAGGTTTTCCTCATTTGAAAATGGATAAAAAAAAAAAAAAAAAAAAAAAAAAAAAAAAAAAAAAAAAAAAAAACCAAGCAGAAAAACATGCATTGCTTACAAGAATGGTTAGAAAATCTAATAAGAGAACATGACGATACCACTTTAGGAAATAAAAAGGGCTTCTAAAATGTTATCTGATAGTGATGATGCTGCAGGAAACAATGTAGTCATTCTTTGAAATCTTGGAGGACATCACATCTGTATCTGACACAGACCTGGTTTCTTTCAGCCTAACTCCTGGAAGCTGCGGCGATGGGCTCTCACTTTGTCTATGTCCCTCTCAAACGGCTGAGACCTGAGGAAAAGCAGGATTCGGGGAGGGGGGTTCTGAATGGGGTCAGGGACAGGGCTTTCTACGTGATCTGCCCATGATCCGTGGCATGGTTTGGTTGGCCTCACAACGTCTGGCCAAGGACGCCCTCGGACTTTCATCACAGAACTTGTCTCCCCCCCGAACTGCCCAGATACAAAGCAGCTGTTCGTGAAGCTGCAGTACTGACCATTTCTAGATATGCGGATAGAGATCGCAGAGAAATACAGAAAGCAAGAAGATGGATGGAGTCTGCACTTGGTTAAACATGGGATTATGATTTGGGTTCAGAGTTTCCTATCTAGCCACTACAATAAAGTTGCAAGAGCCCCAGTCCCCACAAGATAAACACTGATGAGTTGCTTTGGAAAAAGCAGAGATTTTTCTTCATTTTAGTCTGGGAGATTCCCCCCATACAGCAGGCACAACAGGAAGATACCATGTTCAATGCTCTAATATCAGCAGACATTCGGAAAAGAATGTCAGGTGCTTTCCAAGGTGTGGCAAGACTGAGGTTCTCACAGATTGCTGGTGACACAGTTTATGGGTACAACCCTTCACAATATACATACGTATATTCACAAAACATACATACATACCTTTCGGTCTATGAAATCCCAGTAACTAATCTGAAGTAACAAAAAGCTTTGTGCAGGACCACTGGTAAGAGATCCTGCAGAGGAACTGGAAGAGGAACTGGAAACAGTGTAAGTGTGTATGGCAGGGAGCTGGCTAAATGATCATATGTGCACTCAACGGACCACGATGCAGGCATTAAAAATGGTGGTAACAGGGGCCACTGGGTGGTATGGTCAGCTAAGCGTCCCAGTACCACTCTTGGTTTTGTCTCAGGTCCTGATCTCAGGGTTGTGAGATCAAGCCCCAGCTCAGGCTCCAGGCTGAGTGGAGAATCTGCTTGAGATCCTCTCTCTCTCTCTCCCTCTGCCCTTCCTCCAACCTCCCCTTCTCAAATAAATCTTTAAAAAAAAAAAATGAGAGTAACAAATACTATGTCACAGCACAGGAAGTCTATGTATGACATAATGATAAATGAAATAGCATCCCTCAGACTACGTTGATGCTATGCTTATAATTTATTTCACAAATATAGGAATGGAAAGGGAAGAAGGAAAAGTAAAAATGGCTATTGTTAGGTTAGTAGGATCGTGATGAGAACAAAAAGATTTTTCTTTAACATTTTGTACAAGGTCAACATTTTCTGTAAATAAAAAAGGGATTTTCTTATTGCAAATATTCCTAATTGACAAAAGAAGTTCAAGATGACCTTGAAAGAAGCACCAGAAATCTTCCACAAGGTTCTGGTGGCTCTTTTACTTTTCTTAAAAAAAAAAAAAAAAATCATGGCCTATTCCCTGAAAACCATATGTAGATAATCAAAAAGTAGCATTTTGGGGACACCTGGGTGGCTCAGTTGGTTAAGCGGCTGCCTTCGGCTCAGGTCATGATCCCAGCGTCCTGGGATCGAGTCCCGCATCGGGCTCCTTGCTCCACGGGGAGCCTGCTTCTCCCTCTGACTCTGCCTTCCACTCTGTCTGCCTGTGCTCGCTCTCGCTCGCGCTCTATCTCTGACAAATAAATAAATAAAATCTTTAAAAAAAAAAAAAAAAGTAGCATTTTGTTGTTGTCATTGTTGTTCCTAAGCCTGATCATACATGACTGAAGAGAATGGGCAAATTTCTGAATCTTTCTACATACTTAGCCAAACGGCATCCTACATGATGTCCTGGCCCCAGGCTAAGGTACCAGGGCCGCAGACTCTGGTCTAGAGATGTTCCCGAAAGCCCCCAGGAAACAAGGACAGATTTCTGAAGCTGGCTGTTCTACCTCCAAGAGGCAATAAAGCATACAGTGCATTTGAAATTCTCCACGCTGTGGTCTTGGGGAATTATCGAGTTGTGGAAGGGGGCCTCTGACTCCATGAATCAATGAATCCTACGATTTCCTTGCTGGCCTATGGGTTTTACTTGCTCCTTTTGAACACTGTATGGGTCAATACGTGCCATTTTACCAACTCCGTGGCCGGCACCAGCCTCCGCTGAGTCACCCAAGACAGAAGCAGGAGAGATTACACCCTTCCCGACACCGCACAGCCCCATGTCCTACCGATTCTGACGAAGACACCCACTGAGCCTGGTCACCTCTCCCTGTCCCCCCAGCCATTGCCCTCACCTGCCGCGACCCCTCACCGGGACCCACAGCCTCACCCTCCGAACTGCCTGGCCTGCCCCCAGTCTTGCTGCCCAGCCCAGCACCGCCTTTCTAAAATCCAAATATGATCATTTCATTTACATGTTGAAAATGCTAGATGCGTCCTCATGGCCTACACGGGATAAAAATCCAGCCTCCTCAGGCTGGTCCATGAGGCCCTCTGTGATCTGCCCCAGTCCAACACCTCAGCCTCAAATCCCGCTACCCAACCCCCTACATGTCTCCTGAGCTCCAGGCACACGCTGCTTCCCTCTGCCTGGAACACCAGACCCACGCTGTGCCCCGTTCACACTGGAGGAACTCCTCTCTTTCTTTGAGCCTGTGCAATTCCCCTGGGACCTTCCCACATGACCTCAGATGCTCCCGTCTCCATTTCCCTGGCAAAGGGCGAAGCTGTCGGTATGGTGGTTAAGCACACCTGCTTTGGGGTCAAGTCCTGGTTCAGGCACTCTGCCAACAACTTTACGTGTATTATCTTAGTTAATCATTACAGCGGTCCAGGTTCCACTGCTACACCCTCGTACAGATGAGGGAACAGAGGCTTGGAGAGCCTAAGTAGCCCACACAGAGCCACGCAGCTCACGAGACGTGGACCCAGGATTCAAAGGCACCCAGTCTGACTCAACATTACCATGACACTACTATTGCCTCTGAATGAATGAAAGGGTCCTAGGGCCCCCTCATCCCCTCTTTTAACAGCAACCTTTTTTTTTTCCCTTTTATGTCATATTCCTGCATTTACACATCAGGTGAGGAATGAAATGATTACTTGTTCCCATCGGCTCTTCAATGAGGATTCCAGTTTGCCTCACTGTGACACTCTTGGCAGCGTTCTGGTGGCCTCTGCTATGAACAGCCGCTGAGGGCCCAGGCCCCAATCCCCCAGGGAAAGGGAGAAACAGCTGACAGGAGGGTGACAGCTGCCGGCCAGTGATACCCGCAGGTGTCTCCTCTAGATTCAATCCACCCGCCTCCAGTAAAGTGAAATCTGGCAATTAAACACGTCTTCTGCTTAATAGAAATACTCAGTAAGCAAAAGTCATTCTGTTTGGACGATTCAGAGTGCCCTGACGGACTGACCGAGAGAACAATCCAGATCATTACCTGTCTCCTCAGAGGCCTCTCTGACAATTCTCCACGCCAGCTGCCTGAGCAGAGACTCCTTCTTCTGGAGCTCAGATGCACTGTGCAACGCCTCGCTCCACTGCCAATTTTGCTCTCACAATGTCCTTGCGTGACCCCGTGCTCCATCCAAATTGAACTACTTGGCGCCCGCCAGTTCTCCGAGTGCCCCCCGACCTGCCCCAGGAACCATGTTCCAGCATCTTCCCCCCGTAGCAGTCCCCGGGCACCCAGCATGTACATGGCTCCCACACCCCTTTCCTGATTCTCCGGCCAGATAAGCGCTCTCCCTGCTCCAAACCAGGACTGCGCCCGCCACTTCCAATCTGTGCCCAACGTCCATCCTCCCTCCATCGTGAACATACCCGGACGCTGCTGACATCCTCCCGTTACCACCAATCCCAAGGCCGCGATCTCGAGCCTGGATTGTGAACATGGTCTCCTCACCACATCCGCTTCCAATCATGGCACCACGACCACTTCTCCGTGAACCCCCTAGATGAAGTCCACACCCACCCGTCCTGCTAGACTGGCCCGGCCTTCATTCTAGCTCACCGCTCCCCTCTTCCTCTCTCGGTCCCCAAGGCCATATGCAACTTCTTTCAAGTTTCGAGAATACACTGCGCTCTCTCCTACTCCAGCTTTCCCTGCAGGCTGTTCTCATTTTCTGGAACCCTCTCCCCATGCCCTCATGGCTGCCTCTTGTCTACTCACCTTTGAAATATTAACCTCTACCTTATACCTTTCCAAAAATCTTCCTTGGGCCACAGTTGGGTTGAAGGGACTGTAGTTACATGGTTCACAGGACCCACTTATCCAGCTTTTAATACTTTCAATCTTCCTCTCAGCCCCACCAAGTCCTTGCCTCGGCCCATGGGACTCTCCAGGAATGGGACCTGCAGCCTTGTCTCCTTGGCTCTGTCCATGTTCGACAAGCTACAGCCTCAACTACAACTGGTTGCCTGCCGGTGCATAGTTAGGATTCACGCAACAACAAACATTTACTGAGCTCTTCCTACACACCAGACATTTGGCCAGGCTGAGGGACACCACACTGAGCTGAACAGAAACAGCCTTTGTTTAGGAAGCCTACACCTAGTGGGAGAAGACCAAAAATAAATACATTAAAAAGTCGATATTATCTTATATCAGGTAAGTGCTACGGAGAGAAACAAAAGGAGCAGGGGGAGGGGAAGGGGAAATGTGGGGGTGGGGCTTATTTTTTAGGGTGATAAGGGCTAAGTACTAGGCATTTGAGGGGTGATCTGAAAGAAGTGAGGGAATGAACCTTCTGGATCTCTAGGCGAGGGAGGGTGCAAGCCCAGAGAACAGGCAGTGCAAAGACCCTGAGGTAGGTGCTTGTCTGACGCGCATCAGGAAGAGTGAGGAGTCCAGTGAGCACTTTCTGTGCTCAGGAGAGCAGAAAATGAGGCCGGGAGGCCAGGAGGGGTGATGGAACACAGTTCACACGGGGCCTTGTAGGCCTCTGTGAGCATTTTTGCTTTTACCCTTAATGAGATGGGGAGACGTCAGAGGGCTCCAAGAAGAAAAAAGGAAACAAGGCTGACTTAGCTTCCCAAAGGATGGCTCTGGCTGCTGGGTGGAGAAAGGACCATAGGGGCCAAGCGTGGAAGCAGGGAGGCCATTAAAAGGCCACTGTGTAGTCCCCAGAGGAGACATGACAGCTCAGCACATTAACTCGGCGATTCAGTAAATGAAAGAATAAGTGAGTATCTCTCTTGGGCTGGCCACGGACATTGCTTCCGATGTCCTGTTGACATAAATCATGCTATGAGCGGTACCTTTTGCAGAATGATTTTGATTTTTATTGCTAGCATTTTGGAGGTTCTCCCCTTATTATAGTTTCTCAAGTGTGGAGCTGCTTGATTAAAGGGGAGAAACATTTCAACGTTCGTAAAAGATACCATCAAGTTGCTTTCCGTGAAGGGTAAAAGGCGATTATCTGTGCTAAACTGAGGAGCCAAAAGAGACCTTCCATTTGACATCCGGCCTCTTGTCTGTAAAACGGGGATAAAACACTTGCTCAGCTAACCTCGCAGGCTTACAGCAAGGCTCTGCCTCCACGGGCTCTCCTGGCGCCACAAGGGGGGCACTGACCCGCTGAGGGGCAGGGGGCTGGAGAGAAGAGACCACGTGTGGTCACACTCCCCTCTCTGTCTCCTCAAACCTCTCCTGCATTCTCTTCACTGACGGAGTTACCCTTTGATGGGTTTTTGGAGGATCCAACTCGTTTTTTTCAAGCTCTTGTGGTATATCCAGGTCTCCCAAGCAAGATATTTGTGCTGCTAGAATATTTAGTTCCCTTTGGGAAAATACTTTTCATCTAGAAGTACTGGAAGGCCAAGCCCTCCCCTCCTCCTCCAAAAGAGGGAAAGGTAATTTCAAACAGAGAACTAAGAGGAAGGGCTGGGGGCCGAGTAGGGGGGGGTGGGGGATGGGGGGTGGGGGATGGGGGGAGGCGCGGCTGGACCGCAGCCCCTTCTGCCCAAATGGAGGTCAAGACTTTTCCCACTCTGCGCACAGAAAGGGCTGTTACAGCCACAACAAAAACCTGTGGGAAGGGGGTTTACTGCTTTTTTTATTTTTTTCCCAGTGTTTCTTATGGGCAGCAAATTACAAATTATTGTCCTCTCTTTTCACCAGATAATCAGCTGGTCCCAGAACCTGAAAGCCCCGCACAGTTTGGTTTGAGTCTCAAAATGCGGAGTCGGTTGAGCACCACTAAGGCTGTTCAGCTTTTAATTTCTGGAGCAAGACTCAGCCAACAGCCAAACACTTTTGTGGAACTGTGAAAGCTGAGTTGCGCTGTTTGATAAATGAGCAGACGGCAGGCAGCCCCTCTTTCTCTTTTTGTATGGATTCAATGAAGCCTGCCTAAAGAACGCCACATGCTGTTCTAGCTACTGATCTAACATTCCGCAACATCCCAGCCTTCCAAATTCCCTTTAATTACTCAGGAATCCCCCCTTCTCCCTTTCAGCCTAGGCAGCCAGGCTGGGGCAGGGGGCTCCGTGGGGCTCAGAGTGGGAGGCAGAGCAGCTCTGCCCATCTCCCCTCCCTGGAGCCTCCGGGATTCTTCTCGGTAGTGGTGGTGGCGGCGGCAGCCAGGTTATCTGTCTCCCTCGTCCACGCTTCTCCCCAGCCACCAATACACTGCTCCAGGTCGGAGGAAACTCCGCGTGGGGGCTACCCTGACCTCATCTTGAGGGTGCAGTTTTGAAATAAATGTGAGTTTTAGGCATATGTTTCTGAAATGGCATATTCAAATCACTGGCCTCTTTTAAGATGGGGGAGGGGAAAGGGGAGGCGCCACCCACTGTGCGCCAACAAGGACCAGGCACCAGATGGGGTATTTTACACACAACGTTGATTTTATCCTAAAAATGACACTGGAGGGAAGTATGAAGATTCCTGTTTCACAGATGAGGTACTGGGATCTATGGCCATTCAAGGCCGCTCAGATTCACAAACTCTGCCAGTGGGAGAAACGGGATCCCAGGTCCACTGTCTCTCCTGTTCCTCAGTATGGCTGGCACCCATGGGAGCCAGCAAGGGGTATGAGACCCCTGATGTCCTCTCTAGATGCTGCCTCAAGGGACACCTTTGGAGCCACTCCATCTCCTTAGTCTTACAGACTGGCTTTGTTTGACTTTGACCTCAAACCGTATGATCTTGATCCAGCTTAGTCTCCAAACTTAGTCACCAGGGATGGCTCTGAAAAAAGGCTTGGTTGTTTCCAAAAATTCAATCCACCCTCAGCAGGCAAAGATCTGCCACCAACAAGAACCAGTCCAAAAGGAGTTTCAAGGTAATGGGATAAGTGCAGATCCTCCCACACTTTGAAGGAGAAAACTTCTGTGGCTAGAAAGAGTCAAGTGTGCTTAAAATAAGAGCTGTGAGGGGCGCCTGGGTGGCTCAGTGGGTTAAAGCCTCTGCCTTCAGCTCAGGTCATGATCCCAGGGTCTTGGGATCGAGCTCCTAGTCGGGCTCTCTGCTCAGCGGGGAGTCTGCTTCCTCCTCTCTCTCTCTGCCTGCTTCTCTGCCTACTTGTGATCTCTGTCTGTCAAATAAATAAATAAAATCTTTAAAAAAAAAATAAGAGCTGTGAGTCTTAGTTCAGAGGTTACTTGGGTGTGGGAAGAGAAGAGGGACAATTCAAATAGCAAGAAATGAGAAATCCAGTACCGTGACAAGTTGTTGTTTTGTAACTGTATACTGCAAAAGTCTTGTGCCTTCTCTTAAAACACACACGCTATTTTGTGAGCACAAGAAAGAAATGATGAGGGATCCTGACTCGCTAAAGGAATTAATACCGTCACAACTTTAAGTCTGAAAGTGAGATATGGACTCACTGTCTTTGTTGACAAGAAACCTCACCCCTTTAACAGAAAAGAGAATAAAAATTAAATCTGGTACTACCAATAAGGATTTTTAAACAGCCTACCTCAATTCTTTCATTTTGAAATGGGTGTTTGCCAGAGTGGTTACACGATGCTGTATAACCCTCACCATTCAATGGTTTCTTTGTCACACCTGCTGGGCACTAGGTACTTGGTGGTGGGGGGGGGGGTCAATGGGAGTAGGATACTGTAGGTTCATAGGAAATCCCCCAAGAGCAATTTCAAACATTCTCAAGAAACTCCTATCTAGTGCAATGAGACAGGAATGGAATTTCAAATCACGCGTATGGATGGATGCAGGACTTTGTGGACACCCCCAGGGCCAGGAGGGTAGTAGCTACTGTGTTGCCCCTTAAGAAGTACCATGGATGACAATTCCAAGAAGTCTCAGATTCCGTAGGTGAGCCCAGCATCGTCCCGAGGCTGCCTTGGTGACGTGTCACGTGTGAGAGTATGAGAAGAGCCAGTCGTCACACGCCGACTTACTTGGAATGAGGTGAGTTACATAAGCAGCAGGTTAAGTCAAACCTGGAATAACTCTGAGGGCGATAACAAGAGCGGGTGAGGGTGGCAATGGCAGCATGTGTGCGAGCAGGAAATTTTTAGAACAATTGTTCTCAAGATTGTTCAGGAGGAAGAGTCGAAACATCGATGCTGGCGGTGATATATTAAAAACATGTAGGAAAGTCATGAGCGGTTGCCATGGTAAACTGAAATCATGATTCCAGCTCCCGTGGCGTCAGTGTTTGTATTTACCAGGCGCTGAGCCGAGGAAGCCCCTCTGACCGCCATCACGTCAACATCTCTCCACATGGTCGCTGTCACTGTCCCATTCTGTGGATGGGAAATGGAGGCCCCAAGTGATTCAGAAATTGTCTGAGCTCATGCAGCGGGGAAATGGTGGAGACGGGATCTGAGCCCCCACAATCTGACTTCTGAGCTCTCACACGGCACGACAGGAGAGACACCTGAAATAACAAACTATGGGACCTGGGGTGACATCAGACCTCCTGACACAGACGCTCCACAGCAGGTACTAAAAGTGGAGAAAAACATGCACGAGAATTTAAAGTTGAGAAACTCTATCGATGTACCGAAGGGTTTCCTTTGAAAACTGGAAAGAGACCGTTCCTGAAGGATCCTAATGTCCCAAGAGCACCTTTATCTTGGTCAGTGGCCCCGCATGGGGGTGCACACGACCCCAGGCCGGGGTGGCCCGTCAGCGCTCTTGAGGAGAGACGGCAAAGTCAGAGGAACCTTTGGTTCCCTCTCCGTTCAAGGTATATGCAGCTGCCCCAAGCATGGGTCCTCAGAACATGCTGGGCGATTCTTGACTTTGCTCAATCATGGCCAGCCATGAGGAAGGAGCCAAATATGTACGGAAAAGCCACCCACAGCCCAAATTGCCAATGCCTCAAGTCCTCAAGGGGAAAAGGCAGGCTATCAATGAACCCAATTCATACATCCGGCACCCCAGCTTCCCCTTCTTCAGTCTCTCTACTGCTTCCTGGTGTCCCCCACCCCAAAGCCCCAGCCCTGCCAAGACACATGTGACCTCAGGAGAACCACTCAGTCCCTCTCTCCATCTCCTCAGCTAGAAAAGGAAGGTGGTTGGGTCCCACCAACCAATCTCTAAGGCCCTTGAATAGCTTGAACACTTTCCATTTGAGATCTTAGTAACCCATGCGTATTAATGAATTATCCGGCTCTGTTCTAGCTGCATTTCCTCAAGAAAAGGAACTGAGGATTCTGAGACATCAACAAGTCTTCAGGGGACATGCAGTTTTGAGGTGACCTGGCCTTTCCATGTATTCAAATTACTCTGTGTCACAGCTGTCCACGAATCTGTCTCTCGCTGACACGTTGGACGGTGCTGACTGTAAATCACGTTACCCTGCCCGAGCCTTAAGAGATCGCATTGTGCTGCCTCTGTTCCTTCCCATGGGCTCCTAATCTGAGGGTGTTTGGTACACGTTTTCACGATCCTGGGTTCCATTTCATAGTGGATACACAAGGGCCATGTAGGGAAAAGGGGTCAACAGGTTCCCCCTTGTAGCTGGGAGACGAGTAAGTCCCGGAGACACCAAGGTCAGCACGGTGGCTATTGTCGACTTGCTGGACATCTGAAAGCTGCTAAGACAGTGGACCTTATAGTTCTTATCACCAAAAAGGTTCTAATCACAATAAAAAATTATTAACTACAGTAATGAGAGATGGTACCTAAGCTTGTCTGGTGACTATTTCACAATATACACATATATCAGATCATTATGTTGTACACCTTTAATCAGTTATATGTCCATTACATCTCAATTTTTAAAAAACAGAATACAATGGATTTTTAAAGTGTCATTATGTGGCTAAAATGTCTCATTGTTTCCCCTTTTTTCTTTATTAACCAAACTCTAATTTTTTATTCCAGGGGGCAATGTTCAACAGTTTCCCACTCCCCTGACAACCAGGGGCGGCAGGCAAGATAGAGGGCTCTGGCAAAGCTCCTGAAGACAGCTGATTTGGCTGGAGTTTTTGACCTTTCTCTTCTTCCCCCCATTTTCTCCCACTTGTTGCCTGGAATACAGCCTTTGCCACTTCGGCCCATGAGGTATGAAGTAATGCAAAGTTGGAAGCCATCTGCTACAAAGGCCAGAGCACAGAAAGATCGAAGGTTCCCAGGTCCCTGATGCTCTTCTAGACCTGTAATGGCAGCACTGGGTAATAGTCTCTTAGACTTATTCTACGTGAAGAAAAGCAAAATCACTCATTAATTTATGTCACTGTTTGGGGATGGAGAATAGCATTTTTTTAAAGCCACATTCCCAACATGATTCCCAAGTGTTCCACCTTCTGATTTCCACCCAGGATTTACTTCACAGAGAAGGTTCCAGTGGCCAGAGTCAGCCATGTCAACTTTCAAAATGAACAAACCAACCAGCGTCTAGCTCACAGGGCCATATGAGGAGGACACGAGACACTGCCGTGACTGTTTCTGGCTGCAAAGTACTTCCAGCTCATGTGGTAGAGACCGTTGTATGTAAGTTTCCCATGTGACAGACGGAGGGATGGGGGTACAGAGAGCAAGGGTGATTATCCTCAAGTTTAAGACTCCACAGCTGGCATTACTGGAAACTCCTGGCCTATCGCACACAGTAGAACCTCAACCAAGGCTTGTTAAAGAAGACCTGTTTTTGCCTTTCAACCTCTCACCAACGCATGTAATAGATGCTTGGAAAGCAATCCATCAGTAAGTCAGAGACATACTCTGAGATCTGAGACCCTTTTTTGTTTCTGAAAAAGCTTAGCTTGCTGCTAAGCAGGGATGCTCCATTTTTGTAAAGGTAGAGTTTTTGCTAAGAGTTTCCAAAAGACCAGTGGAGCCGCAGAAAAAAGAAGTATTTGGTGACAGTAAAACACCCTCTTCAGCTTCTGTGGCTCTCACAGGGCTGCTGTGGGGAGAGGATGACTGTGGGTGTCTGGGGCTCCTCCCAGATTGGCCCCGCTGTCCGGCTGCTGCCCCTGCCCCACCCCGAGGAGGCCGCAGTTTCCTCTCTGCACCCCTCCACTCATGGGCATTCCAGCTCAGGGGCACATCTGCCACTGTGCTCTGTGGTTTCCTGTAGGGATATGTCCCTTCTGCAGCCTGCACCCCTCAAGGACAGACTATCTTCTTCTTCTTCTTCTTCTTCTTTTTTTTTTTTCAAGATTTTATTTATTTATTTAACAGACAGAGATCACAAGTAGGCAGAGAGAGGGAGGGAAGCAGGCTCCCTGCTGAGCAGAGTCCGATGCGGGGCTCGATCCCAGGACCCTGAGATCATGACCTGAGCCCAAGGCAGAGGCTTAACCCACTGAGCCACCCAGGCGCCCCAAGGACAGACTATCTTCTTCATTCCAGTTCCCACCTACCCATACAGGGCTGAGGCCACAGCAGGATGAGGTCAATGAATATCTAATAACTGGGTGAACCCAAGTGTTAAGGGGGAAGCAGCATGGGGAATTCTGGCGACAGGGTTCACAGTGCCTAGAACCCTCTGGTGGGGCAAGATGTGGGGGGCCTTTCTCAACTGCAATGACCAGCACACTTGCCCTTGAGAGACAGGCCAAAACTTCACTCCCAAATTCCATCATATAAGAGGTTGCACGTAGCTGCTAATGACCACACCGAAGTCCAAATTCCCATGGTTTTGTTGTCCACATAGACCTACTTCCCGCCTCTAGACATACATACTCTACTCCCCCAAAAATAAATGCTCTGGGTAATGACATAAGTTTAAGTGCCTGGACTCTTGGAGCCAGACTTCCCAGGTTCCCGTCCACTTACCGGCTATGTAGCCTTGGGCAATTTACCTTCCTGGGACTCAGTTTACCCATCTCTAAAATGGGGGGGGGGTCATAGCAGTTCTTACCTCAAATAGTAGTTTGGAGAATGCTGATTTATGTAAAATGCTTACAGCAGTACCAGGTCATAGAAAGCTCTATGTATTTGCGATTTTTATTCATTTTATAAAAAGTCTGAGTGCTGCATTCATAATTAGACATAGCTAAGTACTTCTAACATCTGTTAAAGAGTTACCCATTTTTCTTTAAAATTTACTTATTTATTTGAGAGGGAAGGAGAGTGTGGGCAAGTAGGGGAAGGGGCAGTGGGAGAGAGAGAGTCTTCAAGCAGACTCCCCACTGAGCACGGAACCTGATGTGGGGCTCCATCTCATGACCCATGATATCATGACCTGAGCCAAAACCAGGAGTCAGATGCTTAGCCAACTGAGCCACCCAGCAGCCCCAAGAATGATATGTTAATAGGCTCTGGCAACTTAGCTGGGTATGATGTCGCGGGTAGGTCAACTGATCCCTATGATCTTGTGTTTGTTTCAATGGACAGTTCCATTGTAAAATTTAGTTTACTGCTATTTCTGGAAAACTAGGGTTACTATTTTGGAAGTCTTTTTTCTCAAGCTGACAAGCCTGCAGACTCCAGCAGCAGGAAGAAAAGTTCAAGGAAAAGTAAAGGTCAGATCACGCTTTCTTCTTCCCCACTGCAGGTCCCCAGGCCACACATGGTCAAGGCTGAGCTGGAGGTCAGACAGGCATATTCAAGCGGATTTGAGGTTGCAGGTTTGTACTGGACTGGACTAAAAGAGTCTGAATGTCTAAAAGAGTCTGAATTATTGAAAAGAGGCTTGCTCTTATAATCAATAACCCAAAAGCTCTTAAACCTGCCCTGAAACTATCAGGGTCAGGGAAGGAGGCCTGGCCAGAACATGGTAGAACAAAGCAAAGTCACTTTCTGTGTGCACACTGCTGAGTTCAGCCTGTCCCATACACTAGCTCCATTTGCGGGGGCTCATCTGAGCATCTCTGAGAGTCGGGGTGTAACAGTCGGTATGCAGTAAGCTAGTCAAAACCCTCTGACACAACTCAGTGGAGGAACAAGAGCGGCCTGGGGGGTAAGTGGTGGAAGGGAGGTCAGCTGCAGAGCCCATCCCTTTAGCCAGTGTGGATGGAGATCCATAGGGTCCCCCAAACCCATGAGCCCAGCAGAGGTCACTAGCAGGAGGAGACCTTGCAGGGCACCAGCTGCTCAGAGTGACTCCCGTTGACTTTCCTCCTTCCGCTCTTCTCCGACATCCCTCTGGCCCAGCTCTGGAGAAGTCGGAGGACAGCGGGAGGGCCCACCGTGCCCCCTGGCACAGAGCAAATCCTGCGCCTCACTCAGGAAGGGAGAGACTCTGACTTCCCTGTCAGATGGAGGTTTTTGTTGTTTGTTTGGTTTGGTTTTTGTCTTTTAAAAGATTTTATTTATCTGTAGGACAGAGAGAGAAAGCACAAGCAGAGAGAACAGCAGGCAGGGGGGAAACAGGCTCCCCACTGAATAGAGAGGCTAATGTGGGGCTCGATCCCAGGACCCTGGGATTATGACCTGAGCTAAAGGCGTATGCTTAACCAATTGAGCCCCCCCAGCACCCACAGATGGAGGTTTTAAAGTGGACCGAATGGGACTTTTTCATAGCTGAGGGGGAGTTTTAATTATCCAACCAAGACCAAAATGATGATTAGATGTTATGGGGTTTCTCTGTGATGTCATCAGAGGACAGAGCGGGAAGGCTCAACAGAGGACTCTGGAGGTGGCCCTTCAGAGTACAGGAACACACAACAAGTTTCCCCTGGTACCTGAACAAATTCATCCCTGCTCAGCAAATGGGCTAATGGAAAATGGATACCATGTCTGCTTCATATGGGTCAAACAAATTCACAAGTGTCAAAGGATTCCAGTGTCCTTGTCCATAACATAAGTCATTCAATCTTCAATAAATATCTGAAGATCTATTATGCGCCAGGGGCTATTCTGGGAGCTGGGGATTCACAGTGAACAAAAGAGTCCTCATGGAGCTTCCATTCTAGAGGAGGAGGCAAATAAAAAACAAGCAACTAACATATACGTACACATATATATTTTTTAGTTATGTCATATATATGATAGTTATACAGTTATGTACAGTCTATAACCAGTATATAACTAGTTATATACAGTCTATACTATCTGTAGTATGTAGTGGTAGAATAATAGGCAATGACATGTAGATAACTACCCATGCAACATGTAATACATTAGTTGTAGCATACAGGTAACAGTCGGGACAATGATAAATGCTACTAAGAAAAGCAAAGCATGGGGCGCCTGGGTGGTTCAGTGGGTTAAAGCCTCTGCCTTTGGCTCAGGTCATGATCCCACATGGGGGGGTGGGGGAGGGTCTCTACTCAGCAGGGAGCCTGCTTCCCTTTCTCTCTGCCTGCCTCTCTGCCTACTTGTGATCTCTCTCTCTGTGTCAAATAAATAAATAAAATCTTTAGAAAAGAAAAGAAGAAAAGCATGGTGGGAAACAGAAAAAGCCAGATGGAGGGAGGCCAGTTTTAGATAGCGGCGCCTTTTTCCATTGGTAGAACATGTCACAATTTAAAAAATGTTCTCATAGGCGCTCTGTCATTTTATCCCTACAGTAATTTGTCATTTTATCCCTACAGTAACTACTCCCATCTAGAGGTAAGGAAATGGGAGCTCAGAAAATTCCAGTGACTCCAAGCTGGGTCACCTTCCGTGGTGGCCAGCAGAAAAGCAGGCACAAGACCAGCTCGGCTCGAAGCCTCAGCATTCTCTGCGATGCCTAAATTAATTCTGGGACCCAAAGTCAATACGGTATTACTGGAAGCCAGGGCTTATGGTGTGTGGCCACAGTGCTGGAAAGAGGATCTCTTTCGGCTCGTACTTGGGGCAAAACAGTTGCTGCGCCCTACTCACTTTATCAAGGACGGTATCCCAGCCAGGCGACCCGGCAGGAGAGCCTCGAGGCTGACGTCGGCTTCACTTCAGCCCACTTTGCAAGCTGGGGACGTGGGGGTAGGGTAGGGGGAAGCTGCCACCAGTGACATTTTTCTCTAAACGTGAAGCCCAAGTATTGAACCTTGTCTACTCAGAGTTAAAAGTTCGTAGATGAATCGAAAGTTTGGATGGATCTGTTCAAAGCAAGGCTGCCCAGGATGACAATCCCAGGCTTCACAGAACAACCAATCCCTTTCTGGGGGGGTGGGGGCGGCAGCAGCTGGGAGCCCTCAGGAAGGGCGAGTGTGGCTGGGGCTCCAGCTCGAGGAGTTTAGTGCGGAAACCCTCAGCGGACCCCTTTTGTCCTCTGTGGCTGGAAGGACAGCCCCGGTTCCCAATACATTTGAAATCAATGTCTAGATACCTGCAAAGAGCTCTTCCATTTGTGTTTTTAATACCACTGGACTATGTCCTTGCTTTTGGAATGAAGATAAGATGGCGTTTGGCTGCCTTTTCAGTGACTATTTTGGAAGCAGCTGACATTATAATTCTTAGAGAGGAAAAGTTATTATTTGGAAAAAGATACTGAAAAGCCATTTGGTGCATAGAGGTCAGCAGGAACTCGGATCAGAGAACAGGGGCGATTTGGTGGAGGTGGTCCGGGAGGAGGAAGGCGGGGGAGGTGAGCTGTGGGAGGTGGTGGAGGGGGCAAGAGGAGGCAGCCAAGCAGAGAGGGCTGAGACCACTTGTGGGGAACTGGCAGGGGGAGGCCTCCAGTGTGGTGGGGAGTCTTGAGCTGGGGATACCCGTTCCACAGGACCCTGTCTGGGATTTAAGTCCCTCCTGCAGACTTCAGTCTCCTGAGATCACCGGTGCTTCCTGCGGGCTGTCTGGTGCAAAGCCCAGAGGGCTGTGAGTTTCATCCCTGGCTCACAATGGTTCAGAACAGGGCTGTCCAATAATACCTTGTGTGGTGATGAAGTGTTCTATTTGCACTGCCCAGTAGGACAGTCTCCAGTTACCTGTGGCCAGTGGGCATGTGGAATAGGGCTAGTGTGCCTGAAGGACAGAATTTTTTCTTCTGCTTATGTTAAACAACCGTAGTGGCTACTGTCCTGAACAGCACAGGTGGAGAGAGGTGCTCTGGGCAGAAGGAAGAGTCCCAGGTCAGAGTGACTCAGAGAAGTTAAGGGATAAGTCCAGGACAGTTAGCATTCTGGATCTTTCGGTTCACCCAACCTCTCCCTCCACTGCAGGCCTTATCTGAGCTCTCCACTGGGGCCGCTGCGAGAGGGGGGATGCGAGCGAATGTCCCCGGACCCCAGAGGCGTGACAAAGCTCCAGTTCCCCCTGCATTCTTGGTATGCCCTTCCTTCTCACACCCACTGAGGTGCTTGCCGACCTCCCTCGACTGTGAGGCTCTCCACAAGTGGGACCCACACTCCATTTCCTCCTGGCCTCCGCAGAACACAGTGCCTGCCACGCAGCCCATCTCGACCCACACCGAAGGAACGCAGAAATGAATGAAAGAAACGGTAAAGTTGGTTTCCCCACTCAACTTTTTAAACAATTATTTGCACGTGGAATGCATCACAAAACCATAGGCCCTCCCCTAAGTCACCATGGAGCACCCTGCCCTTTCCTCAGTGGAGCTAATTCTCAGCCACGTGGCTTTGAACTCCGGCGGAGGGGCAGGGGTCGCTGGCTCAGGCCTGACGCTGTTCTCTGTCCCCTAACCCAGCGGATGACTGATAAAGGTCACTACTTCTTGCCACTTCAGTCCTTGGTATGGGCGCACTCGCAAACCTAGTGAGGAATCCTGGTGCAAAACACAGGATTTCTTTTGTGTTTCCCCATGTAGAAGTTTTGCTGCATCTGCTCACAAAAAGAGCAGATGCAGCAAAACTTCTACATGGGGAAAGAAGCTAATAAAATAAGGAAGAGTTTGGATGTACCGACTCAAATTAAATTAGGTATTTTAGAGGTATAAAAACATATATATATATTTTTTTAAGATTTTACTTATTTATTTGTTTGTTTACTTAGAGTGGGGGGAGGGGCACAGGAGAGGGAAGACAGAGGATCTTAAGCAGACTCTGCATGGAGCACGGAGCCCGACTCACGGTTCGATCTCACGACCCTGACATCATAACCTAAGTCTAAATTAAGAGTCCAATGTTTAACCATCTGAGCCACCCAGGTGCCCCCAAACCTGCATTTCTATCAAACAAACTAAAGATTAGTTTTAGACGAGTGTTCCAGCAGTGCTCCTTGGCCTGTTAAAATGAATGACCAGCGACAAGGAGTTTTTGTGGACATTGCCTGAAGTGTGGAATGTATTTTTATCATGAGATGGACAGACAGCAGCCAGGCTGGCAGTCATGTTACACATAGCATCGCCCCCCACAGAGGATTTTCAGACCCTCAGGCTAACGATGTGAGGCCGTTTTCCAGCTTCCCCAAGGCTTTCCCAGGACAAAGCCAAGCAGTCTGCCCGCCCCAGTCTCACTGATACGCACGCAACACGCTGGGGAGTTTAACATTGGCCTCTCGGAGAAAAGAGGCCATTTCCTGCAAATTAAGTACTGAGGAAATTCAAGTTAGGTGTTCGCTTTTTCATTCGAGGACCTGTCCGAATCGTTTGGTTTTCAATACTTGGCAATTAGTTCGTTTGGTATTCGGCTTGGTTATCACCTTGTTAAGATGTGTTGGTTGCAGCAAAAACCAAAGCAACGAAGACGTCAGCAATGCTTAAGAATGGTGCGTAAGTGACTCAGAACATGGGAAGAGGAGGAGGGCTGGGGAGGCCGACTCACCTTCCCGAAGCTGGCCGCGTTGACAGGCTGCGTGTCGTTCCTCTCACAGAAGTCCAGGTAGTGCACGTACAGGGCACTTCGCGGGATGCAGACCCCCTCCGCGATCTCGTAGTTCTCCTCCAGCCTGTGGACAAACGCTCAGTGAGCAAACCTCAGGCAAGAGGGCACGCGCCTTCTGGTCCTGACCAGGAGAGAACTCTTCCTCCAGATGGGGAAACCGAGGCCCAGGAGGACCAAGTAACCTGCCGGTAGGTTAGCGGGATCAGACTTGTGGTCCCTGTGGGTATGACTTTGGGTCACTTTCGGCTCACATTCCCAATCCCTCTCTCCTGTGCTGTCACTAGTCAGCCCCATTCTGGGTGGGGCAGGTTCCGAAATGTTCCAAAAATACACAGGAGCTTACAGGCGCCCCGTTCAGCGGAGCTTCGAACCACACACTCCCTTGTGCAGCCTTTTCTGTTGGGGTCCCAGGGTTGAAGCATCTTTGTTAACAAGAGCAGTGCGGTGGGATGGCCTGAGAACACAAATGCTAAAGGAAAAGCCAGACAGCTAGACAGCCAGGGACCCACTGACTGAAGGGAGGTTTTATGACCCCAGTGGGGGCTGAACCCATTGGTCTCTTTGGGATCATTATGATTCCATGCCCATCACCTTCTCAATGAGTACAGTTTAACGGCCCAGGGTGAGGGCTTCCTACAGGGGCTCAGACCCCAGTGTGGTCACCTGCTCGCTTGATGACCTTGAGCAAGTTATTTAACCTCAGACCTCAGTTTCCTTTTGGAGGTGCTGCCTGTGATCACCTTCGATCACATATCAATCAGATGTGACGTGTGACCTGAGCCAGCACCGTGAGAAACGTGATCAACACTTCGATGTCGGACCTCATCATCCTCCACTTTTCCTCTCCGTAAAACCTCTCTGGGTACCTACACGTCCAGAATCTGTGCTAGATCTCGGGCACATAAAAGTAAACTACGTAGAGTTTGTCATTTTTCCCCCTCCTCCTTAACACAAACACCAGAGTGGAGGCATCAGAAAGAATCCTGCCCCCTTCGTCACAGACAGTTTGGAAGATTGAACACTTCTTCCGATAGAGCTGCTGGGGTACGTGACAACTGGGGGACTTCTCTTTGGGCTTGCCGAATCCACAGCCTAGGGCACACACTGCTCAATTAACTCAAGAGAAAATATTTCTCTTTTGATCACAGATTGGATTTTAGGAAACAGCCCAAAGTCACTTGGAACCAAGTTGGAGGGATAAAGTGGTTGGAAGAACGCTTTTATCCCAAACAGTTTGGGGAGGGGAAGGAACAAAAATAAGGCGTGATCCTAAAGCAGTGAAACAAATATCCTCAAATGGCTTCTAGCTTCTCCGGGGGCACTGGCCAAAGAAAAGGTCCAGCACTGTCGTAACTATGAAGTGCAGCGAGGACGCAGCCTCCCGAGGGGCCCACTTGAAAAGGCAGCACTCGCTTGGCTCATTCCGACACGCGGTTGAAAGAGAATCAATTCAATCATTTCATATCCAGACCCTATGGATGAGTTCAACCCCAGCCATGCTCAGATGAATGAAGAATCCTGGTGCGGAGTGGTCTCACCATCTCACCCACTCCCCTCTCTCTGGGAAGGGGCATGCTGAGTAACTCCTGACCGTTTTTAGAAGCGTTCCAGGAAACAGTTTGTGCATCCTTTCTGTGTGACCTAATTCCTGGAGACTGGCATGGTGTCTGAGTCACTCCTGCATCCCTGAAGGCCAGCATAGCCCTTGGCACACAGCAGGTGCTCCATAAGTGTTTGATGGCTAGATCGCTGCCGTCATGCATTCATTCCACAAATACTTACTGATCTAGCTCCTGCCAAGTTGCTGGGGATGCCGTGGGGAGCAAGACTGTCCTTGTTTGCATACAAAAAGCAGATTACTGGTGGGCAGATGGATAAAGACACAAGTAATATTTAATTCAACAAGTGTTTATTGAGTTCCAGGTGGTGGTTTAGATATTGAGGAAATAGCAGTGAACAAAACAAAGGCCCTGTCCTGAAAGGGCTTCCATTCTAGTACACGTGTCCCCAACATCGTAAATCAGAACTCCAAATGTGGTTCCCTGTGGGGAAAGGCTTTCATACAGAGATTACATTTCGTAGGACTGTCCTAAGCTTCAGGTCAGCTATGAATGGGAATCAGCCTTCTAGCTTAGCCTGGACCCCTGCATGCCATGCGCAGCATTGTTTCTCACTAAAAGTGAGCTCAGTGGTCCAGAGAACCAGCTTATGCACAAACCTGTGTGGGCCATCTGAATCCGACGGTCTCACAGACATGCCTTGATTGACCTGAAAACAGCCTTGGCCCAAGGACACTTCATATAAAAATCTAACTTCCTTTGAAAAGGCTAAGATCTGGCAACACTGAGCCCATATTCCCGCATGACCAATAACAGGCCAGAGGTATGTGTGCCCTCAAGTTGGGCAGAGTCCCCACTCCTCCCTCCTTTTCTGACACCTATTTTCTGTTCTATGTCTGGCTCCTGTAGGCTCTTATGTTGACATGAGGCACGACCCAGGCCCTAGCTCACTTTGCAGCCTATCTGCAGAGGGTACCGCACAGAGATAGGAATCCTTAAGCACAGCAGGAGCGGTGGACAGTGGAAGATGCTGTAAAGGTTCGTGGATGGACTGGGATTGAACCTTGTGACAACCAGGATGGTTAGCATCTCTTGCTCTCTTCAAAGGATGCCAGGCACTGGGTATCTGGTATCTCTTTCCATCCTCACAAAAACCATTTGAAGTAGGCAAAACTGAGGCTCAGGGAGTGGAACTCAAGTGCCTGTGGTCAACAGCCGGTCAGTGGGACAGTCTTACTCTGTGGGACAGCATCCTTGCTCTGGTGGATGGAGGGGTTCCAGGCGAGGAGAACAGGGGGGATGAGGACACACCGACACGCACTTTGGATGATGAAGACAACAGTATGAGCAGAGAACGGGCTTGCAGAGGAACCTCTGAAAACACAAAACCATGGGGGAGGGGGTATGGAGAATTCTTTGGTGCCCACAAGAGAATAGGGCCTGGCACAGGAGTCTGGCAGTCCTTGGAGTTTAAGAGTTACAACAAAAGTGTTATTTTCTGGGGGTGGTGAAGCAGAACTCAGAGAACTGAAAAAATAAAGACTCAGAGGAGGGAAGAGCAGAGTGTTTCTGGGATCCTGCAGAAGTCAACACTGTGTCATCAGTAACAAGAGTCACTAATATTAATTTAAAGCTTAATGTCATCTGTTAAGCAGCAACGGGTTGACCGTAAGAGAATATAACAATCAACACAAAAAACACCCAAGTCTCATAGGTTCCATCTCAGACTCCTGAGAGTCCTACTAAGCAACTTCCTTTGCAAGCTTTGATTTCAACTCTCTGGACTATGGGGGAACATTTTCCAGACCAACACACACACACACACAACTTGGGCGGCTGCAACTTTGTGCAGGACAAGCTGTGGGGAGGAAAAAAGTATCCCTTTTTGCTCATCCTCGCTAACAATTTCCTAAAATTAATTTTGGCCAGAAAAATCCATGGGTACATTCAACACGCATGCATTTCAAGCCATTCAGAGCTCGTCTTATGAAAGGCATGTGATCCTTTAAAATGACAGGGGCCAGTTACATTTTCTTTAGCATATTGTGGCCTGATCAGATTCATTCTTTGGAAAGGTCACGATGGTGCCGTGATGGTGGGAGGCCACGGGTGATTAGTGAGGCCTGGCACATCCATGGCGGCTGACTAGTAGTATCTGTTGAATGAATGAATGAACAAATGAGACCAGTTAAGAGCTGCTCCAAGAGATAGAGCGAGGAGTGGAGTGAAGGAGTGGCTGTGGGGGCAGAGACAGCATTTAGGCTGTGGCTGCCAGATGTGGGGTGGATGGGAGAAACCAAGGCACGCTCTGGGGTTCCTGGCTGGGCCAACTGCATGGCTGGGGGCCCCGTTCCTCATGACTAAGGGGCCGTTCCTCATGACTAAAGACTGCAAGGGAGTTACGGAGGGCAGGCGTGATGTGGTATGAAAAAGCACAGGCTCCCAGGTAAATTCCCGAGTCCCCTTCCCATTAGCTATTTTATTTAGGCCCCTCCCCCCCATGCCTCAGTTTCTACTGGACGTTCCTGTGGGTTGTTTGCTCACTCAGTAAGGCCAACGGATCAGCATTAAGATGGAAGACCAAGGTTAAAAAGTATCCCATTAAATACACCCATAGCAGCAACAAACTATTTGAATCCATATGGGTCCAAGTCACATTCACACAGGCTGAGTTAATTAAGCAGTTACCTGTCAGAGGCCAGAGCCTTCTAAAGAAGAACGTTTCTACGCACGTTTTATTCCTCAAGGTATCCAGGTGGCTTATGACTATGAAGCATTTTAATAAGCTCTGCGACTGAATAGTTGTAACTGGCATTCAGGGTGACTTCGATGCTTGATGAGTTTCCACAGAAAGAGCGTCATGATACCTTTCCCCAAACCTCCTTACGAAGTCCAGAGGTCCGCATGTGTACTCAAGTTGCTAATTGGAATGTCCGCTTCGCTGACCAAGGCACCGCAGAAAGAAAGGCAGTTAATTATTTCTCTTCATATCTGATGAAATCTCCCCTTTTCCTCCTCACTTGTGGAGGACATCATTAGTCTGACATGGTGAACAATACTCCATTATACCTGGATATTTTTAATGATCACCAAAAAATTCCCCACGTCTTCCATTTTCTGATCTTCTATTTAATAACGCGATCATATTTGAATCGAGCCCATCCTATTATACGGAGATAATGAACTCCGTCCAGGAGCCAGCAGCAGTCATTATCTGCAATACACAGTTTGAGGAAGACCTCCTCATGAGGTTTGGGGGCGCGGGGCGCAGGAGGAGGCTCTGTGTCCGCGCTGGCAGTGAACATCTCCACACCAGCACAATGGGCCCTGCCCATCGCCTGAGCAACCTGTTCTCTTCCAGGCACACCTGAGCATTCGGTTCCGAGTCTCCTCTCCCCAGGTCCTTGCAGACATGTCTGTAACAAAGTCCTCCTCTTCCATTTTCCCAGAAGATCAGACAGCAGGGTTTTTTTTAAAAAAAAAAAAAACTTCATTGGACATAGTAACTTATTACTGAGGCTTTCAGAGTTGTCCGAGACTTAAAAATCTGTGAAAACACGCTTGCTAAGCGATCAGAGGCCAGATGGTGATCCAAACCCAGCTGTGTCTTCCCTCTGCCTCTGTGAAGTCCTAACTCCTTCCCTTGGCATCTAAGACCCCCACATCGGACCCCTGACTACTTCTCCAGGCTTCCGCCGACCCACTCCTCTGCACACACACTTGGCTCCAGCCAATGGGTCCATGGCCCAGCTCGGATTCCTCTCTCCTGACACCGCGGTGTTTGATGCCCACCCAGCCCCCGAGGACGGCCTCTTCACCGGTTCTTCCTCCTCACCTGATTCCCTAATTTGTGCGCTCCGTAACGTGCAGGGCGCTGCGATGCGCACCTCCCGGCACCCAGCCCCGTGCGTGGAGCACAGCGTGTGGACAGGAGGCCCGGCCTCTGCCCCTATAGCTCTCCCTGCCTGTTGGGCCTCTCCATGGCCCTTGGATCCTTCTGCGGCTCCCGCCGCCTTCGCTGAGCAGCAGCACTGGGTTCCGAGGTGGGTTCCCAGGTGGCACTCGCTGGGTTTATATCCCGCCTCCGCCGCTCGCAAGCACCACGGTCTCGGCGGTGCTGCTCGAACTCTCAGATTCTTGCCTCCTTCTTTGGTAAAATGACCCAAATGATTTCCCCAAGGCCGCAGAGGGATTCAACGAGAATCCACGCACAGCCAACAGCCCGCCGGCCGGCAGAGAGGAACCCAGGTTAGGACACCTGCCCATGTTATTCTAGGTTACGGCGGAAGATTCCCGGAATGTTTCACGTCTTGGAGTGAGAGTCCTGTGAAGGCAGGAACCAAACCGAACCCCTGTTTATGTTAGCGGAGTTCCTAGCCCTGAACACAGGCAGTCAATACTTCAGAAGGAAGAACAGAGGCGGTGGCAAGGAAGGAAAACAGATTTTTGTACAGATCAGAAGAGCTTTGTTTTTCTCTGTTGTTGTTGTTGTTGTTTTTTTAATCTTAAAACCTAGGTGATTAAAGAAAAACCCTGATTCATATGAACGTATTTATATTTTCCAGTGCCTACAGTATGCCAGGCATAGTTACGTTTTCTATAGCTACTGGCGCAAGGTGGGTAACATTATCTCCATCACATGGAGGAGGGGAGGGACTTGCCCAAAGTTGTTGTGCTGGGAAAAGCTAGGCTTGCAGTTTGAACTTCTAAAGCCCTCACTATGCTATGGCCTGACATTCATGGTGGGGTCAGTGAGCCAGCACACATTTATTGAGCACCTACTATGTGCCAGGCTGTAGAAGACAGCATTGAACACCAATACACAATTCCCGCCATTGCCTTTAGGAAGCCAATGGTTGATCCGAAGAAGATGGGAACCAAAGAGAGAACAGCACCAGACAATAACTACATATGAAATAGGGGGCTCTGGCTCCGGCCAGATGTGAGGCTGATAGTATAAAAAGCCCAAACAAACAAACAAAACCGATCCATTTTATCCAATAGCACTTAAGTCCACGATTTGCTCCTGGGTAGACACACCAACCAGACACCCGCATTGAGGTGGCTCTGGTAATTGTCCCAGGACCTCAGCTGACTCTGCTTCCCCTTCAGGGGCCTTCTTGGGAGTCAGGCATTCCCCTACTCGGATGGAGTGAGACTGTGACCCTCTGCTGCATACAGCTGCCAGCTTGGTTTCCTCCTCTTTAAACAGGGCTCACAGTCCTGCTGACTCTACAGGGTTCTCACAAGGAACAAGAGAGCTCAACTGGTGATGCCACCTGGTGCAAGCTCACTTGAGCTGTAGGTCTGGCTGATGCGGAGCAACGGACTGACTCAGGGACTTAGCGCTGCCATTGTAATTATGGAATTGGAATTGGATCAGAACCTCCAGGAATTGAGGCTCCTCCATAACCTGTGATTGGCCAATTGGCCTATAAACTACTGGGTTGGTATTCCAGAAAGGCCTGGGATTAGCCAGGTTCTAGAATCCTTATGTTCATTTTTTTGGTTTAAGTCGCTCCCCCCACTTTTTTTTTTTTTTTCTGGACAAAAATTCAGCATCATCTAACAGTACCGTGTCACAGTTCTGCACTGTTGCTGATGCTTCTGTTGGGGCTGGCCTGGGGGAGGGCAGCCCAGAGCTCTGGGGGGCACCCCTGACAGCTGAGGTGATTTGGGCACCATTCTCCACCACGAGCCATCCTCCCTCTTGATATTCTCTTTCCATCCCTTCCCTGTCTCTACACATCTCTCCTTCACCCTCATGAACACCTGTGGGAGTGTTTGCCATGTTGGGGTCAAGAAGTGGGAGTGGTCGGGACACACAGGGAAACGTTAGTGGGACTACAGAACTGCCCGCTCAAATGCCTTCACCGTATTATATTTTAACCACAGCACAAAATACTAAAAAAAAAAAAAAAAAAAGACTCCTAGCGCCACACCACATCTTCTCATGCTCTGAGTCCCACCCCTCATGGGGTGCTGACCTCGTCTCTCCATCGGCAGCAGAGGATGCCACCCCACCTCCTGGCATTACCTAACAGCTCTGGCTGTGTCTGACCTAAAAACGTTTGGCCTGCCTTTCCAGAACCAGGTGGGGGAACTCCTATGATGGAAGCAAATAAGATCATGTCACTGTTGAGTAAGGGATCAAGTCAGAGAGGGGTACAAAATGTCAGGCGTCGGTCACACTCAATGACTCTGGTTTAGGAGCTGTGATCTGGTGTAAAACTTCAACACGCTTCTTTGGAACAGCACAAAGCCCAGCGTTCTACCTCTGGCCCCCAAGAGCATTTTAAAGGGAAACACGAAATTTATTTTGTTTCGTATTAATTTGTATTATTTAATTTATTAATCTATATTATATTATATATAATATATTATTACATAATAATATACATATAATAAATTATTAATTTATATTGTTTCATATTAATTTGAACTATTGAAAGGCTGTCAATCACCCAAGACTTCATTTTAGTTTTTTCAAAAGAAAAGGAAAAAAATGCTCCCCAACAAAGTGACAGTTTGGTCTTCTACCGTCTTCCATTGGGGAAGAAACTCCCTCCCTCTGTGACCTGCTGAAAGGGAGGATGTCTCGAACACTGATTGGCGCCCATAGGCGACAGGGAGGTGTGTGAGAGGGCAGGGCTGTGCAGGGGGGGACATGTGCCGGCAGCGAGCGAGCGGGCCAGGATAGAGGAACAGGCTGCTTTCCATTCCCAAATCCTCTGCTTGAATAGAGGTTATTGTGCGGCCGGGTCTCCAGCAGCGCTCACCCTCCCCAGCGGCTTGGGCTTTACTAACCCTCGTGACCAAGGATGCTGGAAAGTGTTCGGCAGAAGGCATTTGACAATATTTGCCTGTTTTCTGCTGGGAGCTGCCTCCAGATCACGTGGCCCCAATTATTTGAGGCTGCTTGGCCACTGTATTATTGGTTCTTAGAGGGGGGGGTGGTCTCGAGGGTGATGGTGAGGGGCCTCGTGGCAAGGAGGGAGAAGGTGGGGAAGCAAATAGCCCCTACCCCAATTCCCAAAACAAGCCAAGCGTCCCAAGAGAGCTCAGCACAGTCGGGCCTCCTTGGCAAGGAAACCAATGTCCTTTTCTAGGCCTGCGGTCCTGAGGGGCTGCACACTGCCACTGCAGAGAGGGGATGGAGTGAAGCATGCACGTGCCTCGGAGAATGAGATGCAATGGTGTAGAGCTAGGGTCCTACTTCTTTTTTATTTTTCTTTAGAGAGAGAAAGAGTGGGATAGGGGGAGGGGCAGAGAGAGAGGGAAAGAGAGAGAATCCCAAGCAGGCTCCAAGCCCAGCGCGGACCCTGATGCAGGGCTGAATCTCACACCCCGGAGATCATGATCTAAGCCAAAATCAAGAGTCAGACACTTAACCGACTGAGCCAGCCAGGTGCCCCCCACCGCTCTTTTTTTCTAAGTATTTTGTATGGTGGGTGAAGATACAAAATGGCAAAACCATTTGAAAGGACAAATTTTATTCCCATTAATATTTTCTGAGCACCCAGCTCTTCTACTTCTTGACCCCAACATGGAGAACATTCCCGCAGGTGGGCAAGGGGGCAGGTATGCAGAGGTTCCCAGCAGCGCTGTTTGTAAGGGCGCAGATGAGATGTGGACACAACCTAGATGCCCATCAAAAGGCAAGTGGCGAAATCCATGGAATCACGCGCAGCGGTTACAATGGGGCTGCTCTTTACCGACTAACACGGGGATGGCTTCGGGACCTTCCAGTGAGGAAAGAGCAAGCCATGGGTCAATACAGTGTAGAAGCGTATTTTTAGTGCAATATGTCTGCATTCCTTTCAGAAAGGAAGAAATACGAAATCCTAAAAATCAGAATTTGGAAACTTGTGTTGGTACACAGACACGTAAACGTGTCGACAAGGACAGTAAACACACAAGCACACTTCTCACTGGTGACAGGGCTGCTCTGGGGGAAGAGGCAGGAACTACAACCAAGTTAGCCTCATAAAAGATATTTCCGTTTTTAAAAGAGGAAATATATCCCTCGTGTACATTAAATAAAATAAAATAGAAGCAAAAATAAGTATTGAATTTGTATCTTGTCTTTTTCTACAATGTTAACAAAAGAAAGAGAAGAAAGTCAGACAAGGGAAGAAGGGGAAAAATACATGAACACAGATTTAGCTCTGAACTCGCTGGCGCCCAGAGCAGGAAGGGTACGCGGGCTGAATGATACCATTTTCCCTTGCGAAATGGAGGGTGCGTCCAGTTCCTTTTCAAAGACAAAGTATTTGCGCTGAAACTACATTCTCAAAATTTTGCTCAAGTGCAACTTTACATATAGGAGGTCATGCGTCTTCCACTACAGTCTGAAGCACGACTCTGTTTTTATTTAAGAGAAATTCTGGGGGCGCCTGGGTGGCTCAGTGGGTTAAGCCGCTGCCTTCGGCTCAGGTCATGATCTCAAGGTCCTGGGATCGAGTCCCACATCAGGCTCTTTGCTCAGCAGGGGGCCTGCTTCCCTTCCTCTCTCTCTGCCTGCTTCTCTGCCTACTTGTAATCTCTGTCTGTCAAATAAATAAGTAAAATCTTTAAAAAAAAAAAAAGAGAGAGAGAGAAATTCTGGCTGATGGGTATTAAGGACGGCCTGTGCTGTGATGAACACTTGGTGTTTCATGTAACTAATGAATCCTTGAACACTGTATCAAAAACGGACGATGTACTATATATTGGCTAACTGAACATCATTTTAAAAAAATTTTAAATAAAAGAAAATTTTAAAAGAGAAATATTGGGGCGCCTGGGGGGCTCAATTGGTTGGGCGCCCAGCTTTTGGTTTCGGCTCAAGTCATGATCTCTGGATTGTGGGATTGAGCCCCACGGCGGGCTCCTTATTTAGCATGGAGTCTGCCTGGGATTTTTTCTCTCCCTCTGCCCCTCCCCACAACTCAATAAACAAACAAGTAAATAAAATCTTTTAAAAAGAGAGTCTTTCCTGCTGTTCACAGATCCTCTCCCCTGACTCCCTCTCCCTATCTTTATCTCTCTCCTATCTCTTGCTGTGTCCCACGCTGGCTGCTTCCTATGGTTCCTTGAACAAGCTCGGCCTGCCTCCCATCCTGGAGGGAGTGGCAGACACTGTGGTGTGTGCCCAGGTTACTCCTGAGGACTGAGGCATCCTTCCTCACTGCTGGGAGGTTGGTACTGAGACTGAATCCGTCCTAGGGAGTTGTCCTCAGCAGAATGTGAAGAACACTGACTTGTCCAAAGCTTCACCCTCCTCCCAGGGAACCGCTGACATCCAGTGATGGGCAAGGGGGGGAGGAGGTAAAGACCTGGATCCATTGCCTAGATTCTGGTCTCTCTGAAGGGCCAGCCCAGCCTCAGAAGTCCCTTAGAGATTGCTGAAGGCTCTGCCACAACCTCCTGTTAACCTGAAACCCCCCAGCCCCGCCTACCCTAGTGTCCCTCACACTCCCACGTGTCGATACTGGGGGCACACCAGAATAAAACACCCAGACACCTGCAGAGAGCAGGTCTCTGCTCAGACTGCCTCTGGGAAAGCCCGACCTACAATCGTACAGCCTTTTTAGAAGCTGTTCCCTCTGCCTAGAATGTTCCCCAACCCTGATTCTCACATTGTCATGTTGTCAGTGAGGACTTCTTGTCATACAAGTGTCCACTTAAATGTCACCTCCTCTGGGAAGCTTTCCCTCACCACTCCACCTAAAATACCCTCTGAGACACTACCCTGTCAGCCGATTCAAATTCTCCGCACAGCCCCTGTCAGCATCTAATGTATTCCTTGTTTCTTTATCATTAACAGGATACTTCTACATCATTATAAATTCACCTCCCCTCGGTCCCTATTCCTGGGCTGTCTGATTCACTGGTACATTTTCAGAGCCTAGAAACAGGGTGTGGCAAAGGATGGATGCCTCATTAGATGTCCTGGCATTATGGGAATTTGTGTGATCATAATTTAGGGGGAAGGGTTCAGGCAGAGGTGTGACCAGGGAATAGAGTAGAATTTTAAAGAAAGCCAAAAGCAGCAAATGCAACAAGGAAAAGAATATAGGGACAAAACGATGGAAACAAGCCAAAGTCTGGAAATCAAGCTCCTGCAAACAACCTTACTCTCCTGGCAGCCAAGCGAGCCGAATGTGGAGACTCTCGTTAGGTAGGGAAGATTGAGTTACGCTCCTGCACGCTTTCCCCCAATGCTGTCTTCCCCCCACCTGTGCGTGGATTAGTCAAGAGAATCTAATGCGATGTGCTCATTAAAGCCCACCTGCTTCCTCTTCTCATTTGTTCTCTCCTCTCTATCCTTCCCGAATCTTCTCTTCCTTTCTTCCAAAGCAGGGGCTTTGCAGTTAGAGAGACCCAGCCAGGTTCTTGCCTTTGCCACTTCATGGCTCTATGTAGATTCAGGCAAATGACTTAACTGTCTAAGCTTTATTTTCCTCATCTGTGAAATGGGCACAACAATATCAACTTCAGAGAACCGTGAGACTGAGACCAGGCACAAGGCGCATATTGGAAGCTCCTCGCGTGGAGTCTGGCACATACTAGGTCTTCGTGCCTTCCCTTCCCCAGTCCTTCCTCCCTCTCCTTCTTTCCTTAATCTCCTCAGGTTTGCTGGGCTGGGCTGCCAGTGGAAATAACAGCCTTAACTGAAACGATGTTTGGGGAGAAAGCTACAACACGATCTAAGTGAGCCTCTTACAGGAGAATTGATCTGTAAACCTCAAACATGAGAGCAGCCACTCAAACAACATCCATTAGGTGTTGCACCAAGTCCAGGAATTCCAGATACCGAAAGGAAAGCCACTGAAGTAGGTAACGCTTGTTCCTGTTATTAATGTTAAAATAATTGTATTATAGTTGCAATTAAATATGAACCCATGAAGGACTCTTTGGTAGGGGTGAACAGACCTATGTTTCTGTAATTTGCTGCAACGTTGTTAATTGTAACAACTCATTCCAGAAAGTCAGTGAGCAACACCCTTGGGGGATCCAGCCCTTGCCAGGGTCTTGATGACGGGACAATCTCTCCCAAAATATAACAAATATGGAAATCCGAATCTCTAGGCAGGATCTAAGTTGAGTATTTTATACAGAGCCGCAAATCAAACTGATTGCATGTGAGCTGCAGGATATCAAGTTCTCAGGACAATATCAGACCTCCCAGTGACACCCTGCTCCGCGGGTAGGAAGTGACAGTTGCGCGAGGGCCCCATCAAGAGAGGACTTGCTGAAAATGAACTTACCATTGCAGAGTAGCAGGAGTGGAGTGGGGCTTGGATGCTCTATTGTTTTCTTTTTCCTCATCTGTTAAAGGAAAGAAAAAGGAGTGACCTTCAGCAGGAAAAGTACTCTCCCAAGCAGCCTATGGCGCCCAAGGGTTTGAAGAAAACTCAAAAGCTGATGCTTCCCACATGTTAGATATCTTCTTGAATAAGGACAAAGGGAAACTGACTTATACAGAAAACTCTTAGAGTACCTGGCATTTTTAATTTGATGAAATTCGTCAGAGTTGAAGAGCTGTCTCTATCACTGAGCAATATGACTGTGTTCACCCAATATACTATTTTTCCAACTGCAGCTGGATGCCTGGACTCTATGATTCAGACCCTAAGAACTCACCATTTGCTCCTGCTAACCCCACAGAGAAGTATGGGGTAAGGGAGGGGAAGTCAGTGCCCAGGAGACTCGGGATAGCAAGATCACAGAGCGGCACTAGCCGACTTCTCTGTAAAGGGCCAGATACTAAATATGTTAGGGTTTGGGGGCCAAGAGGCAAAATCAAAACTACCATGTCATATTTATATAACAAGGGTAGACAAATTTCCACAAAGCTTTTATTGATAAAATTCAAAACAAAATAATAGCAATTGAGTACAGTTTTTGTAATATGTCTACTACTAAGAATAAATGAGATTGCTTTGGGGGAGGAGGTTAACATTTTTCTAAACTGGGGTTTAAAGTTCATATTCTCTACCATTGAGCAGATTACAAATATTCATCTATAAAAGCCATTCTTGGCTTACAGCCCTATGAAAACAGGCATCAGGCCAGACCTGAATAACAGATCCAACTTTGCGTCTAAAAAGAACTCTCATAATTTCATCATGGATTAGCTGAGAAATACATATAACGACCCTCATCTGATTCCTGATAAAGCCTATTTATAGAAATAGTCAACATAAAATTTCTTGGTCCACAAAATTTGACCCAAGAAGACCAGTATGGATTATAATCTCAAGAGAAAATTAGTGATGTCAAAGCCTACAACTACAGTCAACTAAATTTATAAAGAACATGTAAAATGGTCAGTGAAATAAATCTCTGGCATAAATTTTATATGGAGAAGGATCCGTACCCAGAGAAAAGATTTCAATGAAACAAAAATGAAAGTGGAAGAAAGTGAAGTATGCTTAGTGAAAAGAAATTTTTAAATGAATTAGCCTAATAGAGTTCAGAAAATATTTTCTTGATGAAAATTTATCAAGATTGGTATAAATCTGACAATGGAATACTATGCAGCCATCAAGAGAAACGAAATCTTGCCATTTGCAACGACGTGGATGGAGCCAGAGGGTATTATGCTGAGTGAAATAAGTGAATCAGAGAAAGATAATTATCATATGCTCTCTCTAATATGAGGAATTTGAGAGGCAGGGCGGGGGGTCGTGGAAAGGGGGAATGAAACAAGATGGGATCAGGAGGGAGACAAACCATAAAAGACTCTTAATCTCACGAAACAAACTGAGGGTTGCTGGGGGGAGGGGATAGGGAGAGGGTGGCTGGGTGATGGACACTGGGGAGGGTATGTGCTATGGTGAGTGCTGTGAAGTGTGTAAGCCTAATGATCTACAGACCTGTACCCCTGGGGCAAATATACATTATATGTTAATAAAAATAATTAAAAAATAAAAAATTAAAAAACAAAAAGATTGGTATAATTCTGATTAATTAGTACCTGTGGCAGATACTGAGGCTGCTTATTCAACCATTGTACATACTCAGCTTCTTGCTCATTCACAGAACCGCAATGTAGAGGGAACCACGTGTCAAGGGGGGGTGTTGATTCCCCTTTGAATCCCAAACAGCTGAATGTTGATGAATTTAAATATACCCATGGAGCCACTGATGGGGTCGGTGTGGCAGGTGACTTGGTGCTGGCCTATCAGACTGACGGAAAAGCTCTCTGCAAGCTTCTGGGAAAGATATTTTTCCCTACCAAAAAGGAATTGGAGGCCTTGATTTTGAACTTCTGTCCTCCAAAACTGTGAAAAAACAAAACAAAACAAACAAACAAAAAAAAACCAGTATCTTCTGTTTTGTGCAAAAGCAAACAGACTAGCAGCTGAGAGAGTCTGGTCTGTCCTGTTCTCGAACATGGCAGAGCAGACCCAGAGCGGTGAGCTTTCAGCTGGGAAGAGAGCAGCCTCAGCATGAAGTCCTTGCTGAGGTGGCAGAGAGGAAAGGGGGGGGGACTGGGGGATCTGAGGGTCACATTGTGCCTGATTAGCCAATCCCCAGTGCAGCTGCCTCCCTGTTTTGTGAGGTAATAAAATTTTCTTAGTTCATAAAACCTCTTTTCATTGGATATTCTCTTCCCTGCCACCAAAAGCCTCGTAACGGATACAAACTCTCTCATACTCATCTTTGTGTTTCCTCCTAACAGTGCCTGTTCCACTAAATAGCCAGGTCTGTCTTCCACAAATGCCTTCGACTATCATCAGAAAGTAAGTAGCACAATAAGGAGAACGGACATGTGAGTCTCACAAGAATATAGACAGACACAGAAAACAACACTCAACCTCAGCTGTTCACAGAGAAATAAAAAAGAAAATAATAATGAGGCACAACTTTACATCTCTGAGAGTAACGAAAATGCTAAGTAATGATAATCCCCAGTGCTGGTGTGTAAGTGGTAAAACTGACACTCACATACTTCTGAAGGTAGTGTTAACTGGTACAAAGTTTTTGGTAATCAATTCGGCAGTTGCTTACCAATTTACCAACTGCTTACCAATATTGAGAGCCATCTAAA
Organism: Mustela putorius furo; assembly: GCF_011764305.1. Taxonomy (NCBI): domain Eukaryota; kingdom Metazoa; phylum Chordata; class Mammalia; order Carnivora; family Mustelidae; genus Mustela; species Mustela putorius. The sequence goes on from NW_025421481.1 coordinate 187,139, forward strand.
ATGCACGGTCACCTGACCTCACATTCCAACTCCTAGAAATTATACTAAGCAAGTAATTGAAAAGAAATAAAAGGCAGCGTTAAAAAACACGATCAACTGAGTTTTTTCCTTAAACAAGGAAAAGCATATAAACAACCTCTCAGCTTATGTTGGACCACGATTGGACCAGTTTCCATTCCGCGTAGAACTGGCAGAATTTTTCTCCTCTGCTTTTTTAAATTTCAGCATTTCAGCCAAGCTGGACTAGATATCAAAAGATCTATGTTCTAGAATCAGTGCCAAAACTCACTGGCTGTGACTGAGCAAACCCCTCATTTTTCTTCATTTGTAAATGGTCACTTTACAGGGCCATTGAAATGACTATATTAATTAATTCAACAAATATTCACTGAATACCTAATTTATGCCAGCTAGACACTGGGAATAAAGAAATTAGACTCCTGTCCTTCAGTCTGGCTGGAGAAAGAGAAAGACAAACAGTGGAGAGAAAGGCCAAGTTTAGTAAGAAGCGAAAAATGCTGTAATACAGGTAGGCAAGCGGGAGCCTGAGAAAGCAGAGGCTTCACAGAAGGCTTCCTGGAGGCAGTGGTAAGTGAGCTGTAACCCTTGAAGTGTGTCAGAGATGGGAACCAGATGGCAAGGAAGGTGGGACCAAGTCAGGGGAAAGAAAGTAGAGACGGCGAGGGACAGACCAAGACACGGGGACCCATACGATCATGATGACCACAGCTTGGGTCCCTGTGGGGGACGGGGACGAGATCTGGAAAGGGACTTTTCGGACATTCTAATGAGTTTGTTTCAGCTTCCAGACCGTTTCTGAAACTGAGGATGATCATCACGCCTACCTTAAAAGGCTGTTGGGGGAATGATGACATGAACTTAACAGAGACTAAGAGCCCCCAAACCTCCCCAGACTGCCCTCAGCTGCCCTGGGGGCCAGGATACCTGGAGCCATTCTGCTCGGAGATACGCACAGGGGCAAAGACAGGCAGGGACGGAGACCCCGCCAGGTGAACACACTCCAGGCCATATCATGGCTCCACACAGGAGGGGGCATCTGAGCTGTGCCTTGAAGACAACAGTCTGGGTTTTTAAAATAACTTTGTTTCCTGTTCCCCAAAATCATCCACATTCATTTTTTTTAACTTTGGAAAATAGAAAAATCTCTGTAAATCCAAGCCCCTCTCAACACAGCGAACTATTGTTTTATCTTATTTACCTCCAGTCTGTTTTCAATGTTCTCTTTCACACCCGAGGACACGCACACAATCCTAACTTAAAACAAGAGAGGGCCACTGGCTTGTGGCTGCGTCCTTCGCCTTTACAAGGACGAGTTCGACTTTGAGGGGCAGACTCTGAGGGAGGGGCATTCCAGGAGAGGAGGCAGCAGGAGAAAGGCTGGGAGGGCAAAACCCAGAGCAACAAGGCAGTGTGGAAGGGTTCCACTTGGCCGTAGCCAGAAGAGCCCCTCATTTTGGGATTCTGTCCAGCACCTCCCACACAAGTGAGACCTGTCTCTATTGTGTTGATGGCCCACTTCGGATACCAGTGAATAGAAAGAGACTTGGCTTTGGGGGCAAGGCAGACCTGGGTTTGAATCCCAGCCTTGCCCCTAACTCTGGGTGGAACCCTGAGCAGTTAGTCCCTTAACTCATCAAAGCCTGAGGGTCCTCTCCCTAAAACATGAGAATCATAGCTTAGATCCCAAGGACAGCTTGAAAATTAAATAGAGTATCTACCAACCAGACACATGAAAAAAAGAATACCGTCACAATCACAATAGCATTTATTGGCCAAGGACTCAAGCCAGGGATAGGCATCATTTTTCGTATGCCATCCCACTGTTTTCCTCCTGAGCGTGCTATTTACTTCTGACCTTATAAACAAGGAAGCCGAGCTTTGGGGAGTCTCTCCCTTGCAGGGAAGGCAGGGTCTCACCGCACGCTCGGCATATGGCGGCTACCGATGGTACTAACCAAGGACTGGTCTACCCTGGTGCCAGTGTGGCCTCTCCATCTCCGTCATCAAACAGGTGCCTTCCACCTCTGCAGACCCCTTTCTAGAACACTAGTGGCTTGGCGCTCAGGGTCAGAATGCCCAGCCTCTTTCTTCTGGAAGGGGGTGTGTATCACGGTCAGATGCCTCCTCTCTGGGGACTGTCAATCCCAATTCACCAAAAGTGCTGGTTGCTCATTCGTGCATCAAATATTGATGGTCTGCTACAGTCCAGCCCTGTGCCGGGGGCGAAAGGGCGAGGCCAGACAGACAGGGTCTCTCTGCTCTCTCAAGCTCAGAGTCAAACTATCAGCAAAGAAACTGGACGGGAGAGTCCAGGATGGTAGAGCAGGACCAGATGTGGGCTGTGAGTTGAGCCTTGGGAGCTGAAGGAGGAGCCATCGGGCTGATGAGGACAGCAGAGCACATTTTAGGTACAAAAAAAGAGCCATAGCTGATAGAAACTTCAGGAACTGGTTCTGCCTAATGCTTTTTCTTTTATAACAGGCAAAAATGCCTCAAGCCAAATGAGATTCACGCCATAATTTCAGGCCAGCAGATTCCTGGAGGTGCTCACGGCCCAGGTGGGGCCGTCCATCTGTGAAGCCCACCGTGCTCGTCCTACCCAAGTCGGAGAGCAACCGCCTGCTTACACGTCTCCCGGCAAGACGCCGCTCACCTGCTCCGTCCCGCTGCCCCTGTGCAGTCCTGTCTACAAACACACTCCGGGAAACCACAGCCCACTTCCCGGTGGTGAGCTCCTCTGCTTCCCTCTCTGCATCTACCTTCCGGTAGAAGCTCTGAGGCTGAATTTCCAGGCTCCAGCCCTGGCTCTACCACTCGCCAGCTGTGTGACCTCCAACAGCCTTTTGGTGCCTTAGTTTCTTGTTTGAGAAACAGCGATAATAAAAGCACCAGGCACATATTGTAGGGATTAATTAACCACTTCTGGCACAAGATACAAGCTACCCTAAGTATTCCCTATTCCTATAATAGTTGTCAGTCTTCTGGAGGGGCCAGGCACCTGGCTCCCCATCCTGTCCACGTTTGGCAAGCCCAGCCTCTGGGACAAGGCTATTTGCTCCTCCCCAGTGCTCCTCCAGCACCCTGGCTGGTCCCTAGAAAAGTCCTCGTGGGGTGTGGTCACAGCTTGCCCCCAGTGTGTCTGCCTCACTTGTCTGTAAGTTCTTTAGGGCACAGACCGCCTCACCACTATGGTTCCAGCACCCACACAGGGTTGGGGCTCAAGAAGCCTTTGTGGGATGAATGAATGAATGAATGACCGGCTAAGATAGTACCACAATTAAATTCAGCCTACCCATCGGATTTCATAAGCATACAGATAATACTACCACCAGAGAATCTTTACTGAAAATGTGTAAGGGGCCAGGCACTCTTTACTTCACTGTATTTAATTTTCACTGCTACCCAAGACAGTGAACAGCTTAACAGACATAAAACGTCAAATACGGTGCTTGATGGATACGTGGTGCTTAATCAATTTTAGGTCTGATTATTAATAGTATCCCCTTTTAAGGGAGAAAGAAACTGAGGCTCAGATAAGTGGGAAGCAATTGGTCTGAGGTCACACAGCTAGTGGTGGGGCAGGAGAGGACCCAGTCTAGCTGACACCGAAACTTCTCGAACCCAGCCATCATGAGCCTCGGTCTCTCTTCCAAACTCTAGTACTGTACTAAATATTTTAGGGAACATATCATCTGCTTGATATCTGCTGATGGAATTCACAATATTTGGGAACGTCTTCTAGAATATTTCCTGCCCAGAGCCAGTGTGGTAGAGTTTAATATAGAAGGAGAAAGTTTGTAAATTAATTACTTCTCTTCAAATCCCAGGAAAGGTTCAAGTTTATGCGAGTCTCGAGTTTCACTTCAAAGTTCTAATTCTATTTCCTTTCATTATACTAACCTGGCTGCACCTGGCCTGCCAAACATTTCATTTCCCCTTATCCAACCCCTTCCCAGCCACTGCAAAGCTGATGAGCGGGGTGCCTGGACCCAGCCTTTGGCAGTGGGCACAGCCCCTGGCAGCATACCCTCCCCCCCGTGGGAACAAGGCTCAGTCCCAAACAAAACTGTGATGTTGGCAGCATTGCTCTGAGGGGGCCTCACACCTGCCTCCTTTTACCTCCTCTGGGGGAATTCCTTCAGAACACTGGAATAAGAAAAGACCTTTCTAATTTTGATATTAAACCTGAAAGCCATAAAAGAAAATATTGATAAACTTTCCTACATAAGAAATCCAAAGCTTCTGCGTGTGTGTGTTGGGCGGGAGGGGGGGTGGGGGGCACCTACACCTTAAGTAGAAAGATAACAACATGCCTGGGAAAATCGCAGTCCTACCGCAGATGATTTCATCTCCTCACTGCAGAGAGAGCTCCAGGAAAACCAGAAGGAAAAAGGCTAAGAACCCAGAGAAAAAAGTAGGCAAAGCACCTGACACACAGTTGGAGAAAAAGACAAATGTTCTTGAAATGTGAAGAGATGATTAATCTCGATTAGTGAAAATAAGAACTGGACTAAAATACCATTTCTCAATCTGATTGGCAACAATCCAAACTCGACCACACCACTCTGCAGAGGCTACGGGGAACAGGTGCCCTCCCGCCTCGCAGGGGCGGGGAGGGTGTGAAATGGTGCCCTCCCCTGCCCCCCCACGAGGAGGTCATCTGGCAGAATCTCCTGAAATCCCACATGCTCTCTACCCAGCCGTCCCGTGTCTGGGAACAGATCCTCTGGCAACGTAGGAAATGACCACACGCAAGGTTTTTCTTTGCAACTTGCCCGACACAGTCAAAGTTCAGAAACAGCCCAGTGCTCATCTGGTGAACTAAATGAGGATACACCCTCATTTAGTCGCAGAATGCGACACGGCTGTGGAAAGAAGATTAAAAACAAGAAAAGAATGAAGATGCTCTCTGCTCTTACTGATAAGGAACACTCCGGGTGTTGTTATTAAGTGAAAAAAGCAAGTCGCAGCAAAAGGTCTATAGGCTGTGCCCTTGTCTGTGTTAGAAAGTGGCAATAAAGGGAGTGCCTGGCTGGCTCAGTCACGGAGCATGCGACTCTTGGTCTTGGGGGTTGTGAGTTCGAGCCCCGGATTGGGTGTAGAGATTACTTAAAAATAAAATCTTTTTAAAAAAGAATAAGAACATTTTAAAAATGAATAAGAACATAAGTTTGAATTTTTATTTGCATAAAGAAATAAAATACTGACAGAATGCACCCCCCAAAAGCACCAGAAATAGTGGAAGAAAACACAAGAAACAAATAAAAGTATGCACCCCAGGGAGTTGAGGTGGGAAGACAGGGGTGGGACCAAAACTTCTCACTGAGTATCTTTAAGGCATTTTGGGTTTTGAGCATATGAAATACTCTCAGTGTGGACAAATGAAAAACTCCTCTACTGGGCAGGGAGCACCTACAGGAAGAATCTGGTCATATGGTTAAGTGGTCCTGGGATGCCCTAAACTATAAGCAAAATAACAAAGACTCATAACCTGCCATGCATGACTTTACAGCATTTTGCTTTCCTAATATCCATTTTCCTAACCAACACTGTGCACCTGCTATGTTCCAGACCCTATTCTAGTAAGTGACTCAATTAGGCATGTTCCCTTCCCCTCGGGTGGTTATGGCCCATGGGGGTGCCGAGGGGCCCAGTCACAGATGACAGACTAGCCCCTTCTCTGCAAGAGGAGAGGACAGATGGACACTCAGGGGGACAGGAAGGGCAGCCTGTGGTGGCAGAGTGGATGGTTGAGAAAGGGGAGGAGTCTGGTGGGTTGTCTTAAACCGTGGCCTCCTCGGCCGGCCAGCAGTCTTGTTCTTGGCTTCCCACTCAGGAATAGAACTGCAGCAGATGCCCCATGAGGGCAATCAGATTGTTAGAAGCCATCATGGGGGGACTCCCTGCGGCGGCACCCCCCCCACCCCCCACCAAGAACTTCCCGCTCTAAGTCTGTGCCTTTGCCCTAGAAGTTATCAGAATGCCTTTCTGCTTTTGGTAGGGGGCTTTTGTCCACGACTCGGTGGGAATATGACAATGTTTCGCTACATTTCCTCTTCTCCGGAACCCATCTTAGGAAGTTACAAGATCTCACACTGGATAATAACCTGACATGCTGAGTGAGTGGAGTGGGGTGACACAGTTATGACACAGCCTGAAATGTGAGGAGATTTTAATAGGATAATGATGAGTCACAGGAAGCTGTGACCTGCTATGACCCCGGTCGTAGGCCATCATGGCACTGAATGCCAACTTTCCCCTCCCTTGTGCTGTAAAAATCCTCCATCACAAGCAGACTGTCGGTAACTGCCCTGATGAGTTGGTGAGGGGCCAGGGAGGGTGACGGGAGTAGGGCTGTGTGCCCAGGCAGGCAGGTGAGACAGAACAGCCCAAACTCACCTCTCCAGCCCAGTTTCCCACGGTCTTTCAACCTCTCTGCTCAAGCCAATCTGGAAAATTCTCCAAGCTCAAAAACCTCCTCGGGGCTTTCTGCTTCCCAGCCCTTGACCATCACCAGTTAAATGAACAAACCACACGGATGCTCTGAGGCCCCAAACAAATGCCACTTCCTCCAAGATGCTTCCACGGTCACCATCCAGGCTGTGACCTCTCCCAACTTCCACGTGCATGCCCATCACCTGGGGGGGGGCTGTGTAAAGAGGCAGAGCGCAGGTGGAAGCAAAGCAGGGTGGGTCCTGAATGATGCTGAGCTGTTACATAAATAACCCTGGAATCTCCGACATCTCATCTTTTAGTTACATGAGATGATAAACCACTGTGAGGTTTCTCATCCCCCAAAGCATTCTTAAAATATTAGATCTGGGTTTTTTTTTTTTTTCCTGTTTTTTAAAACTTCAACCATCTCCTGAGCCCCCTCTATGTTCCAGGCCCTGGTATTCCAACAGTGAACCCCACAACATATCTGCCCTCATGGAGCCTCCAGTTGTGTAGAAAATGTGACAAGGCACAGACAAAAGCTGGTCTACCCTTCAGCCACTGAAAAGGAGTGATGAGTACTCGTAGCTCTGGTCTCATTTTCCTGTGAACAAGCTATGAAATTGTCAACAGCAAGCCTTTGATGCACTGCCTTCTGAGAGACAGAATAGTGCAAAGACAAAATGACCGACGTTCAAAGCAGATGGACGGACCCAAGTTCAAATCCTAGCTCTACCACTTACAGCTATCTAATGTTGGGCCTTTGAGCCTCGGTGTTCAAATGTCTAAGAAGAAGCTCATTTTGGGGCGCCTGGATGGCTCAATGGGTTAAAGCCTCTGCCTTTGGCTCAGGTCCTGGTCCCAGGGTCCTGGGATCGAGCCCCGCATCGGGCTCTCTGCTCAGCAGGGAGCCTGCTTCCTCCTCTCTCTCTGCCTGCCTCTCTGCCTACTTGTGATCTCTGTCTGTCAAATAAATAAATAAAATCTTTAAAAAAAAAAAAAAAGAAGCTCATTTTAAGATACTTCCTAAGACTATTATGAGATTTGAATGAGGTCATGGACTTAGAGCACTTGCTCAATAAATGACAACCATATATACCTGTAACTATAAACATATACATATATAAAAGTTTGCTTAAAAATACATGCTAAGGAATAAAGACTAGAAGGACGTCAGGAGTGGTTGCCTCTGGACAGTGAAATTAGAGGCAATTAGTTTTCTTCCTCCTCTATTTTTTCCTAGATTTTCCAAAAATATATATACACATAACTCATGGCCAGGAGATATATTTTTTAATGTAATCTTTAATATATATTTTTAATGTAATCTTTGTGTTTCAAAAATGAAAACAACATGTGGACAGTAAGTTCTTTGTTCTTTTATCCAGATAGGGGTCAGGTGGCCCCATTCTAGACATAGCACTGGCACTGACTCGCTGTGCAATCATAGAAAGTTCCTTCACCAATTCGAGTCTAAATTTCCCTGTCTAAAATTAATGACAACCAGACTCCTGGTCTCTCCATGGTGAGATTGCTTGCACTGGTTTAACTCATTCACCAAAACAACTAAGGAACCATTTTCCAGAGAGAAGAACCTCAGAGAAGGAAACATATCTTCATTCGAATTCCCGTTAAATCTTAAGCCCACTGACTCATGCAGAGAGTAAGAAGCCAAAAAACCAAGGAGAGCATATCAGCTTAGAGGCTGAAGAACTGATCAAATGACCACTGACTAGTGGGGAGTCAGAGGCTAGAGTTCAAGCTGAATGAGGAAGAAGGAACTTAGTAAACACCCAGAGCTTTTAGCTGTGAGCTTGGAGTAGAGACCCCATCGTAGGAGCATAGACAAGACTAACACACATCAGATTTAATCAAGATTAGACAGGATTGAGAAGACCTGCTGGTTCTCTAACTACCTGCTAGAACAAAATGTAACCCCCTTCAGAGGAAGTTAACATAATTCACCCAAAGCCTCTCTCACTTTGTATCCATAATACCCACATCAAATCAAAAACTATAAGGCATCCTGAAAAACAGGACCCAAACCCTGAAATCCAAAGGAAAAAAGACAGGTCTTAGAAGTTAATCCAGAGAGGACTCAAATATTACAGTTACCAGACTTTAAAATAACTATGGTTAATATGCTTAAGGGGCCAAAGGAAAAGATGGTCAAAATACAGGAAATGATGGACAACACAGATGAAAAACAGGGAATACCAACTGAGATTCAGGGGAAAAAAAGAAAAATCAAACAGATATCTACCACAGAAGAAAATGTGAAATTTAGGTCACTTGGATAGACTTATTATCAGGCCGGACAAAACAGAAAATGAGATTTAAGAACTAGAAATTCAGGAAGTCAATAGAAAACACCAAACTGAGGTACAAAGAGAAAAATGGACAAATCAAAGCAGAGATTAAGAAACATAGGAGGTACAGTCAAAGGTCTAATAGTCCCATAACTACAGTCCCAGAAGTAGGTAAGACAGAATGGGGCAGGAAAACTATTGGAAGAACCAATTGTCAAGAATTTGACCAATTTGATGAACAACAATCCAGTTGTTCAGTGAACAGCGAAGTTCAGTCAACACCAAGAAGAAAGAATATAAGAAAACCATACCTATGTACCTGTAGTCAAAGTGCTTAAAGAATCTTTAAGGCAGCCAGAGACAAAAAGACATATTGCATCCAAAGGGGTAAAAATAAGTCTGAAGACTAACTTTTGAAAGCCAGAAGACAATGGGATGACAACTTGAAGGGACTGAAAGTGGGGAGGGGTGGGTGGGATTTTAACAACCTAGAATTCTATATCCAGGAAAAATGTCCTTCAAAAATACCGGTGAAATAAAGATGTTTTTCATGCTCTCCACTACCTGACACTGTACTACCCAAATATTAAAGGAGTTTATTTGGCTTGAAGTAAAAATGGTCCCAGTGGAAGCACTTAGGGCGTGAATCAAGAGCCCTGAAAAGGGTAAATATGTGAATAAATAGAAAGAAATGTTGACGGTTTAAAACAATAATAATAACGTCTTACGGGGCCTGAAACATTTAGAAGTAAAATACATTAAGGCAATAGTACAGAGGGTGGGACGGAGCTAAACAGGGTTCAAGTGCGAGCATATGCATGACTGGGCTGGAAGGAGAGGAGGGGCAACGTGAGGTGCACCCGAGAGGACCGCTGAGAAAGAATCTGTCACCGGAAAGTCAGCAGAGGAAAACATCAAAAAAAAAAAAAAAAAAAATCTTAAACTGGATCATCCCTTCCAAAAAAGCAAGAAAAGAAGTAACAAAGGAATAAAGACAGAAGGGACAAATTAAGATTAAATAGTAAGTTTGTGGATTTAAACCCAACAATGTAATTTAAGCACATTCCATTTAAATGATGTAAATATTACAATTTAAGTTACAGATGATCAGACTGGTTTAAAAACACACATTAAAAACTTTAATATTCAATTCAGAAAGGTTGGAAATTGGAAGATGAAAAAAAATAAACCATTACCTACTTGATCTAACTGATTTCATCCATTATCTGCTGAATACACAGCCTTCACAAGTGTACATGGGCATTTGCCAAAGAGACCATCTGTCAGGACAAAAAGCAAGTCTAGACAATCTCAAAGATTGAAATCATAGAGAATGTGTTCTCTAACCAAGGTGGAATTATAATAGAAGCCAATAACTAGATAACTGGGAAATAACCAAATGTTTGGAAAACAAAGCAATAGATTTCTAAGTAAGCCAGAAGAAAAAGGAGAAATCACAATAGAAATTGAAACAGGAGTTTAACTGAATGATAATGAAAGTATGACATCAGAAAAATTATGGGATATACGTAAGCAGTTCTTAAAGGAAAATCTGTAACTTTAAATGCCTGTCTTGGACAAGGTTAGATTCCATGATCTAAGAGTCTGTCTCAAAAGCTAGAAAAAGACAAAACTCAAACAAACTAGAAGAAAAGAACATAGAGGAGTAGAAATAAATGAAATTTTAAAAAGATGTCAATTGAGAGAAGCAATAAGTTTAAGAGTTGTGTCTTTGAAAAGACTAATAAAATTGATAAACTCTGGCAGAACTGATTGAGGAAAACAGAAAAACATAGATTGTCAATATCAGAAACGAGAGGGAGCCATCGTTCTAGGTGCAAAATACATGAGGAAAAGTGACAAAAGGAAAGTTTAAACAGTGTCATATAAAGAAATTTGAAAATTTAGATGAAATTAATTCCTTAAAAATAACAATTTGCTAAAAGTAACAAATCAAGAAAAAAAATAATCCTTAAAGAAAACTCCAAACCCAGAGGACTTTGATGCTGAATTCTTCCTAACGTTTAAAAAAGAAATAGTGTCAATCTTACACAAACTCTTCAGAAGAAACAAAAAAGAAGAAACTCCTGCCTCTTTTTAGAAGGCCTGTATGACACCCGAACCTGAGAAGGGAATCATAAGAGAGAAAAATCAGAAGTCAATAAAATCTTATAAATAACAGGTACCAAGATTCTTAACAAAACACGTAATGTAACCTAGAAATAGATAAAAAAGATAATATATCTGACCAAATGCCATTTATGCCAGGAATGGAAGATTGGCTTAACTTTCAAAATTTTATCCATATAATACACCATATTAATAGAATAAAGGAAAGAAACTACAATCATCTCGACAGAGGCAGAAAAACATTTAATGAAGGTCAACATACGTTCAAGAAAAATCTCTCAGCAAACCAGGGATTTGATCAGGAATACCTGCAAACAAAATCCACAGTAAGCCTGACATTCAATGCTGGAACACAAAATGCTTTTCCTCCTTAGGTCAGGAACAGGACAGCGTGTCTGCTATCACTAGTTCAACTCAATGTTGCACTAAGGTCTCTAAAGCACAGAAAAATAATAACATACAGACTATAAAAGAAGGTGGAAAGCTCTCACTATTCTCAGATGACATGATTATGTCCATTGAAAAAATTTTTAAAGCAAACTCATAATTAATAAGCAAATTTAGCAAAGCAGCTGGATATGGTCAAGATCTAAGAAATCAACTGCATTTTCATATGCTAGCAACAAAGAATGAGAAAAAAATTGTAAATACGACTACTTACAAGCACACTGAAAAACATCAATTACCTAGGAATAAATCTAATGCAAGATGCACAAAACCTCTACACTAAAATCTATGAAATACTGCTGAGAGAAATTAAAGGCCATTTAACACATGGAGGTGTGAAGCCACACATGTAGATGGGAAATTTGATGTTGGTGTCCATTCTTCCCAAAATGATTATAGAATCAGTGTCATCTCAATCAAAATCCTGTGGATTTTTGTGACAATTGACAAACTGGTTCCAATATCTGTATGGAAATGTTAATAATTTAAATTAACCACAAAGATCTTAAAGAATCTTATGACCCCAAAACAGAAAAACAGACCGAATGGTTCATAATATATAATAAAGGTCAAGACAGATCCACATGTGTAGTCTCCTGATTTACAGCCAGTGGGTAAAGGATTCTTCCCAACAAAAGGTGCTCTATCAGTCAAAAATTAAAAATAAAATTTTTTATTTTTTGTTGTTGACTCCTCCCTCACACCATATACAAAAATTCCAGATGGACTTCTGATACAAAAGTAAAAAGCAAAACAATAAAACTTTTAGATAATAATATGAAAACTATCTTAATGACCCAGAGGTAGGCAAAGATTTCTTAATGCAAAACAAAAGGCACTAACTACAAAAGAAAAACACTGATAAACGGGATGTTATTCGAATTAAGAACTCCGTTCACCAAAAAAATACCACTAAGAGAATGAAAGGCAGACTACAAACTCAGAGATGTTTGCAATACTTTTATCTGACAAATACCTCCTCCTGAGAATATAAAAACAACCCTTACAAATCATTAAGGAAAAGACAAACAGCACAACTTAAAAAGAAACCAACAGGCAAAGGATGTGAGCAGGCAGTTCACAAAAGCAGTATCTACAAGAATGTTCACTAATCCTTCTCAAACTCTTCCAAAAAACGGAAGAGGAGGGAACACTTTCCAACTCATTCTATGAAGCCAGCATTACCCTGATACCAAGTCCAGACAAAGACACTACAAGAAAAGAAAGCTCCCGATCAATAGCCCTCATGAATATTAATGCAGAAGTCCTCAACAAAATCTAGGAAACAGAATTCAACAGTGTGTTACAGGACTGTACACCATGACCAGGTGCAGTTTTTTATTCCCCAAATGCAAGGATAGTTCAACACAGGAAAATCAATCAGTGTGTACACCATACTAACAGAATAGCCACATGGTCATCTCAATGGGTACGAAAAAAGTGTTTGGCAAAATTTAACACCTTTTCATGATAAAACACCCAACAAAACAGAACTAGGAGAAAACTATCTCAACACACTAAAAGCCCATACAAATAACTCACAGCTAACATCATACTCAACGGTGAAAGATGGAAAGGTTTTCCTCTAACATCAGGAACAAGACAAGGATGCTCACTTATGTCACTTTATTTAACATAGTCCTGGAAGGCTTAGTCAGAGCAGCTGGACAAGACGATCATATGCAACACACACACACACACACACACACACACACACCCCTTAGTGCAAAGCTACAGTAATCAAAATAGTGTGACATTGGCATAAGGATAGACATACAGACCAACAGAATAGAATAGAACAGAGAGACAAGGAATAGACCCTCACATATATGGTTAAATGATTTTTAACAAGGGTGTTGAGACCATTCAATGAAGAAAGAACAGTCTTTTCAATAAATAGTGCTGGAAAACTGGATATCCACATGCAAAAACAAAAAAAAATTTAATTTGGACCCTTACCTTATGCTGCATATAAAAACTAACTCAAAAGAGTCAAATACCTAAACATGGGAGATAAAACTATAAAACTCTCATAGAGGAAAAGCTTCCTGGTGTCGGGTTTGGCAATGGTTTCTTGGATATAACACCAAAAGCACAGGCTACAAAAGAAAAACAGATACACTGGGCTACATCAAAATAAGAATTCTGTGTGTCAACAGACACAACCAACAGAGTAAAAGGCAATCCATGAAATGGAAAAAAGAAAACAATTTGCAAATCATATATCTGATAAGGGGTTTGTATGTAAAATATATAAAGAAATCCAACAATTCAATAACAAAAAAATAAATAATTCAATTAAAAAGTGGTAAAAAGACTTGAACAGACATTTCTCCAAGAAAGATATGTGAATGATTAATAAGGACATGAAAAGATGCTCAAACCACTAATCACTAGTGAAGTACAAATGAAAATCATGAGATGCCACTTTACATGCATTAAGATGGTTATTACTTTAAAAAACACAGACAACATAGCAAATATTGGCAAGAATATGGAGCTACTGGAACCCTTGTTATTTGCTGGTGAGAACGTAAAATGGTGCAGCTGGTATGGAAAATGGTATGGAAAATTCCTTGAAAGATTGAAAATAGAATTAGCACACATTCCAGCAATTCCACACCTGGGTATACAGTCGAAAGAACTGAAGGCAGGAACTTGAGCAGATATTTGCATACCCATGTTCACAGCAGCATTATTCACAAGAGCCAAAAGGTGGAAACAACCCTAATGCCTATCGAAGGATGAATGGATAAACCAAATGGGGTATACACATAAAATGGAATGTCATCCAGCCTTTAAAGGAAGAAAATTCCTGATACACGCCAAAACATGGATAAACCCTGAAGATACTATGCTAAGTGAAGTATGCCAGTTACACACAAAAAAAAATGTTATATGATTCTACTTATATAGTCCAATTCATAGAGGCAGAAAGTAGAACAGTAGTAACCAGGGACTGGGAGATGGGACGGGGGAGGTGAAAATGGGGAGTTACTGTTAGAGTTTTAGTTTGGGAAAACGAAAAAAGTTTTGGAGATGGATGGTGTGATGGATGAATGTACTTAATATGCCATCAAATTGTACACTTAAAATGATTAAAATGGCCAATTTATTTTAGCACAAGACAAAGAATGCTCAGAGATGCTTTAGAAATAACTAAAAACTTGAGACAATTTATGTACCATCAACATTTAAATGGATGTGTAAACTGTGGCATATGCCCACAGTGGAATACTATACAACAACAAAAAGGTACGGGCTACATACAACAGGTGGCTGCATCTCACAGATATCACATTGAGTGAAAGGAGCTACATACAAAAGAATACATACAGACTCTATAAGTCCATTTATATAATGCTTCAAGAACAGGCAAACTCAAACGATAGTGATAAAATTCAGGATGGTGATTATTAACAGGGATGAGACACAAAGGAACCTCCCAGAGTTCTAGAAACATTCTGCCTCTATTCTGGGTGGTGCTTACATAAGTAGATGCAAAATGAGAGAACAAAAGATATTCATCAGACCATTCACATAAGGTTTATAAACTTTATGTTCAATTCATCTCAATTTTATAAAATGATGCAAAATCGTGATGATAGAATGACAATGCCAGAAAGAACCTGGAAGAAAGCTGTTTGGCATGTCCAGCAAGCACTGTTGGGGACTGTGGAGCAGATGGTCCCTGGGCATGCTCTGAGAAAGCTGCACTAAGGCAATGTACTTTACCGGCCAAGGGAGAAAGGCACTCTGTCCCTGCTGGAAATTACATTTACGATGAGCTGCCCCACTTTTTCAGTGTTTAGGGGGCAAAAACAAGCCCCCATCAGTCTTCTCTCTTAATATGAGGTCCCCAGAAGACCCAATCTGACATAACCCAGGGAAAGGTACAAATACAGCAGTTTATATCATCCTATTAACTCCCAAATCTCTAGTTCAAGATCTGGGAGAAATCTTTACTTTCAAAGAGCGAGGACATTTCCGACTCTGAAACAACGATCCCGTGACACACTGATTTAATCCTGCATCTACAGGGATGCAGAGAATGGCCTTTCCCATTCAGGGTCCACATTTGCCCAACTGGAGTGTCACTGTAACTCGGTCTTTGGGGACTCCGACAATATGAACGTATAAACAGCAGGTGTTTGCTGTGGCTCGTTTCTGTGTTTACTTGATTGCACTGCACTCCCCAGCGCAGAATGTCCTGGCGTTGGGGGGCTAGTGTATTCCATAAATGGCTTCAGAGTCTCTTGCCCCAGGTGACTTGCCCCAGCCTAACATTCGAGAAACACCATCCCTCCCATGAGGACACTGGCTGTGTCTAGGACATGATGGAAGAAGGAATTTCAAGCACTTACTTTCATCATTAGAAACATTCCCCAGAGATGTGTGGCTGGAATAACGTTTGTTCTCACTTTCATTGAGACATCTTTCAATCCAGCTCTCTAAAAAAAAAAACAAAAAACAAAAAACAAAACAGAAAGAGAGAAAGAGGAAAGAAAATCACAGAATTGCAGAATTGCTATTGGTGTTTGTGAAGAGGCAGGAACATCATAAACACATTCGACTCAAATGCCCACTGGTTTTCATCTGAGCCCTGCCCCGGCTGAAACTGGGCTTTCCACAAAGCCCCACGGGTGCCACTGTGGAGGAGACAAAATGGTGACTGAAGCCCCCTTGAGTATTTCTTGGTCAGATTCTACTACTTCTGGAGTAGTCACATCCCAATAGTACCAACTGAGGATTATCTTTCTTTGCATCGAGAAGTCGTTTGTAAAACAAAGTTTGGTCTACTAAACCGCTGGTGGTGGTTTATAAATAAATTAGCAGCAGAACCCTTCACTCAAATGAAAAACAAAAAGGAAAACAGATATAACCTGAGGGTTTTGGATGAACTGGAGGAGGAGGGCAGGGAACTTGACAGCTCCCTTCCCTTCGCCAGGTGACCCTTCCCACCGCCCCCCACCCCTCCACCCAAGGAGCACTTCCAAGCATAGCCCCAAAACCACTGTGGGAGGAGATATTAAAAGCTATATAACAGGTATGTAGTACTTTCAAAATCCAAAAGACTGTTTTCTTCATCAGATTCCAAAGTCTACAAAAGTACTTTCCACAATGTAGCACGATGGTTAGTCCATTCGGTAGACCGGCTACTGCTCCCTCCTTCATTCATTCAACAACATCCGCTAACTGCAGTCCGTTCTCCTACAGTGCTTGTTTTGAAAATAAGCATGCACTCCCGTGCAGGTAATATATTAGGAAGTGATCTGAGCAGACAGCAAGCTTTGTGTTTGCTAACGCTCATTTCTTCCCTAAGAAGCATCAGGCGAATGCAGAAAACCACACATAGCTGAACCAAACCCCCAGCCACAGGAATACGCAAAAATCCCACGTGCTCACGCCCGAGACATCTACCAGCTACCTGAGCTCACCATGCATGTTTTGAGCCACACCTGCCTGGATAAGCCACCTTCTACCACTTCACCATAACCCACAAGTGACAGCCTTTTGGACATCCACTTCCAAATCAGACTTCAGGTCTTTTCCAAGGGGAAATGCCAGGCTTAATTGTATTTCTGCACCTCTTAAACATTGAATTAATGTGGGCAAAACTCTGCTGTCATTTTAGCTAGACTCTTAATTTTTTAAGAGCTTTCGAGTGTTCTGCCCCTCATTTATTTTTCTAGTAAACTGGTTTCTATCATGTTGTTTTGTAGAACGTAGTGGTTTGGGGGAATGCCTATATGGTATTAGAGCAGAGCTGACTACAGTTTTGTGTTTCTGCAGGGGGCAGTCCCCCCCACACCATGTTGCCTTTAGAATTTAGGAGCTGGCATTAACTGAGCACCTATTCTAATCTGCCAGGCACTTTGCATATGTCATCTCACAGAATTCTGACAACTCCCAGAAGGAAAGATTTTAATCTCCATTTTTCTTCCTAGAAAGCATGAGATTTAAGTCATGTGACTCCTTGTAATTCAAAGAGCCAAGGACAAGATCATGAGTTAACACTGTAGGTGACATATTCCAGAAAGGAGGCATGCTGGCAACCGTGGGGCAGGGGAGAGGGCGGGGGTGGGGGACAGGGAAGGATCAAACGCAAACAGCAGGGAGAAATGTTGGGGTTTTGTTTTCCATTTTATGTCCCAACAAACTGCTCTTTTAAAAGCTGCTCCCTAAATTGTAAATAAGTAGGGGGAAATATCCAAGGGGAGGAACCCGAGCCAGCTTGTTAAGCGGAAATGGAAAGCTGGTATTTCTGAGGAAACACTGAGTAGCAGAGAAATTCAAAACATTAAAATGCCACCCGTTTCCAGACACCAACTGTGCAACGCAGAAACAAGCGGCTTGTGAGGCTGTCAAAGGTGTGATGACAGAAGGTGGGTGTTTGTCACTGCATTGCTTCCAAAGACGCTTTGGGGTACGAATCTCCAGAATTCTTTTCAGGACGCTCTAGAATATCTCCACTCGGATCTTCTAATCCCCTCGAGTTCTGGCCCGTTTTCCTTGGCGGCAGGCGCGGCTGGTTTGGGATGGCAGCTCCTGAAATCCGTGGCCCTTCCTCCACCAGCGCACCCCCGCGAGAGCAACTGCTGTTGTTTCTCAAGCCCGCCCTGGTCTTGCTAGCTAGTCACATCTGGCGACTCTCACATGCGTATGGACATGCACATGCACGTGCACACACATGTACACACACACACACACACACACACACACCCTTTTCAGCAGACACAAGGAACTAAGAGAAATACTCTCCCTCTCACCCATTCATCTGTGTCAAGGTCAGGACTGTTGGGGCGCCTGGGTGGCTCAGTGGGTTAAGCCTCTGCCTTTGGCTCGGGTCATAATCTCAGGGTCCTGGGATCAAGCCCTGCATTGGGCTCTCTGCTCAGCGGGGAGCCTGCTTCCTCCTCTCTCTCTCTCTGCCTGCCTCTCTGTCTGCTTGTGATCTCTGTCTGTCAAATAAATAAATAAAATCTTAAAAAAAAAAAAAAAGATCAGGTCTGTTAACATTGGAGTCCTCAAAGGGCCAGTTCCTGCAGGTGAAAAGCCCCAGTGGTTGGCGGGGCACTCTTTGAAGAACTCATGCTAACATTCTGGAAGGGAGATGGCTCTGAACACCCAAGGCCAAGAGAGCGCAACACCAGCCCACAAGAGCTCAAGTCAAAACTTTCCAGAGAGCTGTGCTCCCCCCACCCGATTGCCCAACCCTGGAGAGAAATGAGAGCAGAGTGATGAGAAGAGAGAGGGGACTCAAGTGCCGGAAGGAAAGAAGAAAACTCACCAAGTAACCGTTCCCTCCACTCACAGCACCCACTCGGGTCTCTCCAACCCCACGGCCCATGCTGGGAGCCACCCTGCTACTCTTCTCCCCGGGGCAACACAGAGTAGGGTGGCCTGTCATGCACACGGCACCGATCAGAAGACAGCCACCACGGCTCCATCTTTCTGGTCAACGTACCCCCACACACTTCTGCTCTTGCCTCGAGAGAGCTGTTCCCACTTCCGTGCCATCCAGTCCACCTGCATCTGGCTGTCTTCTAGCTCATCACTGGCCACTTGCACCTGTGGCATCCAGGATGCACTCTGGAGGGTCCAGACCATGGTCCCAGCAGTGCCAAATATGGCAGAAGCATCTGATGTTCTGGACATCAGGAGTTCTCAGAGCATTCAGAGGTCTTACATCAGATGTCACTGGGACATCTAAACAGACCACTGGCCTTAGCTCTGCAGGTGCTCATTGACCTTCGTCCTCCCTGGCGTGTCTCTCAACAGCGGCATCTGCAGTCGACGCCCCCTAAGTCAGGTTGGTCCACACGATTGCAAGTCCTCTATTTAGGTCACCTGCAGGAAACTTCACCTACTTGAAAACTATTAACAATGAATTTTGGTCTTACAAAGATCAAGAATTACTCAACCAAAACAACAGGAATATTGCATTTCTAATAAAGCCCTGTGCAAACTTATGTACTTGAAGATTATGTGATTTAATAATAATAATAAAGGTCTCTGTCCATTGGCTCTTTATGGGCCAAGCATTACGCAAATACATTACATAAACCAGAGTACTTAATCCTCGTAACGAGCTTGAAGTAGGTGTTATCAAGAATGTTAAGGCTCAGTAAGATTAAGTGACTTGTCTGAAGTCACCCTGCTAATAAGAGCAGGACTGTCTAAGACAGTCCTGAGCTAGAAGACAGCCAGATGCAGGTGGACAGCAACACTGAGCACAGTCTGCCTGGCATTCGGACTTTCATTGAAAGTCTACGTACCTACTACTGTTTTTTGTTAAATTCATTCATGTATTTCTTTGCCAGCCTTTGCTATACATAGCAGGCCCTTCTGTTTAGGTCCTAAATATCTTCAGAATGAAGTCCGTGTTATTCTATTTCTTTCGACTCTCACTAGCACCTGGTCTGAAGTTGCTCCGATAGCACCGTCCCGAGAAATGTCACGTTACTGACACACGTGGTATCAAAGAATGCACAGCATATAAGCAGATCTGTATGTCTACAGAATTTCCTAATCTTTTCTTTTTTTTTTTTTTTTTTACCACAGAAGGCACAAAATGGTACATCAAAGATGATTTTTCAAATAAGGAAAGCAGCATTCAAACAAGTGTCTCTGTTGTGCCTTCTGGAAGAAGCATCTTTAATAAAAGTCATGAGTGACACAGACATGAGGAAGACTGGCTTCCGGCCTGCAGTAGTCACTGGAAAGCAGGGCAGATGCTACGCCCCATACTCACAAGTGCAGGAAGGCTGTCCTTTCTGTCCACCTTGTACCCAGTAGCTTGCACTGTGCCTCACCCCATGGCTGTGACACAAAAAATGTGTTGTTCAGTGCATTTTTTTTTTTTTTTTTTTTTTTTGAAAAATGTTAAGTTCCCACTGTGTGCCGGGTACTATACAAGATATTTTCACAAATGTGGCTTACATTACAGGGATCTCAGAATAACAGTAGGAAGTGTGTTTTAAGATCTCTACTAACAGACATGAAAACTGAGGCTTGAAGCAAAAGTTCCAAGAGAAGGCAGGCTGTGGTCAGTGCTGCCCTATCTGTGCCCTTGACCTGGGCATGGGACAAAGAGAGTATAGCTCACACTTGGCCAACTCCCTGCTCCCCACTGCCTCATTCTTGATCTGTAAAAATAAATCATCTGATCTTTGAGTAAGGACCCCGTGTGCTCTAAGTGTCCACAGGATGTACGGACAGCTGTGAGTTGGGCTTCTGGGCTGCAACACATCACTTCCCCTGATTCATCTGGGGTCACGGGTAGGAAGGAAGACACCAGCCATGCTTGTAGATTCTTACTTTCCAAGGAGTTTAACCCGCACTCCTCCGAGGCAGATCTTTAGGCCTTCCCAATTTAGACTGGGTTTTCTAGAAGGTTGGGTTCCTGTGCAGCAGCAAAGAGCAACCAGGAAGGAACTGCATCAGGAAAATGGCACATCCAAGGCTCAGAGCAGCTTCGGGAACAGGTATTGATCTGGCGGGAGGGCACAACAGAGATGGTGGCCTAAAGCCAGCTAATCCTTGACGTTCACAGGGCACACTGACACAAGAACATGATCTGAGCTTCCCGGTGCACCTCATGAGACTGAAATTCACCCTACTTTAAACATGAGGAAACTGGGGTCTAGACCATGGCAGTGGCTGGTCCAAGGTCCCACAGTCAGACGGGATTAAAGCCAGAATTCAATCCCAGACCTTCCATCTCCAAAGCCTATGTTGCTTCTGCCTGCCACATCATACCGGGCACAGACAGTGATCTTGGGCTAGCCATCCATCCACTCATGCATTTTGCAAGTTGTTACCAAGTGTAAAGTTGCAATGGAAGAGACGACACATACACTTCAACCGGGGGCCAATATATTACAGCAAGGTATCTTTGGAGGACCCAGGGTCTCAGGACCTGAGAATACCTTATTTACTTATTCTTGATTTATTATTTATTTTCCCCACCTTACACAGGTAAGTCTAAGAACCTTATCCATCTTTGCCCTGCGTCATTCGCAGGCACCTGGCATGGTGCCAGACTCTGCATCTGAGCAGAGACTGAGCACAGGGAGGGCATAAGTCTTCCAAAGGTCCACAGGGAGGGGCCCAGGGAGGCCAAGGCCCTGAGGTTAGATCCTGGGCGGCTGGTGATCATGGGAAGGACGGCACGAAGGCCCTGTGGCTCATGGAGTGACCAAGGGCGAGACAGTGCAAGATGACAGAGAAGACAGAGACAGGCCAGGGAGAACGCGGGGTTCGGGGTTAGAACAACTGGATTTCAAATCCCAGCCCTGCCACTTACTAGCTGTGTAACACCAGGATGATTCCCGAAGCTTCCAGGAGCCCTACCTTCCAGGTTCTCCGCAGATTAACTGAAATAATACAGGTGAAGCGCTTAGAAGGCGTGGCTTTGCAGGCCATGGAAAGATGAGAGCGTGGTCTCTGTCCACCAGGAGCTCGCAGCCGAGTGACGAGGACAGAGAGTAAAGGCCACGTCCGGCATTTCCTGACCTTTCTTCCCCCACACCAGTCACCCTGTGCCACATGCCTCCCTTTATCTCCTCACGACCCTCTGAAACAGAGACCTGAAGGATTCTGACTCGGGAGGAGGCACTGGAGACTCAGAGACGCAGGGTAAAGGCAGGCAGCTAGCTGGTGGCCACGCCAGGGTCCTGTCTGGCTCCCTTTGAGGCTGGTGTGCTCTCACTGGGACACACAGCCTCAAGAAGCTGGCAGGTAACCGGGAGTAGTCTGTTACTATAATACCATGCCCGGGAAGCACAGAGAAGCTTCCGTGTCGGCCTTTGTACAGGAGGTGGCATTTCACCCGGTCCTTAAAGGATTCAGCCCCGACCAGACAGAAGAGGCCAGGAGGGCCATGTCACAGACAAAAGCACAAAGTGGGTTCTGGGAAAGGCGACAAGCCCACTGACCTGGGATCAGAGGAGTGGGGCGGGCGGGGGCAGGGGCGGGCCGGTGGAAGAGTCTGGGAGGAGCAGATTGCCAAGGCCTCACCCACCAGACCCAGAAGCCTACAGGCAGCTGGGAGCCAGCCATCATTCTTGAGCAGTGGGGGAGTGACACGACGAGCTTTGTTTCTGAGGAACTGGATGAGAACAGGGAGTTCTTGACTTATGCAACACCTGAAGAAAATGCTGCCTGACTTACAAACTGTCACCGGGTTTTAATAGAAGGCGTTATTCATACTCTTTGTATCAACAGTCTTTCAGGGCCCTGTGCTGGGGCCTATTTTAGGAACTCACAGCTCTAGAAATGTTACATCAAAAAGTTGACACGTCACACTCCCAGCTGCCAAGGGAGCGCCAGACCCCAGGTCCAGGAGGTGTCAGGGTGTCCCTGCCCCCTCCTCCCCTCCCCGAGGCGCAGCCATTACCAGTGGAACCATGCCGGCAAGGCCTGCTCCTGTCTCCCCCGGCACCAGGGCGTGATCTCCTCTTCATCATTCTCTCTCAGCCCCAGTTTCCCTCTGCCCTGGGGTCCCCACCGTAGTGACACTCAGGAAAGCCTGCCTCCAGGAGGCAGGCAGCTGTGGCCTCTGGGGGAGGGGGGCAGCACAGGTCAGTGGGTTGCCATGACAACACCACAGGCCCTGCCCCAGGGGCCGCTGGGTTCCAGGAAGGGGCCCCTGCCCTGCCTCCAGGGGGCCACCCCACTCTGCCCCTGTCTGTATTCCTTCCCTTGCTCACCAAACATTGCTTTAGCACCAACTATTTGCCTGGCACTGAGGTAGGTTCTCGTACTGGACACCACAGACAAGGTCCCTGCTCTCAGGGAGCTCGGATTCTGTGGTGGTGATGCCCAGAAACAAGCATGCACGATGACTTCAGAACACAAGGAGGGTTAGGAAGAAAATGAAGCCCCAGAATGAGATAAAGAGAGATGGGGGAGCTGTTTGAGGTAGCAGGACACTGAGGGCCTCTTGGAGGAGGCGATGTTGGGGCAGGGGCACAGACCTGAGGAGGGATGGGCCTGAAAACCAGTGTGGCGCGGAGAGGACCGGTGAGAGCAGTAGGAAACGAAATCAGAGGTAGGAAAGGCCGAATGCATGTAGGCACTTGCTGGCCCTAGGAAGAACCCCACATTTACCCCACACGAGCTAAGAAGCTGTTGGAGGGCCCAAAGCAGGTGATGTGAGCTGCACAGGCTCAGAAAGTATAGCCTGCTAGGGGCCGTACACACATCCACCCCACGGCCTGTTGGTGAAGCATCTGTGGGGCACCGCGTGCCAGGCGCTCTGCGACACGGGAGGGGCAGCGTGGCAAACCAGGCAGGCACCGCTTCTGCCTTCAGGGAAGGTTAGAGTTTAGCATGAGAGTCAGCTGTTGGATAATAGAGATGGGGTTCCTGAGAGAGCCGCGGAAGAGAAAAGAAAAGGGAGTCTGACCTTATGTGTGAGTCAGGGAAGCTTCTCGGAGGAGGTGGCATTAAACCGACAGCTGAAGACTCCGAAGGCATCTTGTTGCCACCCCAGGTCAACAGCGAGGGAGGAGTGTTTCTGGCAGAAGGAACGTCATGTGAAAAGGGTCTACAACCAAGCTACCCAGGTGCCCCAAATAAGTAAATCTCTAAAAAACAAAACCAGAAGCCATTCTGTGGGCAGCTCCACTGGGTGCTACTGAACACAACCTCAGAGGGCAGAGAAAGGGAAGCAGGAGACCACATGATTATTATCCAAACTTTGGAGATTGCTTTTGCCAGGACCACATATGCAAGCTAGTCCCAGGCAAACTGACACTTAATGGCCCCCAGGTAGGTCGTCACTGCAAGAGCCTCATGAATTTAGAGTGGCTTAGGACAGAGGCAGCAAGATGAGAAAAGATAAGAACTCTGCCCTCTTTCCATCTAACGGGATCCACTACTCTAGCTGGTCCAAGACACAGGTGTCCCCATGTCCCCACAGCTCTTCCTCACCTGCTGGGGTCTCAAGCACAGTGTGAGGAAGTGAATCTGAGGTGACAGTAATGACACGTCCTGGAATGTGCTGCCCACTATCTTCACCACCAGCAGCATGGTAGCTTCCTGTTAGAGCATCGGCGCTGGGCTCCTAGTCATTTACGGGGATGATCTCAAACAGTGCAGATGGGGAAGGTACAGGTTACACAGACGCATGGCCAGGACAGAGAGGAGTGTGAATGGCTTGGTGCCATTATCCCCACACCCCGGGCTTCAGGATGTGTCCACTGTGTCCTCTTTGTCCCTGTAGCTGATGGGTACCCATCGCACACAGAGGCCAGGGTGCTCAGAAACACCAGTCCACTTAGTATCCCCTCAACACTCAGTGGCCTGGGCCTGGCTCTCTGCGAAGATGGGAGAGGACTTGCTTCCTCCTTCAATTCAACCCTTTACTGGGAGAGATTCCTAATTCACAACCCCACTCACTCTCCTAGCAGTACTTGCTAAAGAACACCCTCCCCAGTTTTCCTCTTTACTTTTCTTTTCTTTAAAAATCTGAGCAGTGGCAGGGGAGGGGGGCACCTGGGTGGCTCCGTCAGTCACAACAAGACTGGTCACCACCTCAGGGTCCAGAGATCAAGGCCCCACGTCAGGCTCCCCGCTCATGCAGAGTCTGCTTGGCATTCTTTTCTCCTTCGCCCTCTGCCCCTCCCCATGCTCGCTCGCTCTCTCTTCTCTCAAAATCAATCCATCCATCCATCAATCAAATCTTTAAAAAAAATCTGAGCCATGTTTTCACGTCTTTCCCAATTCTAGTATTTTCCTTTAAAAAATAATGTACACCCCCCCGCCAACTCCCACTGTAGGTATGTCTCAGTTTCCAGTTCAGCCAAATAATTCCTGCTTCAGAAGGCTGCCCTGAGACTCCTCGGATGTGGACAATGGATGAGAGTCTCTGAGGAAGGCGGCCGTGCTGACGGCACACCAGGCCTTCTTACTTCCGCCGCAGGCTGTGCCACTCTTCCTCAACCCCCTCAGCCTCAGTGCTCTCTCATCTGCCCAAACCACTCACTCTGTTTTTCTAGGGGCCTCTCCACACTCCCCGAGTTCACCTGCTGGCTGTGCTGTCCCCCCATCCATACCCTGGGGAGCCTCTCCTGCAGGTCTGGAAATGACCAAGCATCAAGGCTTGAGCCCCCTTATGGCCGACGGCAGCAAGGAAGCCCCTCCTGTCAGCGGGGGGATCCGATACAGAGAAAAGGACAAGGAGGCCTGACTGCTGAGCCTCGCTGTCTCACTGCTTTGTGAACGTGACCACGTTCTTACCCCTTTCTGAGCCTCAGTTTCTCTCTCTGTTACAGTTACAGTAACTACCACTGTGCGAACCGCCATTTTGTACCACTGAGCGAAACTGCTCCATACCTCGTCTTGTAATTACTTCATATACAGGAATTATCAACTCCTTTCATAGATGGGGGGAGCAGGGCCCAGAGAGAAAGGCCTGGATGAAAAGAGCTGAGGCCTCTGCCTTCTTTTTGGCTAATGGAATTCCCTCTCCCGGCTGTTCCGTGTGCCCCGTGTCCTGTCAGGTCTTCCTCATCGGCCGGGGTCTCAACCACCGCAGAAGGCAGGGGAGCCCAAGGCGACACTAATGCCATCTCCTGGAATGTGACCTCCCCATGCAAGCACCGTATCTTCATGAACGTCGTGGCAATGACTTGTCCCAAATCACACAGCCGGTAAGCGGCCAAGCCAGGGTTTGAACCCAAATCTAACCTAACCATTCACTTTTTTTTTTTTTTTTTGCTTCAATTATCATTTGAAAATTACTTATTGAGCAACTACTCTCAGACACTATCCTGGGCTCTGAAGATACAACAGTAAACCAAAACCACAAAGTCACTCTTCACACGCAAGCAACAAAAATAGAACTTAAAAGTATCCACCGATGAAAGAATAATTTTAAAGAATGACAGTTTGACTCAAAACACATCAGCGGTTACACCTAACCATTACCTTATACTACAAAACCCGTAATTATATATGCCTTAAGGTCTCACTGTGAGTACCCAGCTGTGTCTGACGTACTGCCAAGTACTCATCAGGGGCTCAATAAAGTTAAGCCCTTTCTCATTTTGGAAAACTCAGTACAGAAAACTCAAAAGCGGTCACAGAGACGATGGAGGTGTCCTTATTGGTAACAGACAAGAATTAACAAGGAAACCCCAAAGTGCCCCAGTGCTGTTAGCTCGCAGATCACACAGACTCACCAACATCCCTGGAGACTAGAAAAAATGAAAGCTAAGGTGTTCAGTGCCATCTCCTGTCAAAGACACATTCCATGTAAAAGCAGATCTCTGCTCTGGAAATGTCCCTGGGAACAGCAGAGTTAACGTACAATCTTGCCTGAGTATGCTGGGCAAATTTCACTTCCCCTCCACCTAATGCGGGCAGACTTTTCTTTCGTTTCTATTTCTATGATTACAACATTACTAAAAACATATAAAAGTCTGGAGAAAGGTTCCTGGGGCTGAGGCTCCTCACTAGGCATGGCATCTGATGGTATCTGATTTCTGACATCACTGCCTTTTCTTTTTTTTTTTTTAATTCTTTTTTTTTTTTTAAGATTTTATTTGACAGACAGAGATCACAAGTAGGCAGAGAGGCAGGCAGAGGGGGCGGGGCGGAGGAAGCAGGCTCCCTGCTGAGCAGAGAGCCTGATGCAGGGCTCGATCCCAGGACCCTGAGATCATGACCTGAGCCAAAGGCAGAGGCTTAACCCACTGAGCCACCCAGGCGCCCCCATCACTGCCTTTTCTAGTCTGGGGGTTTGCTTTGCCTCGTCTGCATTTCTTCTCACTCCCTCTCTGAGGGGATGGGGCTTCGCCCCGGAACCTCAGGAGCTCACCACTCCTGACGGCAAGACCCAAACAGACTTCAAACGAGTCTGAACCTTCCCGAAACATCCTTCTAACAGGCCAAATGCTTTTTTTCACTCCTGTATTTTAAACTGTATTTTAAATTGTTGAAAGGAGAAACCTATTCACCCACAATCCTGCCCCTCTCACATGTGACTACTTGTCCTTTTCCTGGTGTTGCCGCAACTACAGCAGTCTTGGGCACACAGATGACCTACATCCCCAGGGACCAGTTGGACATGCTGCTTCCATTCATTTTCCCTTAACATTCCATCATGCAGATTTTTCCTGTTTCCCTACAGCCCTCGTATTGATCACTCATTGATGCCCAGTGTTCCCACAAGCTCATATTCCTATTTTTATAACGTCTTAATGAATTTGGTACATATTTTTTCTCTTTTGAATTATTTCCCGAGAGTCAACTAGGAGAAAGAAAAACAAATGCATGGGCTTAGGAACGAGCCAGGAATGAGTGGCCTGAAATCCAGCCTTCACACTTTGGGCAAAAAGTCTCTAAACCTCAGTGTCCCCTTGTGTAAAACGGGGGGAACGATAATCGGCCAACCTTATCTTAGTGGTGGGAGGTGTGGAAAGCTCTTATCATAGCGCCTGTTCTAGAACCATGGAACCACCACGATTCCCGAGGCCCTGTCTATGCCAGAGACATTTTGTGTGTTTTCACGACACGGTAGGCGTTAAGCACACAGCCTGTGGACCTCAACTCCCAGGTTCAAGTCTAATTGCCTTGCCGTGTGACCTGGGGTGAGGGACTCAACCTCCTCAAGCTTCATTTTGTTGTTTTTAATCTGCAAAAGGGGGGTAGTCCTAACAACACCTCATGGAGTTTCTATGAGACTCAGTGAACAACACACAGAGAATGTTCACATGATAAGCACCACGAAAGTCTTAGCTGTTATAATTTTTGCATTATGCCAACCCCCATGGCACACGACAGTGGTCCCTTCTGTGAGCATTCTTTCCATTTGATTCTTAGATCTTTGGTGCAGTGAAGACCTTTGGAGGACACTAATTCTACTGTCCGCCCTCCCCACCCCCGGAAAAGTCACTAAGTTCTGCAACC
This sequence comes from Mustela putorius furo, assembly GCF_011764305.1. Taxonomy (NCBI): domain Eukaryota; kingdom Metazoa; phylum Chordata; class Mammalia; order Carnivora; family Mustelidae; genus Mustela; species Mustela putorius. Next base: position 215,401 of record NW_025421481.1, read on the forward strand.
CTAGGCACATTATTAACCTCATGAGTTAACCTCATGAGCCTCAATTCCTTCCTATATATAAATAAGAAACGGGGTACCTGGGTGGCTCAGGTTATGATCTCAGGATCCTGGGATCAAGGAAGGCCTGCATCGGGCTTCCTGTTCTGCAGGAAGCCTGCTTCTCCTTCTCCCACTCCCCCTGCTCGTGTTCCCTCTCTCTCTGTGTTACTGTCAAATAAGTAAATAAAATCTTTATAAATAAATAAGAAACTACCCCCATGAAGTTACTAGGAGGATTAGGACAAATATAAGCTCCTTAAGAGCGGACTGCACCGTACTCACCCCACTGTTGCCTGCAGTCAGGACGGAGCTGGGCATAGAACTGCAGGTCAGTGAGGAGAGGAAGGAGGAAAGGGAGGAAGCAGCACCAGCATCCGTGCCTGGCACCACGCAGGGGCCCCGAAGAGGGCCAGCTCAGCCAGAGTTCATCAAGTACTCATCTGCATGGAGCTACGAGCCAGCCTTGCTAGAAAGCAAGCAGAGAGATGCGGCGTTCTTCATAATATGAAAGATGGGGTTGACTTTATTTTTTTTTAAGATTTTATTTGAGAGAGAGAGAGCATGAGTGGGACGGGGGGTAGTTAATCTGCATCATGTTCTCTTAACCCTGGAAAGTACGGGATAGATGTTTTCACAATGAAGAAAACTGAAAGCTTCAGAAGGAGAGGGAGAAGCAGACTCCCAACTGAGCACAGAACCTGACACGGGGCTTGATCCCAGGACCCCGACCGAGATCATGACTGGAGCCAAAGGCAGATGCTTAACTGACTGAGCCACCCAGGCGTCCCACATTGACTTATATCTTAAGTAAACATTTACTGAGCACTGACTTGTGCAAGACACGGTGGGCAAAATGCTTGGTCCTGGGCTAAGCCCAGATAGGGACGACACGGGGGGAATCTTGGGAAACAAAGAAAGAAGCGTCAAGTAAACGTGTAAAAATGAGGCTGGAAAAATGTGTGCACTTCTGCACACGTGGGTAATTCCCCCGTGAGGCACGGTTACGACAGTTCTTTGTGTAAGGGAAACCGCCATCTCTTTCCTTACGACCCGATGTTTTCGAGGGGGACAGCAATGGCCCGGTTTAAAGGAAGCAACATCGGTTTTGGTGCCATAGCTGACCTCAGGGTGGACAGTCTCGCTACATGAGCCATTGCGTGTGACTGAGCCCACTGAGGGGTGGTTTCACTAAGAATGAACTGGGGAAGGGCTTCTGGGTGGCTCAGTCGGTTAAGCATCTGCCTTTGGCTCAGGTCATGCTTTCAGGGTCCTGGGATCAAGGTCCACATCGAGTTTCACATCGGGCTCCCTGCTCAGCCAGGAGCCTGCTTCTCCCTCTCTGTCTGCTGCTCCCCCTTGTGTGTTCTCTCTCTTTCTCTCTCTCAGATAAATAAAATCTTGAAGGAGGAGGAGGAAGAGAAAGAAGGAAGAGAAGAAACTGGGAAAGATCCTGCCTATAGGTTTACAAGGTCATGTATTGAAAAGACTGAACACAGTGAAAGTGTTGTATAAAATTTTGTTTTCTTCTCCTATGCCATCCTCGTGGAGAGGGGAGAGAAGACAGGTCTTGGAAGCTATTAGGGGAAAACGAGAATCACATGGAAACTCAAAGCACCTTTTGTTTATTGAGTTTTTATGACATGCCAAGGCCCTGTGCTGACCTTTTACACACTTTATTTCATTTAGTCCTCACAATATCCTATGAGGTGGGGACTACACATGGTCCCACTTTACTGGCAAGCAAACTGAGGCTCAGAGAGCTTACCTCACTTGATGAGTTCATACATCCCAGCTCATGGAAAAACCAATTCTCATCAAGCCTTTGGGATTCCAGAGGCAGAGCTGTTAATGATTGGGTCGATGACTGTAAACTCCCCACACGGACGATTATACCCGTGATTGCAAACTGTAACACGCTATGCAAATGGAAGGCACTGTTTTATTTGAACAGCAAACTTTCAATGTTGAACCTATTATAAGGAAAATCATGCCTATAAGTAAGTAGCTATGAAGCCCTGATGGTGCGTATAGGATGTCAAATTTGCCAAAGTAACTGGCCAGCGGGGTTCCCTTCCGAATGGTGGGGCCAGGTTGAGTTTGGAAGCTGGGGAAATGATTTGAGACGAAGGTACACACTGCACCAAGGCATCCCCGCAGGAAGGAACGTCCATGGGCGTCCTCAGTCAGCCTATTGCCAAAGTGACATTGAGGTCCCCATGGCAGCCAGACACCCGCTGCCCCCGGGACACTGAGCTCCCAAGAACCGCAGTGTGAGCTGCCTTCCCCCACCTTCCCCACCATCAAGGATCAGGGATGACTTGACCTCCTGAACTTCTTTAGGTAGGAAGTAGGGGAGGTGAACTAGCATGGACCTCTCTTGGGTTTTCCTTCTAACTCTAGGTTTGGGGAGGCAAGGAGGCAGCCTGGTTTCAAAATCAGAATAATCTGTGTTCCAAACCGAATTTGACATCATATATTTGGCCTGGGCACGGTAACTTGGCTCTCTGAATCTCAGCTTCCTCGCTTGCAAAACGGGGACAATGATACCCAAGGCCCAGAACAAGAATGAAACGAGGTAGCACGCATGAGCAGTTAGCACAGAGCCTGGAAGACATGGTACAGTTTATTAATCTGCTACCCAGTTTCAAAGAAAGGGATCATTTTATTAAGAAAGTAAATAACCAGTTTGAAAATAACTCACTCAGTCAGCCTGACGTCAATTACCCAAAGTGATTTCAATGTCGTTTCCTTCTTCCTCCCATTCTTTGCTTCTCAAAAATGATCTATGTGTCAACGGATAGTCTCCAGGTACTATCTATAATCATACAACTTTCATGGGACTGCTTGTTTGTTTTCTAATCTCTCGAGATCATGAAAACCTTTGCACAAAACCCAGACCCACAGGAAGTCCCTTTTCTAGGTTGCTCTTCTCTTGGATCCCTCTGCAGCCCTCTGGGCCCCGCTTCAAGCTTTCTCGGCAGGGCTCCAGGTGAGGCTTGCACCTGTCGTGGGGTGTGAGTCTGGGTGGGCAGCTCTCCCTGCTCCCAGCACCACCTCGGCTGTGCCCAGTGGGGTAGCCGAGGGTGCCCTACCACCTGGGCACCCTGAGGAAACCCCAGTGAAGCAGAGAAATAATTCATTCTTCTAATCACAGCAAAGTTTTCAAACTTGAAAACAGAGCCTTGATTAGGAGAAAAGCTGTGTTGTTGTTTTGGGTTTTTTTTCCTAAAGGCCTGGCATTTCTGAAAAGTTCCCCTATTCTACCCAAACCACAGCAACCTCAAAAACTCTGCCCACTGCATTGAAAGTAAAAGTTCGTGGGGGACCATAACCTCTCTCACAATAACCGCTCAATCTTCTTTCCAATGCTTGAGAGTTTCAACGATTTAACTGAGGGCCTCTAGCCCTCTGGGATCTCTCTTCCATGTAGACTCCCAGGGCTTTCTCAGCCAGCATTATTTATTTTGTATGAGGTCAAATAATGCTCTTATAGAGAATCTACTTCTCTTTCATAAAAGGATCATCAAGTAGAAGAAATTAAACTCCTAGAAACAGAGATCATTTTCGTAGTCACAGAAGGATGACACAAAACTCTTTGGTTTTCTTTTGGATGGAACAAAAAATGGACACATACTAATTCCCAATTCCTCCCCCACTCTACACTTATTATCAGCAGTGGAATGGAACCCTGCCAAGAAAACATGACAAAATATTTAAAGTTATTGATATCACATCATAATTAAGTTTGGGAGTGTGCCCTGGTCTCAATTCTGGAACTTTATAAAATCCTAAAAACTTCACTAAGATCCCAGCCTACCCATGAGCCTTTGGAATCAGGACACAAATTAGAAATCCATTACGTCCCCCATGAACACCCCAAACCTAGCCTAATCATTCTGAAAAAGAGGACGTGGGACTCAAAAAAATTGCCCGTGCTCATCTTTTAAAAATCATACGTTCAATAACTGTAACGTTCCAAGAAATACCTCTTTCTTTAAAAGTCTAATAATAGCAGGAAATGATTTCGCAGCCATCACAAGGTTCAAAACAAACGAGGGGCACCTGGGTGGCTCAGTTGTTAGGCGTCTGCCTTCGGCTCAGGTCATGATCCCGGGGTCCTGGGATCCAGCTCCACATTGGGCTCCCTGCTCAACAGAGAGCCTGCTTCTCCCTCTCCCACTCCCCTTACTTGTGCTCCCTCTCTCACTGTCTCTCTCTGTCAAATAAATAAATAAAATGTTTAAAAACAAAAACAAAAGCAAAAAAACCACGCTGCCGTAATTTTCTTCACGAAACGCATCCACGCCTCAAAAATTAGATGCTGCTGGTGTAAATCAGCAATCGCTCGTCACTCTCCAGATTCTTCAAATGACCATTTAAAATCTAGTTCAAGAGGAGTTCACTTGTGTCGAGGGGATGCACTTTCGCCAACAAGACGGAGTCAGGGGATCAGCGCTTCTGAAGCGGTGGTTCTCCGCTTCAGAATAAATAAAAATAAAAATCTGCCACGTTCGTCCAACCCATTTAGGCTGCGTCTGAACAACACTGACGTTTAGCACAACGAAAGCACACAGGACACAAAGTGCGAACAGACCTTCCCTGAGCTGCAGCCCTTTCAAAGGCTTTTCTTGTTATCCCTCTAAATTAAACAAGACCCTAATGGAGATGAAAACCCACCACGCCCAGGTTCATCTGTCTACTGATAATTATTGATTGCTCAGGGGCAGATCACACTTTTATGTTTCACTGGGGATTAAGCACCCTCAAAAGTGGAAACTACATACATATTTGGAAGTTACTCTGCTCTAAGGATCCGATCTAACACAACAAACAAAAACCAGATAGTCTGCTGGTAAGACTGGTAAGTCTGCTGGCAATCCAGTCCTGTTCACCTATGTCTGGGTCATAGTCAACTGAACACCTAGTGGCCGAGTTTCATTCTTTTCTGCCTTTTATGATCTCTCGCTTTCCCTTTAAAAAAAGTGGTTCACATTTCAGAAAATTTACAAATCACAACATAGATTTTAAAAACTCACGATAAAGGCAGAGACAGACAGGCAAACATTTTGCCCCTTGCATGAAAAAAGTATGCAAGAAAGGCAAAAGGAGGAAACTCTTTCTGTGTATCTTGTTCAACTGAGTTTCAGAGACTGGCTCGTTTGAAACAGAATTTACCACTTCCTGAAGATCAAGTGTAAAATGGTTGTCTTTATTTTTTTTTTATAATTTTTGTGGGGTTTTTAAAAAGATTTTTATTTATTTATTTGACAGAGATCACAAGTAGGCAGAGAGGCAAGCAGAGAGAGAGAGAGAGATTGGAGGAAGCAGGCTCCCCGCTGAGCAGAGAGCCCATTGTGGGGCTTAATCCCAGAACCCCGGGATCATGACCTGAGCCAAAGGCAGAGGCTTTAACCCACTGAGCCACTCAGGACCCCAAAATGTTTGTCTTTAAAACGGTGATGCCTACAAGCAGAACGGGGGTGGGGGGCAGGGACAGAGAACGTAGGCCTTCCTATTCCAGGATGGGAAGGGTCTTGGGAGTTGTGGGGGGGGGGGCTCCGGCAGGGGGGCAGAACGTAGGTCTACTCTGAGGGCCCCATGGAACTTCCTTCCAGGGTGCACATTCCAGCGAACATGTGTTCTCTCTGCCAAGACACATTTCCTACTTCCTTTAACAAGCTGGACAACACAAGGATGAAATCGTGGCCAACGGCAGCATTTAAGATGCCTTTTACATGGAAAGGTAGGGAAGCGAGGATGAAATTAATCCCTCCTTCTAAACTTGAGAAGAGTGATTTATCTGGACATTAGAGTCAAGGTCGTATCTACACAGTAACAGAAAACATCTAGCTATGCTGAAACAGTCCACGTTTGTTTCAGGAGTCTTATCCCCTTTTCCCAACTAGACACACAGAAGTGGGCGTAGGAAGACCAGATAAATATTTTTAAGAATGCTATCTGCCACTTACTGAGCAATTTCTAGAAGCCAGGCTTAACTTAACACGTGTTAAGTTTCTCATTATATTCCCTTAACCCTGAGACGTACGGCGTAGATGATTTCACAAAGAAGAAAACGGAAAGCTTCAGGAAGTTGGGTCATTTGCCGTGGGTCACACAGCTAGAAAGCAAATGAGCTGAGACTTAAACCTTGGTCTGTGTGATGGTAAAGCTTACGTTCTTGTCATTGTCAGACCACATTCGCCTCCAGTCACAGGTTACTGCATGTCTGTGAATGACTTCTCTCTGCAATACACTGTTGGATAAGTCACCTGAAGACTACGTTTATTCACACATGACCTAATGGCTGTTCCCTCTTTAGTTTAATCTTATGGAGGTACGTCGGCATGTGAGCAGGAAGGAAGCTGTGACATTCTCAGGGACAAAGCAAATGTTAAGTTCAAATGAATCCCAAAGACTAAAGTACATTTCACCTCTGTAGTAAAGAAATGAATGCTTTATCTCCCTATTTTTGCCAACAATAGTTAAAAGAAATTTGCCTCCAGTCTAATGGACGACACTGCCACTTTCATATAGGGACAAAAATAACAAGTCCTTCGCTTTCACTAAAATGATACATGCCTTATTGGACATCCTTTCCAACACAACCCTCTCCCTCACTAGCAGAAGGAGGGGGAGGAAGGAGAGGGGAGGAAGGAAGAGGAGGAGAAGGGGGAGCACGAGACGGAAGGGAAGGAGGAGCGGGAGGAGGAGGAACAAGAAGAAAAGGTCATCAGTATAGCCTTGTGACTAAGAGTGAGGACCACACGCAGGTTAGGCCACCTACTCCCTTCATGGGTACTCTTTTTGCCCCAGAAATCACTGCATAGAATGGAGTAGATCATAATAGTACCCATGACATATATTTTAAAATGCGGCCAAAAATGCATTTACTTTTTTCAACTAATAATGCATTTAAAGCACTTAGTTCATGCCTGGCACGTGAAAGGCACGTAACAAAGTTTAAACACCCAAGTGCAAAGCTAGAGCCGGCGCTTGCACGCTGCATCAGTGAAAGTCAGGCACACACAGCAGACATTGCTTCCGGTGCAATCACAGTCTGTCTCACCAGCCCAGCTTCTGATGCTCAGAAACTCACTCAACACTTGACAGCTCCTAGCTTTAAATTTTGTCTCTTGCTTGCTGGTTTCCCCATTTACACCGTGAATGACAACAGTTCCTTCTATATATATAGGGTTGTTGGGAGCACTCGCCAGCCAATGCATTTAAATAAAAATGCTTAGTAGCACAGTAGAGATATGTACTGACGGTTACGTATGGCCATTTTCACATTTTATACAAGGGCCCTTTCAGATGCTTGGATCAGTTCCATTAGAACACTGGGGCTCATTAAAGTAAGCTTCTAGATCAAGGGCATCCAGCTTTATGGGGCACCCAGAAGGTAGAAACTTTCTGATCACCATGCTCTACCTTCTTCACTCCAGGGAGTGGTTTTTCTCCTTAGAGTGCTTATCACACACTGAAATTACCTATTTTGTGTGTTTGTGTATGTTACCTTGTTTGTCTGTCTAGAATTTATGCTTCAGAAGAGCACTGCTGGCATTTTTGTAAGCCTGGCATCCAGGAGAGTGCCTGGCACACCGGATACATGTAGTTTTCTTGAATGAATAAAGCAAGCTAAAATGTGTCCAAAATCATCATTCAACCACAATGATACATGGCTTTCCATCACAGCCATCCATTAAAAGCCTCTCCAAATGAAGAGTCACATGACTCCTTCAGAGACGTTTTCTCTGGGAGCCAAGACTAAAACTTTCCATGATTCTCCGCTTTCATCCACTTCTCTCCAAGTGGAATTCAAATCCATCTCAAGGCCAGAGGCGTCACCAAGGCCTGCCAGGCTAGCATTCTAGCGGGACCCATAGGAGGGGGACTGGCTGTGGCGAGGGGCAGGCTTTCCCAGTCTGGTCTCATAGGAGCTGTGACCCCACACAAGTTCTAGACCCTCTTTCATCCCACAAAAGGGATGCCGCGGAATTATGGTCAGGTTTACTCGACTCGTGTGTGAAAATGTGCCTGTGACGGGGCTGACCCATAGTGGGTTCGACAAGAAAGCACATCCTTTCCTTCAGGCTCCAAGGAGCACCTATTCCTATGTCCCCTGGCCACTCACAGCTCTCAGGGTGTCCACGCCTTCCCTTCTCAAATGCACTGCATTTGACAGCAGAGACTGTGACCTTGTCCCTCCTGCTACCCAGCAGGTGCTCAGCGAGTGAGACTGAACAAAACCTCCAATAAACTCACGAGAATTATTTCCTTTTACTTTTACCTGATGCTTCCAAATCATCTGTTTGAGTTCACTCTCTCTCCCCTAGCCTTAATTAAAACTGCACAGATATCTCAAATAGAGTGGAAGGGGCAAAACCAACATTAGATGTTTCCTGCACCTTTTCCACCCCGCAGAGCCCTGGAGGGGTGGCTGAAGGAAGTCCCAAGTGACATGCAGAACACATGGGGTTGGCCCTCAGGGGCCTGTGCAAGTGGAGACCTGCCTGTCCGACACCCCCGCCCCCATGCTGCGATTTCACCATTATATGCCTTCTCAGCCTTTTGGGTGCAGACACCAAGGCAAACACACACACGTCAACTTGACTTAGAAGCACCACCTTACGGCATTAGAAATGGAAGAGAAACCCTGTGCTTGGTGCAGGCCACAATTATATCCCTCTCTTGGGGTGCTTTTGAGGATCAATGTCTGGAAAACGGCTTTACAAAGTATGGTAGATTCCACATACATAAAACGAGCAGGTAACCATACGGAAAATTTTAGGTGGGCCCTAGCGCTTTACATTGAGTCCATTCAACTATAAATGAGGTAACAGAGCGTCAGGGAGAAGGGAAGGGCTCCTCTGCTCGAATTATCACCAGGAGGGGTGGCTGTGTGAGAAGACCCTCTCCCCCTTCTAAAAGCAAGGGAGAAGGGGAGTCTGGCTTTCCTTTGATTGCAACATTTCCCTTCTTTGGCCAGTGTGTATCCGTCTCCCACACAAATGAGGGTCTGTGATGCTGGCTTCATCCTCCAGATGCATTTCAGCGTTTCCTAAACTGATGCGGGTATAGCCCCATAAAATTCCTGTCTTCAGAAATGCACCTTAGCTATAGTTAAGAAAGGAAATTATAGACCTTTAAAAAGTGGTTATCCAAGGTCCTTGACTCTTAAAATCCTAGTAGTTGGCTCACCGAAACATTTTAGTGTATCATTAGTGTGGGAAGAGAGGCACTAATTGTACAGTGGGTCACAGTTCAGATGGTGGTTACCGGCTCCTATTTGCTTCCTGGGTTCTACAAGTAAAGAGGTTTCCTGGATTCTATCATAAAGAAGTTTGTATCTACTCTATCAGAAAATCCCAGACTATAAGCTGCCTAAGGTTTTATTAGATTTTCAAATGAAAATCTGACAAAGCTCTATAAGATTTACCTAAAGTAACATTTATAAGCGGCTGAGTTGGAATTATAACTCAGAGCTTTCCCACTGTGCAAAGGAGGGAAAAAAAAAAAAAAACTGGACAGGATCTCCCTGCTCCCATACCAACACCAGCACCACCACCCTCTGATTTCAGACCAGGAGCCTCCTCCTCTTCTCTTTCCCGCCTTATCCCATTCCCTCACCCTTTTAAGAATGATTTTGAGAAGGAGTGACGAGAAATTCCTCCTGGGTGACCTACAGGGCATGAGGGGGAAAAAAGCCTGAACCTCTCATGTTGATGAGCTTGTGGCTCCTGTGGGAGGCGGGCGCACTGCCCAGCTGGCGCCTAACCTGGGGATGGGGAGTGAGGCTGCAGGAGAACCTGGAGAAGAGGTGTGGGAGGAAGGGCTCACAGGTGGGCAGAGAAAAGGTGTAGCTGCCGGGAGGGAAATTAGAGACCTCGGCGCCTCTGGGGAGCAGGTCAGCCCAGCTCTCACGCAGCAGCGGGAAGGCCCCGAGTAAACTCCTCTCTCCAACTCGCACTGGGTCCTTTGTTGTCGGCCTGTGCCTCTGGCTCCCGCTCATGCCCTCCGGTCCCCCGCCCCCCATGAAGTCACCCCAACTGCACTCATAATATTTTGCTTTGCGCCGGGTCTGTTTTCCACCACCAACTTCCAGCGGTCACCATGGCGACGCGCCCGGGCGGGGGGAGGGCGCCGCTAAGGCAATCCTAGGGCCTAGCGGCCCCGCGGCCCGACAAACTTTTCCGGGTCTCCCGATCCTGCAGGCCGGGTGGAAAAGCGCGCTGTCACCGCCGCCGCGCGGAGTCGCTTGCGGGGCTTCGCGGACCTGTCCTGAGCACCGCGTCCGCGTCGGCGAGGGCCGCAGCCACCGGCCTGGGGACCCTAGGACCACGCGGCTCTCACTTGACCCTGCTGCTAAACTCACAGACGCCGGCGCTTGGCAGGTGGCGAGGGTGGGGGCGCTCATGCCCCCCAACCCGCCGGCCACACACACACACACACACACACACACACACGCCCGGAGAGGGAGAGGACAGCCTGATGTGGGCGCAGGAGCGAAGGGCAGACCCCAGCCCTCTGCTCCCTCGAGCCGGCAGACCGGTTCCCCCCCGCGGGAGAAGGCTACTCCTTGCCTAGGGCCATGGCCAGGAGAGCATGGAGGAGGCCCGGGCCCTGTTCCCACCCGGGCGCTCTCCGTCCCGGGGTCCCCAAGCCAGGGCCACTGACTATCTGTCCGCACCTGGGGGCCCATGGGGCCAGGTCAGGCCTTGTGCTGAGCCAGGGCCCGTAGGCCGTGCCTCTCCGCCGCTGTGGCCCGTGGTGCTCAAATCCGGCTCCAGGGGTACTTCGGCCTCCCCAGCTCTGGATTCTGGACCTCCGGGCAGAAAGTGGTCGAGGCAGAAATTTCCAATTCGGGCTGGGCAGTGCCCCTCTCTAACGTGCCATCCCGTTTAACAAGAAACGACCCCTCTGTTGCGTAGCCGACCAACCCCGCCCCGGCCCACTTGGCACAAGTTCTCCGTGGCCTAAAATTCTACCTGCTTTTCTCCCTCGTTCTCGAATTTTCGGCTTGAGTCACCGAGCAACGCTCGCCTGGACAGGGCGGCCCGGCTCGGACCCACAGGGCCAGGCTCGCGTGGCCGCCGCGGTCGGCTCTCGAGGCGAAGGCGGGCCGGGCGGCCGGGTGCCGGCGGGCGAGCGGCGTGGGGCGGCCGCGTGGGGCCGACGCGCAGGCCGGGAGCGGCGTGCGCACGCCCCAACCGCAAACCGCGCACCGGCGGGGCGGCGCGTCGACGGCCCCACGCGCGCGCCTGCGGCCTTCGCCCTCCGCCGGAGCTCGTCTGCGCCGCGGGTCTCCTGGGAAAGGGGCTCGGCTTTGTCGCGCTCCGCCGCGAGCGCGCGGAGGGCCCTTTGAGGCGCGCGCGCCGGCTCCCGGGCCTCCCCCGACGGGGCCATTGTCTTAGCCCCGCACTTGATGAGTATTTGGGGGAAAACTGGGGGAATATATTACCGACTCGGTGAGCGGAACAAAGGGGCGCGTTTCCTCAGGTCACGCTGAAGTGGCCCCGAGGCAGACCACTAGAGCCCCGGCCCCTGCAAAACGGTTCTCCCGGGCCCGAGGCACTTTGCGGGGATTTTCCTTTTAAGAGTCGGGATCGGAGGCCTGGCTCCAGCACTTGCTGCGAATCCGTTGCTCGAGCCCTTTGAGGATGAAACAGTGAGCATCACACTCGTGGTTCCGGTCGCACGCAATCTGCTGGAAAAGGAGCAGAATCGAACTGCTCCTCGGAGCGCTAGTCTCGGCGAGCCGGGAGAAAGGACCTTTACATAACAAGGGAAACTCTGAAGAAAAGCTAATTGGATTAAGTTCTCGGAAAGGGAGGTGCGGGGAGGCTCCTGGACCGGACCGCGCGGAGCTGCACTTTCCTAGTCGTCGGGTTTGCGACTGTGAAATGTCAGTTGGTGCTCCCCGTGTCATTTCTTCACCCTGTCATTGCCCAAAACTTTTATTTTGATTTCAGCATGACGATCTGAGGATGTCTCCGATTTTCGGAAAAGAGAGGGGAGTGGCTGTGGAAAAGATTTCTGTTTTAGATCCCGTGTGGGGGTGTTTGCGGTTGGGGTAAAAGTGACCAGATGCCCCCACGGCCACCAGCTATATCGAGGACAAGAAACAAAACGTTTTCACGCCCCATAAGCCGCCTCTAGAACGCACAAGGAGGTCCCATCTAGTGGAGAGGGCACTTAAAACCCCAAACTGGGGCTTGGCTGGTGTGGGGTGTGGGGAAACCCCAAGTCCATACATGGCTCCCCTTGTGAATACTTGGCTGCAAACAATGCAGACATGGGTTTAATTTTATTCAAGGATATTTGCTTCTAAATTTGGGGTGCTTGGGGTGCGTGCTGATGCAAGCGCTCTACATAAAAATACAGAGGGCTGGGCTTGCTTTTTTTTTGTGGTACCTTTTTTGCCGCCAGCAGAGAGCACCCCAGCGGGGCCCGCCGGGTACCTGCAGGCTGGAACGCGAAGCAGGCGACCCCTCTCCTTGCCTCGGTTTATACAGTAAGGAAGACTGCGGGGCTCAGCCTTTCCCTTCTCCGAGGCGGCCCACACTAAGTGGGAGAGGGACTTGACTCTCGGGATCAGAGATAGGCAACTACCCAGGAAAACCAAAGATCCCCCCCGCCCGAGGGGATGGGTGTCCTGGCCACCAGGGCCTCGGCAGAAGCCCGCAGAGGCTGGAAATCTCTGCGCGGACTGATGAAAGACCATCTGGGGCGATGCCCAGATGACCTCTACCCCCACCCCCATCTATTTCCAGCTTGTTTCGGGGGGTGGTGAAGAAACATTTTGGTGGTGGTCGTTTATTTGCTCGGGGAAGGGACGCGAGAGATGGCAGCGGCTAGAAGGCACTTGTTGCTCCCTTCTGCTCCTAGACCTCAGCCCCAGGATCTCGTCAAGCTGCGGCCTCGGCCCAGGCTGCGCTCACTACCCGGCTCCTGCCTCTCCCCGACCCTATCTCCCCAAGAATCCCGAAGGCTGCATCCGAGTGGTTAGGGACTGTGGTTGGAGAAGGGGGGGGGGCGCTTCTAGGGAACTTCTTCCACCTGGAACGAGCCTAGGGTACATAGCTTAGATCTAGAAGTTTGGCGGCTCCTCCTAAGTGCTAGAAAAGGAAGGTGGAGAAAACTCCACTGGAGAAACAAGACGCCGGGCTTTTTCTTGTAAGAGATTCCTTGGTTTCCTTCCTCAGTTGTTATGCACCGCCGCCACCCCAAAACCTGACGCCCACAGCCTTCCAAAGTGCCGAGGAGTTTTGCAGACCCTGACGCCAGGCCTTGTCGGCCGCACTGCGTCCGGCCCTTCCTCCAGCGGAGTTACAGCCCCGCAGCGGAGCGCGTCGTCGGAAGGCCGTTCGGGGCAAGGAGGTTACACCCCGCCTCGGACGGCCGGGGGCTCCCACCTCCGACCCGGCGCGGATTCCTCAGGACCACCGTGTTCGCCGCCGCCACTCCCTCCAGCTGCGCGTCTCCACCAGTCGGAGCCTCCGTCCCCACCTCCCAGGCGCTGTGCGAAGCCCTCGCCCTCCCCCGCCTCTGGGGAGTTCCGCTCGGCTTCCTGGCCCTAGCCACCAGCCTCAGAGCGCACCGCTATTCCGGGGCCCCCAAACCCGGGGGAGGAGCCGGGCCCGAGAAGGGGGCGGTCGGCTCGCAAAGTTTCTGCGAGCGGCACCTCGAGCTCGCCGCGAGCCAGAGAATCTTTACGTAACTTTGTGTTCAGGACAAGCAAAAGCGCGCTCGTCAGAGCGCGCGCGCGCACACACACACATTTACACACACAATCACACGCTCACACACACACTCCACGCATCCACTTACATCACACATTGCGATGGATTGAAAACTTGTGCACGCTCTCCGCTATTTCCTAGGGTTCCACTGTCAAGTTGACCCTTCTGAACTTTTTGCAACTCTTTCTGAAGTTCCCCTTCTCCCCTTTCTTTCCCTCCCAATGTCTCCCCCCGCCACCCCCCACCAGTAGGACTGACCTGTGGAATCCATGTCGGGTTCCTCCAGTAACCCACAATGCATGCTCTTCCCATGGACAGCACGGGCGCCCCCCAAAAGTCCTGATGTTTGGGGATCCCCTGTGCTAGAGATGCCCAGGGAGGAAAGGAGTCTGAAAGAAAAAGAGACGTCGAGAGTGCAAGGGCAAAAGGATAGAGGAGGAAAGGAAAAGAAAGAGAAAGAAGAAAGAAAAGAGAAAGAAGAAAGAGGAGAGAGAGGGAGAAGGGAGAGAGCCCAGAGAAGGGGGAGAGAGAAAGAGCGAGTGAGCGAGGGGACACTCAGTAATCCAGCCGGGCAAAGCCAAACCCGTCAAAATGTTTGCGGATGTTTCATGGGAAAAAGCATCATTTTATAGGAGCCCCGATGGGAGCAATGTCATTGATAGGCCAGCCGGCCTGATGAATGGCCGCTCGTCAGATGGGGCCGTGGCGAGGCGCACTGTGAAGCCCATTGTGGGCCTGTTTTGAATAAGAAAAGCCGCCTCCGAAAAGGGGGGCTCAGAGCGACGCAATCCCAGCCCTCCGACTTCCCCCTTCTATTATAGCATTAGCAACGTTTTTCTTATTTAAAGTTCCAGAGGCCTTCTCCAGCCTTCGCCCGGCACTCATTATAGGCGAAATCAAAATTGGCTTAGATGTGGCCCCCTCCTCCCTCCCCACCCCTCCCCCGATCGGGCCAGGCGGGGCGGTGGGGGGTGGCAGGGGACTCCGGGGAGCCTGGGGAGTCGCCTACGCGGCCACGAGTGGGCTCCTTTCCCTCTCCTCTGTGCCCCCCTCCCGGTCTGGTCCCGGGTCAGGTTTTGAGTGGGGGGCCTGGGAATGGGGAGGAGGTATGCTTCGACTGCCTTACACGCGGATCCGCGGACACGCGTGGAGGAGTAGAGGGCGCGGAGGGTGAAAGGTGGGGGAGAGAACGGCAGCCCTAAGACCCCAGCCCCCACCCTGGGCAGCGAGGAGGCCGCCTGGCGGGGAGGGTGTGAGGGGCGGACTCGTCTCCTCCAGAACTTTCTGTCTTTCCCTGGGTTTATCCATCTCCTTCACCGAGTCTCTCCCCTTTCCCTGCCTCGCTCTCGCTCTCTGCCTGTCTCCCAGTCTCTGCCTCTCACTCTGTCCTTCTCTCGTCCTCTGTGTCCCTCTATTTCTCCTGTTTTGGCTGCCAGTGTTTCTGTCCAGCCCCTGCCCCCACGTCTCTTTGTCTCTCCCTAAGACTCTGCTCCTCTGTCTCTATCCCCCTTGGTCTCTCTGACACCCCCCTCCCCGCCTCTTCCCGTAACTCTGTCAGTCTGTCTGTGTCCCAGACCCTCCCTCCCTCCCTCCCCCCGCCCTCTCCCCCGCCCCCCAGCCAGCCGCGAAGTTTGTGAGAAGCCCGGCGTCCAAGTGGAGACGCGGTTTTCCCAGGGACCCCCTCCCCGGCTGAGTTTAAAGTGCAGAAAGAGGGGGGCGAGGAGCTGGGGGTCTGGAAGTGGAAGTCGGGGGGGGGGGACGGCTGCGTCTCTGAGGGCCCCGATAAAGTGGCCGTTCGCGGGCCGGCAGCGCTGTGATTAGAATATGAATGGGGCTCTGCAGGCGGAAGAGAAAGGCGGATTACCCCGGGTGCTTTGACCATGGACAGAGGCAGCGCCGGCCCGGCCGCGGAAGGGGCGGGGCGCGCGGGCGGGGTCCCTAACGCCTGGCGAGGGGGGTCTCTAACCCAGGACCCCAAGCTGGGTGCGTCTTGCCGCGGTCCCTCGCAAAGCCCCCCAGTCTGTCCTCCAGGAAGGGCTAAGTGGGGCAATGTGGGGGGAGGCGCAAGGGGCCAGCACGTGCCGAGTTAAGGTCACGGTGCGGGAGGGAGGAGGCGGCGGCGCCGAACGAGGGCTGGACAGAGCCCGGGTTTGGCATATTTCAGAGCACTGGGTTCGAATTCCGACTCGATAAATGCCTTCATCTTTCTGGGTCTCGGCTTCCTTGTCTAAAGGAAGGGGCAAAGATGTCCGCTCTCCAATTTAGGGGAAGAACCAATGAGGCAGTGGATGTGGCAGGAGTCGAGCATTTACTTGCTCTTTCCCCCCCCCCGCCCCCCAACAGCATGTCGCCCTGTGGCCCGCTCCTTCCCACCACCCGGGGCTCCGCTAAGGGCTGCCTCCTGGGAGTGGCTGAGCCTCTCTGTGCGGGTCCCCTCTGACTCGGTCCGCTGCCGCCTTCAATACCCGTTCGTTTCTGCGGAAACTTTGTTCACAGCCGCAAGCAAGCCCAAGGCCCAGAACCGAGCCAGGCGTTCTTTCCAGCTGCGACGGTTGACGACCGGAAAACCGATGACAACCTGTGGCGACCGAAGGCGATTGTCGCACGTCGTCGTGGTGTGCCTGGCGGTGAAGACAGCGGGATTCGGAGTCCAGGGATCTGAGCGTCTGGGTCTACCTCACGGATTTCTCCTTGAGCGGAGTGGGACGAATGATAAAAGCCCACCTTCGGCCGCCTGCAGGCCCAACGGGAGGTGGAAGACTGGCCAGGAGCTCGATCAGGTGCTTGCAGAGGGCAGCCGGAGCTGCCACCACCCGGAGAGTTGGGGGTCCACGGGACAATTCTAAAGGGATGCTGCGGGGGGTGAGGGTGGGGGGCAAGATGGTGTGTTGTTAATATTATTTTAATTATACACGGAAAATGGAGGTGGGGTGAGGTGGAGTGGGCCTGACTGGCGAGGAAAGTGAAGAGAAAGAAGTCTCAGGTGGGTCGGGCTGGGCTGGTGCTCGGGGGATCCTGCCCTGTGCTGTCTAACCTGGAATGGCACTAGCGCTCCCCACTGACAGTGCTGCAGCACCCGGGAGCTGAAAGAAATGCAAATAAGCAGGCATCATTCATTCCTTGGCAAATTTTTATTGTGCACCTACTATGTGCCCACCACTAGTCAGTCTAGGAGCTGGGGATGCAGCAGTGAAGAAAGAAGACTTTTAAAAAAATCCCTGCCTTCCTGGAACTTACACTGGAAGGAAGGGAAATAGCTAATAGCTAAAATAGATCATTAGATGATAGAGGTTGTCCAGTGAGGAGTGCTATGTAGCAGGTAGGACCAGGGAGGACCTCTCTGAGGTGATAACATTTGAGTTTAAAAACAGTGCTATCCTAGGGGCTGGTAACAAGGGTGTGTTCCTTGGTGGAAATTCACTGAGCTGTGTACACTTCGGATTTTATGCATTTTTTTCTGAATGTATTTCAAACCTCAATAAAAAGCTTGTTCAGGTTCAGTAACATAAGAGGAATAGCTACCATGTACTCTTCATGCGTGGGTTGTGCCTCCACTGTGGTAGGCCTTTCCACACATTATCTCATTTAACCCATACAATACAACTAACATTAAATATTGTTTTCGTCTCCACTTTTCAGAGGAGGACAATTGGGATTCAGCGTGGCTGTCTTTCCCTTGGATAGAATCACAAACAATGCAGCGCTGAGTCTCCAGAGCTTGAAATCTAAAGCAAATATAGCAAGGCCTGCAGAAGGGAGTGTGTGGGTGTGAGGGGGACCAAGGGAGGAGAGGGGAAACTGAGTCTGGGAGGCTCAGAGTCTGTGGTGTTGAGGCAGGCCCCTCGAGGAAGCGGAAGTCATGACTAAGCCAGGGGCCAAACGCAGCAGGCAAAGGGGTGGAGGGTGTTGCCAACAGCTGTAAGGACATGAGGAGGGCCTATGCAGTATGCTTGAGAACTTGAGCCTGGCATGGCTACACACGCAATGGGAGGCAAGGAGTAACTGGCAATTTCTTGGGGAGGTAGGTGAGGATCAGATCGGGAGGGTCAGGCTAAGAAATTTATCCTGAAAGTGTTCTGAGCATACAGGACTTGATTTGTGTTTTGGAGATGCCAGTGTGGTCATGGTGTGCCCACATGGTGTTCCTAGAGGTGGAGGTCATTGGGAAAAAGATCATGGTGGTCTGGAATAGAGACTTGACAGTGGGGGCAGGGAGAGGTGACTCATCCACCAGCTTTGCTGGTGCCTGGGTGTGACCAGTGAGGGACACAGAAGACGGATGTCCAATTTTCTGACTTGGCCTATTTATACCCTTCCCTGAAATCATCGGTAGGGGGGAGGGTCAGGGGGAGGTGGTGGGAATGGCAGGATTAGAGATTTGGCACCTACTATGTGCCCACCACTAGTCAGTCTAGGAGCTGGGTGACTTGAAGAGCTCATAAAACTTCCCAGTGGCCCACTAGGAGGCAGTCCCACAAAAGCATGGGGTTAGAACCGCTTGTATAGCCCTGGGAGGCTGCTAGAACCCTCAGAATGGATGCATGAGCCACACACAAGGGGAAGGTGCAAGACTCCTCCCTTTCCGTCATCTGGTATGTTCTGCCACCACTGCTGCACTCTCCGTGGTGCCCTGTACTTGCTAATCCTAAAGTCTTGGGATCGTTTGCTTGTCTGATGCTTTGTTTTGTCTACACAGCTTACCACCATCTAAAATTATTTGTTTCCTTGTTCGTTGTATGTCTCTCCACGTCAGAATGCAAGCTTCAGGAGGGCTGGGACCTTTCCTTCTTGCTCACTGCTCTCATCTTTATCTCTGGACAGCATTTATTGGCCACCATGAACAACCCATCCCCTGGCCTGACTGGAAGCAGGTGACACAGACCCACAAGAGCACAGGTGGATTTCCTTGTGCAACAAAGTCGCTGGACACAAGATTTGCACTTCGCATAGTACTGAAAGGTTCTTAGTTATTCTAAGTGAAAATCAGAGCTCTGTTCAACTGATTCTAAAAATGAAATCTATGGAAAAATATCTCGTCTTTAAAAATCTCCCAAATATGTACACATTGTATACATCTATAGCTTAGAATTGCATTATGGTTGGGTCTAAGCCGAGATCACCTTCCGTAGAGAAACCTGTACAGAATAAGACCTTTTCCTTTCCTTCCTCCCTCCCTCTTTCTCTCTCTTTCCTTTTCTTTCCTCCAATACTGAACAACAAGCCATGTGCCAGGCTTTGCTCAAGGTAGAGGTGCAGAGGTGAACAGGATAGTCAAGTGTCCTCCTCCCCCCTCCACCTCCTGGAGTTTACATTCTATTGGCCGAGCTGAAAATAAACAAAGAAACTAAGAGCAATAAACAAAGAAACGACAGCAATCTTTCCTTCATGGATCTTATATTATAGTAAAGACATGCGCCCCAACCTTATGTTTGTTAATGGTTCATTTGCTAATTAGCTAAGTAATTATTTCAATAATAATTGAATAATAATAATAAACATGGCCTGAGCACCCTCTATGTACCTCTGTGAGTTCTGAGTGTAAATAATCTGATATGACTGTGTTTACCTTAAGTCGTGGCTCAGTGAAGGAGAAGGTCAAGAAAAACTATAAAACAGCTGGATAAGTACTGTACAAGAGGGGTACCTTGGATAGCCATGGAAGGAGGGGACTCCCCCAGCTCACTCAGGAAGCACCTGAAGGTTAAATTAATTTCTGTTCACAACGGTCTTCTATAGCCAGAAAATGCAAAATGCAAAATCTAAAGTGAAAGGTTTTTTTTTTTTTTACAAAATCACTATCATATTACCATTATCACACCTCTATCAACAATAATTCCATAACCAAATTTCACTGTTCACATTTGCCCAACTGTCTGATAATATTTTTTAAAAGTTGGTTTGCTTGAATCAAGATCCACAGAAGGTCCACACAACGCATTTGGTTGCTATGTCTCTGAAGTCTCTTTGAATCTGGAGATTTTCCCTCCCTATTTCATTCCTTCTCAGTTATTTGTTGCCAAAAGCCAAGTTGTCTTTCCTGTTGTGTGCCCAACATTTTGCAATATGTTCGTTGCATCCCCACTGTGTTATTTACCATGTTCTTCTGTCCCCTATAGTTCCTGTAAATTGTTAGCTGGGTCTAGAGACATGATCAGATTCAGATTCAAGTTTATGGCAAAAATAGCACATTGGTGGTGATGCATACTTCCTGTTGTATCACGCAGGAATTCACATAGTCTCCCTCTGGGTTATTAAGAAGACGAGAGGTTCAGGTGTTATCAGGCTCTAGGTTCTTTCCACTTATGCTCAGCTTCCCACTTTTCTTGTCTTCTGCTACTAAGGACATGATCACAAGTTCATTTATTCTTCATGATCACAAAATGGCTATAATTGCCAAAGTACCATAGCTTCCCTCACACATTTCTCAAAGACTGGAAGGAGAAAAGAGAAGCTGTCCCTTCCCCCATCCTTTCTTAAGAGTAAGAAAACTTTCTCAGAAGCCTCTTGGATAATTTTTCCTCCTGTCCCATCAGGTAACTGATTTACCTTTCCATCCCTTAACCAATAACAAAGGGCAAATAAATACCCTGGAGGCTAAGATGAACTAAAATTCTCCCCAGGGGCTAAAGAAGGGCCCACCTTCCTCTAAAACAGACAGACATCAGGTACATGAACCAAATCTGAGTTCAGTTACCAAGGAAGAAGGAGAGGCATGAGTAGCCAGTTGTGTCTGCTATACCATTCAATAGAGGATCAGCCTTGCATAACTTCATGCTGTGTAATGGGAAGGGCTCTCTGCTCAACTAACAAAACATACATCTTGTCCGTGAATACCTTCACTCCAGGTCCTTGCCTTGCGGGAGCACATGACTTCCATGCTCTCCTGTTTGATTCCATCAACAGTTCACTTGTGAGAAATAATATTCACTGAGGATGGCAAAAACTTAGCACTCCACTCATCACTCAAGATGGAATCTTCCAAACTTGGTTCCCTGGTTGAGTTTGACGGGTGTAAAGAAAACCCATGTCCCCCGCCCTGCAAAAACTTCTCTCCCTTCTTGTTCATGAGAAGAACTGATTTACCAGAGTGAAGTGGTTTACTCTCAGGAGCCAGGGCTCTTCATTCTCAGGAACTATACATTGAACAAATGAGTGAATGTCTGCTTTTAAAATATATAAATGACTTGGAAGAAAATATTTACATACTTAATGCAATTCTAAGAGAAATTCCAATGTGGTTTTATTTCATCTGGAAGTGTAAATCAATGCAACTGGTAAGAAAGTGTTTTATCTTTTCAAAAAAATTATGTTTGTCTTTGTTAAATAATGAGGTAACATGTATAGCTGTATAACTCAAATTATATGAAAATTAATTATCTCTTTTCTCTCCTATAATCCTATTGTGATAACATACTAATGATTTGGTATATGTGATTCCATACCTTTCCCTAGGCTCAAACATTAATAACTGGATAAGAACATTTCAGTTTGGTTGTGCTGTAATTTCTGCAATCTCCTTTTGAATGTGATTTGGGTTGTTCCTAGGTTGTTGGATTTTTTTGCCATCAATTATGTTACAATAGACCATCCCTGCATATATGTTCTTAAGTACTGGCACTTTTCTTTCTATCAAATAGATTGTTATGAAGAGCAATGTGAGGTCCTTTAATATTTTAATGACTTTGAAGGATTGCTTTCCCCAAAAGTTTAACAGTTCGCACTTCCACCACCAATATATGAAGGAAGCAGATTCTGCAAGCCCATACTTGCACTGAATGTCATTACTTTAGAAGATGTTTAGCCAAATGTGAAGTTAAAATGATGAATAATTGCTCTTTTAATTTATATTAGTGGGGTTTAGTGCCTTTTCATTTATTTATTTAGTTTTTGCTTTTTGTCCTTAAGGAATTGCTTACTTCTGTTTTGTGTTGAGCAGCCTTTAAAATGGCTCCCAGGGACCACACCTCTGGTATTCATATACTTATGCCATTCTCTCTCCTTGAGCATAAGCTAAATCTAGTGATTTATTGGTAATGAATAGAATTTGGTAAAAATGATGGGATGTCACTTTCAGGGTTCTTTTTTTTTCCCCCCTCTCTGTGGTTTGTGCTTTGAGGGTCTTATTTAAGAAATCTTCCTGTTGTCCCCAAGGTTATAAAACATGTTTTCATTTTTCTTTCATTAGCTTAAACTTTTGACCATTCCATCAGAGATGTTTAATCTGTCTGCAGTTCATCTTTGTAAACAATTTTTTTTTCAATACAAGTTAACTTCACCCCGCCCTCCCCCACCACCAAAACTATTGTCTTAGCTCAGGCTGCCATAACAAAATAATAGAGATTGGGTGGTTTAAAGAACAGAACTTAATTTTCTCACAGTTCTAGAGGCTAGTAGTTCAAGATCAAGTTCTAGTTGACTTGACTTCCTGGAAGGACCACCCTTCTGGCTTACAGATGGCCAACCTTCTCTCTGTATCCTCACGTGGCCTTTCCTTGGTGTGCGTGCCTACACAGATGAAGAGATCTTTCTCTCTTCCTCTTCTTGTAAGACCACTAATCCTATAGGATTAGGTCCCCACATTTATGACCTCATTTAACCTTAGTGACCACCTTAAAGATCCCATCTCCAAGTATAGTCACATTGAGGGTTAGAGCTACAACGTGTAGGTTTGTGGGGAGGTGTGAGGGGGAAAACAGTTCAGTCCATACCAACTATCTATTAAATAATTCATACTTTCCCCAGCCTCTGTG
The DNA here is from genome assembly GCF_011764305.1 of Mustela putorius furo. NCBI lineage: Eukaryota > Metazoa > Chordata > Mammalia > Carnivora > Mustelidae > Mustela > Mustela putorius. The sequence continues at coordinate 237,929 of NW_025421481.1, forward strand.
GTGCCCTCACAATCATATTCTAGTTTCCTGTACCTGTACTTTTCCTGTCATCTCTTTGCCTGTCCCTGACCAGCGCTACTCCGTTTTTATCACTATGGCTCTCTAACATTTCTTTATATATGTGCTATATAAGCAAGTTCTCCCATTCTTTCTAAAAATTTAGCTACTCATGGAACTAGCTACTCATGGAACTAATGATTTCACATATATTTTAAAATAAATTTATCAGATTTACTAAAACTTCCCGAGATATTTTAAATGGACTTGAGTTAAACTGAGTTGAATCAGCACATTTACATGTTATTCATTCCACATATGAACATCGTATAATCTTTCTACTTACTGAAAAAAGTCCCGTGCCCTTTAATTAAGTTTCTTTTTTTTTTTTTTAAATTTTTTAAAATTTATTTTTATTTATTTTCAGCATAACAGTATTCATTTTTTAATTTTCTCAACCAGCAGTTTTTTTTTTTAATTTTTTATTTTTTATAATTAAGTTTCTTGATAAAGGACTTTGCTTTGGTTTGATTCATTCCAGGAGGCTTTATGGTTGGGCTGCTGTTGTCCATGATATCCCGTATTTTATACATAGCTATTGCTGGTACAGAAGGACACTCTTGGGTTATTTTATTTCAGCATGGGACAGACTTGGGGCTGTGCCACTAAGGTCTCCTTCAAGGGAACCTACTCAGGCAGTGAGGCTGACTGGCATATCCTCCACTGCTACCACTCTGAATCCCCCTCTCATTCTTGCCTACAGGGGCCACACTTCAATGACTGGGCACAGCAGGGGTGATAGAGCTGGTTCATTCTTACAGGATGCAGACTCTGCCTTGAGGTCTCCTCTTCTCCTAACCACCTAACAGAAACATTCTTAGAACCACGTGGAAGTCTGAGAGTATTTTACTCAATTTCCCTTCCTCCTCTCCTTTCACAGGTATCAAACATGCCCTGCGGTGAAGATTCTCACCACCTTTTTCTGTTCCCTTCCCTTTACTTTTTATGGAGATTTCCCTCCAATAAATTTCTATTGTGTCCCATCTTGTTTTGGCTCCTACTTCTTAGAAGACCTGAAACAGGAATAATTTACATACGGTAAGATGCTCAGATCTTGTGTACTGTTCCATGAGGATGAGAAATGCTTCTCATGCTGTGTATCTCAGTCTGCCAACTACACTTGCTCACTCAAGTGGTCATTAGAGGACCATTTCAATGGTCATTAGAGGACCATTTTAATGAAAATCCTTAGGTGAGTATATGATCACTTTATCTATTGAAGTATGTTTTATAAAAATATAGCATCCTTTTGGTCATATCTATTTGTTCTGATAACATCACTACATTTTTAAAAATTTCGCATTTTTCTGATTTGACTTTCTCCATCCCCATGGTTTTAATCTTTTTATAACCTTTTGCTTTAAGGCTTTCTCTTGTAGATAAGTCCTTCTGAGTCTTTAGACTTTTATACGGAGTTTGATCTATTTCTACTTACTGCAATTACTCTTACATTTAAATTCTTAAAAAAAAAAAAACCATCAGTATTTTTTCATGTAATCTATCTACCATACTTTCTTTCTTTTTCTTTTCTTTTCCTTTCCTGTTACTTTCCATTACAAAGGGGAAAATTAAACCAAGTTTGGGTTTAGTAGTTATGAGCAACCATCAGGAGAATAAAATTGAATGTATAAGGGGCACCTGGGTGACTCAGTGGGTTAAAGCCTCTGCCTTCAGCTCAGGTCATGATCCCAGGATCCCGAGATAGAGCCCTACATCGGGCTCTCTGCTCAGCGGGGAGCCTGCTTCCTCCTCTCTCTCTCTGCCTGCCTCTCTGTCTACTTGTGATCTCTGTCTGTCAAATAAATAAAATCTTTTAAAAATAATTGAATGTATAATTTCAGGCAAAAAAAATGTCAATATATCTGACCAATGTTTTAAATTTTTCAAAAAGACTTATTTGTTTTATTATTTTTTGAAACTTAAAAAAAAAAGATTTTGTTTATTTATTTGACAGAGAGAGACCTAGTAAGAGAGTGAGCACAAGCAGGGGGAGTGGGAGAGGGAGAAGGCAGACTTCCTGCGGAGTGGGGAGCCCAATGCAGGGCTAGTCCCAGGGCCCTGGGCAGATGCCTAAGGACTGAGCCACCCAGGCACCCCCTATGTATTTACTTTGGAGAGAGGGAGAGAGCATGGCCACAGGGGCAGAGAAGAGAGTCTTAAGTAGACTCTGCACTGAGCCTGGAGCCCAACTTGCGGCTTGATCTCAAGGCTCTGAGATCATGACCTAAGCTGAAGCCAAGAGTCAGACACTTAACCGCCTGCACCACCCAGGTGCCCCGATCTATCTGATCAATCTTCGTTACTGATTGCTGTGTATGTAAAATTTTTGTTTGCTTATTTTGCTGTCATGGTTGCTGACTTTTACAACAGCGACATTTACTGAATTATTTCTTTGTACCTCCATATTCAGTCACCCTCCCGCCCCCTTCCCCCAGTGTTTTCCCTTCTTGCTGGACCACTTCTTCGAAGAAGGTTTTAAAAGAGGGTCTTCGTATGCTAAACAGTAATTATGTTGACATCACACTTAAATGAGAGTTTAGCTGGCTATGGAATTTTAGGTCCCAATTCTTTTACTGAAAATATCGCTGTTTGGTCTCCTTGCAGATGTTGCTGTTGAGAAATAATGTTGGTCTGATTCTCCTTCCTTTATAGGCAATTTGCTTTGCCTCTAGAAGAGTTTAAGCTTTTTTCTGTCTTTATGTACTTAAGTGGTACAAAAATGTACCTACGTATGTTTTTCCTCATCTGTCTTTACTCATCTGTTATTTCTTTAAGTCCTTGTATTTGTAATTCGAGGTTTTAAAACTTTCTCTAATCTGAGAAAACCTGTCGTTATTTAGTTAAATATTCCACTCTATATTTTTCCTCTTCTTCTGAGAATTCTATTATTTGAATGTTGACGCTTCTATTTTCCATGTCTCTTTTCTTTCTTGTATTTCATCTCTATAACCCATCCTGATGCTTTCTGTAACAAATTCTCCACTTCTTCGATTATTCTGTCTTTTTCCACTATTCAAACTATTGAATCCTTCACCTCCCCCCCCCCCCCATACTCAGGAATTCCTCTCAGAGCTCCTTTATGCCTTTGCCTTTACAATCGTTTTCTTTTTGCTTTGATATATTTATTTTTCTTTCTTGATCTGTTTGGTCTGCTGAATTTGCTTCATCTACATTTTTTTCCATGTGTTGTTTTTTTTTCATATCCCAGTGGCTCTCCCAACAAGCTAATTGTTATTATTACTTTTCCTATGAGGTTACATTCAGGGGAGGGGGTGCAGCATTAGAACCGGGCTACTGGCTTCTAGGGAGTGGTGGCCAGGGATCTCCTGAAAACCCTACCAGGTCCCGGAAATCTTCTCACAATAATAATTTATCTGCCCAAACTGTCCTTAAAGCCAAGGATGAGAAGTTCTACCCTAGAGATATTAGATGTCTGAGCTGATGAGAAGGGCCAAAGCATAAGCCCTAGCTTCTATCTGTCCGGATAAGTTTGACTTGGGGTTTGCAGGAAGAGTGAGAACCCATCTCGGTATATGATGGTTCATACTCATTCTTCTTCAAGAACTGTCTGTGAAGCAGGGGTCACCATAAAGCAGAGTGGGGCAAGCAAGGAATGCAAAGGGGCTGGCCAGTCAGTTTTCAGACACAGTTAACTAGTTCTTTTCTTTTTTAATATTTTATTTATTTATTTGACAGACAGAGATCACAAGTAGACAGAGAGCCAGGCAGAGAGAGAGGGGAAAGCAGGCTCTCTGCCGAGCAGAGAGCCTGATGCGGGACTCGATTCCAGGACCCTGAGATCATGACCTGAGCCGAAATCAGAGGCTTTAACCCACTGAGCCACCCAGGTGCCCCCACAGTTAACTAGTTCTTAACAACCCAGCTTGGCTAGCATGTCCACTCTGTTGTTACACTGGCGGTCCTGACAGTACAGGGCTGGCCACTGTGTTTTCTGCTTCACTGTGGCACTGGGCTGGACAAGGTCTGCCCAGGACAGTGTTAAAGAGCCCAGGTACATCTCAAAGTCTCCGCAACCCAGATGCCCCTGGTCTCCATCCATGAGGTTCAGCCATGTTGGCTCTGGGCTTCCATTTCTCCCTCACACCGGGACCTAAACACCTCCCAGTGCTCCAGAGAGTTTTCACAAATTTACCTCAGTTTCACAGAAATTTCTTCTGATTTTTGTGGCATTTATGGCAGGGGTGGGTGGGTAGGGGACTTGAAGGAAGGCATCAGGGAGGCTAAGCTTATCCCTCATATTATCAGAGACTGGAATGCCCAAATTATTTAGAGTTTTGAAACTGTATATATACGTGTCTCTTGGATAAAACAAAAGTTAATTTTAAAATGAAAAGAATAAGAGGGGCGCCTGGGTGGCTCAGTGGGTTAAGGCCTCTGCCTTCGGCTCGGGTCATGATCCCAGGGTCCTGGGATCGAGCCCCGCATCGGGCTCTCTGCTCAGTGGGGAGCCTGCTTCCTCCTCTCTCTGTCTGCCTCTCTGCCTACTTGTGATCTCTGTCTGTCAAATAAATAAATAAAATCTTTAAAAAAAAAAACTGAAAAGAATAAGAAACCGAAGAAAATGAGGGAATGTGCAAAAGTTACCATTTGAATCGTGCCTGGAGAATGAGTCAATATAGCTAGAATTAGGTTCAACTTGAGTAAGAGACCCAAAAGAACAGTGGTTTATTCTAGTTTATTTCTTTTAAGTGTGTGTGTGTGTGTGTGTGTAGTTATCTTGTCCTTCATGACCTACATCCCTAAGATGAGGGATAGTCCAAGAGAGTTGCTTTAGCTCTATTGACCATGCCTCTGTCACAGCCAACCGGAAGGAGAAAGGGAAAAAGAAGAGGCAAAGGGCATATGAGAAATGTTTTTTAAGGAATGTGCTTTTGTTTTCTAATGCAGCATAATAAACCACCCCAACACTTAACACAAGTTAACATTACTATGTGGCTTAACACAACAGTAATTTTTCTTCTTTTTTTCACAACAGTAGTTTATTATAAATCATGATTCTGTGAGTGGAATGCACAGTTCTTCTGATTACATGGCATTGGCCAACATTTGGGGACAGCTGACAGGTCCAAATAGACCTCGGCCACGTGGCTGGCAAGTCGGCACTGGCTGTTTGTTAGCTAGGAGCTTAGATGGGGCCATGGCCTGAAACCTCAGTTCTCCCTCCTGAGGGTTTTTCCTCACAGCTGCTTGGGCCCCTCAAGGCATGGAAGCTGCATTTGAAAAGGACCGTGCCAAGGATGAGTGTCCCAAGAGGAAGGAAATTATAGCTCTCATTCTCTTAAGGCCGAGGCTGGGAAGTCCCGGAATGTCTCTCCTACTGCATTGCACTGGTCGAAGCAGTCACAGGAGCAGCCCAAGGAAGTGGTGGTGGTGGACACGCTCCACTTCCTGATGCCAAGAGTGGCCTGCACGTCCTGGAGGCTGGAATCGTTGGGAGCCGTCTTTGGAGATGAGCAATCATAGAAATTTCCTGGAAGCTATTAGAGGACACCTAGGCTCACCTCCCATCATCCAGAATTAAGTCTAGGTTGTATGGCCATGCTTAGCTGCAAAGGAGGTTAGAAAACAGACTTTTTAAACTGACATTCAGGTACCTGAATAAAAACTGAGGGTTCAACTTCTATGAGAGAACGAGTTGAAATGAGTCATCAAAGGTGCCTGGGTGGCTCAGTTCTTTAAGCACCTGCCTTTGCTAAGGTCATGATCCCAGGGTCCTGGGATCAAGTCCCACATCGGGCTCCCTGCTCAGCAGGAAGCTTTTCCCTCTGCTCCTGCCCCCCACCCACCCCATTTATGCTCTCTCTCTCTCAAAAATAAGTAAATAATATCCTTTTTTTTTTTTTAAAGAAACGAGTCATCAAAAACATAAACAGCATGGAGTGACTAAAGGGAGCCCAGATACAAAATTGAGGGGCAGAAGAGGTGGAGAGACCAGCAAAAAGAATGGCAAGAGGAACAGAAAGACGAAACAGCCCAGTACAAGAATCCAGTTTAGCAGATCTAATAACAAAAGATACTCTTAGAAATGATATTTTATTCATTATTTTACCGTTGATTGTCAAATACTTACCTATTCCCCACTACAGTCCAGGTCCTGCGCTATGTTCTAGGCATATAACAAGAATAAGACATTGTTCCTATACTTGGGGGTAGATGCAGGCTAAAGGCAAAAAGGAAAGACAAGGCTTTCATGCCTCTTCCTCCACTGCCTCCCAATTTAGGAGAATTTTCACTAATGTCACATAAGGGTAGAAGCAATAAAAGGCACCAGGAGTCTTTATTTGGAAGAGCAGTAAACATTTGCATATTTGGTAGAATTTTCTAAATATTCTGTCTTAAGTTCCACATTCCCAAAATAGCCACTCCTGGGTTTCCAGACTAGGCTAAGCCCCGACTATAAATATCTGTAGGTTTTGCGCACTCAGCATCTCTCTATGCACACTCATTCTGTTAAAAAACAGTTTTTCTTTGATACCATCTGCTTTGGTCTCTGTGGCTGACCTATATGGAACTGACTCCATTCCCATGTCAAGGGGTGGGCATGTGGCCCAAACATAGCCTGGGATCTTGTTAGAATTCTTGCAAGAGTTTAAACAGGAAGGGCAAATTGCAGGTTCTGCTGGAAGTAGACTAAGAGGAGAGGCTACCCAAGGCTAAGTTTTGGACAGACAGAAGCAGAGTCAAGGAAAGACGGGACAGTCCCAATGATTGGATCCAACTATGCCTGAAGGATGATCTCCTCTTAGACTTTTCAAATGAATGAACCATTAAATTTGCCTTCTTGCTTAAGGCTGTTTGAGTTTGGCTTTTGCTACTTGCAAACAAGAGAGTCCCAAATAAATGAATAATCTCTATGTCATAGATTTTTATCATGCTTGTTCTTCTCCTTTGAGAGCTTTGGTCAATGTCTTTTAATCACTATTTCAATGTTCATCAATGGTGGAGAGGGTCCGTCTCCTCTGACCATGTGCTCATTGAGTAGAATGGTAAATAGGACTTCCACACTATTTACATGATGTCTTCCTGCTTGCCTCCCTCTTCCTGAACACAGGGCTGAATTCTCCAAGGTAAATATACATGTGTCCTGCCCTTCCTTCTGGCAATGGTAGATGACTGCTGCTTTGCCACTTCTCAACACTCCTCAGGGTAAAACCATCTCAGCCATGTTCTGTCACTTAGAAAAGTGCCCATCTCATAATAAATGTTCAAAATGTATTAGTGATATTAATGAAAATAACTACAAGTAATAATTTTAAAGCATAATTTAAATTACTCTGCTCTTTTCTTTTTACATACTTAATAATGTATGTGGGAGCTCCTGACATATGTATGTGGAGTAGCCTTGGTCTTTAAAAACATTTTTTATGTCTTTCTTTGTAGGGCTGTTCCATAATTTATTTAATCAGCTCCATCTTTGTTGATAGTAGGTAGTTTCTAGTTTTCTTTTAGGATAAATACTGCTCCAGTGAATTTCTTTATATGTTCACTTTGCCTATATGTGCAATATATGTAGGATGCATTACTAGAAATAGAATTGCTGGATCAAAGAGAACAACTATGTTAGAATCAGCTGATCAAGTTCTGTGAACATCCTGCTGGGATTGTGATTGGAATTTTCACTGAATCTATAGGTCATTTTGGAGAGCACTGGCATCTTTATGTTATTATCTTCCTGACAATAATAGAGCTTCCTGAACACAATAGATCTTTTTATTCAGATCTTTATTGTCTCTTAATTTATAGAGAAGAATAATAAGCCCAAAGAGGTCAATATCTTCTAGAGGAACAATGTAGGGCAGAGAGACTTGTCCTATCAGCAATTAGGACTTATGATGAAGCTATGGTTATGAAGATAACATGGTGCAGGACAAACACTGGATAGAGCAAAGGTCCCAGGAGCAGATCTATTTATCTGTCATGGAAGACCAGTGGTGAAAAGAAGTACTATTCAGATCCACAAGTGGATCTGAAAAAAAAAAAAAAAAAAAGTCATTCATATTGGTAAAAAAAAAAAAAAATGGAATTTATCCCTACCTCACACCATAGATATTTAACCCAGATGGATGACAAACTTACATGTCAAGAGCAAAATTTTACAAGTTTTGATATAAAACACAGGTATATATTATTTTGAGAGATAAGAATATCTTAAAAAGTATTAACTATGAAAGAAAATATTGATACATTTATCTCATAAAATTAAGAATTATTCATCAAAGACACTGAAAATACAAGTTAAGGCTGTCTGTCTGCTACTGCTGTATCAGCTTTTTGATTAGCACTTGCTTGGTATATACTTTTCTTTGCCTTTATTTTCAATCATTATAGGAGATTTACCTTTAGGTATACAGTTTGTAATTGGTATATAGCTGATATTAAAAATCCAATTTTATAGTCTTTCTTTTTTGTTATGGTAGGTAAATTAACCTGGGTAGTGGGCTGAACGGTGACCCCTAAAGACATATCCCCTTTCTGAGCCTCAGAGCCTGTGAATGTGGTATTTGGACAAAGGGTCTTTGCAGAGGGAAAGATGAGATCATCCTGGATCATTCAGATGGACCCAAAACCCAATGACACATGTTCCTGTAAGAGACACACCAGGGGCAGACACAAGAGAGAAGGTCATGAGAAGGAGGCAGACTGGAGTTATACAGCCACAGGCCAAAGGTGGGAGCTGCAAAGGAAGGATTCTCTCCTGACCCTTCAAAGGAAGCAGGACACTGCTGGCACCACCTGGAGTTTGGATTTCTGGCCTCTAGAACACTGAAAGAGTAAATTTCAGCCGTTTCAGGCTACTGAGTTTGTGGTACCTTGGCAATAGCAGACCTGGAAAATGAATAATTCTATTTATACTTATTGTGGTAAATAGCAGAGTTGGGTTTATTTATATTTAACACCTATTTTTTGTGTTTTGTTTACCATTTTTTTTAAAGTTTTATTTATTTGAGAGAGAGAGAGTGAATGAGAGAGAGAGCAAAGCAGAGGAAGGGGCAGAAGGAGAAGGAGAGACAGGCTCCCCAATGAATAGGGAGCCCGATGCAGGGCTCGATCCCAGAACCCTGGGATCATGACCTGAGCTGAAGGCAGACGCTTAACTGACTGAGCCACCCAGGTGCCCCTATCATTTTTTTTTTTTTCTGCTTAATTTTCTTTCCTGATTTCTACTGGATTGATAACGTTTCCTATGTTCTTTTACTTCCTTTTGTGTTGACTGTATTTCTGTCCTTCTAATGGTTGCACTTGACATTTTAACATAAATAATAAATCTTATAAAAAGCCATGTCATAAAATAAGAATCTCAACAGGCTTTAATATTGCTTCATGAACATAAACCCCACCCAATACTGATTCCTATACTTTGTTTCACTTTTCTATACATAAAAAAGTTAACAGTTTTTATAGTCTACAGTTAATTAAATTTAGGCACACATTCATTAATTGCTTTATTCATCATTGTGTCTTGAACCCCACAGCTTTCTTCCTTTCTTCTTGCTAAAGGACACATCTGATGTACAATAACCTCTTTTAGTCTTTGTGTGTTGGAATCTGTTTTGTCATCATTCCCCTCCCCTTCCCCCTTTCTTCACAATCCTACCAGCCAGCCCAGTGGACCTACCCGGCTCCCTCACTCCTGAGCCGGTCTTATCTGGCAATGTAGGGTTCCTGCCCCATGGTGATATTGAAGCAATGGTAAAAAGGCTGCCAAGCTTTCAGTGGACAGCTTGATTTAATTCCTGGTCATAAAATGTGCTGTGTTCTTTGCCTCCCGAGGACCACAGCTTCACACAAGCCTTGTACCAGGCACAGTTGGCAATGGCTTTTCAGCCTCCTTTCCTAGATGGAGGAGCCCTGGTGCAGCCTCTGTATTCTGGCGATGACCCTGGCTACATATGATCATGCTTAGACCCTGTGACCCTACAAAAGGTAAGCTCCCAGCTGCCATGGCCGGTTCAGAGCCCAGTGTCCATAGCTCAGGTTTTCACTGCATGTTACTGTCCTGTTTCCTAGTGCCTGGAGATATTTAATTTGTTTTTGAAACTGGCTCTATTTGTCTATTTTGTGTTTGTGTATTTTGTCCATTATTGCTGTTTGAAAAAAAAAAAAAGGAGGGGGGGCACATGCCACAATGCATGAACATTCAGAACTTGTATTCTTTAATTTTCCAGAAAAAATTTTTTTTAAAACATTAGACTTCCTTAAAGTTTTGGTTCAATTCCACCTGGGAAAAACACATCAGCCTTTTTTTTTGGTGGATGACAGCTGACTAAATCTTTAAAACTTAATTTTTTTCTAAATAATGGTCTGTTTAAGATTTTTCTCTTTTCTAAGGTTAGTATTAGACATTCATTTTTTTTCTGGAAAATCATCTTAGCTCATTTTGCAACTAAAAAAATAAGACATGTAATTATTTTACATGTAATTATTTTAATATTTAATATTATTGTAATTATTTTAATAATAATTATATGTAATTATTTACTCTAAGTCTGAGGTTATTTTCATCATTCTTCTTTATTGTATTTTTTGTGCTTTCTCCTTTTTTTTCTTGATTAGGTTGTTTTTATCCTAAAAACCCTGCTTACTTTTTAGTTAAAATCTTTTCTTTTCTAATACATTAAAGTCTCCATCAGTTTTTCTTTCTTCTGTCCTCATATTTATTCCATTTATTTCCTAATTTCTTGAGTTAGATCATTTTTCATTTTTTAGTATTTATATTTTTTAGTAATCTCTGCACCTAACATGGGGCTCAAACTCACAACCGTGAGATCAAGAGTCCCATACTCCTCCGACTGAGCCCGCCAGGGTTCATTTCTTAATTTATAAATATCCACGTCTTTAGCTCTTTTTCTCTGTATGCTATTTTAGTCATATCTTATAAGTCCATGTGGATATGAATTGTTTTCATTACAGTTATTTTCTAAAAGATTCTATTTTTGTTTCAGTTTTTGATTCAACAGTTGTGAGGTTGCTTGTTCTTCTTTGTTTTCTAGTTTTATCATTGATTGTGAGCTTTTCTGTACAGTGACTGGAGAAGGTTTTATCTTGTGCGGTTCTTGAGAAGATACTGACTACTTGTTCTGTGAGCTAATGCATAAAATATGTCTTAAGTATTTATGTAGGTCTTCTCTCAGCTTATTTATTATTTTATGAACTTTACTTGTCATCGGCTCAGATAAAGTCTCCTACCCCTCCTCTTCTTTTACCTCTTTGTGTTTTTGCTTTCTGAAGCAAATGGTATTTGAATGGTATTGTAATTGGTATATAAATATATATAAATATAAGGTCTTCCTTATAGTATTCTCCTTATTATAAATTGTCTTTATTTACCCCCATTTAATATTTTTCCCCTGAATTTTATTAAGCGACCACTTTTGCTCTTTTTGTTTATATAGCCCAGAGTTTTACCCCGTATTTCTGTTTTAAACTTCCTTCATTATCACATTTTATATCACTGCAAATAGCTGACTTTTGCTTTGATATCCAGCTTGGGTATTTTTATTTTAGGAAGTTTATCCATTTGAATTTATCAATAACAACAGATACATTTGGTATTTTTAATGGTCTTTTATGTCACAATATGTATTGCTTATCCCTTTAAAAATCTTTTTAATATGTGATTTGTATTTTTTTGTGTTAATTTTGTGCACATATTTCCTGAGGATTTGAAAGGTTTTAAGTTGGCTTTTAGTTATTTCAATGGCTAGTGTTTTTATTTTAGTGGTTGAATTTTATATAATTAACCTTTTTCTTCAAATAACAGTTATCAGCTCTTGACTATGTGCAATAAAAGTTAGTATGCTTCCGCCTCTTCCTACCTCCCCTGTCAATTTCTCCCCTCCATGGTAACTTTCAGTTCCCTGTATTATACTGTGGTTGTTGGTTCTTCTAGTATTTATGTTTAAATATCCTTTATACCTTTATATATCTTTATATAACTTTAAATATCTAAACTTAAATAACTTTTTGAAGTTTTAACTTTTTTTTTTTTAAAGATTTTATTTATTTACTTGAGAGAGAGACAGTGAGAGAGAGCATTAATGAGGAGAAGGTCAGAGGGAGAAGCAGACTCCCCATGGAGCTGGGAGCCTGATGCGGGACTCGATCCCGGGACTCCAGGATCATGACCTGAGCCGAAGGCAGTCGTCCAACCAACTGAGCCACCCAGGCGTCCCGAAGTTTTAACTTTTAAATAACTAAAATATCCTTTTATGTCTGTTAGTTGTAATATCTCAGCTTTAATAACCTTCGAAGTCAGGTTGTCAAACAGGAGCTAATCAGTACATTTTTTAAAGGAGAATTTATTTATTTATTTATTTATTTATTTGAGAGAGAGAGAGAGAGAGAGCCATGCACGAGTGGGGGTGCGGCAGAGGAAGAGAGGAGAGAGGATCTCAAGCAGACTCCCACTGAGCATGGAGCCCAAGGAGGGGGCCAGCTGGCTGGAATTGCCTACAGCTTCTTTAATAAGGGCTCCTGAGCAATATGTTCCCTGTAGGTTCAAACATATTTGTTGTTTGCTTTTATTTTTCAAAGAATACTGGCTGGGTACAGATCTTTATTTTCTCTGAGGAATTTGTAGACATTGCCCAACTGTTTTCCAGGGTTGATTTGCAGAAGAGAAGTGTGTGGCCAGCTATGATTTCTCCCATTATAGGTGATTTTTTTTTTTACATGGATACCCCAAATATTTGTTACTTTTCTTTGGTAAACCTTCTAATTTAGGTGTTGATTCTCCTGTATCAAATATTCTGGGGGTATGATGGGTCTGTCAAACTGTGGTTTAAGGCTTTTCTTTTTTGCAAAGAGGTTTTCTAAAATTTTAAGGACTTTTTTTTTGTTCCATTTCTTTGGTATTCTTCTTGGGATGTCAATTTTGCATAAGTTTCATCTCCAACATCTTTCAGTTGGTTATTTTATCTCTATTCCTTTTTCAAAATCAACTCCATTATGAAATAATTTATATACAATAAAATGCACACATTTTAAGTTTACAGTTGGATGAGTGTCAGTAAACATGTAAATCTATATAACCACAATAATCAATAGGTAATATTTTCATTATTCTAACCAGTTCCCTTTTGCCCCTTCTCAGTTTCCACCTCCCATCTTCAGCCTCAAGCCACCACTGATCTGCTTTTTATCATTACAGATTAGATTAGTAGGTACTTTTCTGTTTGGCTTCTTTCACTGGATATAATATTTTTGATATTGACCTACTTTGTTGCATATATCAGTAGGTTTCTTCCTTTAATTTTTTTTATTTTTAAAAAGATTTCATTTATTTATTTGAGAGAGAGAGATAGCAAGAGAGAGCATGAGCCTGGGGCAGGGAGAGGGAGAAGCAGACTCGAGCCCGATGTGGGGCTCCATCCCAGAACCTAGAGATGATGACCTGAGCTGAAATCAGATGCTTAAAGGACTGAGCCACGTAGAAGCCCTGGTTTGTTCTGTTTTAATTCTGAGCAGTATTCCATTGTATAAAAATACCAGATTTTGTTTAGCCATTCACCTATTTGGGTGCAGTTACCAGTTTGTATGGACATTCATGAATAAGTCTTTGTGTGATCTCTAATCCTTTCTTTAAAATTTTAGCATTCACTATTGCTTCGCTTACTATTTCACTGGCATGCAGAGATGAAATATAAACTTAAATCATTCTAATTGCAGTTCTAAGGAATTCTCTATAATTTTTTAAACATTAACTTCTTATTTTAGAACAATTTAAGTTTACAGAATAGTTGCAAAGATCATACAGAGAGTTCACATATATCCTGCAACCATGAACACTTATTATTAACATCTAACACTAGTATTTTGTTCTTCTTTTTCAGGATTGTTTTGCTTATTTTAGATTTTTTGGTGTATTTAGACATCTCACATGTGCTCTATTCCTTGCATTTGTTCTTTGTTTCTTTTTCTATTTTCCTTCTGCTTTATCTGGTTTTAACTAAGCATTTTATATGGTTTTATTTTATCCCCTCTGTTATGATATCAATTATACTTCTTTTTAAACTTTTCTTATGGTTGCCCTACTGTTTCCAAACTACATTTTTAACTAACCCAAGTCTACTTTCAAATCACACTCTATAGCTCGTGTGCAGTGCAGGTACATTCTAACAGAGAACTGTGAATTCCTCTCACTCATCTGAAGGACATTGCTGTCATTTACTTCATTCATTCATAAGCTATAACCACCCAACACATCATCATTATCATTATTACTTTAAACAGTTATTAATACGAGGAAGAGTAGGGACGACTGGGTGGCTCAGTCAGTTAAATGTCTGCCTTTGGCTCAGGTCACAATCCCAGGATCTGGGGATCAAGCCCCATGTCAGGCTCCCTGCTTAGTAGAGAGTCTGCTTGTCCCTCTCCCTCTGCCCCTCCTGCCCACTTGTGCTCTCTCTTTCTCTCAAATAAATAAATAAAATCTTTTCAAAAGGTTAAGAAAAATAAAAACAAAAGGTTTTATTTTACTGTCATTTATTCCTCCTCCTTTATGTGGATGCAAGTTTCTGTCCTATATAATTTTCTTCTGCTGGAAGAAAATGTTTTAACATTTCATGTAGGGCAGGTCTGCCAGCCATGAATTCCCTCGATTATTATTTGTTTGAGAAAGTCTTTATTTCTTCTACTACTTCTACTTCTAGAAGTACTTCTAGTACTCCTATTATTATCCCTCTATTGAGGGATAATTTTGCAGAATATAGAATTCTAGGTTGGTGGCTTTTCTCATTCAACATCTTAGGTATTTCATTCTGCTTTCTGTTTACTTGCTTTGCGATGAGAAGTTCACTGTAATTCTTATCCTCTATAGGTAAGGTCCTTTCCCTCCCCTCTGGATTCTTTCAAGATTCTCTCTTTGTCTTTAGCTTTCTGCAACTTGAGTATGATAGGCCTATGTATAGTTTTTGGTATTTAGTCTGCTTGGTGTACTCTGAGGTTCCTGGATCTGTGGCTTGGTGTCTGTTATTAATTTTGGATAATTCTTGACATTATTTCAAATATTTCTTTTGCTCTGTTTTTCTCCTTCTGATATTCCAATTACATATCTGTTATATATTTTTAAATTATGAGATTGTTTCATAGTTCTTGAATGTTCTGTTCCGGTTTCTTCGTTTGTTTTGTCTTTGCATTTCTATCTGGGAAGTTTCTATTGATCCATTTTCAAGCTCACTGATTCATTCCTTGGCCATGGTGAGTCCACTTATGATCCCATCAAAGGCAATCTTAGTTTATGCTAGAGTATTGATCTCTAGCATTTCCTCCTGATTCTTTTTTAGAATTTCCATCTCTCTTCTTATATTTCCCATCATTTCTTGCATGTTGTCTGCTTTTCCCATTAGAGTTCTTAACATGAATCATGGCTATCTTAAAATCTCAGTCTGATAATTCCAACATCTGTGTCATATCTGAGTCTGGTTCTGATGCTTGATCTCTGTAGCCTTTTCTCATGCCTCTGGTGTGCCTTGTAATTTTTTGTTGAAAGCCAGACATGTTGTATTGAGTAACAGGGCCTGAGCCCTTAGTGTGAGGATTCTGTTAATCTGGTTAGGATTTGGACTGTGTTTCAGGTTTCCTGGAGCTACAGGTGCCAAAGGATTCAAATTCCTCTTCGTGTTCTTGCTTTTGTCTTCTCTCTTGACTTCTAGGCTTCCCTAAGTGCTCCTCATCTGTGAAGTGAAGGTCAGTGTCTTGCAGCTCTTGATGCTGTATTCCACTGTCATTGTATTGGAGCTCTGTGGGAGTGATGGTAAACTGGGGGAAGGAGAGCATTTTATGGCCTCATTCAGAGCTCAGTGTTCCTGTGAGCTATGCCTCTGGCTGTGACCTCCACAAGTGATTCTCTATTGGCATAGATTTTCTTCCCTAAGTGAGATCAGAGGTTAGAGGGGGCTGAAGCAGGAGCACTACCCTTCCCCTAGGTGGGATAATGCTCTGGTGTAGGCTTTTTCCCTGGAGTAGTCTTTGTTATGGACAACACTCAGGGTTGAGTAACAATGGTAATTCTTCCCCTACCCCTGCCAGAGCCACCAGGGGATGTTTATAGCATCTTCATCTGGTAACCTGATAGGGTTACTAAAGGTAAAGCTCACAAAAGTGTGAGGGCCTCCCAAAACTGAAGGCCCCTGAAGTTTTTCACTTTCACGCTAGTCCCCACTCATCTTCCAGAAATTCATCAAAATTACCTTTAAAGTTTCCTGTTAGTTTATGGTTCCAGCAGTTTCTGCTCCAGGTAAGCAGATCTTAGATGTGTCTCTGGATTTTCCCGTCTCTCTGGATTTCAAGGTGGCAGTTTCCTCTGCTGTTATAAACTGAGTATTGGTGCCCCCCACCCCCATTATATGTTGAAATTCTAACATGCAATGTGATGATATTAGGAGATAGGGCCTTTGGGAGATGATGAGGTCATGAGGGTGGAGCTCCCATGAATGGCATTAGTGCCCTTATAGAAGGGAATTCAGAGAGCTAGCTCACTTGACTTCTTTTCATTGTGTGAAGACACAGTGAGAAACTGGCAGTCTGCAACCTGAAAGATGGCTCTCACCAGAACCTGACCACACTGGCACCTGGTCTGCAACTTCCAGCCTCCAGAACTGTGAGAAATACATTTCTGTTGTTTGTATGCCACTCAGTCTATGGTACTTAGTTATAGCAGCCTACCTGCAGACTTTGTTCTCTGCTGGGTTCAAAAAAGTTAATTTTCAGCTAACTTGGTTTTTTCTTATTGGAAGAATGGGAATGATAGTCTATAAGCTGTGTGGGAGCTTAGCCTGAAGTCCTCTAATCCTTTCGACTGCTCTGATCACATCTTTATCATATCAAGGATCAGAGATGAGCTCCGTAAATGTAACCATTATATGGAAGGGACTGGGCTTTTGTAAGTATAATTTAAAAACAACCATTTCTCCCACTCTCTGTAGATACACCCATGCATGAGTTCTTGTCACAACTCCAGGTAGAATCTCAGGTAGGATAACTTTCTGGCTCGTATTAGGTTACATTTTTTGAAAAAATGGAGTATAATTAAAATCCCATGAAATTTACCTTCTGAAGGTGTATAAATCAGTGGTTCTTAGTATATTCACAAGGTTTAGCAACCATCACCACTATCTGAGCCCAGAACATTGTCATCATCTCAGAAAGAAAATCCATACTCATTAGCAGTTACTCCCCCGTTTCCCACCAACAGTCCCAATCCCTGACAACAACTAACTAACTGACTTTCTGTCTCCGCTTTTGCCCATTCTGGACATTTCTTATAAATGGAACTACACAATATGTGGCCTACTGCATCTGGCTTTTTTCTCTTAACATAATGTTTTCAAGTTTTTTGGTACCTCATTTCTTTTATGGCTGAACGATATTCCACTGTATGGATAGATCATATTTTGTATATCCATCATCAGCTGATGGACATCTGGACTGTTTCTACTTCTTGGCAATTATGAAAAATGCTGCTAGAAACATTCATGGACAATTTTTGTGTGGACATATGTTTTCAGTTTTTTGGGGTATAAACTTAGGAGCAGAATTGCTGGGTCATATGGTAATTCTACGTTAACTTTTGGTGGAAATGCCACTGTTAGATTTTTTGAAGTCCTTCAGGCACTTATAAAAACAGCAAGTCTTATCTTAGTCATTTAAAAGTGTAGAATAATAATTTAAAAATCCAAGTTCTTACCTACGTAATGTGCCTTCCCTCCTCCAGTTTGGCCTGGACCCCAGTATGAAGTATGGCAAAGGGGGCTTTTATTGTCTTTCCTGGTTCCTCTGTCACTTATGGGTCATGGCTTCCAAATCCTCCCACCTGAGGTCTGGCAGGGAGAGACAGTTTGGTGAAAAGAAGACGCAGCCTTACATGGTGAGTTCCGTTGTCGTCTGTACTGGCGTGGATTCTTTCTGTCATGTGGCGCAATGAGAATGTGTTTGGTGATGCCCTTGCTGGGAGCTTCCTGTAATTCCTTTTGACCTGGGTAATGCCTCTCTTATGCCCAGTCTCTTGCAACTCAATTCTCGACTGTGGGCAGTCTACCAATGTGATAGAGACTACTAATTACTCCCCAGCAGCAATTTTACCCTCTTTCCTCAGAAGCAAAGTCCCCAGCCAGACGAACACATGACAAATTGGCATAATGAAATTTCCCAGCTTGCCTCATAGCTGGACATGGCCTGTAATAACCATGTTCTCACCAGTGGTATGTGAGAGTCTTATGTGCAAGATCCTCAGATCTGAGGAGACGGCTTTTCTCCTTCCTCCCAGCTGGCTGTGATGCAGAAGGGATGGACAGACAGAAGTCATGTCGGGCCCTCTGGTGTAAGCTATGTGTTGAGTGTAGCAGAACAAGATGAAAGGATCCTGGATCGCTGATGGTTTGGGAACCACCATATCAGCTCTGGCCTGCTTACATTTACCTGAAAGAAATAAACTTCCTCCTTTAAGTCTTGTTTGAGAGAAACCAGCTTCTTTCTCGCCTTGCTATTGTGGGTTTTTTTCCTGACTTGCATCAAACTAAATCCTAACTAATATGGTCCTACTTTGACTTTCGTGAAGTTGCATAATATCTGGAAGCTGTTCTCTTGCCTGGTGTTCCCCAGTAATTGTGCGAGGCAGCCTCACTCCTGTGAGTCCAACAGACCCTTGGGGAAACTCACGCAGTCTTGTCCCTGTCATTTGTGAATGTGAACAGCCCTGTCCTTCTATACTTCCTCGGTCCCATGCCTCAGCCTCTCACTTTTGCTTTCTTAGGCATGTGTCAAGCTTCAGATCCAACCTTCTTTAAAGGGAGGAAAGAATTGGGCTCCCCACAAGTCCCTCATAAGTGAGGGGAAGGGAAAATCCCACAACAATCCAATTCCTCTCTCCAAAGAAATCTTCCCCTCTGGCCTCTCTAACCACTTCCCTTTGTGAGCAGAGGTGGGTAATTCTTGATGTTGACAGAAGAGGTTTCATCTCAGCATGCCCCACCTAGGGTGTCTAGTACCTCAAATTAGGAAGTCTCACCTTGGGACCTTAGTCAAAAAAAAAAAAAAAAAAAGACAGAGAACCCCAAAGCATCCAATTTTAACTTCCTTTTACAACACAACATAATAATCTCTGGTATGTTCTCATTCAGGAGCCCCCTACCAATTCAGAAGGTAACAAAGGCATGTTTTCTTTACATCATTAGTTCAAAATTTTTGTGGTCACAGATACCTTTGAGAAGTTTATGAGTTGGGCCTCAGCCTCACTCCTGCCTTCCAACCACTCCCCATCAAGCAATTCCAAGGACTCTTAGAACAAGTCATGTGGAGTGTCAGGAGTTCTCAGAATGTGGTCCATGACCGGTTGACTCTGGTTACCTAACCAACAGTCCATGTGTGTAGTGACAAGTGGCAGAGCTGGGTTTTAAACCCGGGCCCTCTGGCCCCAAAGCTTCACTCCTAACTTCCCCTACAGACATGTGAATGAGGTCTTCTTGGGCCCTCTAGCCCAGCTCAGCCCAGCCACCAGCTGGACGCATATGGCATGGAGCCAAAGAACTGCGTGGCCAAGCCTGCATGTGTTCCTGACCCAGAGCATCATGAGAAATAAATTACTGTTTTAAGCTGCTAAGTTTTGAAGTGGTTTAAGGCACTTTCCACATGAGCATCCAGAACAATTAGAAATACCAAATACATGTGAGTTAAAATTTTCTGAGTAAAATGTAATAGTTGAGGGGAAAAAAAACAAGACAGGACTCATGGAGACACTTGCCTAGGTCTTTAGCCATTCACCATCAAGTTACATATAAATCCTGGGTAAAAAATGGCAAATATTATCCCTTTCATAGATTTAAAACAAGTGGGAATAATTTAAAATACTGTTTTTAGGGGCACCTGGGTGGCTCAGTGGGTTGGGGCCTCTGCCTTCTGCTCAGGTAGTGATCCCAGGGTCCTGGGATCGAGCCCCGCATTGGGCTCTCTGCTCGGCTAGAAGCCTGCTTCCCCTCCTTCTCTCTCTGCCTGCCTCTCTGCCTACTTGTGATCTCTGTCTGTCAAATAAATAAATAAAAATCTAAAAAAAATTTTTTAAAAATACTGTTTTTATTGTTTACAAAATGTATTGAAACTCTGTGGAATGCAACCTAAAACTGCTGTACTACATACGTGTAGTGTTTCACTGATGGATGAAGCCAAAAGTCCAAAAAGCATTGCCATGGGGATCTTCCCACAAAGCTGATGGGCATCAGATGGTATTTCCAGAACACTGGAGGAGGGGGAAACAGCTTCTGGAGTATGAGGTGATAAAAGGCAAGCTACAGAATAGCATGTAGTATCTTGTCTCACTGACAGACCCATTTGTTCCACAAATATTATGGAAGGGTCTCATGGATATAACGTGTCTGAAAAAAATCATGTTGGAAAAGTGTGTGTAGTATGCTTGTTTCTGGAGGAGGAGATTATATGATATAGTTTAAAAACAATGAAAATATAAACATAAAAAATTTAAATTGTTACCTCTAGAGAATAGGGATAGAAGCTAGACTTCATATAACACAAAATTAAATTAAAAATCCCTAAAACCCCAAACCAAATGAAATAATGAACCTAACTTTATATGCTATCAGTGGAAACCTCAGAGAGAACAATCCTAAATTACTGTTCAACTAGTAATTTAACTCTATATCCCTAGTGAGATAGACTGTATAAAGAACTCTAAGACCACAAGAACATTAAACTCTCTTCAGTAATCGTGTGGGTGTTGGTTTTGCTATTCAGAGACTGTGGTGCATGCATTCTGGGATAGTGAGTTATTACACTGATGTTGTTAAAAATTGGGTACTGGGAGTTTGGTATGGAAATAGAAGTCAGATTGATGAAATTAAGAAAACCTTGTAGTCCTGAACTGAAAGCATTCCCATGAACTTGTGATACACTTTCTCTTCCTTCCTTCCTCTCTCCCCTTTTCCCCCTTCTTTCTCTCATTGATCTTAATGTTAACTAGCAAAAAGACATAGAAACAATTACCTGCTTAGTAATAATCAGTGTTCCTAACACCTGGATTGTGGTCTTGAAGTATCATTCCTCACACACACACACACACACACACACACGGAAAAACCTGTGTTCCTTGGAGAAATTGATCAGTGCAGTCCTTGGACAGGAAATGTACAATAGGAGACTGGAACATTATGGCATGAAAGAAAGCAAGTTCTCAAGGGCTACTGGGTTTGTATCAAAAAGACTCAGGAGCTGATGTGAATAGTTTCTCTTGGCCAAAGATGGGACACAAGGAGCATCAGAAAGATAGAAATGACTATGGGTTGGGACCTATGAAAAATGTTTAATCATAATAATATCCCCCCCAAAACTCACTGAGTCCCCTCATGGAGATCTCATTGGTCTCACTGAAAGGATGCTTTCATTATTTTGAAAACTGGTAAGTAAAGAATCAAGCACATATCCAGCCCTTACTAAATGAAATATACTCCTAAAAGCAGAACAGTTGATGAAGGGGGGGGGGTCCTCTAAATGGGTGTATCCTAGCTAATAAACAAGGAAGTGATAGAATCAGTAATATCACCATTCCGCAACTTCTATGGAAGGAATGGAGCTTGGAGCACCCATGGCTGCTGACATCACAGAAAGAGAGACAAGACGAACGTGCCTCCCACTGGAAGACCACAACCACCCATGAAGGAGTCCTCTTAAAAAAATCAACCTTGAATCCAATCTAGACTTTCTATCTAATGCAAACTGGCAGAAGATATAGAGGACAGAGAAAGATGATAAATAATACTAAGGAAATACAGTCAGCAAAGTCCAGATTATGGGAAACTAGAAGATGAATGTTCCAGCTCTTCAACAAATAAATTGCAACTTAAGAAAAGAGAGAGGTACATGGGAGATCATAGGGACTAGTACACATTCCAGAAGACTTAAAGGATCTATTAACTAATGTCAATTACTTGGATTCCAATAAAACACCTGGGAAAAATATTTATGAGACTATTAGGAGATCTGAACACTAACTGGATACTTACTGATAATAAGAGATTATTTTTACCTATAATTGAGTGTGACAATGGTACCATGGTTATAGTTTTTAAAAAAGAGTCCTTTTAGTGGTTCATACTGAAGGATTTATGGGTGAAATGATCCTTGTAAATCCGTAATTTGCTTCACAACAACCTAGGTGGGGAAAGTGGTTGGGGTTACAGATACAAGATCAGTATCAGTAATGAGTTGATAATTGTTTAAATTGAGTGATGGGTACATGGAGACCACTATGCTCTTCTCTCTAGTCTTGTAAATATTTGGAATTTTCCATGATTAAAGTTCAAAAAAGAGATTGTGCATGCATGTGTATGTGTGTGTGCACTTGTATAACTATATACAGAAAAAAGTCTAGATTACTAATTGGTATTAAGACACCTTTCCCATCACATCTGGTTAGAGGGAATAAAATGGGGGAAATAATGCCCACCTAGCAGAATTGGGTGGTGGCATAGTTTATACAAAGGGGCTAGCCCATAGTAGGTACTCAATCTAATTTCCTTTACTAGCAAGATTGTTCAAGTTTGTCAAACTCAAAACTGTCAAACCTGTGAGGAGAACATCAGGTTCTCATATCACCCTCCTTGTCCCTTTGATCATGAATCCAAGAGCCCCACTATGGGAGTGGTGGTGGAATGGGGTAGGGGAAAGAGACCTCTAGCTGAGTCTGCCCACTTTGTTCCTCTCTCACTGGCCTCATCCACTTCTGATCTCTGTGCATCCCCTTAGGGACCTGAGAATATAGGTGAGCTAATCTCTTGTCATGATACTGATCAGCGTGTTCATTGGTTAATTAATGCATTCTCCCCGAGACCTGCCTGCAGGAGTCTGATGGTAGGGGTTTCAGGCAGACTGATGGAGAAAGAACTCTGGTAAAGGGTACTGAAACATATAAGAGGCTCCTCAGATGCCAGTGTGTTCCCTTGGTGTTGGCCCGTGTGAACCACTAAGTAGGAGGGAGACTAGGAGCTCCATGGCACCCTATTGAATTGCTACCTGCCACTGACCCTCCTCTGCAAATGCCTAGCTCCTTCATGCCCTTGAGTCTGCTGTCATAGCTTAGATATCCCTAGGATGCCTTCAGACTTCCTCTTCCTGATCCTCTTCCTGTCTCCCCAGTGCCCTACTCAAGATCCCCAACTCCCGTTTCAAAATCCGTCCTTCTTTGGGTTGCTGGACACTTTTGTTTTGGGCTTTCTTTATTTCTGCTTCTCTCCATGCCCATCCATGCATGTTGGTGTCTCTGAGGTTCCATCTCTGGTCCTCTTCCTTCTGTACGTCTCTGGAGAGGATGTCACATTCATTCCAGGGCCCTCTATCACTGGCAAATTCCCAGTCTGCCTTGGCAGCTCCTGTCTCTCATCTCCAGGCATGCTGTTGATTCAGGTGTCCCACAGGCACCCAACTCAGCCTACTCCAAAGGGAGCACATCGTTGTCCCTCTACCACTGACTTTTGGTCTGCTGCTCGACTTGGCTTACTTAGTTTGCTACTTGGGTGTCCAAGCTGTGACTTCAGAGCTCCTCCTTGATTCCTTTCTTTCTCTGACTTCCTAGAGTCCTGTCACTTAGCTTTCTCCACCTGCTGTCATCATCATCACTGTCATCCTCCTCCTCCCCCTCCCCACCAATTCCACTCAGGTATTCCTTCCATTGGCTAATGTCCATTCGTTCTTCCAAAACCAGCTCTGGCAGTTGCCTCCTCTGGGAAAGGTGTCCCGACTGCTCGGAGGCTTCCATTTTATGATGTCACAGCTGGGCTCCCCTTCTGCGGTTATGACAGAGGAATCTGGTCTCACTGGGGAGTAGCTTCTACCAACAGCATTTAAAGTGAAAATCCCATGAAGTCAAAATTACCCTTGAAGACACCTTAAGCCACTCAGCATTGGAACAGTTGGCTCTTTGGCTGAGCCCCCAACAAAACGGTGTCTTAAAGTTAGGGTCCATAATGTACAAAAGACAAAGCCACCACCTACAGTCTTCTTAACTCTCGAGACTCCCACTGCAGCAGAGAATCTCACCCTGTGAGGGGCGGGAGCAGACAGCAGATGACACGCCACTTCGTCGAGACTCAACAATGAGAGCGGAGATGAGAGAAGAGTTGTCAGCTTTGCGTAAATACTACCTTCCTTTGGTTTTCCGGTGCTGAACATGTAGTTGAACATGCCACAGCTACATATATGAGTGGAAGCCTCAACCCTGTAGCTTCTCTGGCTTCCCTCCCAGTTTTGAGCATCGGACTCAGGACTTCATTCCCAGGACTTGCAATGCCCTGCACCTAGAGGAAACAGAGAATGCTGGCTGAGTGGATGAATGGTTTATCTTCACGGACCTCTCCAGCGATGGGCAATTCCACAGATGATGAAATAGCACGTTATGCCATCTGAGCAAATGAAGGGTCAAGGTCTCTATTGGCTTATCAGGACTGTAACTGGAATGATTGCTCTAAATCAGGGCTCCCGAAAGAGAGCAGGGCTGAAAGGCTCAGAGGCCTCCAGCCCAGCTGATCAGCAGACAATATTTCTTTGTAGCCTCTTCTGTGGCTGGACCAACTCATTGATGGTCTCTGGACGTGTTCCGACTGCTGGCCTGCTTGCCTCTCTCTTCTCTAATCCAGGTTTAACGAGATGAGCATCATTAAGAAAGGCAGGGCGGTTATCCTTTAAGTGAACAAAGTGACTCTTCACAGAAGGACTGATTTTAATAACCCCGCGCAAGACCCCCTTTAAGGTACAGAATGATTCTGGCACATCAGTTAAGTGTTACACAAAACAGACATGAGTATTCAAAATCAAAGGCGTTTTTCATTCATGTGAAAAAGGGATCAGTAAGCTGCATGAAAACTGGGGTGCATAAAAGTCCCCGGGGCCTCCGTCCACAGCAGGAAAAGCTCAGAGCATATTGGGCCCAGGGGGAGGCAACCTTGGCCGCCCATAACTCAGATAGAAGGCGGCGATCTTCAGGCGCTGCCTGTGTTTCATGTGCGGGCTCCTGCCTCTGATCTTTCAGCGGCTGCCTAATTGCCAGTGACTGTTTCTGTGGACACGAGGGTCTGCGAAATGTGTAAGGCCTGTATGTTTCCGAGGGAGACTTTTTCCTTTGCACATAAGCCAAAGATTCCTTCATACACGAATTCTTTCTTATGGAGGTCATTGGATTCTTACTTGGGGGGACGCGGGTGGGAAGTTCAGTGCACACGGCTGAATCTAAGGGTATAGACGTGATCTGGTAACTGGAGGGAGTGGGGACGCCGGACGGGAAGGCCGCCGATGCCCTGCGCATGCCTTGCATTGCCTCCCCAGGTGGAGACCGAGCTCCTAACCCAGTGCGAGGTAAATCAGCGGTTCCTTTTCTGGGAGTGCCCGTGGCTGCACCCTCAGTCAGCCTCGCCCTTCAACTCGGTCTCCATTGCAACACGCGTCATAGCTGAGCACTTCTTATGCGGGTCACATGCATTGATACCATTAGCCCTATGAGTAGGTACTTCTAGTGCCTCATTTTTACAGGGAGGAAACTGAAGCGAAACTCAACGCCCCAGATCATACAGCCAGGAGAAGGTGGAGCAGGATATGAAGGTAGGCAGTCTGGCTGCAGTCCTCTCTCTCGATCCCGGCACGCTCTTGCCTCCTGGCTGATGGGGGACGGCTGGCTGAGCTGGGGGTTCAAGGGTCTGAGGCCAAATTCAGGTTTAGCCGAGTAGCCTGCCTTGTGTAATGAGGGAACAGCCTAAGGGGATCCAGACACAGACTAGAAGCACATGTACGGGTATTTGCCTCCCTGACTTTATTTCAAAGGTCCTACAGCATCTGTACTCTCAGAACTGTGCCTGTTTCAATCTCTACAAATATTTACTCCTAGATTTTTGTAACATCTGACACTGACTAAGTAATCAGAGCAATTCTCCCTGCAGGCAGAGCAGGTAATGAATCACTAACAGCCTTCTGTTGCATTTTCTGGACCGGCATTGTTATATTTCAGGTCCTGACAGATTGTAGACCTACTTGGAGTATGCAGGACCCAGAGTAATGGGGAAGGAAATTGTCCAGTAACTCAGAAAGACAGTTGCTGCTGCTGAGAAATCTGCTCTGGGGACCCTACTGCTCACCTTCAAGCTTGCTAGGAGGGGGTTATGGCCCCACTGACTTCTCGGGCCGACGTGCCCCATTCAAAGGGATGGCAGTCTCTGGCTCTGGGGTGGACTGAGGGCAGAACAGTGCCCACCACATGGCAGGCAAGTGGACAGGTGCACAGCCGAGGTTTGATTAGGTTAGTGGTGAAAATCAGGGAGCGTCTTTGAGGAAAAGAAAAAAAAAGTCCAATCTAAAACATCAGGCTGTGGGCAAATGTGGATAAAAATGGAGATGATAACGACCTTATTTTTTAATCATTGTAACATTATCATCAGACATACAAAAGCACATTTTACAATAGGGATTGAAACTTATTTCACCCGATGACCGATATGGCTGACGTCAACCGTCTCTTACGCCACTCACAGCCGGTGCGTTGGAGAGAAAGCAAGGGCTGTGCCATGCTAACGTGAGTCACTCAATTACCCAGAAGCACGGCAGCTGTCCATTTCCTGGGAATCAATTCATAGCACTAAACCCAAAAGCAAAGCTGGAATGGTTCTTGTTGGCTTTGCAGTTTACGCCACTCTCGTTAGCATCGTCTAGTTCCGTGGCTCTGTCGCAGGAGACGTGCGGCAGTGTCTGGAGACGCTCTTGTCGCGGCTGGGGCATGTTCCTGGCATTTAGTGGGAGGGCTGGGGGTGCTGTTCAACAGCCCATGGTACATGGGACAGTATTCTACACAAAAATATTATTCGGCTCAAGATGCTAACAGAGTTGAGAGTGAGGAACTCTGGTTTAGTTTGAGGTTTACAGATAGCAGGGGAGGAAAGCTAATCTTTCCTCGGAGCAGGCAGTGTTCTCCGTTCTAAGGCACCGTTCACCTGCGCTCACTCAGGACTTGTCCCAGCAAACCTACGGGGAGGTACTGTTCTTAGCCCTACAGGCTGGCGTGGGGGTAGAGGCGGCAGGTGGGGAGGTTACACCCCTCCTGAACGCTGAAGATGAGACTCCTGCTGTTAGGGGAAGACTTGGGCCTTCCAGTGCCAGACCAGGGCACACAAAACAGAAAGGGCAGGGTGGCTTCCATCTCTCTGCTGATGACACCTTCACCCATTCTTTGTCGAGAGAGCAGGTAAGTCACTGTGGGGGCTCCCCGACCCTTGTAGGCACAGCAGGTGAAAAGAGTTGGAAAAGCACAGTGCCGGACCACCTCCACAGGCCCTAAGGAAGCCTTGCAGCACCCAGGGCATCTCTGCAGACTCTGCTTGGCTTTGGAAGAGGCGACCGTGCTCCCCCTGTGAGGACCTGCGAGGGCAGACCGAAATGACCAGCCAGGAGACAGACATTGGAGCTCTCCGAAGAGTGATTCTAGAAGGGCCACTCTGGATATGGGCTGTCTCTGTGGGACTGGCAGGCAGCGCGGGGAGGGGCAGAAAGCTGCAGGAGAGAACAGAAAGCTCAAGGCCAGAGCCAGGACCTGGTCAGCACAAGTGAACAGCAGCTGGAGAGGAGCTTTTCCGGTATAAATCTTGCCTTTGATGGCAGCGTCCTCTGTGTAGACTCTCCACTGGCTGGGGCAGAGGTCGGGGAGGAGCAGGGGTGCAGCTGGAACCTGTGGTGGGGGGGCAGTCCAGCACAAGCTAGTGCTTACAGAGGAGTGTAACGCAGGCAAGAAAGAGGGAAGTGGGCGGCTGGTTCTCAAGAGGTGCGTTCTCTGGCACCCTAAAAATCCAACGCTTGGCTCTGAGACAGGATGGGATCCCAAAGCTCTTCGTGTAGCTTACAACGGGGGGGGGGGGGAGGGGGACTTAGCTTGTAGGCTGCATTGGATCTGTTAATACACAGATAGCTGGTTGTACCCAAACCTCTCAGAAGTTCCCAGGTGATGCTGATGCTGCCACCCCATGAACCACACTCAAGAGAGCCACTGGCCTAGAGGGCCCCCGTTGCCAGGCTACCCGACCCTCCAAGATCTGTCATCATTCTTTGAACTGCAGAGGACATTCTCATTCCGGGTTCTTCAGAGACGGGGCTCGTGGACGTCGCTGTTTCACGTACAGTGAACCGAACCTTCACTCACGTCCTGTTCAGAACATGAATGTCAACAACACCCCCGCATCCAATACGAAAGAATGTGGATCCATCATGTTTTAATTTACACAAACTGTTCCTTGCCTCCAATAACGTGAATGATTGGGAGTTAACCAGACTTAAAATTTATTGCGCATGGAATGAGGGCTAATACTTTAACTCCTTTGACCACGGTCCGAGATTTGAGACTTGGGAGGGACAATGGGAGTTTTGGGTTGTTCTGAAACCTTCTGCCATGACATCCTGGTCACAGTGAATCTGATTTGCTGAAGCAAATCTCTTAATTGCTTCCGGGGCCCATATCTGAGATCCAAATTGGTAGCTTGGTCTTGGCAACGAACAGTATACACTTCCGGATTGCCACCAGTTTTTTGGTTTTTTTTTTTCCCTCTCCATTCGAAAATGGCCTAAACTTAAAGCTTGACTCTAATTTCCCACCAGCCTTGGCCCTGCAGGACCGATGTAGTAAAACTCCAAGTTTTGCTGAGCAAATGAAATAAACTGTTTTCAAGAACATATGGAGTAAGTATGGACGGTAAAGAGGTGCTACTTTTACAAGTCACTTTTCCGACCATCCGTTTCACAAATTATTTACAGGTCTCTCCGAAACTGGCTTCTCTGTTACTCCGCCGGCTGAGGGGCGGATGGGCCCAGCCACCAGCCGTAACGTGCTCTCATGTGACTCATTACTGCAAATAAAGGTGTTGGCCCCAAATGCTCCAAAGCAGCTGAAAACTATCCCATTATGTAGCACCCAATCAAGGCCTTTTTCTTCTCTTTTCTTTTTTTAAACCCTTTTCTTGACTCTCACCACATGGAAGCGTTTTGAGAACCGGTTCTGAGGGCTCCATGAAGCTATTCTGGGACTCCCGGGCCGACGACAGGCCTCGCTTTGATGTCTGTGGTGAATGGCTGTTCTGGGGACGTGCGTTCTCTGATCTCTCACCCTCCTGCTTTCCTATCACCGCCTGAGCAAGGCGGCTTTCTCGAATAACAGCCTGTGCAAAGCCCTGCAGTTTCTGCACGTGGTCCTAGCTTCTGACCTCCTTCCAAAGCAAGCCCAGCGCCTGCCTGTCCTCCTTCCCAGCGAAGCGGCCGAGGGTAAGGCCCGTCCTTGAGGTGCCGGCAGGAGAACGGTATTAGCTACGGAAGCGTGGCAAACGTGGGTGAACACCTGCTGGAGGCCGGGCCCTGTGCTGAGCCCTTTAGATGTGTCATCTCACTGAGTCTTAAAAACGGCCCTAGGTGCAAGCACGGTTATCACTCCCATTTTGAAGATGAGAGAACAACTAGAGCGAAGACAGAATATTCTACCTGGGGTGACAGAGGTACTCAGTGAAGAGAGAAACACTGGTTTAGAATCCATATTCTTTAAAAAAAAAAACTCAATGTATAACATACTCAGAAAAATGAAAAATCCTGAGTGTATACAGCCTAGTGAATTTGCATAAAAAAACACACCCATGTAACCCGTAACTCAAGCTCCCCCCACCCCCTGCAAAATACCAGCAGCACACCCTTCCGGCCCCGTCATTAGCCACTCACTTTGCACAGGGAACGGTTATCATGACTTCTTAGATCTTAAGATTAGTTTTGCCTCTTTCCAAACTTAAATGGAACCAATACAGTAGGTATTGTATTTCTTCTTTTTCTTTTTACCCAGTATTACAGTTGTGAGATCGATCTATGATAGTGTAAGTTTTTTCATCGTGGTCTACAGTGTTCCATGGTGTGAACATAACAAGATTTATCCTATTATTAAGGGGCAGGGGGTATTTATAAATTGGGGCCACCACAAATAATGCTGTGAGAAGCACCGGGGACACGTGTGGGTACACTTGTGCTGGGCTTACATACACCTAGGAGTGGACCCGCTAGGTATGTTCAGCTTGAACAGATACTTCGAGCATTTCAACCTGTGCATTACTCTAGTTGCCAAATGCCTTGAGGGGTATTACAGTCTGAACTGTATCCCTCCAAAACTCATACGTTGAAGCCCCCAACTTCCAACATGACTGTTTTAGAGACAGGTCCTTTAAGGGGGTAGTTTGTGTTAAATGAGGTTACAAGGAACCCTAATCTGACAGGCCGGGCATCCTTTCAAGGAGTGGAAGAGACACCAGCGCTCGCCCGCCTTCCTCGCACACACCAAGGAAAGGCTGTGTGAGGACACGGTGGAAAGGTGACCATCTGCTGCCAGGAAGGAACGGAGTCCTCACCAGAAAGCAAACCTGTCAGCACCCGGATCTTGAATTTCAAGCCCGCAGAACTGTGAGGAAATAACGCTGTTGTGTGAGCCACCCAGTCTGCAGTGTTCTGTTGTGACAGCCAAGCAGATGAACCAAGGGTAAAAGTGGTGGAGAAGTTGGGCTCACCTCAATGAGCTTTCTTTCTATTTGGGATCTTGGCCTTTCTCGTTCTGGTGTCTTGGCAACTCTGAGCTCACAGTTTTGTCTCCCCAGCTCGCTGACTGTGCCAAAACTCAGGTCGGGCTGTGGCCTCTCGGTGGCTTTGGTGTGGCTTCTCAGCCTCTCCTCCTTGTGCCACTTCCAACACGGCAAATCCTTGGGGAAAACGGGCTTTGAGGGTGGCCTGAAAAAGTTTACTCTGTCATTACTGAAAATAGAAATCTAATTGGTAGTTGTTAAAACAAGGAACTTACAAATAACTCGACAAAATAAAACTGTAGGACTAACTCAGCAATTCTGGCCACTTTCTATTATAGTATTTCTTAGAGTCAAACACCTATTCAAATGTCCTATCTGCTGGTTTCTGAAATATCGACCTGACGCATTTTTTTCCCACACCCACACTTCCCAGATCTTGCTAACTTAGAGAACTGAGAATTTCCTAGAAGGATAGGCAACTCTCCTCAAAACCATCGGAATTGCCTGGAATGCATTTTGAAAAAAGAAAGATGTTTAAGAAGCACAACCATTCAGGGGCACTTGCGTTTAAAAAGAAAAAAAAAAGTCACATTTGGTGAATGAAAAATACAATCATGGATGAGCCCAAACAAAGCACTCAGAGTAAGGAAGCCTGGTCTCGAGGCCCAAGATGTTCCCTCATTAGTGGTGTGGCCCTGGGGGCCAGCCACGTGGTGCTTCCATTTCTGCAGCCGGAGAAAGGGAATATTCCCATTTATGAAGTGTTTCCACGTCTCTGTAGCACAGGTGACCTGTGCCTCAGGAGCTCCCTCAGCCTCACCGGGCTGAATTCCTAGCCCTGACTGTCGGCTCCTTCACTGGGTTAGGAGCTCTGGGTGGGGACCCTGTCCTGCTCTCTTTCTATCCTCAGTACAGAGCAGGTACAGAATGATCAACGTGGCAGGCCTCATAGCTTCTTCCCACTCCGGCCCTCCAGGTGTGCACCGGCCGTCCCCCTCCCCCAGCAAAGTGGGTCGGTGGGGTTGTCCTGGGATGGGAAATAGCCAAAACCTCTTGAATAGTCCATGTGGTGCAGAACAGTGTCCAGTAGTGCAATCCTTAGGCCCATCAATTTTTTAAGGGAGAGCAAGAGCAAGTGCACGAAAGGGGGTGGTGGTGAAGTGGGGGGAAGGAGGGGTGGAGGGAAGGGGCAGAGGGAGAGGAAGAATGAGGATCTTGAGCAGACTCCCCGCCCAGCATGGAGCCTGACACGGGGCTCGATCCTACGACCGAGAACATGACCTGAGCCCAAATCCAGAGTTGCACGCTCAACGAACTGAGCCACCCAAGTGTCCCAAGGCACCATCAATTTTAAGAACTAGAAAGGAAGGAACAATCGGCAAAGCCAATTGATCCAGCATTTAAACCCCTCTGCCTCTTTAACAGCTTTTGAGCCCCTGAAATGAACGGAGACATGTGGTGATGAACGAGGAAGGCCCGTTCACCTATGCTATGTCCCTCATTCCTTCTGCTTTTCCTGTTAAGTGCCTAGACTTTTACTTCTGAATTAGAGCTTTTTATTGTGAAGTAAATGAAATGATGTTGAGGTTGAGTTCTCAAGGCAATGACTAGCCTGGCTCCCTGATATCCCTCTTTGGGAGAAGTCTCAGGGTAGGAGCCTGGTAAATAAAGGCTTTGAAAAAGTTCCTGGTACGTTTACCTTGGTTACATCCAGTTTCTAAATCTTATTCGATACTAGAGTTTGCTTCTCGTTGGCGTCTGATACCTACTGATGTTCTGTGAAACACGTCAACGTGACACGCTGGAACTGTAGCCTTAGACCATTACTCCAAGCTCTTCTGACTTACTTTACAGACAATCCTTAATACAAGTCATTCTCTGCCTTTAGGGTAGAGCAATTAAGAACAAATTAGAGTTAAAAGTGAAGAAGGTCATCAGATTAAAAAGAAAATGCATAGCTAACATCCTGGCAGGAATGGAAGGGACCAAAACAAACAAACAAAAAATCACAAAGCACCATGGAATTATTTTCAGATGTTCAACAAGTCTTACTGCATGGCCTGCCTGTGGAGGTTCCAAAGAGAAGCAACCAAGTCCATAAGAAACGAGGACATCCTTGGTAAACCTGCTTAGGATGGGAGGGATTTATTGTATCTCACAGTACCGGGTGGGAAAGGCATCCCTTCATCCGCTGCTCTCGGCTTCCCACGGCTCTCTCCCTTCACGCCCTGCTCCCGTCAGCCACCTCCACAAGGGCCACAGGCCACACCAACCATTCAAAGAGACTCTTCATACCCTTCAGGCGTCCGAAGAGTCTTGGTGTTTTGTTAGCGGGGAAGGCACCATGGGGGAACTGAACACCAGATGTCTTTTAAAGGAGGAAGATCTTTCTCATGAGTAGATTTCAAGATACCAGAACAGAAGTAAAAGTTTGCTTCTCTTTTAAGTCATGTCCATTTGTGAAGCACATTCAGCCCAGAAACAGGAGACTGCCTCCTGGTCCGTGTGGGTGGCATGTCTCCCAGAGCCCAAGGCTCATGGCTCAAGGCTGCGCCGTCCGTCCGCAGGGCAAGAAAGCCTCTCCATCTTTCTTTCTTGAGGGGAGCCATCGAGGGAATCAGTCACAGAAGCAGACGGGGTCCTCAATCCCCCGTTTTCCACCGTGTTGACCTCTCAGTGGTTCTCTATAAATGCTGACCTTTTCCGTCTTTACTCATTGTATTTGGACAGTTTTAAGCGGGGGATGATGTTCATGGACTGCAGCTCCTGGAAGAGCAGCTTGCAGGCGTACGGGATGCGGAGGGAGGACACATGGCAGGAAGACTTGCAGTAATGGCACCTGAAACCCAAGTCGGCACGTGTCAGAGGGATGATCGCTCGGAAAACAAGGCCTCCGCGCGGCTCCTACCACCATCCTACCCGTTCCATTCCATCTGTCAGCGTCCAGTCTCGCTATTAAACATGGACATATGTGCCCCCCACCGCCCACCCCCCCAAAAAGCAGCATCCAAGGGAGGCAAAGGAAAAAGCAAAACAACTATCGCTCCTGCAGGTTTAAAAGCACACAGTTTTAACTACTTACTCCCATTTTCTAGACCTCTTGAAAATGCAAAACACCTGACTGAGGCCCAGAAATCTGAGCCAACTCCAAGTTACTCAGATTTAGATTTTCTCAATGTCGAAAATTTGTATAATCGATTCCTCTCCATGTATCTGAGAGAAATCTATTATACTATACTGTTCAAGGTAAGACGTTCAACAATTACAAGTTGGTCTGTCACTGAGACACCGGAAGTGGGATGGGGGACACACAGGACTTTCACAGAGAACATGGTGGCCAACCAAATGCTATTTATTTTTCCAGTGCTCTTCAAGCTTGGCGATTTCTACAAGTAGGAGAAGCCACTGTACTTACAACATGTTCCCCTGGTGTGCATATATTGTCATTTAGTTCCTACAATATCCCATGCTCCTAACCAATACGTCTACTATTCCAATTAGGATATTCTTTTCTCTTCTTTCAGGAAGAGCAAACCTAGGTCTTCATCAGTGTCCACAACTCATGAAGAGTCCCCGGGGAGGAAGTAAACAGTCCTCCCAGGTTTCAGACCCAAACAGGACCTCACTCTATACCTCAAGAACCTGGGGCAGCTGAGCCTTGGGTGGAAAACTAAAACAGCGGGGGTGAAGGAGTTCAAGAGGAACACCAACCGGGGCTTAGAAAGTTCCAAGCCGAGTGGGGAACCAGAGGGGAAGGCCAGTGTGGAGGGCAGTAAGACAGCATGTGTAACAGCGTAAATGTGCACGAATGTGTGACAAAAGTGGCAAAGATGAGTGTAAGAGAATGTTCACACTGTTTAGAACAGCACAAAGCGGGAGACTGCTGAGAGCCAGGAGGGAACTGGTCCTGTGATGATAAGATGTTTATGCAGAAGAATGCTGTGCAGCCACTAAACGTGATGATGTAGACCTGTATTTATTGAAATAAGGTGTCTGAGACACACTGTGGAGTGAAAAAAGAAGTTTGCTTAATGGCCTGGCCCCAGGAGGTCCTCAGATGGGTTCCCGTAAAATATATGAAGCCCCCAAAGTCATATATAATGAGATTTTTTTGTGTGTGAATATGTATTTCCATTTTGCTGCTATTACCAGAATTTCAAAGAGTTCATTATTAAAGAAAGAAAAAACAACCTGGGGGTGGGGGGAGGTTATGTTACATAACTAAGTACTGGGCAAACAGATGTCTCGAAAAGAGTCACTAAAATGTGAACAGTGGTCACCTCTGGGTGATGGGAATTAATGTGATGATTTATATTTTTCTTTTTTTTTCTTTTAAATAACTTTGAATACTTTATAAAAGTGCAGGGATCATTTTTTAAATCAGCAAAATCAAGCCTTTGTTATTTTAGAAAAGAAAAGCACTAAGAGTTTGAGCGCGGTGGTGAATGACACTATAGACGTGAATGTCCCGAGAAGGGAACGGGGAAAAGAGGAGCCGGCACAGCCCTGCAGGCGCGGTGTGGTGGTCCCCACGACGGGTGGCCTGCAGGAGCCGAGGACACATGGGCAGTGCTCGATCCCATCAACAATCACAGTCCTAGCCACATGGTAAAGGACTTCTTCCTGGAAGACTGTACCTCAAGACCTCGCTAAAGCATTATCATTTAAGAACTATGTTTTTAATGTGCTTGGTTCACCTAATTTATTCAGGAATCATGTTTGTGCTTTAATTAAATTGGAGAATGGTTTTACCGGAAGCAACTTCTTGCTGATTCTATGTTATTCTGTGACTTTAATCCAAGCTTATTGAAGGTTTCACAAT
Source organism: Mustela putorius furo (assembly GCF_011764305.1). Lineage (NCBI taxonomy): Eukaryota > Metazoa > Chordata > Mammalia > Carnivora > Mustelidae > Mustela > Mustela putorius. The sequence continues at coordinate 273,398 of NW_025421481.1, forward strand.
CCAGAAAGCCCACTGACCTTCTCTATTATTAAACATTTCTCGACCATTTAAAATGTTCCAACACATTATTATACATGCATACATATATAAATATGTATGCATATATAACACACATATAAATGATGAGCTATTACATTATCTCACCCTATGTCTGAATGATTTCAAAAGAAACTTGACCCAACAACAATAAAATAAACTGACTTTTTAGGGCAAAGGCAGCAAAAGGAGGCAGCTGTGGCTTTACATGAGAAATGACTGTCCAGTAAAATGTTCTCTATGAGCTAATTATCTTAATAGGGATCTTCTTTTCTCTGCAGTTTTCCTTCCGGACCTCTCTTTTGTGACTTATGCCCTTCATGTCTCCTGCACAACAACAGTCTTGCTGTAAACATCCCCATAGCAATGCCTTACTAATGTGCAAATCACTGACAAAAGGCCAGTTTCAAGGTTCTGAACTGCTCTAATTACTCAGCCTCCATTGTGCTGTTCATTAAAGAGCCACTTCCTCCCACACACGCCTGTGCTCCCTCCCACACGGCCCGGCGCACACGCCCAGGTAATGATGGCAAAGGACCGCATCATTATGCTCCTCTACCGAGAGCCGCACAAGGAGACTGCTAGACTACCAGGCTGGATTAGGATTTTTTTCTGTTGGCAACAAGGGTATGAGCAGGCCACTCAAAACCAGACACAGTACAGCCAGGTCGGTTTAATTACAGTAAAGATCCTTAAACCATGTAACCTGATTTAGCCCTCTTTCAAAGGATTTCAAACACAATACACACAGAACACACAAGCTTCAAAATCAGGTACTGCCATCACACGATCTCTAAATGAGACAGAAATGAAGTAGGAAAAAGCTATGAATGTAACAATCATATTGAGATCGATTACTGCTTTCATTGGTTCCCCTGAATATTCAGCAAAACAGAGGGGAACATTTTCAAAGTCCGTGAGTGAATCTGGTCTACTGCTTTCCATCTCTCTCTTTTGGGGGAGGCACAGCAGAAAATGCAGGGGAGATGGAGAAGAAAAGGAAATCCATTTTAAGTTTCATCATCCCTATTTTTAATAAAATGACTCTTCTGTATCGTCTTTTCAAAGTAAATGACTTAAAAATCCTTGTGCCAAATTTGAAGATGCAGGCACAGTGGCACTGGTCCCAGGCACCTTCCTCTTACAGTTGCGTGGTTGCTGTGTGACACAGCCAGGACAATAAAGGGTAAAATCAATATGCATTTCAAAAGGCGAACAGACATCTCTGAATTGAAACCCCCAGCCCGGTCCCTGACATAAGAAAGCCAGGCTAATGCTTAGAATTACGTCACCCACCTCCAAGTCCGCAACCTTATGAAAGAAAGGCACTGCGAATGGCCACCTCTCATCTTTGTTTTTATTATTATTATTATTGTTTTAAAGATTTTATTTATTTATTTGACAGAGAGATCACAAGTAGGCAGAGGCGGGCAGGGAGAGAAGGGGAAGCAGGCTCCCCACTGAGCAGAGAGCCCGATGCGGGGCTCAATCCCAGGACCCTGAGATCATGACCCAAGCCGAAGGCAGAGGCTCAACCTATTGAGCCACCCAGGCGCCCCTCGTCTTTGTTTTTAAATGAAAGGACTTCTTCACAGCCAAATCTCATCACCTTTTCTACACTTAAACCCATAAAGTCATGGGCTCAAAGGCTTTGTTATATATCAAGCAAGGTATACACTCTATTCTAAGATGCCCACTTACTTTCTTGATCTGCTTTATTCAACCAAGGAACTGGAGACTTAGGACGACAGGGAGCTGGGACTCTCACTGGAAGGAGGCTTTGAGGAGAGACGCAGTGGGGAAAAAGTGGCTCAGGCAGCCCTCAAATTCTCGCAAGGGTAGCTCATCTGCACCTAATTCCATCCTCCGGGGGATGGTGCCTCCCTAGGGGAAGGGGGCTGGGAGTGCAGGGGAAGGGTGACCAGGGAGTAAAGGCTATTTCCTGTCCCTGCAGCCCCTGCTTCAGACCTTGTTAGACCTCATCTCCTGTAGAAAGTAAGTGGCGCCTGGCCAGCTACAGGCCCTCCTGCCTCCAGGGTAAGTCAGGGCCCCAGAAATGATGACCCTCAGCAGAGGAGCCCTTCCTTGGTGGTAGGCTGGAATGCTCACAAGGAGAGGTGCTCCTCCCCCACAAACCAAACCAACAAATATGGAGCTTTACCTTTTAGGCTGGCCTTTGTGTACTGAACTCCCCACAGAAATTGTAAGCTTTATGACTTACACAATTTACCTACTAGTAATCATCCATACACAGGGTTAGTGTCATCTGGCAATTATCTGTTACTAAGTATCTACCAGGTCCCAAGCAGAGAAGCAGGGGGAAAACAAGGCAAATGTAGTTAGAATGACCTAGAAGAGAAGAGCCCTGTGAGCATCCATTCATCTGCCTTGTTCTCCACTGTATTCTGGAGCCTAGAACAGTGTCTGGCACTTAGCAGATTCTTAGAAATTGTTTGTTGAGTGAATGACTGGGACAGACCTTGTCTCCACTATGATGCAATTCACAGTCGGAGTGTAAAGCCGCTTGCTGTGCAGACAGAGCACAGGTAAGGGGTCAGGATACCAGGTCCTCGTCCTAGATCTGCACCAACTTCCTATATGTCCTGTGGCAGCATACAAAGCTCTTGGGATTTGAGGTTAAATAACGGCATTCAACCCAATGTTTTCAAAAAGGTTTCTAGTTACTAATGATGTACTGTATGTTAGCTAATTGGACATAATAAAAAAAAAATCAGACCTCATTTGAGATTAAGTCTGTCAAAAAAAAAAATAACTTTGTATTTCTTTGATTATTATTGAGGTTGAAAAAAAAAGTTTCTAGTTACAAAACGCTCTACTTCTCATACCTAATAATGAATTCACTAGGAATTTTTCAAAGGTGAACAGAAATAAAAGGTGTTTGAGATAATATGAAAAAGAAAAAGTCCATGCTCCTTGGGTATTTAAACTCCAGTGGTGTAGAAAGCAGAACATTAGGCAGATGAACTAAACGGGTATACAGAAAATCCCCATTTCCAGGAATGTGTGGATGGCGAAGGCTGGAGAGTATGTGGGTATGATCCAGGGTCACCTCGTGGGCTATGATTTAAGAGGCAAGGTGTGTGTATGAGAGACATATGGTATCCACTTACCAGCCAGAATACCCCAGAAGTCCACACTGCCCACAGACATCAACCTCAAAGGCATCACTTGAAATCATTAGTCTCTCCAGTAAAAGCATGCTGGCTCCGTAACCGATTAAGCAGTCACGTTCCATTTCTCCAAGACGCAAACCGCCATCACGAGATCGACCCTCCGTGGGCTGCCTTTGAAACAAATCCGACAAATGTGTTGTTACTAGATTAAACCGACAAAGGGGCAGCATCCCGTGCTGGCTATGAACACAGGGCTGGATTCAAATCACTTACTGGTCAGGGACCTGGAGCCAGGCCACCCAGCCTGCCCCTGGGCTGCATTTGTAAATTGTAAAATTTAAGGCTCCCAAAGAGCCTCCCTACTTGTTGCTCCTGTTATTAAGTGGTAATAATAAATGATTACTATTACCTGATGTAACAATAAATCCTTCCCCTCAAACCTAACCCCAGTAGGGTCTCACTGCTGGGCTCACCAGTGCCTTGAGGATCTTGACTTCTCTTCCCTCTTCTGCAGTTTGGAGCACATGTATGTCTACCATTTCAACAGGCACGTGTGTGTGCTCAGTTTTAAGTGGTCACGGGACTGAGTCATCTACACCTCTCCCTTGGTTTTAAAAAAAGTAAACTGGGATGCCTGCCACTTCATACCTACCCTTCCCCTGTACCGGAACATCTGAGCCAGGATCAACGGACTATTTCTGGAGCATCCCCCAGGGATCGGCACTATACACGTTCTGTATTTGAACACTGGAGATTCCCCAGAATGCTGTGAAGTGGGCATTATTGTTGCCACTTCATGTCTTACAAAACCAAAGCCGCAAGAAGCTAAGTGATCTGTCCAAGGCTCACGGTAAGCCACGAGGTGGAGGGGAGCTCACATCTGTGTCTGTCTGGCTCCGAGGCCCATGTTCCCCAACCTTGGCACAAAGCCCCCACTGAGCTGGGTAATTCTCTGCAGTGGGGGCTGCCCGGTGCCCTGTAGGGTCTTCAGCAGCATTCCTGGCCTCCACCCACCAGATGGCAGTAACCCCCTCTCCACCCCCCCAAGCTGTGACATCCCAAGATGCCTTTGGACATTGTCAAATGTCCCCTGGAAGACAAAACTGCTAGTAGTTGAGAACGACTATCCTGAACTATTCTTCTCCAACTGAAAAATATAGTAATAAGAACACATGACACTTAGCATTTGTCATTCCCTTTCCAACAATTATACCCACGCATTCATCAACATGTAGACACTGGGCTTGGAGCTGAGAACACCCTGGTCAATGTGGCCCGCGTGGACCTCCCGGAGTTTATTCAGATGTGCGTGCAGGTGCGGGTGCCTTCTGCTCCAATAACAGAAGTTTTAGAAAATGACAGCTGTGCTTGGGTTCCCAAATAATGTATGCATGTGTTTTCTGTGTACACCCGGGAGCACGAAGATGTACCCACGTGTACATATGTGGTGGGGACGTAAGTGTGTCTACGTTCTGACATATGACCCTTTTTGAATGAGCCCGCATTCGTAAACAGTAGTCAGGTGACCATGGGCAAGACTTGGGACGGGCCTCCTGTGCCTGTGGAATGATTTTTAATTGGTTGCTACTGTTTCATGCTAGCCAGACATAAAGGATTTTTGTCAATGCCTAACACTTCAAATTTTGACATCTCAGAGAAACGGAAACTTTGCTGAGTCTGCTTATTGCTGTATCTGGGGGATGCAAGGTAGACTCGAATGCATTCGAAATTCTTTCTATAAATGCTTTTCTCTTACCTAGTAAGAACAGCTCGTGGTCCCCGGGCCCGGGCGTGCATCTTATCCAGCACCATGTGCTTCAGTTTCTGATAATACACGGGGCCAAAATAGATGTAGGCTTCCAAGGGCTCGCTGAAAGAAAGGTCAGAGTTTTGAGCTAAGAAACCAGGTTTGGGCTAACAAGAGACAGCCTTCTCTAGGACCCCTCCCTGGCAGGGCCTTGTTTGTTTCAGAACAGGCTTATGAATGAATGAGAGAGAAGGATTTTTGGTCACTGAATAGAAAGGCTACATCTGAAAACAGAAAAACACCACTGATACGCTAGAAGACACCCTGTTTACTTAAGAAATAAAAACTTAGATAGGTGGTGAGAATGTATGTGCAGAATGGTCCTTCCTTCACGGCTCCCGCCCTAGTCAGGCCGCTGTCCTTTCTCACCTGGAGCCCTGCAGACTCTCTTCTGGCTGCTCTCCCTGCTTCCGCTCCTAGCCCTGTCTTTCACAGGACAAACCAGAGCGATTCCTTCTAAAATGTAAATCATAGCAGGGTCTTCTTCTGCTCTAAATTCCCAAAGGTTTCCTACCACACTCAGAATCTGTGTCACCCAAATTTTTATCACAGCCATAAGGTCTCGCGTAGTCTGGTTCCTGCCCAGCTGTGACTCATGCCCTGTTCCCTTGCCCCACTGCTCATTATACTCCAGTAACACCAGTCTCTTCATTGCTCCTCAAATGGAGCAAGCCTGTCTGCCTCAGGGCCTTTGCACTTCCTGTTTTTTAAAATATTCTTCCACCAGGTATTCACACGGCTATCAAACATTTCACCTCCTCACAGACCTCCCTGTGAGATGAGTTCTCTCTCATCCCCCCATCACCGAGCCCCCACGCTGTCTCAGCTCTCATCTTTGTCTTATTTTCTTCAGAGCACTTGCCACCACTTGATATTTTAACACACAGTTATTATTTCCCTGATTATTGCCCAGTGGAAGCAAACTCCTCAGGGTAAGCATTTTGTCTCCAGCACTAGCGACCCTGCCTGGCTCTGACTGGTGCTCGTATAGGTCTGTTAAAACACAGCGGACTCAATGAACCAAAAACTGTAGTAAGAATTGTAAAAGACAGGGACTATTTCACAGCTTTGACAGAAGAAACCTTTCTCCTTTAGTCTAGAGCAACAGCGGGCAGGGAATTCATGCCTCTAAAACAATCTACCTATTGGGGCGCCTGGGTGGCTCAGTGGGTTAAGCCGCTGCCTTCGGCTCAGGTCATGATCTCAGGGTCCTGGGATCGAGTCCCGCATCGGGCTCTCTGCTCAGCAGGGAGCCTGCTTCCCTCTCTCTCTCTCTCTGCCTGCCTCTCCATCTACTTGTGATTTCTCTCTGTCAAATAAATAAATTAAAAAAAAAAAATCTACCTGCCCTGGAAAATCCTCAAAAGTAAGGAGGAATCTGCCCTGTGCCATTTAGTCCATAAACCATCCAGGGAGGGACACACCATCCTGCCTCTTTTATTTAAGAGGAAGGAATAGGCCCAGCAGGTCAGGGATGTTAATCAGAGCTGGTGAGCAGTGCAGGGAATCCAGGGCCCTCCCTGGCTCACACGCAGTGTGTTTGGGCCACGGCATGAAGCACGAGTGTTGGGAGCAAAGGCAGGGAGCAACACAGCAGAGGTGCACAGAAGCACTTGGTCCCTGCTTGCCTGCCTCATCTTATACTACGCTAGCAACACCCGCACAGGAGCTTGCGGCCTTCAAGCCACTGTGCTGGCTTACAGACAGCCAGATTCATGGAAGACACAGAGCGGAGTGCAAGGCACAATGGACGGGGTGTTGGGAGACACGGGTCCTGTCCCAGCTCTGTCACGCAGTCATTATGTGACCTTTTTATCCCAGTTTTCCTAGTTGTACAACAAGAAGGTCAGACCAAGGTTCTTCCCAGCTCTGATCATCGAGGATTCCAATCCTTCTCAGTATGGCTGCTCCTGGTACAATCTAGGGAACTCTGCCCCCTAATGCCATCCCTTCGACCACTGAAGACAGCCACGTGCCATTTTCACTCCTAGTTATACTCAAGAATTTGGCACGGGTTTGTGAAGCTGGTAGGTGAATGTGTTGGCAAGCCCTCTGGGAAACTTTCAGCTGACAAGCTAAACTCAGGTTTCTCAAACTCTGCCACTGAGATCATTGGCAAAGGTGTGAGAACAGCAGCAGGCACCGAGGAAGGGGGTGGAGACAGAATGCGAAGCTATCTGCGGGAAGCAGAGCATGACCCGTTCGTTCAAATCTTTCAGTGAAATTACATTCAGAAGGCCAGCCAAATCCATTCACTGGTTCTGCACATCTTCTGGTCAACTTTTTTTTTTTAAATTTTAAATTTTTAATTTTTTATAAACATATATTTTTATCCCCAGGGGTCTTCTGGTCAACTTCTGCATCATTTCTGGGTGCAGAGGGAAGACCGAGACTATCAGTTTCGCCACGACAACCGTAATTTTTGAAGTGGACCTCGGCTACTTCAGTGAGTCGCTTTTGAAACAGACCATTACTCTCTTCCTGTAATGTGAGTTTCTAGAACATCTCAGGTGTGATACCTCTATGGAAATCTATGTTATCATGGTTTGGATAGATCATTTTATTTATTTTAAAGATTTTATTTATCTGAGAGAGAGAGAAAGGCCCAAGTAGGCAGAAGGGCAGGCAGAGGAAGAGGAAGGGAAGCGGGCTCCCTGCTAAGCAGAGAGCCCAATGCAGGGCTCGGTCTCAGGACCCTGGGATCATGACCTGAACCGAAGGCAGATGCTTAACAGACTGAGCCACTCAAGCATCCCATCCCTATTTTTTTTTAATTTTTAATTTTTTAAATTTCTTTTCAGTGTACCAGATTTCATCATTTATGCACCACACCCAGTGCTCCGTGCAATTCGTGCCCTCCTTAATACCCACCACCAGGTTCACCCAACTTCCCACCCCACCCTACCTCCCGCCCCTTCAAAACCCTGATTGTTTTTCAGAGCCCATAGTCTCTCATGGGTTCATCTCCCCCCGGCCGCCAATTTCCCTCAACTCCCTTCTCCTCTCCATCTCCCCATGTCTTCCGTGTTATTTGTTATGCTCCACAAATAAGTGAAACCCTATGATAATTGACTTTCTCTGCTTGGCTTATTTCACTCAGCAGAATCTCCTCCAGTCCCATCCATGTCGATAGAAAAGCTGGGTATTCATCCTTTCTGATGGAGGCACAATACTCCATAGTGTATATGGACCACAACTTCCTTATCCATTTGTCTGTTGAAGGGCATCTTGGTTCTTTCCACAGTTTGGCGACCGTGGCCATTGCTGCCATGAACATTGGGGTACAGATGGCCCTTCTTTTCACTACATCTGTATCTTTGGGGTAAAAACCCAGTCGTGCGATTGCAGGGTCATAGGGAAGCTCTATTTTTAATTTCTTAAAGAATCTCCACACTGTTCTCCAAAGTGGTTGCACCAACTTGCATTCCCACCAACAGTGTAAGAGGGTTCCCCTTTCTCCACATCCTCTCCAATACACAATGTTTCCTGTCTTGTTAAATTTGCCCATTCTAACTAGTATAAGATGGTGTCTCAAAGCGGTTTTGATTTGAATCTCCCTGATGGCTAGTGATGATGAACATCTTTTCATGCGTCTGATAGCCATTTGTATGTCTTCGTTGGAGAAGCCAGCACCCAGTATTTTTTAAAAGATACCAATTCTGACCATTTTAATCCCATCACTATAGTCTGCAGCACCAAATCAAGCCCTGGGTCCACGCCCAGTACTGCTTGAGTACAAGTGAAGCCTCAGTAAAACAGTAGAAACACCATGTCCCAGAGTTTTATCTGGAACAAAATACAATGTGCGTCTTAACTTAAGCAACTGATTTGATCCTTTAAAACCACGTGTGAGTCAAGTTTCAAAAGCCTGTCATTTCCGAGAATTTCAGGGATCTCCGGTTCTCCCCGGAGAGGAGACAGGAGCCAACATTCTGCCTGTGAGAACCTTCTTTCCTTCTGCAGCCTCACCTCAGGTGAACTGAGGTCTATCCCTTGGAAGGTGTCAAACCCAGCCTCTCCTCTGTATCAGTCTTCAAACGGTCTATTCTTCTCACCCTTCCTATCACCACTGAAACACCCACCACCTCACAGAGGTGTCCTAACCCATTCTTTGCCTTCATTTCAGTGAGAGCTATTTGTACCAATCTGTTCTCATTCCTTCACTGAATAAATATTTATGGAGTGCCTGTGTGCATAGATACTGGAAATAAAACAGTCAACAAGACAGACGGACCCTGCTCTCAGGGAGGAGACAGATACAGTATTAGACAGCATTATTACTCCGGGTATTTGAGAAGGATAAACGCTACAGAGAAAAATAAGGTAGGAAATGGATAACATGGAGTTGTAGTTTCAAGTTAAGGAGTCACGGTAGGACCTGCTGAGAAGTTATTTTTTGTCTCATTTTGTAGTAAGTCTAGCAACAAAATTCACTGGTCAGCTGCACAGCTCAGGGACCCTGTCCGTCTTGCTCGCCATCTCACACGTAAGGAACGAGTACACACACGTCAGGCCTCTCAGGCCATCAGAGCATGAACTGTCTGACATTCATCCTCTTAATACAGAGCAAGTTCAAGGGTGATGGGATTTTGCATTATATACAATCAAAGTTGCACAGAATCCTTACCTTGGTAAGTTACCTTGTTTCCTTTTTAAATAACAGCCTCACCAGTAAAACACCACTCCTTAATTTACCAGTTCTGTGAATCTGGATTTCCTTTCCCTCCCAGTTTTATTGAGATATAACTGACATATAACTGAGCAAGTTTAAAGTGTGCGATGTGTTGATTTGATAGACTCACGGAGGCCAACATGACGGCCACTACAGCAGAAGCTAACAGTTCCAAAGTTAGACTTTCTTCTGCCTGATTTCTTATAAGAGAACAGCTCATCTTACAGTATGCTTTAAGGACTCTTGCCACTTATTCTAATAAAATCACACTTTTTCGTTAAAATGTCTACCAACGTACTCACCCTGTGATACCAGATGTAACATAGTCTTTCCCCAAGTAGTTATAGCCATGGCGAACGAGGTCTTCACACACGTCCTTCACCTTGCTGCCTCCAAACGCAGTGCCGTAGTGGAACCTGCCGTCCAACACGCCGGCCTTGCCCGCCAGCAGCTCAATCAGCTTCCCCACCTGTGGGATGGAACAACCCAAGTCAGCACCTCCTCGTGGTCCGGGAAGTCTGTTTAGTTAGGTAGAGCCTACTCCCCGCAAAGACCAAGATGACGATTATTAATAAGCGAGGCAGACTAATAGCAGCAAATATTTATCGCTCTCTTACTACGTGGCCCTTGGCAAAGCTTAACACATGGGGTCCAAGTTCCGGCCCCTAAAGCCCCATGGGATGCATGCTATGCACGGGGGAACTCAGGGACAGACAGGTTAAGCAGCTTTCCCAAGTTGTACAGCTGCTAAGCAGTGGAGCCAGGATGCCATGCCACGGGACTGGAGATACGTGGGGGTCAATTCAAGGGGTTCTTTTTGCCGAGGGGTATGTTCCTCCTTCAGAAGACTGCTCTCGAAGGGAACAGCAGACCTGCTCCACACTCCCTCCACACGGGAGAGTAACTTAGCACTGTTGGGGGCTGGGAAGAGGGTCAAGGGATCTTTCTGAAAATAAATTCCAGGGTCCCGGGGCCAGCACCACCTACAAACTCACTGCCCACTTTCTTCCTCACAAGCAGTACCTATGAAAAACGTACTGACCGTCATTCGCGATGGGAAGCCGTGCGGGTTCATTATGATGTCCGGACAGATGCCAGAGTCACAAAAGGGCATGTCTTCCTGAGGGACGATCAAACCACAAACACCTGGGGGAAGAGAAGACCCCATGTCATGTACAGCGTGCCGACAGAAGAGACGACCACAGGACTCAGTTGGGATCTGCCCCCGGCTCTCTCAGTGTCCTTCTCCAGTCTCTACCGAGTAACAAAAGTAATTTCCAATGATCCTGCTGCCAGAGCAACCATTTGAGAACAGCTGTCCCCGCAGAGAGGCATCGCGGCCTGTGACCGGCCTGTGGGCATGAAGCACGATGGTGCTGACTGTTCCCCCAACCTCTCCTGCCACGGGGACCCAAGAGCAGCACCTTCACAGGGGTCCCGGCCCCGCCACCAACCTTGAAGCTTCTAGGCCGCGGCAGTTTTGCTCCTCTGGGATCTGCTACCTGCTGTACCCAAGTCAGAGGGCTCCGACTCTTCCATCAATCAAGCACAGAACTACCTGAATGACAGGTATGCTTCTGCTGTGGTTTGAAACAGCTGTGACAATAAGTCTTCGTGGGTGGCTGGTGTGCTAATACGGCGACCAGAGCACTGGCTGGCGGGCTGGCTTTTGCCCGGGGCTTCCCTGGCTGGGCCTAAACGGCCTCAAGAAATTCTAATTCCTATGGCTGACAAGACATTAGAAAAGTGATCTTTGATGGAAGTTGTGAAGTTGAACAAGAAAATTAAATGTCAAATTGTTCTTGAAAGAAAAGACTAGAATTAGAAGCAGAATTCTAAGGATGGAAACCGAACAAAACAAAAATCTCTCAGTTCTATGAACACTGCTGTCTCTTAAATTAACTGTATTTTCTTACTCCCTTCATATTACTTCAACCTGTAGGGGTTTTTGTCGCTTAAGTTGTTCTTAATGGCTCTGATTTCTTTTTCTTGGTAGGAGGGACAGGGGCATAATTGAGACTGTTAACCCCAATTTATATAATTTAAAAGGAGAAAACTAATGTACAATGGCATTGGATGAAGAAATAAGATCCTTTTATATCTACTAAGATCAAATTCTTTTTCCCTTGTATATAAAGTTATCAACCATCTGTACCTATTGAGAAGAAACTGCTCTCCCAGAAAGGTTGCATTCCTCAGTTTGATTTCTACAAAATCAAACTGTTTTAAAATAAAATAAAATCTTTGTGATGTGTTATAAACGCCAAGAGCTAAAGTCTAAAGAAAAAGAAAGCCATTTGCTTATTTTGGTACTGGTTATTGATATTCTGACTTCTAGTGGCTACCAAGGATACGGTAATTAGATTTGTGGTGTTGAATTCAAGAGCATGTAGGTGCTTTAACTGGCTTTTTGGTTGCGATTGTACTGTTTACCATAAAGAACGTATGCTTTCCGACATGAAGCACAGAAACAATCACTCAGTTCAGTTTATTTCAAATTCAACTACGACGTCTCAGAATTTAAATTAAGCCGAGTGTGTGACCCTTTCTTTCTTCCCTCCCCAAATCCATCTTGTCCACACTGAAATTATCTGACAAACACTCAGGCTACTGGGGAAATTGTCTCTGAAAGAGATCAAATTGTAAATCTAGGTGCACCGACAACAACATTGTGTAACAGTGAACAAAATGTTAAAAACGGCAGTTCCTGTGGAGGCCGGTTCTGGGATGTGCTCTGGACAGAATGTCACTTTGGCTGGTGAGGACGTGGAGGGTTTGGTTAGATCCTTTAAAAACAAAACCAAAGGAAGACCTCGGCACCCTTCAGCGGCTGTGGCTCACAGGGGGAAGCTGGCGTCCGCCCCCCAACTTGAGAAGGTGGGAGTGAGGAGGAGGAGGTACAGAAGCTGGGGGGGGGGGTGGTGTGGGGGGGAGCAAGGAATCCTATGGGGGGAGGGTAAGCAGAGAGGGGATTTGCATCTTGTATTTTCAGTTTCCGTTGACACATTTAATCAGGCCAATTTAACTTTGCTATTAAAATGAAAGCAATGCTCCTTCCCCTGAAATCTAAATTTCTAATAACTTTGCTTGAAATGTGATTAAAATGTAGTAGCAGTTTCCTTTTTGGGAAGTAATTCTACCGGCCTCTTTCTGACACGGTATTTAAAAATACAGACAAGTAACTTTGGGAATTTTTCATTCCATTATAGGAACTGCTTTGGCCACATCCGAATCAAGGGCACCTGTAAGCCAAAAATTAAATCTTAGCTAACTTAAAATTACTTTAGGCTCTGAAAACCCTTTTATATGCCAAGATGGTTCCCATAGCAGACAGCCCTGTGTTGTTTGTTTTGTGTGAAAGTGAATGATAAAAGATCCATGAAATCGACACAGAAAGCCAGAACAGCAGAAAGAACTGAGGGCTCTCCATCACTGGGGCTTCTACCCTCTGCTGACTCGTGGAACAATGGGAGCTACACATCCAACTGCAGATCTAACACAGCTGTGCATTTCATTAGATGAAGAGCACTAGTGACACAAGTAAATAATTAACTTATTCTGGTCCGCTGGCTGTGCTTATGAGACCAGTCATAGCTGACAGATTTTAATACAAGTTAACACAAAGAAACCATAATGAGCTTAGAAGTTAAAACAAAATATTTAGACAGAATTTGATGATCTTGAATCTCAAATGAGACAGATGATTTTTAAAAAGTTCGTATTTTACGGAATTCATTAGGAGGGGAGAAGAGAGCTCTTGGTCTCTGAACCAGACTTTTCTTTTTTTAAAAAACGTATTTCTTGGTTTCAGAATCATTCAGAGCCTTCATCAAAGCCAAGGAAGGTTTCTTTTCTTATTTTCACGTGATACGTTAAAAAAGTTTTCTCTAAGGATGGAGGCGTAAAATCTCTCCCAAGATTTAGAACTCTTAAAAGTTACAGTCACTTTCCCTTAATGCTGGTTTAAAAATGTAAATGATATGCAGCCCGCTCCAGTGTGTTAACACTCCCCTGGACCCTTGAAAAGAGGACGGACTACAAATAAACCATATCTAATGGAAGCTGTTATTGAAACAATTACCGATTCATACCTTAAATGCTTACACAGCATTTCAGATTTTAAAATAAAATTTCATCCCCTGGCTCATGCTGGAGTCTCCACCCCATTGTTTATAGCACAACCTCCTGGCAGCAGAACGCAAACACACCCGCTGAACAGGCCCCCAGACGCGTCAAGGACTCACAGGGACCGACCCGGAATCAGACCACAGGCTACACTGCACACCTTCTAAGAAATGAAAATAGGTGAGAAGACAAACCAGAACACAGAATGAGCAGGATACTTCCACAGATACCCAATAGATAATATATTATTCCACTAACAGCAATATTTGTTTCAAATTGTAAAGGCGAAGAATTTAGGGAGTCTAGAGCCCCAAGTCTGACCGCCAAGCCACGCAGGAAAGGCACATGTGGGGACCCACTGTCACAGTTCTCTCTGTGTCAGGCTCTAGACACTGGAGGATCTTTTTTTTTTTTTTTTTTTTTAAGATTTTATTTATTTGTCAGAGAGAGTGAGCACCGGCAGACAGAGCGGCAAGCAGAGACAGAGGGAGAAGCAGGCTCCCTGCTGAGCAGAGAGCCCGATGCGGGACTCGATCCCAGGACCCTGGGATCATGACCTGAGCCGAAGGCAGCTGCTTAACCAACTGAGCCACCCAGGCGTCCCGACACTGGAGGATCTTAACGCCAATTTGTTATTTCTATTTCCATGCCCTCACAGAACATAACATAAATCATTTTAAGAATAGGTTTGCCCACCAAAAGTTCGGTTAATCTAATGAATCATTCTTAGAAAGTATTTCTAATTATAAACAGCAAATGACTTGTTCACCAGTCATTTCTGGCTTTTTTTTTTTTTTTTAACTAGTTTTAGTGTAATGGAACTATCCTAATTCAAACAAACAAACAAAAAAAAATTAAAAGAAGGTTAAAAAAAAAAAAAAAGGAAAAACGAACACATTCTCACACCCTGTCAAGACAGGAATGGGAGCAGAAGAAAACTGTAAAGAAATCTTTAATTCAAGAGCTGTTTTTGATGTAACTTCAGTGTGCTGAGTGCCGACAAGAGAAGGGTTTTCATCTATAACTGGTCACATCTGAGTAACACACTCTGTTTCACTTTTTAATTGTTGTAATTTTTATGTAGCAGGTCTAACCTTCTCCGTATCACCACCGTGGGATTGGTGCAGCGCCCCCAGGCTCATCCATGAGGTGCCTCTTTGTTTTCTGGGTGAGGACAGTCCTTTCCCTCCCTTAACAAGCACCTGCTGGAGGTGGGGCAGGGAGAGGCTCGGGACCCAACTCCACGTGAGAGGTGTCCTGTGCTGATTAAAACGACTGAGCATCGACAACAAAAACACCGATACCATTCAGCGTGCCACCCTCAAATGCACTAAATGAGGCAGACAGATTGGAGTAGGTTCTCCTGACATGATACTAATTGGGGGCTAACTCATCTACTTTTACCTTCTGCAGGTGCTTACCTCTGAGACAAGGCTGTTTATTCTGTAAACTGAACAGTTTCTGCACTAGTGAAGGGTGAAAGGCTGCTGTGATTTCCCTCTATCGGTCACAGTGGAAGAAAAGTGTGGGTGTTCAGTGAGTGACCACTTGGCCACGCCTGGTGTTAATGAGGTTTGTGGATTCAGGGGGTTCCGTCTACAAAGGACTCACCACCCCCCTCCCCTCCCCCGGACTCTCAGATCTAAGTAAGGCAGGATACCAAGTAATCGGGCGACCTTAATTTGACTCTCTGCCATTCAAGTGACATTGAAGCGAAAGCACCACTTTCTGGTGAGCCTTAGTTGTTTGGTCTTTGTAATGGGAATAATTAGCACCTATCTCATGAGGCAATTGTGTTAGAAGAACAGATGAGCTAATGTCTGAGAGGTACTTTAAGGTCCTTAGAGAAAGGCAGCATCTAAATACAAGGAATTATTATTATATAAGAAACCTAATTACTCTCAGCAGGAAGCAAACTAGCAAAGCAGAGACCAGCCTAATGAACAGAAGGAGCGGCCGAAAAGCTCGCTGTTCAGACCATCTCACATCAGCAGGATGGGGTTCCCGACTAACTTTACTCCCCACAGGGCCTGGGTTGCAGACTTCTAGGGCGAAAGAGGGGCTAAGTGAGGAAAGCAGGGGAAGCAACGGGGCCGCTTTCCAGTTTGGCTGTTTGTATCAAGGAAGAAGTGTTTTGCTTTGAGTGACCTCCTCTCGATAAGCCTTTCTATATTCAGAAATGTAAATCTCTCCATCAAAAACCTGAAGGCGAACACAGGTGGCTCCTCCTTTCTCCCGCCTTTCCAGTTATTGAATTAACCTTCTTTTATTTTTCACACCAGCACCTTAAATAATCCCCAGGGGGAGGGGAGGAGACAAAAACTGTTGAATCATATGAGCTTTGTTTTGCCGTTGAATCACTTCCAGATCTATCACATCTCTTGCCATATCCCGGTTGACATAATTTTAATTCGGCTCTTCCTTACATGTTAACAGATAAATAATGCATAAGAAAACTTGATTAGCTTTCTTATTAAAACATCACTCTAAATGAGAGGAGGCGCTAGAAGACAATACAGTTTTTACACGGCTTTCCCATGAGCAGTTGAATGGTTTGATGTGATAAATTTGCATAGTCTGAAGCACACAAAGGGCTGATTAATTGAAACCCTTACAATGCTTCTGGAAGCAGCTATTGTAAAACAATAACCATAGGAACTTTACAAAATACACACGGCTGAATGTGTCAAGAGCTTAATAAAATGTGTTGAGGCTACACTATTTGGAAACAGAATTGGAGATTTTTATTCTGGGCCATAAAACACTAAACACCCTAATTTCAAAGCTTTAGTTGGGTATTTACTGAAAGGTCAGAGGGTTACTAACTAGCTACCGGAGACTAAAATTTGTTCTTAAAAAAGTAGATTTAAAAAAAAAATCTTACAATTAAGGGGCCCATGTGGACAAAATAATCCTGATTTCTCACATTAAAGAGTTCCCAGAATTTGTTTTTGGACCAAAATTCTGAAGGGTCACTTGGCATCCTACCCTTCGTCCCGGGGCTCCCACTGTTTGCTCCACAGGCCCCCTTCTCCCCTCCCACTTAGAATCTTTCATTCAGGCAGGATCAAGCAAAGTAGGGAGCCAACGACATGCAGACTTTGAAGCTCCAGCTAGCAGAGCGGATTGGGGGCACCTCAAGTGCCACATGTGTACATGGTGCTATTAGTATGATGGTATCTTCAATCAGAGCCTGTTCATTCTCTCAATTTTAGAAAACAGACTCCAGAAAAAGGAAGTGCAGGAACACCTGGAAAAAGCAGAGTTTTGCACCGAAACTGACTGAACGAACTTCCCTCTCAGCTTTTCTGGCGCACAAGAATTGGCATTTTCTTACTTCCCACAGCCTCTTTATACCAAATGCATAAGGATTCGGTAATGTGCTGGGAAGTCAGGGTGGGTTTCCTTTTCGTCTAATAAACACTCAACCAAAATCTTAATACAGTAACGCAGCAACTTGTTTGGCTGAATAACTTTAATGCATTAATTCCGCAACTTGTTTTGCTTTGGAACAACTTTTATCAATGCGAAATAGAAGCAAGCCGCCTTCTAACAAACTGCTGTTGACACGAGAGGGTCAAAGAAGAATCTTACAAACCAGTTTATCCGTAAATATGGGATCCTTAGGAGCCACAGGTAGTCGGAGCTGGTCCACGAAAACACTGTATTTTGATGAGACTATACTTCTATTTTAAAACAAAAGTCAGCCTCGCTCTGTTTAGACTGGCTGAGGATTTACGGGGAGACTCCGAGGAGCGTAGGCCTTTATCTCAGATTTGCAGTTATTAAAAAGCTTCTGTTTGCCAGGACAAACACTCTTGCTCAAATACAGTTTTTCCTCTCCTTAGGAGTACTATTTGGTATTGCTGCCCGATTCTGTGATCTACAGGACCTTTGTTGGAGGTGCTAATCCTTTTTCACATGAGAGACTGAGAAATGTTCTTTCAGGGAAGTGATATATTGCTTTTTTTCCCCCCACATCAAAGGAGTCCACTTTTTCCTCCCTCGTTGTGAAGGGCAGCAAAAGTAGGAGGAAATCTGGAAATATAATAATTTGGTTTGTCTGCACTCTGAAGGGAAACTTAACCTGGGAACTCCTTAGGCTGACAGATAATTTCTGTTAAACATTCCTTTTTTAAAAAAGATCAGGAAATCCGCTCACCCTTCTCATGAATGAAATAACCGTCGGAAAAAGCAAGGCTCAAGATTAAAAATGTTTGCCCTTGACGAGTTCCCTTCATACAGAACTTATACCAAAGCTCGAGAGGCAAAAATACGTAATTTTGACTTTAATAAAGAGTCTCATTATCCAATCACATATGTGAATGTCTTCTTCTACCTTCAACTCTGTGTACAAACTGAAGAATAATATGAAGACAAAACATAAAGAACATTCTAGATCCGCATTCTGCTCTGTTTTCCCCCATGCAGCATCACTGTGCCTCTACTGCTAAAGTCCCTCAAAGGTACCTAGAGGTCTAGAACACTTGGAAAAAAGGACAAGACTTCAGGGTTTTAATACTCTTCCCAGCTGAGGTCAAAACGCACTGAACAAAACTTTCCTTCCATTGTAAGCCAACACAACAAGTGCACAACTTCGGTGTGTGGAAGTATTTTGCATTCTACCGAAGAGGGACTGCTCTAGAGATTCTTGATCAAAGGCCCAGCTCTTCTGGGGGGGGAGCGGATTCAGTGGCATTTAGGGATGAGATACAGAACAGGCTTCAGGAAAACCCAAAGGAGGGCTGTGCCGCACTGCAATTCTCTGAATTCCCTCATCCAAAAAGTGTGCGCAGAGGGACTCCTGCCTTCCGCTGAGGCTGGAGTCTCTGCGCTCAGACACCCTCCTCTTCACACAAGACTTCCTGCTCCGCACCTGGCTCTCTGCTCGCGCTCCTCCACTCCTGAGGTCATGGAAGGCGACGCTGCTTACGAGGCTGTGACGTTTTGAACAGCTCCTGGCCCAACACTTTGGTTCTTCAGCGGGCCTTCTCCGGAGAGCGACGTCACTCTCTGCCTGTCGCCCGGCACGGACGTGGGCTCCCGACGACCCGGTGCTGGAGCTCCTGCTCCAGTCCGCCCCCCGCTCTGTCGTCGGCCCCCAGAGCTGGTATGACACCCGGCCCAGAACCATGGCCAAGTGGCCTCCACTTCCCATTTGTCTCCCTCAGCTACTCATGACGTCCCCCACCTTGGAGCTGATCACGCTTGAGCAGGACAGTCAGTTCTGTGAACGTGGATTGAAGTCTCCTCTAATTGCTGGAGTGGAAATGCGATCTCCACACCCCACGTGCACCGGAGGAAACCTTGCTCACAACAGCTTCGTCAAAGTGAACCGCTGACAAGGGGCGACAATCAGGCAATCTGCAGCACACGCTGCTTTCCGAACACCAGAGAGAACACATGCGATGCTCTCAGCACAGGAGGGAAAAAGAAACGGGCACGAAGATCCATTAAATCAAAATGATCCTCCCATCTGCTCGTAGAACCCACATGTGTGTCCACTTGTGGGTAATGCTATGAAGGACGAAATACTGTTTACAGACAATCCTGCCTTCCAGGAGTGAAAACGACGTCTGGCTAACTCGGCTCTTCCTCTGGCATGCGTCTGGGCCCAAAGAGAACCAGATCACTGCAGGAATCATGGGATTCCCAGCATTAGGGAACACCGTCAGCTCATTTCACGACAATGTCACAGAGCAGGGCTGAGGCTGGGGACGACCTTCTCCATCCCCTTCACATCCCATTTGCCAACATCCAGCTACCCTAGGCCTGAAGCAGTTCCGGCTGCACTAAGGCGGCTGGGTATTACGGTTCCTTGCAGATGCCAAGAACTGTGTCCACCGCACGTGAATGCTCCAAACCAGCTCACTGTCCTCACTGTCCCTTAGGGCCCTAACTATCCCAGCCAGCCAGAGGAATCAGGCGGAGGGTCAAAGTTGAGGGCGCAACAATTTACTTCCTTTCAATATCTGCTCAAATTTTTGACAGAATTTTAACCAAGGCCATGAAAGCCTGGCCAGAGGACTGATGAAAAAGGGAACAGGGACTGTGTTTTACAACGAATTGATGCTAGAAGGGAAGGGGTTCCTGACAAACACAGCTTTATGTTACTAGTATGTCTTAATAAGGGGGTTTGGCAGGTGGTTCTGGAACGAAGTATGCAAGGATTAGTATGGACTCCAGCCTCGTGGCAGAGAACAGCCTGTAAACCTGCTTATCCAAGAATGGGAATTTTGAGAAAATGACCGCCTTAAGGAGGAGATATAGGAAAGTTGTAAGAAGTAAGAGGTGTCAGTTTCAAGAAAAGATTGTTTCTCTCAAGGCGGGGGGATTCCCAGGGAATATTCCGATCTGGGGGCAGAGTGAATCAGGAGAGACAAGAGTCCCCTTTGACGAGATTTACCAGAGTAGGAAATGTACCCAGACCAAAAACCTGGATTTGAATCCTGACTCTGCCAGCAAGGAGCTGCGGTAGGCAAGCTACTCATCATCTCCCTGAGCCTCACGGTTCAGGTTCTACAGAGTAGGAGTAACGATACCAATTAGACTGTGAAGATTAAGGACAGAAGGAAAATGCTTGTAACATACTAACGCAGAAGGCAAAAAGTGCTACAAATTTTCACGCACACGAAGCCCACATTTTATCTGCAGCCTTAACCGCTCCCTGGAGCTCCAGACTCCATATCCACGTGCACATCTAACACATCTAACATCCTTACTTGGAGGCTCCCAGGGTTCTCTCAGACCTGAGGTCCCAAATCCTCAACCCCTGCCCCAGCCTAATTCCCAACACCCCCTCTCAGTCCACCGCTGCCTGGTAAACAGCAGCAGCAGCTGCTCAGGCCTCATCCTCACCTTCAGCGCCTGCCCTTCCTCGCCCAACACCTCAGCCATCAGCTGGTCCTGCTGGCCGGGCCTCCAGAGCACCCCCCGAGGGCATCCCTTGCCCCCACTCTAGCAGTGTTCCTCCTGGGCACACACTCCCAATCCAGGAGAGGACAGACCCTGTTGGTCCTGCTGACTACTGCGTTTCCCGTACCCAGAACAGTGCCTGCCTGGGACACAGTGAAAGCACGATCAATGAACGAGCTAATGACATCAGCACCTGAGATGATCCCTCTATCACCTCAAGTTCAATGAGACAAAGCCGCTTAAAGCCAGGCCCAGGGGCTCCTTCCTGTTTGTTCCTGTGGGTCAACGAACCCCGTGACTCGCCCACCCATTTCCCCAGCCCCGCTGCATCCACCTCACCCAGTCTCGAGCCTTCCCTTCCTGCCCGCTCTGCGAGGGACCAGGGACAGACCTGACAGCGGCCGCCCACCTTTCCTGGCTGCTGGCCGTGCACCAGACACTGGGCTTTGCTGCTTTACACACATCGATTCCTTCAATCACAGGGACAACTCCTAGGCAACTGTCCCCATTTCAAAGACGGGGGGACCAAGGCATAAAGAGAAAACCGCTCGTTTGGTTAGGGCTCAAGACCTCTACCTCTTTGCCCCACTACTTCCCAACCGGAAGCCCTTCTTTAAATGCTGAACAGAGGGCGGCCATGCAGCAAAGGGGAAGGCATCCGTTCTGGCCCCACACAGGACACGCTCCAGAACAGCGCACACGGAACTCCACGGAACCATCTGAATGGGAGCACCCAGAGCAGCTGCCCCGGAAAGCAGGAGGGGCTTCCCCTCACCGGCACACACAAAGTGGAAAACCACCTGCCAAAGATAAGCTAAAAGAATTCTTATTCCAGGAAGATGGACCCAGACCAGACTTTTAAAAGGTCTTTTCGAACTCCAAGATTTTATTCCTACCCACTAATAACTCCCACCTGCTCTCTCACTACTGGTCTTCCTCATGACATTTAGCCTGTGGCCACATGTGACCCTTTGTACTCCTCTTGCTGCTTCAGGGGCAGAGACAACTCTTGTTGGGCCTTAGCAGAGGTGGCATGTCCTTTCTAGCTCCTATGAGCCCAGCAGAGTTTTGAACCCACAATGGTGATTGAAATACGACCAAACAGATTTCTCTGGGGCTGTCAAGACACATTCCCATCCGTGCCCGGGGTGGGCATGCATACTTAGTGACTCAGCTGGAAAAGCCCAGGGGGCTTGTGATTTCAGGTATGCCTGGGGAGCTGGAGCCTTGGGTGGTGAGGCTCCGACACCAGTCTAGACAACGATGACCCATCCCACTTCTGATATTTATGAGGAAGAATAAGTTGCACTAATTTGGGGAAGATGATTTTGGCTTATTGTGTCTGTACATTTAAGATACTCTACTTACTAAATTATTCCACAAACACAGTCACGGGAAATCACATTATAGGCAAAGTATGTGCTGAATGCTTTGGAAGTAAAATAAATTAGTAGGGTGTGTTTCCTATCCTCAGTGAACCTAAAATGTACTTACCTAAGTTAGCCAACAGGGTACTCTGGATATTTAAGCACATATAAAATTATTTTAACAGAAACACAATGACAATCAGACCCGAAAACACACAGAAGGGGAAGACTCAAGGAATATAGACAATTAGGAACAGAAGAAAGCTGAAAAGAAAAAAACAAAAACAGAAACAAAAAACTAAAACTAAAAATGAAAATAATGCTAAAAATATATACTCACTGCTATAAAAAAGTCTAAAAATTAAACTTAAAATTTTTACTATAAATTAAAATAGGTTAAAAAAATCTGGAAACTAGGGGCGCCTGGGTGGGCTCAGTGGGTTAAAGCCTGTGCTTTCGGCTCAGGTCATGACCCCAGGGTCCTGAGATGAGCCTGCTTCCTCCTCTTTCTCTGCCTGTCTCTCTGCCTACGTGTGATCTCCCTCTGTCAAACAAATAAATAAAATCTTTTAAAAAAAATCTGGAAACTAAAATTCAAATCTCCGACAAAGAAAATCAAGAAGGTAAGGAAATAGACAATGAGGAACATGATGAAGGGAGATTATCAACAAAATAAGAGAATGTCTGAAAATGGAAGGACCCTGAACTTCCAGAAAGGGTACCTAATTTCCTAGGAGAAGAAATGAAAATTTTAGAATTCCCAGAACAGAAGAAGGATAGTAAAAGCTTTGTGGGGAGGGGGAGGCAAGTGAGGAGGGGGAAGGCAGGGAAAGAGAGTGAAACAGGGCGCACATACACACAGATCAGGAAAAATAATGTAACATGGAATCCAGATGATAATGCAGCAATGTCATTAGAATCTTAGAGTAAAGAATTTTTTAATCTAGAATTCTATAACCAACCAGAATAGAAATCAAGTATGAGGGCAGAACATGTTCAGATATACACGATCTTAAAAAACAAAACAAAACACAAAAAAAACTTCTAGTGCATCCTTTCTCAAGCAATTGAATGAACAGACTATTCCACTGTGGTGGGAGGTCAGGCGTGGGGATGACATGGGATGAGCCACGCAAAAGGGGTTCAAATGGGAATTCCATACGTGACTACCACTGAGCACATCTAGCGTGTCTTATGGAATGTGTCCCCCACCTTCAGATTCCTATGGTGAAGTCCTAACCCCCAGGAGACCTCCGAATGTGACCCTATTTGGAGACAGGGTCTTTAAAGAGGACATTAAGGCTAAATGAGGTCATGGGGTGGGCCGTAATCCAATATGGCTGTGTCCCTGTAAGAAGAGGGAGAGCCATCAGGGTTCAGGCACACAGAGAAAAAAGACCGTGTGAGGACACAGGGCCACATGGCTGCCTGCAAGCCACAGAAAGAGGTAGGAGAAGCCAAACCTGCCATGGCCTTGACCTTAGACTTCAGGCTCCAGAACTGTGAGAAAATAAATTTCTGTTGTTTAAGTGCTCAGTCTGTGGTATCTGGTTAGAGCAAACTAACGCAGAGTACTTTCTAACCTTTCTTGAAAACATTTCTGGGGCACACAGATGAGGTCTCTCAGGACCCCTGCTGAGCCAGGCTCCGCTCCCCTGGCCTATGGGGACCCATTCTGAACACACCGACCAGGAAGCTGGGGCTCAGAGGAAAACCACTGCAGTGGGGAGCAGGAAGAACGGGGCTGAAGACGGGGGCTTCTGGTGGAGGGAAATGGTCCTAGCAGACGAGTGGTCATGTGGGAAATTTTGTTGAGAGGCTGTTGATGGTAGGAAACACGGTAACGGGAATAAGAAAATGGAGCAAATTTTAAAAACAAGGTAATTATTAACTTCTGAAAAAAAGTACAGTTACACAATAGAGAAAACACACTCAACTACTTGGGTTTGGGGGTGAACAATATTTATGTGATCATAATCATGTAATTTAAATAATTAAATAATTAAATCGCCCCCAATTATGACACATCTGTGCAGGGAATGGAGGTGGGGAGTAAGAAAGAGAGGCAGTGAAATGCTCGCTCCCCCTGTCACCCATCACGGAAAATCAATAGGTCATCTCTACAATGGATGAATGAAGATTCAGCTGCTTAAAAATATTATTCTGAAATACGAAGGTAAAAAGAAGAAGAAATTGCTTCTGGGAACCAGAACTGGAGAAAACGCAGAGACTGTTTTTCAGTTTTTCAGTTCAAATCCCCCTTTTTGTACTATTTGACCTTTTAAACCAGTGCATTTATTATCTGATTTAAAAAAACATACTTAAACAAAAACCATGCTTAGGTACGGGTCCTACATCATCCTTCCATCACTTTCTTAAGGCTTACGCTACCTGTTTTTTGTTTGCCCATTTTCTCCCCATCTTTTCAATAAATCTGATGAAGCTGTAAGAGAAGGGGGGTATCAAGGGAAATCGAGGCTAATCAGGTTTTCATCCTTGGATTAAAAGCCATCTGGAAAAGAAAACTAGTGAGATAAACTCCTCACTACAAGTGAAAGGTCACCTAACCCCAAGAGAGCTTCTTTCCGTTTCGTGGAGATGTACAAAATCAAGCCCCACTAAGGTTGAACCGATCTCCAAAATCTGCTGTGTCACATCATTGCAGACTGGAACCCACTTCTGTCAATGAACATTATCCCTATCGTACTAATAGTCTGACAAATGTTAGAGCACAAAGACCTGCTAACACTTTACCTGTGCCTGTACAGGTCTGTGTTTACAGCAGCTTATGAACAAGTGTGTTTCTCATTTTCAAAAGTACGGTTTCGTCTACACTATACACATGCATGCTCACATATTATCTATAGATGATAACCTGAGTAAAATCAGTCCATCAAGAGGACCACATCTGTCCCCTTTCATTTCCCTACCTTCAATTTACTCATATATTCAACCATTATCAACTACCTATCAGGTATCCAGTGCCAACATTTTATACGAAGAGTACCAAACTTTGCCCTTATCCAGGGAACAGGTCAAGTGAAATAGAGGCTGTGAACAAGATTATGGAATAATTTAGGAGCCCATCTCAGAAACTGTCTAGACCTAGAGAAAGGGAGAACTAGTTTCAATACAGAGAATTTGTTTTTCACTGACTAGTGGCAGAAAACACTAGAATCTCAAGAAATGTTTACAAACACTGAAAAGGTATGAAGAGTTAGCATCTTAGGGAACTGTATGAAGTAGAAGTGTCAAATTCACATGAATAAAATGAATTTTTTTTAATAAGATACTGACAGGCCAAAACAATCTTGTGTCTGTTATCTGAACTAAAAATGTTTTTGATGAAACAGTTATCTTGGTCTGGAACAGTTTCACTGATGGAAGGAATGACAACTAAGGCTGGATTCATTTGACTAAACAAATTGTCATAGACACTTGCTTAGCAAATAAAAATTGAAATCAGCAGGAACATAAAATGCAATTATCTCCAGACCTATCAATTAAAAACAAGAAGACATTGCACTAGGAATTTACCAGTGAAGAGGAAAGCAGAAGGCATGACAAGTAGCGTCTGTGATCTAGTGCTCGCTGTTCTCTTCTTGAGCACCTACTGTGTTCCCGGCACAACACTTAACTGCTTGCCACCCAGCACAGCACAGTTTTCAGGAAGGAGCGTGGACTCTGGAGACAGACGGCGAGGGCTCAAAAACCACATCTACCACCGACTGGGGACACCAGGCAAGCGAGTCACGTCAGTGTACCTCTAATATGCAGAAGAAAACAGCACTGACTTCCCAGGACTGGGTAAGTCGGTACATGGAAAGTGCGGAGAACACTGCCCGGCACACAGTCAGTGCCACCAAAGTGTTCTTTGCTTCAGTGGTTCTTCAACGAGGTAAGCGGCAGACACGCCACAGTTAAACCCCGTGGGGCCAAGTTCCACTCAGCAGCGTGGTAGATATACAACTAAAAGGGACCCTACTGAGAATAAGTTAATCAGTAGTGACACCGTGCTGTTTCCTGAAGATAAGAAGACAAAACAAAGCCACCAGTGCAGGAGAACTCAGCGGCAACCACCAGCGAGGAATGGGGCTCGGCAGCGCGGTCTGGTGGAGAAACCCATCCAGGAGCGGGACCACGGGGCAGGGGGCAAGAAGGGCGCTGCGTGGGTGTCGGGAGACCTGGGCTGCCGGTCGGTACCTCGGCCTGGCTCCTGGCACCCGGGCTCTGTGCTTCCTCACACCTCCCCATGGGGCCTGAAGGCGCCTTCTTGTGCTGACCTCCTACAATACCACGGCCCAACAGACAGCACTGGAAATATGCACCTTCCATGAGATATAGGTCTTGCTATTTATTTTTTCAAACAGCTACCTGCACTTTAGTGGGTATACTGTCTAGAAGGGGATCAATCTTGGCGGAGGAGCAGTTGCTAGAGAAGGAGATAAAGGCAAAGAGCGGCAATTCTGTGGTACATTTTTTCAATGCCATTAACGTATCAACAGGTTAACCTAAGGCACAAAGCAAGCATAATTTTGATCCCAATGTAATAATTTTTTCAATGGACTAAATTTTCTTTAACGGGGGAAGGTTATACAACATTTCTCGCGAATGTGGTTAATAAGTACTGTTTCTGGTTTTATAAACAAGTTGAAGAATGACACAATTTACCTTTTTGCCCGTGACGGCTGCTGAATTTGTCTCCAATCTCTGGACGCCTGGTCTGTCTCAGCAGCATTTTGATCAGAAAAGCATCTTCGGCATTTGAAGAGATCATCACTTTTTCAATATATGAATCCGTTGCCCCTTTGTAGCTAATATTAAGAGGAAGTCACCAAAATAGTTTTCAAACTGCCCTTCGTGAACCTATCGCTCACAGGTCATATTTTATTTAATATCAACCACAAAATGTTTCGACATCGCTATTCTGGACTCTGAAATGTGCCTTTTGTTTCTCAACATTAAATTCTAAGGTTACAATTTCCCTTTTACAGTCCTGGTCTGAAATGGCTAACATTTAGTGAACACTTATTAGGAGGCAGGCTTAAGGCAATGTAACCCACACCACACATATTCACACACGGCTACTCCCTTATTGCAGACAAGGGAAAGGGATGCTTGGACACCAAGAGTGGCAGCTTGGAAGGATCACAAAGCTCCCAGGGAGGTTTCCTTTTCTTTTAAGGATAACAAATATGTGAGCACACTTTCTAGCCTACAGGGAAGGAATTGATAGAAAACTCGTTGAAGATATGGAAGGACAGAAAAGAAAATGACAGTCAGGTCCCTAAAAAGGTCTAGATTAAATGAAGAACCCAGGAAAGTGGAGGGGCAAGCTTTGAAGAGGAAAAAAGCTCTCCTCCTCCAGGACAGGAAGAAAACCAGCTAGCACAACCACCTCTGTCATTCTGAAACAGCTTTTGCTCTGTAGGATTGGGTGCAAGGGTCCCGACCCCTCCCCTAAGTAGAGGTCCCACTTTCTCCCCTCTGCTCCGACTGCACAGCAAATCCATGGCACCCACAGCAAGGCAGCATTTAGCATATTGGGCAGGAGTTGGGCTCTGAAGCCAGACCGCGAGAGTTCAAATCCTGACTGCCACTTGTAGCTGTGTGACCCTGGTAAATTATTTAACCTCTCTGTTTCTGTCTTTCAAACAAGGCCATGTAGAGAGCCTGGTTCACAGGGTAGTGGTAAGAACAAATGAGCTAACACCTGTATGATGCCCAGAATGGTAGCTGGTACAGTGAACATTCTCGGCTAAACCATGAAGGATGATCTGATGGTCCCCGTACTTAGGTGTTTGTGTAGGTCTTTGCTAACTAGATGCGGCTCTTTGCAGGCAAGGCTGGTGGTATCTCTCAGCAATGTGTCCCTCGGACATGCAGCACTGTGGGTGGCCCGGAGCAGACCTCGGTTGTGTGCTGAAAGGATCTGCTGGACTGCCTTCCCCTGTCCAGGAATCCAGCTCTCCTGTGTCACGCCCTGGCCCACCTCTTGAACTGGATTAACTCAGTTCCTGGGCTACACTGAATATCCTGTTACTCCTTTTAGTTTTATGTGCCAGTGTGGCCGCTACCATTGGCCCGCGGCTCATCTCATAAGGTCTCGTATCTCACTGTATTCGAGAGCCCAGAGGACATCTGGAGACTAACAAGCACTAGTCTCTCATTGTTCAGATGAAAGCACCGAGCCCAAGAGTTTGAGTGCTTCACCCACGTAAGGTAACCCACGGCACACCCAGTATGAAAGCCCAGCCGTCATCCACCGTGATGGTGACGCCACACTGCGGCCAGTGCGTTTTATTTATTTACTTCAACACAAATCTGATCGTATCACTGTCTACAGAATGAACTCCCGAGTACTGCACAGCCTCGTCCCCACAGGGCACACTGGTCCTCCAAACCCAGGTGCTCCTCTGCCTGTGGGGCCTTCCCACTCACTGTCCCCTTACCTGGAACCCCTGCCTATCTGGCCCCGAACTCAAGCCCAGGCTGGAAGGCCCCCACGATTCCACAGCTGAGATTTCCCTTCCATGCCATGCTGTCTCCACAGGAGAACTATTACTACCCTGAACTGTCATTTCTCCTCTCTAACCCTCCAAGAGTAACTTCTCATTTCCCGTAGCCCTTCTCTCTCTCTGTCTTTTTTGAATCTTCCTACGTATTTCCGAGGTACAACCAATACCTACGTGATGGGCACATCCTTGTACTGCGGCTGCTGGGGCACATTACTTCCTTCCAGAGGAATCTGAGTTACTGTGGGCATGGACTTATTGACCAGCACTTGCTTGTTTTCTACCTTCTCACCTAAGAAGAAGAGAAGGGAATCATAGCCCGGTCATTACCATCTCTGTGGAATACAAACATTACTGTAGCCTACAACTATGCGGTTAGATTGGTCCATGAAATGCACACAAGGAAGGAAAAAGCCGATTCCGTGTGAGCTAGAGTTCAACAGGACTCGTCTACAACTGTGCCAGCCCATTTGAAAAATCAGATGAGCACACAGGTGTAAAAGGTCAAGAAATTATTTAGGGGACCATACTAACTTCATGTCAGTAAGTGGCAATTTTATTTATTTTTAAAAGATTTTATTTCTTCATTTATTTTAGAGAGAGCATTCATGTGCGTGCAAGTGGGGGGAAGGGCAGAGTGGGGGAGAGAATCTCAAGCAGACTCTGCGCCGAGCCCAGAGCCGGACACAGGGCTTGATCTCATGACCCTGAGATTTTGACCTGAGCCAAAACAAAGAGTCAGGCACTCAACCGACTTGAGACACCAGGGGCCCCAGTAAGTGGCAGTTTTATAGCTCTCTAGGGTGTTGGAACAAGTCCGGGCCACTTACTTCTATTAGTAGTTATTTCAACCAATAGTAAGTCACTGCCGACCTAACTTGGACAATGAGGAAATCAAAATATTTCATTGATTTTTTTCTGCTCTTCTCACCTCTCTCTGCATCTTTTCCTGGTAAGCTCAAAGGCCAAGAACTACAGTACTGTCATGGCACTACCTTCCAAACCACATGACCCAGGTTAAGAGGGAAACAACTGCAGCAAGGCAGAGGGGAAGCCGTGCACCACGGGGCTGTGGGCACAGTGGACACAGCACTCACCATCCGTGCACCATCCGGACGAGTCGCGTGGCTCTCCCCCCCCCGGCGGCCTCCCCTCACCCCCGTGCTCCACCTCACTGCGGCTCCCATCACCTGCTCTGCTGGTGTCCCCTGTGTTGGCCCCTTTCTACTCTTTTCTCCACACTGTGATCAGAATGATCATTTCAAAATGCCATCAGATCACAGCATTGGTTTTAGGATCATAATGAAAATAGTGAGCGTGGCTGCTCCGCAGGGAGCCTGCTTCCTCCTCTCTCTCTCTGCCTACCTGCGATCTCTCTCTGTCAAATAAATAAATAAAATCTTTAAAAAAGAAGAAAAAGAAAATAGCGTGGTTGCAAAGCCTGTGTCTGGGCCCTGCCCCTCCCTCTCTCTCCCTCCAGATCCACGTTTAGCATCCTCCCCTGTACTCTCCCTAGGAGCCACACTCCCAGTGGCCTCCTTTTGGAAGTTTTGACTAACGAGCCCTGCAGCTTAATAGTTATACAAGCCCTTGCACAGCTCAGAACACACTCCTCTCCCTATCTGCTAGTTACCTGCACTTATCCGCCAGATCTCAGCTCTGCTTCCTTACGGAAGGCTTCCCCGAGCTTCCTGCCTAGGTCAGATCCTCTTGCTATCAAATGCCCTCCTAGTTCTTTACAGGATTCCTTAACCCGGCTGTGACTGGATATAGGTTCACATATGACCCTTTGGTCAATGCTAGTCTCCGCACTGGCCTGTAAGACTCACAAGGGCGACTGCTGTGGGCTGCATCAGCAAAGTTCATTACAAGTTTGTAATTATAATGGTGTCCCACATTTTAGGGGAAGAAGATTCTAAGAAAGCTGGTCTAAGCTAAATGCACAAATGATGACGTGCCAGTGTAAATGTAGGGACATGACCTTCTTCTAAACAACCCCTTAAAGTGGCTCTTCTGAGATTCAAAATTTTAAGTAGAGAAGCATAACTAGGACTACTATGTAGAAATATATGCAGAGAAAAACAGACTGGAAGGGAAATTCATCAAAAAGGACCACACTGGGGGTGCCCAGGTGGCTCAGTTGGTTAAGCAGCTGCCTTCAGCTCGGGTCATGATTCCAGGGTCCTGGGATCGAGCCCCACATCAGGCTCCCTGCTCAGCAGAGAGCCTGCTTCTCTCTCTCCCCCTCTCCCTGACGCTCTGCTTACTTATGCTCTCTAACTCTGTCAAATAAATAAAATATTAAAAAAAAAAAAAAAAAAAAAAAAAAAAAAAAGGACCACACTGGGTGCCTGGGCGGCTCAGTCGGCTGAGCACCTGACTCTTGATTTCAGCTCAGGTCATGATCTCAGGGTTGTGGTATCAAGCCTGTGTCCGGCTCCGCGCTTAGTGGGCAGTCTGCCTGAGATGCCTTCCCTGTCCCTCTGTCCCTCCCCATGTTTGCATGCTATCTCTCTACAATTTAAAAAACAAACAAAAAACACTTTTTAAAAAAATGACCTCACTGATTGAGTTAGGAAAGTGGTTTTGTAAGTTGTTATCTTTTCTCTTCTCTGTTTACCGAATATTAAGAAATATTGCTGAATAACTTTCATATTTCAAAAATATAAATGTTTTTTTAAAAAGGCCCTTACCTGGAGAACAAATACCATCTGCATCTAAAATTTCGTGTCGCCAGATGGGTTTCCTTGTGGCAGCGTCCAACATCGGCCCCATCACTTTATCAAAGGTCTGATTGGTATAGCGTTTCAACGTACATTTAGCATTTTTATATACAAGGCAACGCCCAAAGCCTAAAATGAAACCCCAACAGGGATAAGAATGACCAACAGGACTAGGAGAAAATGAGATTTGTGTTAGTGAACACCCACTCCCCCAAACATGTTCTACATTTGGCTAATCTGGGATCTAATCATCTCAAGAGCTGGCTCAGGGCTTCCCTCCCCAATCCCCCACCTACATAAACACTGACATCTCTACAACCACGTGTCGGCATGAAAGAGACCTTGTCTGAGTGTCACTGTGATTCTTTTGGAGCACAGAGCCACAGAGTACGGGGACTAGAAAGGGCCCTGGAGGCCACCTGGCTTACCCTCGCTGTCTACAGGAGCTATGAGTGCTACAAAATGAGGTCCAGGGAAGTGACGTGACCAAGGTCACTCAGCAAGTTGGTGGCAGAATTAAAACATGTCAAGTCTACTGGTCAACCACAACCCTTCTTCCTACACATCCTTCTGGTGCCTCACTTCCGCTAACCTTCTCTGAGAAGTTTTCCTTTTCCTAACTGACATTCAGAGGAAGTCCCAAACAAGGAAACAAAAGATTAACTTTTCTCCAAAGAGGTGAGAAAATGAAAAGCAGCTGCAATCAAATGATTCTAAGGGGAGAAATCATTCGCCTGTGCCCTGATCAGAAGAGATCAGAGTTTATTCTGATTATATTTTTAGATCACATGTGTCTAGTGCATGAGGGGAAAGTCCTGAGACCAACTTACAAGCTAAATGCACATTATGAAAGATCAGCAACACGAACAGAAGGAAACCTTCACATGGAGCAGAAACTTCCAGCACTGAATCCCACAAGAAGATTCA
Source organism: Mustela putorius furo (assembly GCF_011764305.1). Classification (NCBI taxonomy): domain Eukaryota; kingdom Metazoa; phylum Chordata; class Mammalia; order Carnivora; family Mustelidae; genus Mustela; species Mustela putorius. The sequence goes on from NW_025421481.1 coordinate 305,619, forward strand.
CTGCTTGCAGAGCTGCCCAGAAGAAGTGTCAACTCTTCAGCACTAAATATCATTTCCCAAGATTCTGTGACTGCATGTCTTTCTTTTTTCCTTTTTTCTCCCTCTGGCCAAGCAGTTACTCTAAGCTGGATTTTCTCTAACCTCCCCAGGATATACTGAGCCATGTCAGAGGCTCACTGCAATAGGAAAAAGTCTTGGGAGTAAACACCAGCTATTACTGAGGTGATAAAATGCATGGTTGTAAAATCCTTCACTTAACGATCCTCCCTAAGGCAGAACTCTTACAAGAAATCTAAGAACGGGAGTTTGGAAGATCAGGAAAAAGTAGATTTCTAAATAAAACCCTGGTGCCCTAATGCAATTTTTAAAGAAGGTGACTGTGCGATGAAATAACTGATTTCTACATCTGGATGGTAGATGAAGATGTCAGTGTGGCCCCTAGTAAATTGTGTACAGCCATAATAAACTCCGCTCCGAGAGCCAGCTGCTTTGGAAACGTTACATGATCTTGAAATTCCATACAATGGCCATTAACTGCAACGTGCTGGAGTGCAGTGGGAATCTGAATGGGCTAAAATCAAGAAGTGTTTTCCTCTAAGTGTAAATGGACATTTTATTTACAGGTGATAGCTGAAAGGCTGGACGACAGTAAACTCAGATCATTAAATTGTATTGTGGAGTTTCTGACAGATATCACAAAGTCTTCAGATTTCCACATAAACGTTACCAGTTAATCAGAAAGGAAAACATCTAGTTTTAAAGCATGGCTGTTGTCATTTGGAGGAAAAAAAGAGGCATAAATTAAGTGCAGCCAACATTAATGCCAAAGACACATGTCTAGGAGTACTATTATGGCTGCCTAGCAACTAGAGAGAGTGAAGGGGAAGGCAGAGTGGGCATGCCAGGGAGGAAAAAGAGAAACAGATTATGAAAAGACGAGTCAGACTTCAGGTCAGGTGACGGGTACCAACCTAGAAGTGGTGACTTGCAAAAGTAAACTGTCAAAAGGCAGACAAAGGGTTGCATAAATGCTAAGCGTTTGTGTGTTTGTATTTTTAACTTTCAGCATTTTGCTAACAAAAAGGTATGAACACTGTGGGGCTGAAACACAGAATTAACAAAAATTGCCTTTAACACAGAAATACTACTACTGCCTTCTCAGTTTGTTGCTGAACATATAACTAGACAGATTTAAAGACCGCCTTTCATTTATTAGAATTTCTGCTAGGAAATAAATTCTTGCATGTTTTCTGTTGAGGAACTGTCTCAAACTACCAATAAAGTAAAATATAGGAAAAACACATTCAGTAATTCATTTGACAAATTACCTCTACATAATATTCATTAAAAAAGTCAACACCGAAACCTAGCTGCCTCCTGTTTGTATGTTATAAAATTCAAATCACTTAAAGCCAACGTTAACATTTTGACACCAGGTGATTTTTAACAGATTGTCCTTATGCCTGAACTCTGCAGAGTGCCTCTGGTGTCAGAGCTCTGAAAACCCACTTACCCCTGTCCAAGGAGGCCTTGTTTAAAACCAGGGCGTCTTCAATATCATAGCCGCTGTAACTCATCACGGCAACTGTTGCATTCTGTCCGGCTGGAAGTTTCTCAAATTCTATCAACTCAATGGTCTTTGTTTTAACCATGGGTTTTTGTGGGTATGCTAGCAGATACATGAGAGTATCGATTCTGTTCCGCTGGTTGTATCCAATGGTACCTTGGTGGATATTGGAGAAAGCAAAATGCAACATTCTATTATGTCAAATAATTAGGTAGCCAAGAATATAGAGATGGAAAAGAAAATCCCACATTATTTTCACTAATTAACATGAAGAAAACCTCAGGTTAAATATTTCAAAAGCAAGACTCTCACAGTGCCTACCGACATTTAAAAGCATTTTTTTCCCCCTCAGTAATGTTAAAAGTTCTGTGAAGAAGAAAAAAACACACCCAAGGTATTAGAACATAAGTAACTTCAACCTACTGGTTGTGAAATTAACCAGGGAAGCCAACAGTTCTGCACTCAGTTCTACTATGTTGCAGACCCATTCCCAAAGCTGTTCTGGAAGGTAATTAGAAACCAACTTCAGTGCTGACAGGCAACGATATTACAGAATAGGACAAACAGATCCATTCCATAAAAAGAAATCAACCATTACAAAAGTTCTAAATAAAAAAGAAAACAGAAGACAAGTTAAGACAAGAAAGGAAGGAAGGAAAAGGAGGAAAGTGGAAGCAGAGGAGCGTGGATTTACTCATCTACTTAACTCTTCATTTACAAAGTACTGAATAAACACTACTCTGTTTCTAACACCAGAGATAAAGTGGTCCTCAGGGGAAAATCCAGGGTCTGGTTCAATCAGGTATAGACTTTTAGGTCCTTAGCAATCAGGCTTTCCACCTCACTGGACCTTGGAAGGTTGTTACTATCATTTGGAAGTGAAACCAGAATGTTACCCTTTCTCCCTCTTCCCCAAAGGGGTTCACTAGGGTTCACAGACTTCCACCAAAAAAAGGGCTTCACTCTCCTGGTCTTGTGAATACAATACACTCTCCTACTCAGAGATCTTAGAATGGGGACTCACATTTGCCCTACTACTAAACCCACGTGTGGGCTACGCTGCCTCTTTAACTTCTCCCGGGTATCTCTTCTTTTCCCTTGAATGGCTAAGAAGGTAGCCTTACGTCTCTTTTTCTCTTGCACAGGCTTCCATGGCGACACATCCTCAACACCCACACACCCCAAGAAGCCTAAGTATCATTTAATGGAGTTCAGTTCTAAGAGAAACAGATAACCAAAACTTGGTATTTGTCTCCTGCACCTTTTTCTCCCATTTGTGGCATAAAATCAATGGTGATTTCAATTCAGGGATGAAAATAACCTATTCAGGCAGCAAAAATGACATGGCACTCCTTGACAATTATTACTGAAAGAAATAATGAAATCTCTAGGATATGAACACCTAGTACAGTGGGGAGCCCACTACAGCTGCTCCATAAATGTCAGTAAATGAAACCGAACCGCATTATACTTTTTTTTTTAAAGATTTATTTATTTATTTGACAGAGAGATCACAAGTAGGCAGAGAGGCAGGTGGGGGGCAGGTGGGGGGGCAGGCTCTCCACTGAGCAGAGAGCCTGATGCGGGGCTCGATCCCAGGACCCTGGGATCATGACCCGAACCGAAAGCAGAGGCTTTAACCCACTGAGCCACCCAGGTGCCCCTATTTTTCATGATAGTATGTTTGTACGTAAATCTCGGGAAATTTATCATGAACTGTTTCTTGAGTTTACACTTATAAACTGCCCATTAATTTATGTTACTTTAGTGCCAACTAATAAACTGGGCCAGACACCTGGTAATAGATCACTTACTGTTTTAGAAATAAAATGCCTGTTGCCTGGATCATGGTAAAGTTCACTAACAATAAGTTTGTCCTTTTACATGAAATCACTTAAAATTTATGTCAAGATTTCAGCTCCAATTGTACACTTCACCCAGCTTGAGCTGAGGTTTCAGGCAATGTCCCACCAGGCTGCCAAACACGGCTTCTGAAACCTGAGACAGGCGTGATTATGCAGCAGGGAAGCGTTCACGGCTGCGCCTCCCAACAATGGCCAGAGAGACTGGCTCCCGCTGGAAACTGTGCTACCGGACCCAGAACGCAATTCTCAGGCATCACAACTGAATGGATGCACAGCAAAATGGTTTAGCAAATGTTTGGTGCTTATGATCTCATCAGAAATTTTCTTCAAAGACTTTTTAAAGAACTCGCAGGGGTACACACATGGATATACGTGTTTAGCTGTACTGACAGGCATGTTGGTGGAAACAAGATTATAAGCTATGACTTCTCTATTCTAAAACCTCAAAATGCCATCGCACCCCACATTTTTGTAAAAATCCTGAATGACTATTTTGCTAATAAGCGATCTTTTTTTGAGAAAATGTCATGCGGACATTAAAAGACTAGTCTGGGTGAAGCACGTGCCCAAACTAGGATGCCTCTTACTATTTTCAGCTTCCTTTATTAAAACGGGCATTGCATGTACGTAATAAATCAACACGATGAGAGTATCTGTAGGCAGGGTTCTCCCTCCACTGTCCAATGTTGCTGTAACTTCAGTCTTCGGGGCTATACCTATAGACTCATTTCCTTACTACCCAGGACATGATCCTTCTTATAAAATCCTATTTTCTTACTCATAACTTTCTTAAGAAGCCACAGGATGGCACTGTAAGGCGTGTCCCTGTAGGTTACAATTATTTTAAGACGGGATGAAAAAAGGTTAGTAAACATACGTACAGCTGAGACTGAATAGCTTAAGAAATGTATACTGAAAAACAATGAAGTTTTATGCATTTAACTATTTTTTTCTGTCTCCCTTTGCCCAATTTTTGAAAATGTAATAACATTATTAAATACAATAAACTTTAGCCATTTGAACTGTACAAAACTGATGAGTTCTGACAGATTCATGCCTTTGTAAAACCACCACCACAATCAAGATCCAGAACACTTCCGACACCCCCAAAAGATCCCACCCTCTGTTCCTGACCCCGGGGCAACCACAGCTCTGTTTATCATTACAGTTTGCATATTCTATAATTTTATATAAATGGAATCCTGCAGTATGAACTCCCATGAGGGTTTTTTCAACTTGGCGTAAGGATCCTGAGACCCGCCCAGGTGGCTGTATCACAGTCCACTCTCTGCCGCCGTCGAGAACTACTGCACTGTGTGTCTCTACGGTTTGTTCACCCGTTCAGCTGCTGCCAGATATGTGAACTGTTTCGTTTGGGGCACTTGTGCATAAAGCTGCCATGAACATTCACACGTAAGACTTTGTGTGTCCACTTCCTTTGGGCAAATACACAGGAGTGGAACTTCTGAGTGGTTTGGTAAGGGTATGGTTAACCTAAAAAACTGCTTGAGAATTTTCAGAAGTATTCACCGTTTACATTTGTACCAGCAGCGTATGCGCTTTGTAGCTGCTCCACTCTGGACACTTGGTGTGCCCGTCTTTTCCAATTCAGTTGTTCTAATGAGCAGGTGGTGGGGGTCTCAGTTTTAATTTACATCTACCTGACGACTAATAACATCGAACAGAGTTTCATGAGCTTACGCGTCATTCCTATTACTCTCTGTGAAGCGCCTGATTTTCATTTTTGCCATCTTTAAACCGAGTAGTCTCACCACTGAAGAGTTCTTACATGTAGCGGGCATAGATCCTTTATCAGATGTATATACTGCAAATACCTGCTCCCATTCTTTGGATTTGATGTCTTTCATATTCTTAACAGTGTCTTTCAAAGCGTAAAAGTTTAATTTTGAGAGTCTGAATTACTAATGTTTTTTTCTTTTTCACAGCCTGCGCTTTTTGAGTTCTAAGAAATCTCACTTAGGTTGTTCAAGGTCATGGAGACTTTTTGCCTATGTTTCTTTCTACACATTTTATGGATTTAGCTTTTACATTCTGAGCTATGATCCATTTTTCATGTTCATTTTCTGTATAGTTATGAGGGAGGAGTTGGTGATCATTTATTTCTATACAGATACACATACATACATGTTATTTTGTTGATAAGATTATCCTTTCCCCTGGAATTGTCTGATATTCACTGAAAATCTAATGCCCAAAGACATGTGGGTCTGTTTCTGGATTCCTGATTCTGTTCCACTGATCTATACATCCACCATTATGTCAGTATCACAGTGTCTTCATTACCGTGGCTTTCCAGCAAATCTTAAAGTCAAGTTGTATAAGCTTTCCAACTTAGTTCTTTTCAAAAACATGCACCAGATTTCTTAACTTTAATGTGCTAAGCCTACTGAGCTGGCATCCTGCTCGGCACCAAGGACACAATAAATAACACAGACCTAGTCCTGTCCTCGCAGTGCTTATATTCTACAGGCTAGCAGGGAAGGCGTGCGATTTTTAGCTGCTCTACATCCTCACTGATGCTGAGGAGGTCAGGACCCACCGTGAAGGGGAAAAAGTGAGGTAAGAAGTTAGTTTCAACTGAGAAGAATTGTGTTAAGTATTACAGATAGCTACATTATGTCTTGCCCAGAAGACAGAATGTAACCTTTTCTAAGTTACTCAACCAAAGTGGGGTTCCCTCTCCTTGTCAGAAACAAAAAAGGTCCCTATTCTGTCTGACAGGGTTATTAGGATTAATTAAAAGAAATGTGTCTAAGTCATTTCAGTGGTCAGTAAGGGGCAACATTCACCAACAATACTACGAATGACAAACACACACCCCTGGGCCCTACACTATCACCCGTTCTGCCTCCCATTCTAACTTTACATACTAAACTACACTGCAACTTTATCTCCATTAAGTATTCATTATTTAACTTTCTAGTCTCAGGAAATATCGTATCATCTTATATCTGAAGTAGCTACAATGATTTCAATTTTTTTTTTGAACCAACAGTGAAATTCTAAAAAATGTAACTGCTAGAGATAATTTGGCCAACACATTTTTTTCACCTTGTATCCACCAAACGGATAAAGAATAAATTTTCTAAAAAAAAATTCAAACAGAAAGTTGAATGAAACAGGAGAAGGAGATATAGAGTGAAACAAAATTTTATGAGGATCTTTGCATATTATGTGTTTTTAGGATCGCAAAATCTAGGTTATTTCTAGGACATTTCTTCCTAGTATAAATTGGGGAACATAAGAGAAGGAACTATCTGCTTTGGAACAAAATCTATTGAAAACAAAAACAAAAACAAACACAGAAGCTGCATTAGTTCCTGAGCTTAAAAAAAAAGTCTCAGCAATTTGGGGGTAAAAGAGGGTTGGGAAGAGCCTGTGGCTAGGGGAGGTATGTGATGCATATTCATTAACTGAGCTGATAGCGACTGAAAGATTCTTTTAACCAGGAGAAAGTGTTCCACTAGAGGATTGCCAACTAATAAAATGGACAGGATATGAAAGCGTGACTCATGCGGACTTGGCATCTGGTGCCAGGGAGTCCATACAATGCAGCTCCAACACACAGCTTTTTACTTGCTGTGCTGAGTGACCCGGAGACCTCGCCATTTCCATCCGCGTCTACCTGGTTTCTTGCTCTGAACCTAGTCACCACAGAGCTGTATCACGGAAGGTTAGGTGTTCCTCAGTAGACAGTTAAAACAGAACATGGAAACCTGCACTTTATTAATAACTTAAAGAATCTTAGATTTAAGAAACACCTCTGCTGATGTTTCATGTTGACTACAATGTGCTCTTTCTTATGAAAGCTGAGGCTTTCAGTCTCTGCGCTTTGGGCTTGCCTTGGTCTCCTTTCTAGTGACAGGAAAAGGACTTTCTCTCATTTCTTCACTCTTGACGGGGGTGGGGGGTGGGGGAGCCACTGGGTAGTGAAAAGGAGGTAGCAAATCTTCCAGGCTGGCAAGAATGTGTAGTGATTTAATTCCGGGCTACTTTCACTTGCCACACAGACTAATGGATGAACAGCAACTAAAATATGACTTCAGACCATTCACAGAGAATCTCTGAGATGCACACCGTCTTCGGCAATGGCTCATGCTTAAAATGGGATAGCGTGCCTTCTAGTTACCAGCTGCCAAGACTGCGCAGAATTAAAATGACTCAGAGAAGTCCAACTCAAAGTGCTAGGTCTGCTTTACAGACCTCGGTTTCTGCTGTGCGGTTTTCTCCCTCTGCCGGCCTTGTTCCTTTTGTGACTTTTCATACCGCCCTCGCTGAGTACTTAGCTATATGAGTGTCCAAAGAGAAATGTGGTCATGTAATGTGCCAACTTTGAATGTACTTTTATCTCGATGCTTTTCTTTCCAGTCAGGTGTTTTATCATAACAAACAGTAACAAAGCCTTTTTTTTTAATTACTTAAGATATTCAGTGGCTTTTGTCTTCCTAGCGTCAGCAGGAACGTCAGAGGATTGTATCCAAGGAGCTAAATGTGCAGGACCCAGGGTCAGAGCAGCTGAATACACCAACCTCAGAAAACACAGACAATGAATTGCAAATGACACTCAAAACAAAACGAGAAAAAAAACCTTCACACAGAAAACTACAAAAGAACTCTACAGACACTGAATTGGCTTTCTGTACACACTGATCCTGCTTAACTGTGTGTGGTAACTAACCAAACGTTTCAGATACTCATGGCCACAAAATAAAGGCGCTTTTTTTTTTTTCCCCTGTAAGGAGAGGAGTTACAAAAATAAAAATATTTCTTTCCTTCAAGTCACTTCTTTACTTAAAAAAAAAAAAAGATTCACCAAGTAGAGACAGATTCATAGCTCCTTCTGTTTTAATCTTCAAACATGACCAAAGAGTGGCATTAGCGACAGAGTGATTAGTCTTCCGTTAATTCTGCTGAAGGTTCTACACAAAAGGTATATTGTTTCAGCCAGGATTCACATCATGAAACAAAATGGTTTGGTAAACCCAGTAGAAGTGATAGTCCTTTCATGACACACAGGGTTCAGTACTGTATATTTCAACTTGTTAGCAAGTCACAAGCACACGCGGGAAATCAGCCTGCACTGCGGCTGAAGATGAATGGGAAAGGCGAAACTGATGAGCCGCTGTTTAGATTTTCCCACTGGGAATTATTCTGAACCGTCCAGGCATTACATCATTCAGGTAAATGGTTGCAGGACAACATGTTTTGCCAACCAAAAGGGCAATACAAAGACTCAGAAAGAAATACACAGTCTTTATTCCGGGATGAGATGTAGGATTCCTTAATTGTCAAGCTATGGTCCATTGCAGCTGATTGCTGGTAACTGAGATGCTAAATGCATTCTGGATGCTACCCAAAGGCAGTGCAAAAACCTTTCAGTTTCTTCATGAAGCTCCCTGTAGGGTACTTTAAACCAGGACTGACAAGTCATATTGATGTCATAGATATATGTATGGAAATAAATTAAACTTACTGGGACTTAAATGATTTTTTAAAACATTTCAAGAAAAGTTTATAAGCAAAAAAAAATTGGGGGGGGGGGCTGGACCATCTTCAAAATAAAACCCAAACTCCCTAATCTATTGCAACTCTCCAGATCACACTATTCCCACATCATGTTCGACAGCCAGACCAAAGCACCAAGATCCCCGTGCAATGCTTGTTTCTGTTTCCACGCCTGTGAAAAACACTCGGGGTCTTTCAAGACTCAGTTCAGTTCTATTCTTCAGAAGCAACCTACTCTCTAACCCCAAGTGCCCCTTCTACTCTCCTTCCCTAAGGTTCTAGCTGTCAGTCCACGACAGCATTTATCAAACACATTCAATTCCAGCTGTACTTGTTGGGCTGCCCCATTAGACTGTGAGCTCCTTGAGGACAGGGCTCTTTCTCCTCCCTCCATTTTCAGGGGCCAGCCTCACCGTCTGGTCTATCCGTGATGCTCAACAAGTGCTGGTGATGGATAACAGAAAAGAGAAGGAAGAAAGGAAAAGGAATTCGGAAACCGGTGTCATGTTTCAGAAGCTACAGGAGCAACCGCAAGGACGTGATGTGTTCAACAACTGTCACCCAACCGTCCCGAACACCTTCTAATACACACTGTGCACCGGCGGCCCTATTCCCTTTCCCACTCTTTCCTCAAACTTGTATTCTTCTGCTCTTTCTCCTGTTCCTCTTGGTTCACATCTTACACTTTACAGAGCTTTTCTCTATTTACCCTCTCATCATTCTGTGACATTTATTACATATCCTCTCGTTTGACCAAAGAAGTAAGTACAGAGAGGTCTTCTCTATTCTTGCAGAGGCTGTAGACCCGGGGCACCTGCAAGCCCTCAGGTTAGAAACACTCAGGAACCAGTACCGCCTGACATAGCCAAGCATTTAGTACTAGTGAAGTAAGAATAAGGCTCAAGTCTTTTATCCAAGTATTTACAACCAAGTTCAAGAAGGAAATCTTACCCATTGCTTGTTTCCCCATGGCACACTGATACGTGTTTCTTGGGGACTGGTTATGATGAGGGTATGGGATGAGGCCAGCACAGACACCAAGCAGAGTGAAGGGCTCAATCTCCAAGTGGGTGGTATCTCTGTCAAGTTAATTAAGAATCAGACATCTCAGACACCAGGGACTAGAATAAATCTCTGAAAGGTCATAAAAAAATATTGCCACCAAGGTCCCCAAAGGACCTACATAAAATGTGTAAATTTATATAGCTATGTATAAAAATTTATATGTAATTTATATAAAACTTCAAGAACAATAAAATTGGATGACAGTAAAACTGATTAAAAAACCTACTTAAATAAAATGCAGTAAAACAAATTATTTTCTTCAGTAATAGAAGCTTATTACTTATAGAAATACAAAAGAAGAGAGAGAGTACAGAATGCCCAGGTTAAAAAAAAATTAAAACATTATTACATAACAATAACTAATACTCATAAAGAAATTACTGGGTAATATCCAAATGCAATACCGAAAAAATATCCACATGGATGAGTGGGCTGATTTTTTTCTCACTTTTCCAACCTGTATCAATGACAAAGTTGCTTCACCATTTTAGAGAAGAATATATCCCATTTAAGAATAGTTACCTTACTAAAAAATAATAAAAAATTTAAAAAAAAAAAAAAAAGAATAGTTACCTTAGACCTAAGGGGACCCATACCATAACCACTATCTAAATGTGGCTGTTCAGCACTTTTCACTTAGATTAGCATGCTTGAGGAACTTGGAGGAGGTTTAATTTGACTTAATTCTAATTACTTTACATTTTAAAACTCAAATTTAAGTAACTCAATTCAGTTAGTCAAAACCTTCATGTTTGTAACAACTTTCACTTGTGAATCGATCCTTTCAACTGGAAATGTAATGATCAGATCAGGTATTTCCAATGAACATTTAGCCCTCAAACTGAGATGTGTTTTCAAGTCTTATAGGAAAAAATAATCTCAATATTTTTATATTGCTTGCATGTTAACATGGTAATATTTTAGATAAAGTGGGTTAAATAAAATTATTAAGATTAACTTCACTTGGTTCTTTTCTTCTTTTTTCAGGAGGCTACTGGAAAACTTAAATATATATGGGCTTACATGGTATTTTTCTTGAAGAGCTTAGCTGTAGGAATTGGATATAAAGTAAGACTTCATCTAGTATGTGTCATAATCTGGCTGCTTGTAATATATTTTTGTGAAAATCCCCATTTTGGCTGATACAGCAACTCAGGTATTTTAAAGGAAAAGGGCAGCCAGATTGTTTCTGGAAGTAACAGACATTACAGATTACACGCAGGGTCTGTGGACTCTAGTGACCCTCTATTCCTTCCTCAAGTACCTGTGAAGCATAACTTCGGTAACTTCAAAGGTTTACAGTACCTGTGAAGACAAGTGATTTCCAAGATAACCCAACTCACTGGGAAAAATCAGTTGCAATACACATGGCAAAAGACCTCCCACTTATCCACTGGGTTTTTTTCTTTTTCTTTAGTACATGTATGAATTATGCCCCTCGTTTGGTTACAGAGGATGCTTTCCATGCAGCTCTTGGTTTGAAGAACATAATTTTGACCTTATGACCTAGTAGAACCCCAACTCTCTCAGACACATTACGCCTTTGTCAGCAGAGAGGGAAAGAAGCCTAGGTTTTGCTTTCTTGGTTTTTTTTTTTTTTGGAAAAAAGAAACAGCTTATAGTGACATTTTATGTCCTAGAGTAAAACAGAGTCTTAAATGTACTGTTTTGTTTACATACTGACCAATTTCACAATATGGGCCAATTTCCCCATGTAAATAAAAACTACTTTTTCAGATGTATAGATTGAAACAAGCTGAAAATGAAGAAAGGTACAGACCAAAGTTTCTTATTTTTTTGTACCAAAAAATACATATGTAAGATCATACGTTATCTAACAATTCTTCAAAGTCCAAATGCTCTGGATTTTGATTTTTATGAAACAAAAAGGGATACTATTATTCAAAATTATAACCACCATAATCTTCTGTCCTGAACAGGAAATAGAAGACTTTCTAGTCAATATGTATAAGAGCCTTAAGTTTAGCTCAAATGAAGACTCAGTAACCTGTTGTTTGCAACAGCGGAAAAATTGGAAAATACCCTAAATATTCATCAACAGATTAAATAAACTACATGTAGTCAGACAATGTAATATAAAGAAATTAATGTATTTATATAAACATACAAACATACACTAATATAGAAATGTATCTAGAATGATAAAGTTGACAATGATGCTAAGTTTAAAAATGAAGATAATTAAAATATGTTGCCTTGAGACCATGTGTGTATGTTTGTATTTACTTAGAAAAACCCTTAAAAGAGTATATGTTAAACCACTGGCACTGATTATGTCTGGAGGCTAGAGTTTGGTGAGATGGGGAAGGAAGGGGATTCATTCTTTTTACTTCAGGCAGGTCTACAATTGAAAAAGAGTCACAAGTATGAATTATAGAATACCAAATTTTTTCTATTTTTAAAATAAAATGAGTCTGATACATGGGTCGGCTTGGTGATTGGGTGCTCCTGATACTAACGGCTGCATTCCTGTGTAACAGTGAACAAGACAGAGAAAAATCCTTGCCTTTTGTGAAGTTTCTAGTGGACAGAGAAATAATACACAGATAGATAAAATGCATTTTATTGATCTTATTGTAAGGTAATAAGCCCTAGAAAAATAAAGCAGTGAAGAGGGGTGCACAGAGGAGGGGTATCCATTCTAAATGGGGTCGTCAGGAAAAGGCACTGAGAAAGACCTGGAGGAGGTGAGGGAGTGGGTGATGATGGAGGTGAGTGTCCCAGGCGAGTGAAGAGCCAGTGAAAAGGTACTGGGGTAGAAGGATGCCTGAGGTGTGAGGAAGAGGCCAGTGTGGTTACAGAGAGTGAGGGAGGCAAGGACGAATATGCTGCAGACCCCAGGAGGGGTGGGTTGATCGTGGAGGACCTTGAAGCCTCTGTAAGAACTTCCAAGGGAGGGGGAAAGCCACTGGGGCTTTGAGAAGAGAAGGGCAAAGACCACTTGAACCTACGAAGAACAGACTGTAAGGGAACAAGGGCAAAAGAGACAGGAGTCTTTTGCAAGTCCCCAGGTAAGCCATGGCAGTGGCTTGGACGAGGGTGGGAGGTGGAGGTGGAGGTGGAGGAAAGAGATTAGACCCGGGGGTACACTGAGGGGCGACACCACAGGCTACGGGATCAGCTGTGGGTGTAGAGGAGGAGAGGCGTCAAGGCCGAAACAGGTTTCTGTCTGAGAAACAGGAAGGACGGGCTACTCTTTGGAGGGTTACTGCCTAAGAAGTCTTTGTAGTCACTCAATCTTCAAATGGGAGTATAAAAATAGCACTTTGAGAGAGTCCTACCCCTCCTTTTGTTTTCAAATGAGATAGTCCTACCTTTAAGGAAAAAGATTATGACTGAAAAGCATTGTTTACTAAATTTTAATAAGACAACAATGAAGCATCTGGTATAGGAAACAGAAAAGTACTTTCTCGACTGAAAACTTAAATAGTTATCAGATGGTAGTATGAAGCTCCCTAATTATTTCATAATAGAAGTGCAAAAATTCTAGTTTCAGGTAACCAGTACCACCAGTTACATGCATCAGACAGAAAGATATAGAAACATCCTCTAATGTATTCCAAATAGAACAGATGCTTCTAAAAATACTATTACTTGAAACACTGTGAAACACTCTTGAAACACTCTTTTTGAAACACTGTGAGTATATCATCAGTTTTTTATATTGCATGTAAGTTCAAAGACATCCTTATAACATAAAATATAAGGAATTCCTGTATCAACAAGAATTAGACGTCCTCTCTAGAAGACAGAAATACATCCTTACGTAGTCTGATCCATTTGTTCAGTTTTGACAATAACCAAACATCAGAATCAGAGAAGCAATTCAATTCCTTTTAAAAAATACACACTAAGTGTAACATGAATAGAAAAGGTTATTAAGTCTAAGGATTGTTGGCAACTTTGTGATAACCCTACATTGGGATAAATGGTGGGTTATGCTTTATTACAGGACAGTATACTTCTAACAATTCCTACCAAGAGGCAACATAACAGAAGAGATGAAATGAAAAGGTGATTTCTAGAATCAGAACAGGTTTTAATTATGGTTATTATGGATCCTACTTACTTATTAATCGTATGTTCATAGAGTGCGATGTTACAGTCATTTTCTTCATTGACATCTAAATATTCAACTAGACTTTCATGCAAGAAATCTTCAAAATTCCTAGGAAAATGTTGGTGAAATGTACATTACTAATAAGCATTTCACTGCAATGTTTTACATGTGGTAATGGAGGAGGCTACTGGCTTTCATGTATACCCAAAGCACCTTTCTCTCCCAGAAAGTATCAATATATTGGGATGCTTGAAACATGTGATTCTTGGATCACAGAATGATCACAAATTATTGAAATAAAACATCTATGATATTTGTCAATCTGGTTGCCCCCACTCCCACTTTCTTTGAAGAGAGAGCTAGAGTGCGAGCACACCGGCAGGGCTGGAGTAGGGAGGGGCAGAGGGAGAGAGAATCTTTTTTTTTTTTTTTTAAAGATGTAATTTATTTATTTGACAGAGATCACAAGTAGGCAGAGAGGCAGGCAGAGAGAGAGGGGAAAGCAGGCTCCCTGCTGAGCAGAGAGCCCAATGAGGGGCTCAATCCCAGGACTCTGAGATCATGACCTGAGCTAAAGGCAGGGGTTTTACCCACTGAGCCACCCACGTGCCCCGGGAGAGAGAAACTTAAGCAGGCTCCATGCCCAGGACAGAGCCCAGTGCGATCCTAAGATCATGACCTGAGCTGAAATCAAGAGCCGGATGCTTAACCGACTGAGCCAGCCAGGTGCCCTAATCTGGTCCCCACTTCTGAAAATGTCTGCTATGACTTTTAAGAGCCCCTACGATGAGACCCCCAGCATCCACATCAACATATCCCTCTGTTCCTTCACAGTGTGCTAATTTACAACAACACTCTGATCCTCACGATACAAACTGGTAAGTCTAGGCAAGTTCACATAGAGAAGAATAGGTTTTAATAGGCTGATGCATTGAGTAGGGAGGAATTAAGGTACTAAAAATGAAAATATACTTTCTTAAAAGCTCAGATCAAATAATGCCATTGCTGCTTAAATCATATCTATGACTATGAAGGAGTCTGAGAGGTTTTGCTTTCCACCATTTACCTGTACCCCTGAGCCAGCTCTTCCATATGCTTATTTGTGACGGCAGGCTTCTGTTTCTTAACAATTATGTAGGGTCTGAAATGAAAATAAATAAATAAATAAATAACAAATTCACAGCATTCAAAACAAGAATTAAATCAGCAAGTACATTGACTATAGTGAAATGAGGGAAAGTGGGACATGATCAAACCAATTCCTGGACCTGAGGGGTTCTCTGCATATATGAGCGTGTAAAGGCCTGTCTGTTCTCCCTCACATACACGTTCACAGACGTGCACAGGCCAGAGCACGCATGTATGTACACACACGCACACAAATGCACGCACAGTACTTCCTCAAAGCATCTTAGGAAATACCTGGTTTTAAATGGAAAGGCCACACAAAATGATCCTCAGTAAGATCTAGAAACAAAATCTTTACTGTCTTATTTTTTTACATGGACGGTGTAAACACATCACACCAGAGGCATTTCACAGGATGCCACACAGGAATATGTGGTCTACGGCCCAGGAAGCCAGCAGACAGGGAACTGTCCCTGAGGAGAACAATGTCTCCCTGAGGAGACAGGGTCTGATGGACAGCCACTGTTCAGACGGGCTTCTTTCTGGACAGATATCACTAAGCTACACTGGCAGGTTACCTAAAGCTACACATTTACAGAGAATAAAGCCTTTTTACGTTGTGATTTTGAGTGAGCTAATGGGTGTGAGGTAGAGAGAGCGTTTGGTCTCCGCACTCTGGTAGATTAACCTGTAACTGTCAGCGGTGATCCGCTGCTGAGGGCCTCGCCACCACCAGGAAACACGGACACAAAGGATGGCATGCGGCCCTGAAACGTCAAGGGCTGTTGCTATTTGGATAAGCAGCTCTCAGAGAGAGGAGCGAGCAACCACCAGACCCTTGTGCGCTCTACCCTAAAGTCCAAATAACTATTCGAGGACTAATGAGCACTTTTAAACAGTTAAGAAGAAGAGCTGCACAATTACAAAAGGGGAACACAAGTTGCCGAGAAATGAACTGAGTCAACTTTTCATGGAAATCAACATTACCTCGAAATCCTGGCTTTTTCTGGGGAGGGAGGCAGAGAGCACTGCTACCTCATTCAAGGGCCGCAGGGCATTCGGGCCAAGAGACTCACAAGTGAGGACAAGGACAGACGCAGGAGACGGGAGTGGACACACTCAGCTACCTCACGGCCCGGCTACTTACTCAATAAACTACCTGTTCGTCCTGCCAGACCTCTGTCCGGCCATTGTAAGGTGACTTCTGAAATATAAATCCTTTCTTTCATTCTATTGCATAATATACTGAATGTAATGAAAGAGAAAAATCCCCCAAAAGAGTAACCTACGAAAATGTTACTGTTTTCCCCACCCTGACTATGTTAACAGCGGTACATAAGCAGCTAACATGTGCCCGGAACCCACAAGGCACTCGCCACACCTTCTATCAGTTAGTTCTCAGGACAACCCTAGGGAGGTATCATGATCGTTTACATCTTTCAGCCGAGGGAAGTACTAAAGTCAGAGCCACCCAAGTCAGCGAGGGGTAGTCAGGACTCAGAGGTACGTCATCACCTAGTGTTCTTCGGTTGCAAAGAACAGAAACCAATTCTGGCTAATTGAAGCAAAAACAGAATTTACTAATAAAAACTTTTTTTAAATTTTTGAAAGAATTTACTGAAAGTGTAGGAATTTATTACAAGGAGAAGAATGGGGGACAAGAAAAAGGTAAAATGCCCAGCCTCACAAAGAAAAGGATCCCAAGGATCCAGAAGGGGAGGGTAACTGGCAGTGTCCTGCATGTGTCGCTGTCAGCATGAATCAGCTCCCACCACTTCTTCCTTGAGTTATTCTGTTGGGGATTCAAATTCTCTGAGGAGAGAGTGTGACTGGCCGAGCTAGGGTCATGTGTCTGACCTCTGGCTGAGCAGGAGAGGGCACCTGACTGTTCTCACAAGACTGCCAATGGGGAGGGGCAGTTCCCAAAGGCAAGTGAGGAGGGTCACTGGCAGGAGAAGCTGGATGCTGGGCAGACAAGGACAGTGCTCTCTCGCCTCTCACAGACCTCCACGCCCCAGCTCTTCCCACCACTCCCACCACTGCAAGCTTCTCACTTGGGCCCTCGCCCTACCTGAGGTCCACAAAAAACTACAAAAAACCCCACAGAGACTTACAAAACAAGATACCATCCTTAACTGATGTCCCTGGATGTCCCCCAAGACCAGACATCCTGTTACACTCAACTCTGTGCCCCAACCTTTTGGCCAGCACCTGCGCACAGTAAGCCCTTACCATGTGCTGAATGGCGAGACGGCACCTAAGCGCTGGGTCTAATGCGACTCGCTCGTGCCTCCGTGTTTTTATCCTTGCCGTTCCCCAGCCTCTCTCCTCTCCTCCCTTGTCCAGGGAACACGATCCCACACATCCTTTAAGGCTCGGCTCACAGCAGAAGAATCCAGTGGGGAAAATCACGACTGCTGGAGCCAGACGAACTATAAGGGCCATCAGGTAAAGAATAGACCCCGCCACCATCTAGCTTTGGGTAAGCTGTTCAGGTCTCGTTCCACGTGTGCTAAATGAAAAGGTGACCCACCCTTACACGGTCGAGTGGCGTTCAAGCATCACACACGGTGTACCTACTGACATCATAGATAACGGCAGCAAGCACCCTTCCTAGCACGGCGGGTGCTACTAGCCACCGTTCTGCCTCTGCCCGTGGGCTGAGCTGTCTGAGGGCTGAGACTGACTCCGTTCATCTTCGCATCCTCAGCTCCCAGATGCACACGCACAAGGTGTCCACGAACTGGATTCAACTCCCCTCAACAGGGCAAGAGGTGAAAGTGGGTTCAAAGACAGAAACAAGCACATTTCTGTCAGAAGCAAACATTAAAACTCTTCTCAGCCACTCATACCTGCACAGCCTTCCTCCGTCAGAGGAGATGTAGACGCACCGGTCTGTGAGGTTTGTTGAGATGGACACAAACTCATTGATGTAGCCCGCTCTTCTCATCAGGCGGAACGTGTTCACCAGCTTCCTGTGGTCTCGAATGACGCCCAGGATGTTACCTGAGCAGAGAGAAGCACATTTCTAAGAGTGACAAACGACAGACCTCTTCCACCCGAGGAAGAGCGGCCGTAGCATGGAGTCGTGCTCAGCAGACCCTGTCACCCAGCCAGGAGGCCGGCCCATAGGCTGCAGGCCAGCGGCAGAGCGGAGCCGCCAGCGGCGCCCGACCACCCGAGTCCACATGCTAGGGACAGGACCTCAGGGTCCAGAACCCCGGGTTGGAACACCGGCTCCATCACTTCCCAAGGGCTGCTGCGAGGTGAGGAGTCGCTCCTCCGAGAAACGCTTCGAGCTCTGCCGAGCGCCAAGTCACTGCTGTTCTCTGACTGCTCTTCCTGTGATCGGCATCTGAGACATGGGGAAGGTGGACGCCGGGCCCCAGGTCAGCGTGAGGACTCAGAGGGTCCTGCCTGACAGTGCGGAGTAGGAGCTCAGTCTGCACTAGCCACGGGGATAGACTGAAGCAAGTGGCCAGGGGCCAGCCCTGTTTTGCTGCTCAGCGGCCCATGCAGGGAGCGGGAGGAAGGGGGAGAAGAGCATGGAAGATAGGGGGTCAGGACGAGCACCTGGGGGACAGGCGAGGGGACAGGCACCCAGACCACCAAATCCCAAGAAGGAAGGACGAGGCACCCTCGCTGCCGAGACTCTGGCATGCTCTGCAGCGGGTAACAGCAGCAACTAAAGCATGAGCCGAAGGAGAGGGCCTCTGGCCACAGGTTGCCGACAATCTGTCATTGAGCGGCGGAATGTGAGTCAACTCGCTGTCAGGGCTGATCTGACTGCAGAATGTCTCACATGTTAAGCTTGAACTTAACGATACCATGCTGAGCCTTTCCCGCAGTGGACCAGCTGGCAGCTATGAAAGGGCAGAAGGCAGCCAGTGTCTGCAAAGTAACCTTGGACTTGGATAGCGGGACCCTCTCAGACCCTGAGGACAAGCCGGTGGGTAACGGTTTCTGTCAACATGTTTCTACCTCTCACTTAAGGCCTCCTGGACCCAGAATTGAAGTGTTTTTTTGTTTGTTTGTTTGTTTTGAAGATTTTATTTATTTATTTGACAGAGAGAGATCACAAGTAGGCATAGAGGCAGGCAGAGAGAGAGAAAGAGAGGAGGAAAGCAGGCTCCCTGCTGAGCAGACAGCCCGATGCGGAACTCGATCCCAGGACCCTGAGATCATGACCTGTGCCGAAGGCAGCGGTTTAACCCACTGAGCCACCCAGGTGCCCCGAAGTTTATTTGTCCTTAAACACCTGGATGACAAGAGCTTCCCTCCCCCTCCCCACCCAAAGGCCCATCAGGCACCACACATCTCTGGAACGCACTCACCATTGAGGAAGACGAGAAACACGTTTGGGTAAGAGAGCTCTTCCCCACATAACAGATTCACATCTTCGACGCCCAGGTTCCCGGCCAGCTTAACAATGGGCCCGTCTTCCATGTCTGTGGTGATGTGTGTCATGAGGGCCAAGTTCTTCACCAGACCACACGCCTGAAAACAGAAGACAGTCATGTGTAAGACTGACCGTTAGTAATCCCAGGTACAGTCTGTGTATGAAGAAAGCTCTCTGCTTTGCTGGCGGCCACATAAAGCAGCACAGCCTCGTAGGGGACACTTGGGAGATTCAGACAAAAGGCTTAAAAACGTATACATGGAGGAATTTATCCTAAGGTAGTAAACAAGGATATAAATGTAGATTTAGCCTCAGAAATGCTCAGCAAAGTACTATTTGAAACAGCAAATATGGATGGCATCATGAATGCTCCCTCAAAAAAGAAACTGACTACATAAGCTGTTACTCCCTGACGACGGAACGCCACGGCCATTAAGACGACACGGCACAGAAACAGTAAAGGAAAACACTTATGGGTGTGGGTACCTGACAATATACAAGTGGCCGGAAATGAGTCGTCAACAAATTTAATGCCCAGTATCCTACAAAGTTTCTTGGTAGAAAAGGCAAAGAAAAGACCAAAGAACCGCTCCGATTAAGAGACTGAGGAAGCATGGCAAGAAGCAAGTGTAATTATGGGTCAGAAAAGAGACACTGGTGGGATAACTGGCAAGAAGTGAACAAGGTCTAGATTCTATAATCTACGGATTATAATCCTGTTACCAATGTGAATTTCGGGTTGATAACTGAACGATGGTCCTGTAAGATGTTCATATTTGGGGAACCTAGGTGAGGGACTATGGAAATTCTTTTTGCTATTTTTGCAACTTTGGTGTACATTTCAAATGACTTTAAAATGAAAAAGAAATAAAGTATTTTTAAACTTTCATACAACCAAAACACAATCTAAGACAAAATACGAACAAGGACATAACACAGCAAGTAGAAAACAAAACACTTGAGACAATGTAACGTGTAGAGTGTATCTTTGATTCTTTCAAACCATCTGCTGTGGTGATACACAATATAGGTATTTCAAGGAGGTTAGCTAAAACAAACTCTGGGAAATTCAGTGTTGCAAAGCCCAACGGGTAGAAGTTATGCAAATTTGACAAGCCGCATAATTCTAGTGTGAATTTCCATATGGTTTAAGATAAATTAGGAGCGGAATGGTAATTTTCTAAAAATCTTAACTCTGTATGGACTTCTATTTTCACCTCCCCAGAGTCATAACAAATTCCTACATTCTGGAACATCTTTCACATGTCATAACAAGCATATTGATTCACTCAGCAGATATCTGAAAACAAGGCTCTGGGCTAGAAGCTTGTGACGCAGCGGGAGCCTAACAAGGTTCCTTCCTTCAGAAGTTTGCAGTTTACAACGAACAGAATCAGGCGACACCAACAATGGTCAGCATGAAGGAGAGAGGCCATGGTGCAGAACCTCCGTCAGCTGCCTGGTTCTGTGCCTCTACTGGCTGTCACTGCCAAGTCTGATGCCCTCTCAGTACAGCCATGGAAAATAAGGAGTTGCTTAAAAAGAGATGCCCGTGACCAAAGGTGAGGAGTCTCGCAATTTTCTCTCACAATCTCAACCCCTCTTCATTGCATGGCTTGATTCTTGGGGACGGGCTAAAACAAGCAAGAACACGGGGACCATATTTCTAACTGAGGTGAGACACTACATCGACTGCCTCTGTTGGCACTGGCTTTCAGACGGCACTGATGATGTCCGGACTGCTGCATCAGTTATTTCTCTGCTAGGTAAGTGGCTGACCCGAGAAAGGATACGGCCTGCAGGAATGGGGGCAGAAGTAGAACACCGGCAACAGGTATTAGCTCCGACACAGCAGAGACGCCGCGGGTACCTCACCTCTCCCTCAGGAGTGTCCGAAGGACAGAGCATTCCCCACTGAGATGGCTGGAGGGAACGAGGACCGCTCACTTTTCTTGTTTTTTCAAACTGAGAGGAGATTCTTGTCATCATGCCCAGTGCGGATATATACGACAAGCGAGACAGCACTTGAGTCACACCCTGACGGTCCATTTTAAATCTCTTTAGAGACCAATTTCCCTGTGAAGGGGGAAAAAAAAGACATAAGACCACCTCTGATGTGCTCATATGTTGCCTGATATGTTGCAGTCACTCTGAGAAGTTCATCACAGAAACGATTTCTTTGTGAAATTAGAGCCATGATGTACATTCAAAAATCAAAATATCACAGTTAAAATGAAAGTTGAGCCAAGTCACTCACTCGAGCTTCCTAAGGCTTTCATGAATATCACGCATGTCCAGCAACCAGGTCAGAACATTCTGATGTATCAACATTATCACATCACGGTGTTTACTTTCTAAAGAACTAATTATATCCTGAATAAGCCGGTTCAACCAGAGATTTCCACTGGAAGCAGTAGGCTAATTAATAGAACACTAGGAGTTTCTATACACATTTTTAAGGTAAAAGTAGCTTGAAGCTCAAAGAGATAATTTCATGTGGGAATATGCCATTATTTGGATGTCTTCCAAAATCTGTCTGAATTAGAGAAAAATATAATAGAAAATGACCAAAAGAATGACTCCAATAGCAGGTTATCAGGGATAATGAATAAATTGTAGGCTTCTTAATCAAGGTTAAAAATTGCATATATATTTATATGAAGAGATATTATATATTATCTATGGCTATCATGTCAATCTTAAAATAGGTGTATAGGAAATAAATCTTGAACATTTAGTTTATCTGCTATGCAGTGAATATACTGTATTAAACACACACTAAATACTCTGAAAGACAATTTGAAGATCAAGGTTAGGAAAGGTTACATTTTCAGTTCATGGCAACATGATAGTAGAAAACAGTACGCATAGAAAAGTGAAGTAGAAAATGTCCCAAAAAATTACTGATTCAATAATCTTTCTGATTCAAAAGATTCAATAATCTTTCTGTAATTCAAAAATTACAGCTGCTAAATGGTAGGTCTTCATTTTTCTTTTGAGATTCTAATGAAAGCTATGTCTGTTTTCTTGGGGAAAATGTGCCTGGTCCCACAAACACAAAATTTTACATCCCACTTCCAGGGAAGGACTCAGGGATCCCAGGCTAAAAATGCTAATAGGAGAAAAATTGTCAGTTTCAGAAGGAGATAAGGTGATTTGCTTGAATTAAAATATGGGACTCTGGGGAAGTTTTCTCACAAACTGAAGCATAATCATTATTATTTAAGATCTATCACTGCAGAAATTTGAGGTTTACGAAAACCTGGGAGAGTTAAATTATAGGAATAAACTGTCCATTACACAGCAAAGGAACAGAGCAAACACATTATTCCACGAGTTAACAACTTCTGTTGCTTTTTCAGTTAACTCCTTTCCTGCTCTGAACGGGGGAGGCCTCATAAACCAACTGGCACCCCGAGAGTAGGCGTGAGGAAGGTAAATAAATATTCTGCACAGAGCTAAAATAAGGCCGCAGCTGCTGGCAAATAGGAAGTAGGTGGGGAGCGAAGCCGGATGTCCAACGGGAGGGTTTGTTCTAGTATTCTGCGCGAGTCTTACAAAAGGGAGAGAAGAGGAACAGACAAGGTGTCTAGAACTTCCCTTTGGACAAAACATTGTTTGTTGAAAATATGCTACTAAATACAGAGAATTTTAGAGCTGATCCTCTCCTGGATGCCAACGCGTTGGGGTCCACCTGCAACAAGGTGTCCTGCCAACTTTTCGAGTGAGCAGTTTTCTCCAGGAGGTAGAGCGGTGTCACTAGGGGGCAAAAGAACTACTCCAAAAAGCTATTGTGACCTGAAAATCATGGGTTGGGACGCAAGGAAAAGTCACTCTACCAGACGTGTGCTCGAGTGCTCTTTGGGGGCGTCTCTTCTAATACGTGGGGATCTACTTTCACACAGGCGTGGGCCACGAGAGCTGAACGTGCCTAGATGGGCACAAAGGGCCCGGGTCACCCCGGGTTACAGGTGGCTGTCACCGCAGGGGCTGTTCGCACAGATCCACTGGCTAGTTTCTAAAGACACACATGGTGGTAAGTCTGCCATGAATTCTTTCGTTGTCAAGAGAATCAATGTGTTGTTATTCCACACTACTCTGCCAGGGTGAAATCCCATCTATAAAGCCAATCTTATGTCTGCCATGCAAAACACGACAAGACTTCATCAGATAGGCGTAGAGGCGTGATGCTTTAAGAAAGGGAACCCAAACCCATCTGATAACCTTCTATGAAAGCCAGGGGCCCTGCACACATGGCAGCTGCCGAGGCCTGAATCCATCACTCACGTGAGGAACAGCTGATGCCCTCTGAGGAATACAAACCTACAATGAAATGAAACATTCTGTATTGTTTTGGACCAAAGTTATCATTAATAAAACTACTTGCACGATGTCAATTTTATCACAGAAAACAATAAGAAAGTGTCCATTGAAAGAACGGCTATTTCCAGTTAAACTAAAAGATCTTCCCTCCACGTAAGAGGATCTGTTTTCTTATTGCCTTATACAACAGGGATGACAATTTGGCAATGAAGCTATATTCTAACAAAATCCCTAGTGATTGATATTTCATCTGTAGACTATCTTTCAAAATAGAAAATTTATGATGTGTAAAAACACCCTTTAAATACGTTTTTTCACCTAGAGTCCCAAAGTCCTTTAAACTTCCATTCCACAGAACTGATGGACCCTAGCCAAAAGACTGAAGCCTTACCGTAGAAATGGCGTTCACCATGCCATTGGTGATCTGGTCCTGACGCATGTGCTTCACGACATCAAACTGAGCTGCTCTTTGCTTAGGAATCACCTGGTCTGCAATCTTCTTCATTTCAGAATTAAATTTTTTGAATAAATCTTCAAAAAGAAGTGACAAAAGCTAAAAAAAAAAAAAAAAAAAAGCATATGGTGAAATTTCAAGATGTATTACTAGTCTATTTAATAAATGTTAGGTGTTGGGGCGCCTGGGTGGCTCAGTGGGTTAAGCCGCTGCCTTCGGCTCAGGTCATAATCTCAGGGTCCTGGGATTGAGTCCCGCATCAGGCTCTCTGCTCAGCGGGGAGCCTGCTTCCTCTTCTCTCTCTCTGCCTACTTGTAATCTCTCTCTGTCAAATAAATAAATAAAATCTTTAAAAAAATAAAAAATAAATGTTAGGTGTTTGTTAAACTTTTTTTAAAAAGATGGGGAAACTGTTTATCGATGAAAAAATATTTTAAAATTCAATTCGATAAACATGTACTTTTCTATGGGCTTATCACTTATGAGGCACTGGGAATGAGACCAAAAAAATGACGATATAACTTCTGTACTGAAGGACATTTAATTTAGACCAATCACTTCCAGGCATGTAGATTTCTCTGATCAATGACCTAAGTTTTAATTTTATAGATAAAGATCATTAAAACCCCAAAAAGGGGTGGAGGAAAAGAATTACTGTTAAAAAAAGGTCTGACAACCCCAAAGATGTGGCGCCGGTTGGACTTCTCCTCTATCCCTGGTAAAAATGTATATCAGAACAACTACTAGGAGGACAGTTGCCATTAATCTAGTCTTCCCTAAACCCCCTCAGTTCCTTCCCTAGGTACATCCCCTCCCCACCCCACCGCAGAGCTGCTCAAACTTCCTCTGCTCAAACTTCGGCCAGCAGGGTGATCATGCTCCACCCCTACAGTTTCTAATTCAATAGGTCCAAGAATTTGCATTTCTAACAAGTTCCCAGGAGATGCCCAGCTGCTGGTGGGGGAAGGGCACCTTGGGCATCACTGCCCTTCACAAATGTGCGTCTGTACAGATACAAGATGTTCACAGCAGCATTATCTGCATAAGCTAAAAACTGAAAGCCATACAAATAAGATTTAGTTAGATAAACTGTGGCAGACTCGAAATAATGGAACACTATAAAGCAATGAAAATAATCAAAATTGAAACGAAATGAGTAAGATCATGGCTGGATCTTAAAAGCATAATATTGAGTGACAGAAACCACACACAGAAGTATGTATGGTATGACTGCATTTACATAAGGTTCGAAACCACCAAAACTGAACTCTAATTTAATGGCAAAACTCTACAGAAAAGCAAGGACACGAATACCATAAAAATCAGGTGAGGGGAGGATTTTGATCAGGCAGGGGCATGCTGTAGGGGGAACTGCTACTGAAGTGTTCAAACGATATTATTTCTCGATCTGAGCGCTATTTACAACTTACAACTTCTTTTTTTAACAACTTGGTGAGCTGAAATTCATGTTTCACCCCCTTTTCTGTCTATATGTAATATTTCCTTAATAAAAAGCTTGTAATACATTACCCACCAATTACTCTGACATCATCTCATCTTTGAAAGGGCATTTTAATATCAAAAAACGGGAGAGCAAATAATCTCAGAAGAAAACCACAAAAAAGTAAATACAATTTGCTTGATAAAACTCAAACCATCCGGGGGTGCCTGGGTGGCTCAGTCAGTTAAGCATCTGCCTTCACCTCAGGTCGTGATCCTAGGATCCTAGGACAGAACCCTAAGTCGGGCTCTCTGCTCAGTGGGGAGCCTGCTTCTTCCTCTCCCTCTGCTCTCTGCATCTGCCACTACCTCTCACCCTTTGTCTCTCAAATAAAACTCAAACCATCCATCCTTGCTCATTCTTCTTCAGACCAGTGAAAACTGAACCATGGACTCACACCAATCCTCCAACCAGTGGTCTGGGTACAATCTATATAAGCAGAGAATGACGTAAAGGCAACAGAGACCAAAGTAAAGTCTGAAACAAGACAGTTCAGCCTATGCTAGAAAGAAAATAAATAAAGTGTTTAAGCCGTCACCAGAAAATTATTGGAAAGGAGTATTAATGAATGATTCCATGAAACAGATGAACAGTAGAGGTGGAAGGCAGGCTCAGCTCTGGAGGGCGTGGAGAGCTTGAGAAAGATTTGCAAATTCCATATTCAAGAGAAGCAGAAAGCCAGAAGACAATATCCCCTCCACTCTAATAATAAAAAAAGATAAATCAACTATGAAATCATACATTTTTGGAGTTTAGCTGAGAGCTAAGGTTGCAAGGCACCCAGAGGAACCGAATACAAGGGTTATGGTCTGGATGTCCAGGAAGAGACAGGACACATGACAGAGAGGACATCTGCCACAGAAGAAGAAATGTGACAAAATGTTAAGTACTTCTTAAATACCAAATATGAGCTCTCACAGAAGCTTAGACTCCTTCGGAACCTCTGACATAAGAGGTTCTATACCCACAAGTTCTTTTCCGTGGAGTGCTCCCAAAAGACTGGTGTCAAACAAAAGACCTGAAAAAGACTCCTTCATTGGAACAAGCAACAAAACCCTGTCTCCCCTGACTTCTGCTCAGATGAAGCAAAAGCTTCAAGTTGCCAGAAAAGCGTCAGGAAACCCTCCTGCCAACACAGCTCCAGGGAAAGGTGACCCACACTGAGAGAGGGATAGAAGCCTTCTGTCCCTGAGGCTGGAGAGGACAGCCCCCTGCTCCCACCATAAGCCTTGTATCTAGTAATAAGGAATAGCAAGCCTACCACTTCAGGAAGGCCAGCGAACCCTCTGGTTACCAACTGCAGGAAAAAGGACAAGGCCAGATGGAAGAGGCGAGAGAAGCCAAACTGCATCTTCCCTGGGAGAGGAGCAGGAAACATGCTTGGGTCAAGGATCCTGCACTGGTACACAACAAGGGCCAGACACCAGACATGGGCAGGAAACGGAAAGTTCTGCTTTATCAAATTGGGGAACAGGACAGAATGCCCATTCTTACCACTTCTACTCAACGCGGTATTTGGGGTAGTGTTCAGTGCACTAGGGCAAGAAAAAGAAAATATATAAAAGTCGGAAAGGAAGAAGTAAAACTGTTATTACTTGCCGATAAGCTGAATGTCCGCACAAGAAATCCCAGAGTCTTAAAAAACAAAACAAAACAAAAACTAGTAGACCCAACAAGTGAGTTTAGCAAGCCTGCAAGATACAAGGTTAGTATACAAAAAGAAATTGTGTTTAAATTTTTAAAAAAGATTTATTTATTTGAGAGAGGGAGGGAAGGAGGAAGAGCATGAGCAGGGGGCGAGACAGAGGGAGAGGGAGAAAGCGAATCTCAAGCAGAATTCATGCAGACCAAGGAGCCCAATGCAGGGCTCGACCTCATGACCCAGAGATCATGACTTGGGCCGAAACAAAGAGTTAGGCATTTAACTGACTGAGCCACCTGGGCACCCCCCCAAAAAACTGCATTTAAAACATTACTGAGAGACATTTAAAAGAATCTGAGATACACTATGTTCACAGATTAGAAGACTCAGTATTATTTAGACATCAATTCTCCCCAACTTATTCTATAAGTTCAATCAAAATACCAATCAAAAACTAGCAGGCTTTTTTTAAAAACACTAATTCTAATATTTAAGTAAAAATGTTAAAATTCCCAAGTTTATGATGATAGAAAAAAAAAACCTTCATCTGTGGAAGAAACAAGAGAGCTAAAACAGTATTCCATAAACTGGGTAAAAAAAAAATCTAGCAAGCATCTACCCTGCCTTTTCTACATAAATTACATCTCAGAGTAACCAAAGAGATGATAGAGAAAAGTATTCTTGATTGAAAATTCGAGCTAAAAAAAGCAGAAAGAGTAAATTAGAGTATCACTACTTTGCATGCCCTAATCAAACAATGGGTAATAGAATGATCATCATCAGTCGTTAAATAAAACCATCAGGACTTGGGCACCTGGGTGGTTCAGTGGGTTAAAGCCTCTGACCTTGCCTCAGGTCATGATCTCAGGGTCCTGGGATTGAAACACACATCAGGCTCTCTGCTCAGCAGGGAACCTGCTTCCCACCCCCCCAACCTGGCCTTCTCTGCCTGCCTCTCTGCCTACTTGTAATCTCTGTCAAATAAATAAATATACTCTTTAAATTTAAAAAAAAAAAAAAAGAAAGAAATCCTAAGGGATACAGAGAACCAAACACTTAAAAAAAAAAACTCAGGATAAAAGATGATGGGCAACTTTACAATGGATGAATCAGGGCCCCACACCCATAAACCCAGTGATCACCAATTTCAATGACACAAAGTGTAGAAACAACCAGTCATACTCTCCCTGATAGGCTACAATGGCCAACTGCACAACGCAATCCAGGAAGCATTCTAGCCAAAAAAAATATTAAAAAAAAAAAAAATAGAGAGAGAGAGAGATCTTGACTACAACCCAGTCTCTGAATTTGATTCCGGGTTTACAAAAAATTTAGAGGACAGAGAAATATATAATATAAAGATGCCATGAAGATACTATCAGCAAAACCCAGAATTACAAAAAAAAAAAAAGAGAGAGAGAGAGAGAATGCAAATCAATACCACAAGGAGATACCACTTTACACCCACTAGGCAATAGTGTTCAAAGTCTGATACTAAGGCACAGGACAAAGGTCATGAGAACTCCTATACCCTACAACAGACAAATACTTGGGAAACTAGTTTGATACTCTCCAGTTAAACTAAAGATTTAACTTGACTCCCGGACTTGGCATTCCTCTTTGTAGAGATTCTTGCATATTGGCACCAGAAAATATAAATAAGAATGTTAGTATTTTTTTTAAAAAGGGAAAATCATAGAAAGGAATGACTGACAAAATAAAGTGTTATTTATCGTGAATATATACATACCTTATATACCATATCATATTCCATATACACAATGGAATATAATACCAAACTGGAAGTATAGTGACATGCAACAATATAGACAAATGTTAAAAACAATGCTGAGTGAAGAAAAATGTTGCTGAAAAATGAATATGGTATGAATCTATTTTTATAAAACTCAAAAATAAGCAAAACTTATTGCAATAAAATATTTAAAAATTTTAAAGATGTAATTTTTAAAAGTGCAAAAATTCAGGATGGGAGAAAAAGATGAATGGAGTAAGAAATACACAGGTGAATGGAACGGTATTAATAACGGTTGACTATTAAGAATTTCTCAAGAGGGGATCTGGGGGTACTGATTTTATTCGTACCCTCCCCTTCATAACTGACATATATGTAACATTTGAATTTTTATTTTCATGTTAAAATTACATAACAAAAATTAAATGATATTAAACCATGAGGACTATCTGAAACAGTATAACCACAGAAGCCAAATCAATGGGATGAATAGAAAGTCCTAAAAACAGACAAGGATGGTTCTGTTTCCGGAACTGGTGGAGTAGCTCCTACCAGATGGACTCACCTGTTGATAATAAAGTCTGGACAAAATATTAAACTACCTGAATTATGGGGAGGCCACATTGGTAAGAAGGGTTCAAGCTATGCTGAGAAGCTAAAATTCAGAGAGAGACCCGCGATCTTACTGGATTGAAGACCCAGATGAAAAAGATCTGAGCTATGGGAGAAAACCCCCAAATTATGTGTATAAACTTAGCCCAAGTCTCTGGCTGACCCCTGAGGTGTGGCCCAAGTCTTTCCAGTGCCCCAAATCTGGGTGGAGGTTGTAACTGCTTCTTCCAATACAACAGAAATTTTAAAAGCCTAAGACCAGGTTATGGAGGCCCCTTGGGCTCTGTCTCGTTCATGGGAAACATTCATTCACAGCCCAGAGCCACCGATGACACATCACTGGACAGGTCTGGTCCTAGGCAAGAACCTTCCAGCCTTCCCCACAACCATTAGCAGAACACTGCCAGGTGACCTCCATCCACACCATGTGAAACAAGAATCAAACAGCCAAATCCTGCCTGAATTCCTGACCCACAACTGTGAGTTGAAATGGTGGTTGTTTGGGAATAGCATGTCATGTAGCAACAGATAACCGGAACACCATTTACGAAAATTTCCTGAGACTAGAGAGGTGGCTCGCTACTAATAAATAGTAGGTGTGCTTCTTCAATAATCAAATATAATACATATTACAAGTACTTGAGTTCCTCTGTAAAATTAATTGCTTTCTATTTTTTTTCCTTCGTAGGCATTTTTTTCTTCCTTTAAAAGAGGAAGAAAAAAGTTTGACCTATTTGTAATGTAAGTTACTAACAAAACATTAAAGTACTATCATGGGGGGTGGTGACATATACACTGTTTACTTACAAGGGAATTCTGAAACTCAGTGAAATCACGTAAGCTAAAGATTTCCCAAGTTCCATACGGACTATATTCTTGAATGTTTACAACCCACAGGTAGATTTTGGACTCAGAAGGAAGAAAATATTGAAAGCAAATGAGTCTTCTCCTCGAGCTACCTACTACTGAAAAAATTCCAAAGTGGAATGTGATTTTAAGTTAGACACGTGCTCCCACTTTCCTACTAAAATCAACTTTGCAGATAGAAAGCCAGGATTTTAGACTTGAGTGTACGACGTCAGAAGCATTCTACAAAGAAAACTTCCTCCTCTGAGAGCTTGTTAAACCTTTCTCCCACTCAGACCCAGCAGCCTCACTCATGGGAAGAAAGGATACGGGAAGGGAAGCAGATGCAGAGGAGGGAGCAGGCTGGAGAGGCCCACCGCAGCAGCTTCCTGGGCAAACTGGCAAAAGGGACTTGAATAAGCAATCTGAACAGAAGCAAATGCCCTTCACCTAAACCACAGAAGGTCAGCTCTACTTTAACGAGTCCTTCACACTTAGACTTTCGTGTCTCAAATTACAACAAAGATTTTTGGATTCCAGCTGAAATGGTTGTGGCCCCAATTCAAACCCAAGGAAACACCTCTCGTTCTAAACAAGTAAAACCTGAGGGCACGCGCAACAGAAGTACTGCCTCATTAAATTTCTCCACCTCTAAATTTTTGGTTTAAGAGAAATTATGTTCCCCAGTTCACGGGGCAGTGAGAAACTACCGGGCCACATCACAAAATAAGCCGCATTATTTAGGTCAAGAGTAAAAGGATGAGAAGAGATGAAGCACTGGTGATAATATTCGTACGAGGCCTGCCAGCTTGTCGAGGACAGGAACACTAAGAGCAAATTATATTAAAGGGAAAAAATGCTGACAGCTCATCAATTGATTTGCAATGAAAATGCTAAAAAAAAATTAATAAAGAAGTTAAGCTGCTGAAATACAGTTTCACCAATTAGCTTAATGTCAGAGAATTCTAATTAGGCGTCTTGAGATTGCTATTTAGTGTTAAGCCTTCAGAGTGCCAAATTCTCCTTTTCACACAAACTGGTTGCAAAATTAAAGACATTAGGCAGCCTTAATTACATTATCAGAACAGCTGGGATTAGGCAATCTCTGAAGTCAAGACGGCATTCTTTTGTCACAGGGTGGAAATCCCTGGCTTTCCAGGGTGCCGGATTTTTGGTGCCGTTCCATATCTCACCCATACAAAGCAAGCTGCATTAGAAACAAAAAATTTGCAGACAAAGAACAGAGTAATGCTCAGCAAATAATGAACACATTACCGAAAAAGAAAAGGTAGGTGAAAAGATTAAGCCTGAAATCGGTAGGTTTTGCTAACACCTCTACTGGCGCCTGGCCTGCCAGCCCTCCGGTGGCAGAGAGACTGCGGAAAAGCTCTGTGAACCCACTTGGCCAGTGGAAGGCAGCCCTGTTATCTAAAGCTGAAGCACATTATACTCCCTCGTCCCAAGGGCTGTGAAATTAGCAGCTATTGTTTTTCCACATTTTTGCCAACACAATGCCTTTTATTGTCTTTACATTGTTTATAAAGCAATGTTTTCTTGCGCATGGGAACCTCTTTTTTAATTCTAATTTTTAAGCAACAGGATAGTCTCTCCTCTCCTGACTCCATTCCTTATTCCTCTAAACAATCAACTTTTCTTTTCATGGCCTCATTTAACAGCATGATTTTTTTCCCTATTAAGAAACTAAAAATTGGGACTGATGGTGATGGGACACCCATAAAACCCTGAACAGAGGTCAGTCTGAAGGTGGCAGAAAACCCACCTGCTAGCACCAACCATGAACCACATGGAACTTCCCCTGAAGTTAGTGTCCAGACACTAACCCTTTTCCAAAACCTAAAACTGCCATCATTTTTTAATCCCAGTTTTTAAATTTTAGTTGTAGTATCTGTTATCCTTGGCACCACCATCTGTCATCTGGAATATGGCCACAGCTTCCTAACTGGCTCGCTTCCTTCCCTGGTTGTCTCCAAATCTGATCTTTCTAAACTGAAAATCCGAGCGTGTCACCTGCGTGGTTAAAACTCTTCCGTGGTTTTCCACAGCAAGGAAACTCAATCCAAACCCCCTTGCATGGCCCCCAGGCTAGTTCTCCAATGTCCTCCCCACCCCCACAGCTCCTGCCCAGCCCAGTGACCGTCTACCAGCTCCCCACACTAGCACTGTGAGGGGATGGACACACTCGCAAGGGTATCTTACTGGAATGCAATTCCCAAGGTTGCAGGCGATTTGCTTCTCCTCACTGATGTCTCAGGGGGAATGTCTGAAGGCTCAGCTTAAAATACATCACTTTTGTCAAAGAAATCTTTCCTGATCATCCTGATAAAAGTAACCTCCCTTGCCTCCACCAACACCGCAGCTCTCTAACATCACCCTATTTGGGGTTTTCTTTAAACACAAGATTGTTTCCTACTATCTCATTTCTTTACTGTTCACGTGCTCACGGTCTCTCTCCCACCAAAATGCCCTTTGAGAGCAGGTGCGTCACAGAAGTCACTCACCGACACGTCCTCTGGTGCCTAGCAGCTTTACCTGGGTCTTCGAGAGACGAGTATCAGTGACTCCTGTCCTCAATGAGCTTACTGTCTAATGGGGAAAGAGGCTTGCAGGTATAGAATCGTGCATACTTCAGCATGTAAATACAGGCCGGAACCAAGAAGAAGAAGTTTCAGAGAGGGGGACTCAAAGAATGAAGAATGGGCGGGAGCTCACCACTAGGGGGAGGACAGAGGGAGACCAGGCAGGGGCCACTGAGGCAGAAGGCCTAACTCAAAGGCAGGGAGGATGAAAGAGCATCACCCTGTGCTTGGGAAGGGGGAAGCTGCCTGCCCTGGCGGGAGGCAGGGCTGGAAAGGCGTGCTGGCGGGAGTTCGCCAGGGACCCTGGAAGCCCTGCTCAAGACACTATGTTCTGCCCTACAGAACAGTCAGACTTTCATGAATTCCACAGAGGAGTTGCAGGGGAAGGGCAAGCAGGCAG
The DNA here is from genome assembly GCF_011764305.1 of Mustela putorius furo. NCBI lineage: Eukaryota > Metazoa > Chordata > Mammalia > Carnivora > Mustelidae > Mustela > Mustela putorius. The sequence continues at coordinate 339,378 of NW_025421481.1, forward strand.
AGAAATAAGCCCTTAGATTCTGAGTCACGCTGGGAGGCTCCCCTTTTATTTGTTTTAATACGAGGAGTTCGAGGAAGCATTCACACTCTGGAAAACCTTGACCCCCAGGCCTGAAGCGCAGGCCTGCTGACATAAAGCAAGTAAATCACCTGTCCTGCCAACTCCAGTCGCTTGTTACCGTAATAGTCCCGGTCGTCCACTTTGTTATCTCCCTGGGCCAGAATCACTCTTCGTACCATCACGGCAGTGTAGATACACTTCGCTCGGAAATTGAATTCTTTAACCTGTGATTTGGGAGTTAGAGAAAATTTCTGAGACAATGCACGTTAGCCGCTACCCACTCCTTCCTTCCCTGCACCTTGCACGCCTCTCCTTCAGAGAAGTGGCGCCCACCAACCCTCCCTGGGCTGGTCTTTAACTCGCACTTGCCACTTCCTTCCTCTGGGGCCCCAGGCACCGTGGCAGAAGGCCAGGACACTGCTGGGGACAGAAAGCCTGCTTAGAAAAGCACTGGGGAGCCAGAGACACTCACTGTTGCTATTTGACTTTGAAATGGTCTTTCCAGTCATCCAGAGGAGTTTAAAGTTCTGTTGAGTCCCAGCTTTCATAGTAAGAATTTTCTAATTCTTTGAATTAGCTCAAAAGACACACAAATGGCAGCCAAAGGGCAAAATCGGAGATATGTATTTTTTTTAGCCAGCAAGGTATTTTAAAATAAGAAATTCCTGTGTTTATGTGGTGACTCCCCATTTCCACAGAGCTCTCGACTTGACTTTATGATCAGCGCCTAGAGTGTGCGACCCCTGAATTAGATCATTCATGAACAATTCACATGGTAACTCATTACAAAACCAGACTATCTGGTTAGCAAGACTGTCTAACAAATAATTCTGTCACTTAGAGTAACATTACCTTAGAGACGAATGATAACTCTCGCCCACACCCCACAGGCCAACATGGCCAATCTCCGTTTAATGATAAATAAGTAAGAAGTGAACACAATTGGCCTTTGAACACCATTAGAGGCACCAGCCCCTCACACATTCAAAAATCTGTGTATAACTTTTAACTCCCCCAAAACTTAACTACTAATAGCCTACTGCTGACCAGAAGCCTGATAACATAAACACCACATTATTTTGATTGTTATATACTGTTTTCTCTTATACTAAAGTAAGCTACCAAAAAAATGTCATCAAGAAAATCATAAGAGAAAATACATTTACAGCACTGTACTGTACTTGCTGAAAGAAAAAAACAACACATTTCTAAGTGGACCCAAGTAGTTAAAACACACATTATTCAAGAGTCACCTGTATCAAGAATGGGTTCTAGGATCAGAGGAAGGATTCTAGCTCTCTCTCTGACCAGTAACCGGCTGGGGGACAAGACAAACCCCCCAGCTTGTCTGGACCCGAGCACCTTCAACGGAAGTAAAGGAGGCTGGACAATGTGAACTCTGAAACTCAAGGTCTAAGGGATGAACTATCCAGCTTTTTAGGAAGGGTCTATGGTGGTAACGGTAGCACAACAGGGAGGAACGTACTTGAGGCCACAGAACGACACACTTAAAGATGGTCAATTTTATGTCAAGTATTTTACAATAAAATAAAATACATTAGCAAGGCACTGCAAGTTTGTTTCATTTAAAAACATCTAATACCACCTCTGTCCTTCAAAACCGTGAGACTGAGTAGTAGCTCTCGTACATGTGTGAACACAGGAAACCATAGTTTTAGATTGAAACAAGACCCAGAGAGAATAAACATGATGCTAATGATAGCACACGGCTAACATTCCCCAAAGTACAAATAATCTACTGATAACAGAAGGTTATTTCCATGGGGCAGCCTAGTCTTTTTTTAGACTCTCTCTTTTTTCTTACAGAACTAGATGTTAAATAACGTGAACCTGCACCCACGGCAGACGGACCCACGGGGCCCCCAGTTCTCAGCGGCACAAGTGCTACCCACCGGCACATGCGTCAGGATGGTAGAAGCCAGGAGCTCTCTTGCCTCTTCTATCTTCGTCTTCTTTGGTCCACCTCCCCACATCCTTTGCCTCCTTACTTTGTTCCCTATATATTTTAATGCCTATAAAAACAGAATATCATCATGTTTGAATGACACCCATCGGAGGGAATCTATTAAACACCTACCCAAACAAAACATACACAAAATGAGCTCTGGATACAGAGAATGCTGCATGAAGCTCAGTCAAAAATCAACATTTGTCATGAATCAATGATAAAAACTAGCATTATATGCTGTCCAATAAACTAGTTCCCTTTTCATAATTTGTTTTCTTACTAAAAAACTGATACATGATCACTGTAGGAAAATTATAATATATAAATAAGAAGATGTGTGTATACACACACACACACACACACATATATACACATTACATATATGAAGCAGCCACCAACCCTCCACCCAGAGAGAACCCCAGTCCACAATTAATATTCCGGAGCTGTACTTTTCTCCCCTCAAAAAAGGAATCACACCATGTGAAGACCTCTATTCCGAAAGCTGCAGAGCACTGCTGAGAAAAAATAAAATTTAAGTAAATCAAGGGTTATGCTGTTTTCACAGACTGGAAGCTTTAATAGTATTAGGATGGCTTACTGTTAAATTCTCTCCAAACTGATGAATAGGCACATCGTAATTGTTCCTGGAAATTAATACTCCTGGGTTTAAAAAACAAAACAAAAAAAACAATCGGGGATGACTGGGTGGCTCAGTCAGTTAAGTATCTGCCTTTGGCTCAGGTCATGATCCCAGAGTCCTGGAATCAAGTCCCACATCAGGCTTCTCCCTCTGCCTGGCACTCCCCCTGCTTGTGCACTTGCTCGCTCTCTCTGATAAATAAATAAAGTCTTTAGAAAAAGAGAGAGATTAAAAAAACAAAAATCAATGGATTCTAAAATTGACATGCAAATGCAAAAGACCTGGAATAGCTCAAACAATCCTGAAAAAGAAAAGGTAGAGGACTGCCACTACCTACTTTTGATTAGAAAGCTATGGTAATCAAGACCGTGTGAGACTGGCATAAGGGCAGACAAACAGATCAATGGAACAATATGTCCAGAAATAAACCCAGGCTTTCATGGTTAGAGGATATTTTAAAAGATTTTATAAATAAATAAAAGTAAATAAATAAATAAAATAAATTTGACTGAGTGAGAGAGGACAAGCAAGGGAGCAGCAGAGGGAGAGGGGAAAAGCAGGCTCCCTTGCATGCAGGGCTGGATCCCAGGACCCTAGGATCATGACCTGAGCCAAAGGCAGAAGCTTAAGCAACTGAATTACCCAGGCCCCCCTGGTCAGATGATTTTTGATTGAAGTACTAAAGCAGTTCAACAGGTGAGGGAAAACATTTTCAACAAATGTTGAAATATCTACATATTTATCTACACATATAAATATATATAAATATCTACATATTTTATCTACATATATAAGGATCTACAAAGTAAAATGTTAACTTTGACCCCTACCTCACACCAAATAAAAAAAATCAGTTTATGTGGATTTTAGAAATAAACATAAAATCTAGAACTATAAAGCTTCTAGAGAAAAACACAGGAGGAGATATTCTTGCCCTTGGGGTAGCCGAAATTTCTTTACACAGGACATAGAAATTGATAACCATAAGACAAACCAAAAAACCCCCTGATAATTAGATTTTATCAAAATTAAAACTGCTCATCAAAAGACAAAGTTACGATAATGAAAAGGGAAGCAACAGACAGAGAGAAAATAGTTACAATAATAAATCTGACAAGAGATTTATACCCAGGATACTTTTTTTTTAAAAAGGGACTAGAAATTCAATACTAAAAAGATAACTCAGTGAGGAAAATAAGCAAAAGATCTGGATACATTACTAAGAAAGTGAGTAGTAAGTCCATGAAGAGTGTCCAACATCATTAGTCATCAGGAAAATGCATACTAAAACCATAATGGGACACACAACATCCAACACCTAGTATAAAGAGTAAAAAAATTAAAAAGACAGACAAGACCAAATATCAGTGAGGATAGGAAGCGATCAGAACTCTCCTGCACTGGGGGTGCGTGGGGTGGCAGATGGACTGCAAAATGGTAATTACTTTGGGAAAAGGTTTAGGAGTTCCAACTTTATCAAAGTTACATACACAACTACTCTTTGATCCAACAATCCTATTTGTAGGTATTTATCTAAGAGACATGCTGACCTGTTCAGGCAAAGACTTGTACAGGAATGTTTACAGCAATTTTATGCATAAGACCCAGAGTGAAAAAAAACAAATGTCCATCCACAAGAAAAGATAAACCATGGGATAGTCATACAGTGTAATACTACTCAGCAATAATGGCCAAATGACACAATATCTCAGACAGTACGCTCAGGAGAAGAAACTGGGCACAAAAGAGTATATTCTGAACAATTTTGTATGTTCTAAAACAGGCAAAATTAACCTGTGGTGAAAAATCAGAACAGCGAGGAAGAAAATCAGAGGATGGAGATAAAAAGGGACTAAGAAGGGACATGAGGTGCAGAAAAATGAAACTGGACCATTTCCCTACACCGCACATGAATATAGACTCAAAATGGATGAAGGACCTCAATGTGAGAAAGGAATCCATCAAAATCCTTGAGGAGAACAGAGGCAGCACCCTCTTCTACCTCAGCCGCAGCAACATCTTCCTAGGAACATCACCAAAGGCAAGGGAAGCAAGGGCAAAAGTGAACTATTGGGATTTCATCAAGATCAAAAGCTTTTGCACAACAAAGGAAACAGTTAACATAACCAAAAGAAAACTGACAGAATGGGAGAAGATATTTGCAAATGACATATCAGATAAAGGGCTAGTGTCCCAAATCCATAAAGCGCTTAGCAAACTCAACACCCAAAGAACAAATAATCCAATCAAGAAATGGGCAGAGGACATGAACAGACATTGCAAAGAAGACATCCAGATGGCCAACAGACATGAAAAAATGCTCCATACCACTCAGCATCAGGGAAATACAAATCAAAACCAGAATGAGATATCACCTCACACCAGTCAGAATGGCTAAAATCAACAAGTCAGGAAATGACAGATGCTGGCAAGGATGCGGAAAAAGGGGAACCCTCCTACACTGTTGGTGGGAATGCAAGCTGGTGCAACCACTCTGGAAAACAGCATGGAGGTTCCTCAAAAAGTTGAAAATAGAGCTACCCTATGACCCAGCAATTGCACTACTGGGTATTTACCCTAAAGATACAAACATAGTGATCCGAAAGGGCATGTGCACCCGAATGTTTATAGCAGCAATGTCCGCAATAGCCAAACTATGGAAAGAACCTAGATGTCCATCAACAGATGAATGGATCAAGAAGATGTGGTATATATACACAATGGAATACTATGCAGCCATCAAAAGAAATGAAATCTTGCCATTTGCGACAATATGGATGGAACTAGAGCGTATCATGCTTAGCGAAATAAGTCAAGCAGAGAAAGACAACTATCATATGATCTCCCTGATATGAGGAAGTGGTGATGCAACATGGGGGCTTAAGTGGGTAGAAGAAGAATCAATGAAACAAGATGGAATTGGGAGGGAGACAAACCATAAGTGACTCTTAATCTCACAAAACAAACTGAGGGTTGCTGGGGGGAGGGGGTTTGGGAGAAGGGGGGTGCAGTTATGGACACTGGGGAGGGTGTATGCTATGTGAGTGTTGTTAAGTGTGTAAACCTGGCGATTCACAGACCTGTACCCCTGGGGATAAAAATACATTATATGCTTATAAAAAAATTAAAAATTTAAATTAAAAAAAAAAGGGACACGAGGGAACTTCCCCGGGGTAATGGAAAAATATTCCACATCAATTATGTAAAATTATGCAATTAAGATTTGTATATTTCAGCACACATAAATTGTACCTAAAATATGAAGTATTAAAACTAATCAAATAGTGGGTGTGAAGAGTAGGTGAAGACTTAGATGAAACAAGATGGCAGACCGTCGGTAATTACTGAAGCTGGGTGATGGGCACAAGGGGGTTCATACTACTCTTCTGTATATTTTGCGCATGTTGTTTTTCCACAATAAAAAGTTTTTAAAGAGGATAATTTTCAAACAACAATGAATGCATTTTTTTTTAACTGGCTTTCAGTTAGTCAGAAAAAGGGGCTGGGATTCCTGATTCTTTATCTTGGAATTCCTGTCCCCAGTTATGTGCCTGGGAAATTTCTGTGCTTCAAAACTAGCTCAGGTATCACCTACTCCTTTTCTCTGCTATGTGAATTCCTTATGCATAAGGAACTAAGTGCTTTCATTCCGCTTTAGACCCTGCCCATATTTTAACTATTTACAGGTATGTCATTCCTACTAGACATTGTGTCATCTTTTTCTTTGAATGGAAGTCCTCCGTGGTAAGATCAGGACATCAGAGGATCCTCTCTGTTTAGTGTTCATTAAAGCATATGGAAAAACTCACACTCGGGACGCCTGGGTGGCTCAGTGGATTAAAGCCTCTGCCTTCAGCTCAGGTCATGATCTCAGGGTCCTGGGATCGAGCCCCGCATTGGGCTCTCTGCTCAGTGGGGAGCCTGTTTCCCTCCCTTTCTCTGCCTACTTATGATTTCTGTCTGTCAAATAAACAAATAAAATCTTCAAAAAAAAAAAAAAAAAAAAAACCAAAAACCTCAGACGTGCCAACCCCTGCCACCATGACCCAGCAATAAGTAGGATCCAGCACCGGATAAAAGCCAGCCCACAGTCAGTGGGAACTGCCAAGAGACAAGCAGTTCAGTCCTCCCTCAACTGTCCTCATGAAATTCTGATCTTCCAGTTCCCTTGGGAAAGAAGCAAGAAGCTAAAGATTCTTCACTTTGAGGAGAGAAACAGAGGAACACAGGGGCCTAGTACCCCTTCTGAGTTAGCTTGCAGTCAGATTTTTTCTGGCGTAATAATGTTATCATGGCTGTGCAGTGTGAGAGTCGGGGTGAGAGCCCGACCCGGGCATAAACAGGTTAACGTGAAACCCCCTCCGTGCATCCTATCCTCCGAAGAAGGTTATAAATAATTTCTTCTCTCTATGCCACAGCCCTTGAAGAGAATGACAGAAAATAACCGTGAGCAAGACCCAGCAAGTGGCTTTGTGAGCAGAAGGAATGGAGGAGAGACACCAAGGGAAGCGTTCAACACAAACACAATTCAGGTGTTAAGAAATCCACTAAGTGCCACATCGCCAAAAGTTCACCACGCACTTGCTACTTGCTCACTTACAATAGCATACAATACCCACGTTGCCCTAACTCGTATGTCGCACTTACCAACCATTTTGGATTATGCATGGCCTCAAGAGCATCTTCTTAGTTGCAGATTATTAATCCCTGCTCTAACCCAGCACAGCAGAGTATGAGCCATGTTCGTGTCACACCCCGTCTGCATATTCCCATCTCTGAACTGAACTTCTCTCATTGTGTTAGCTAATGTTTCCGGTCAGCACCTGTATAGCAGAAGTAAATGATTTCCCAACCCATTATTTGCCCTGCTCACACAGCTCTGTGATGCCGGGGTTACAGGGCTATCTGAGCACCGGTGATGCTGTTTGTTATAAAAGGGGTAACGGATCTCACTGTGTCCACTGAAGGATTGTGAAGGTAGAATGCTCTTCCCGAACGTTACACAGCTTTAGAGGAGAGCGTGTATCTCCCCAAACTTGGCCAACTCCTGGGTATTTCTTTACATTTCCTCTTCATGTTCTTGGAGCCCTTGGACAATAAAATTCCAGTGTGTAACAAAGACTCATGCTCACTACATATTTCATTTTCAATAAAGACCAAACGTAGAACCTCCTAAATCCAAACAACTTCTCCTGATGCGGCCTGCCCAAGAACTTGAGTTGACTCTTACTTAACTGCATGAAAAGAAGGCAGGGGTAAGAATAATCCTTACCGATTTGTGCTTTGGGATTATATACACTTACATATGATGATTAACCTTAAATGTTTGTCTGGCTCAGTCTATGAAAATATCAATAGAGGTGTGATTTTTCAGAACATACACTAACAGATGTAAGTGGGAAAATGCTATCTCTATAAGCATCCCAGGTAACAAGAAAAATGCCACCTGGAATTTATACTTCACTGTATGTAACTCCCAGAACAGACAATGTAATACAGATATGTAGTAAGCACTGTCTACTGTGCTTCTGTAGCAGGAATCCCTACCTCTCAGGATGGTTATGAGGTGCACTGCCGCGGACTGATACTTAGCAAAGTACTTTACAACTTGGCACCCGACATGTGGCTGTGAGGTCTCCAGTCACAAGGGCAGGGAAGTAAAATTGTTTTTAATATTTTTTATTTCTATTATGTTTAGCGTGTGTACATACACACACATATATATATGAAGACAAGAAACTAATCTTGTCCTAAAATCCCCAAGGTCCAGCTAGAAGTTCTTTGGCAGGTCGATGAAAGCTTGTACTGGTAAAGGTTTCTGATCCTGGCTTTTCTTGCTGATGACACCAGGAATTCAGAAAAAGGGACTGAGACCATATACAACTGGACACTGAAAGCAACTGGAAGTAGGGAATAAGAAGGGAACTTGAGGAGAAATGAAGGAAAAAAATCTTCTACACTAGAGTTGCTGTAGTTCAAAAACATATATTGGGGCAACTGGGTGGTGCAGTAGGTTAAGCGTTCAACTGTTGGTTTCAGCTCATGTAATGATCTCAGGGTCATGAGCTCGAGCCCCACATCAGGCTCTGCACTCAGAACAGAATCTGCTTAAGATTCTTTCTCTCCCTCTGTAACCCCTGCTGTGTACTCGTTGACATGCACTCTAATAAATAAATAAATCTCTCTAAAAATACCCCAAAAAACAGAAAAACAAAAACATAGATCACTCGGGCAAATAACTGAAAGAAGAGTACTTGCTATTTTATCAGAACAAAAGCCTCTTGGACACATATCCCCCTTCAGGGTTAGACACCATAGGCTGACAATTTATCAAGGCAGACTCCTTCCTCCAATTCCTAACACACCAGTAAAAGAAGCTTCTCTACTGTTCCTCCCAACTCCCGAACACCCTCCCGCACCTACACCCCAAGAAGTCACTGCATCTGATGCTTTATGCACGAGCAACATTAAATCTCCAATTCCCTTTCATAGCAAAGGACGACATGAAAAGACACACCTGCATCTGTGTGAAAATCTGAGCTTTCTGGCACTCTTCCAAGCTGGGCCCAAAAGCAGCCATCACGTGCTCCTCTGTTCCAATCATCTGTACAATTTCCTGGTCACTCTCAACACCCATGGCCTAGGAAGGAAAGAAAAGACAGAAAGAGTGTTGGCTTTGTGTTAACTCACTGACATTTGCTTATGCTAATTTGGCATTGTTTGTGGGTATTACTTCTAAGCAAAAGCTAGCTCTTTTCTCAGAAACGGTGCCATCTGGCATTGGCAGCCCCAGCCCAAGCTGCAGAAGAACCTGAAATAGAAATTTTGATTGGGAAGAGGAAAACAAACATTCTCAAGCACTTTTTTCTCATGTGTGCAATCTTCTAAAATGTTTGAATATCCTGCAAGTGTCATCGTGAAAAAGGAGGTAGGAAGATATAGCAGAGACACTGATCGCAATTACGAAAGCAAACTAAAAAATTAAAACAAAACAGCCAAAGAGCGGTAAATCAGAAAATACGCACTGCTGAAAGTAAACAGAACCCCAATTAGTTTTGTCGCAAGACTAATTTTTCTGAGTACTATCGATTCATTCACATTTAGGCTAGAAGAATTTTTCCTAAAGGATGTTTTAACTCACTATTCCAGAGATACCAAGCTATACTTAACGCAGGTTTTAAGAAGATTTAAAAAAAAACAAAACTAAACTAAACTAAACTAAAAACACACTTAAGAGGTTTAAGAAACCCACTTATCTTAAGTGTTTCAAGGTGGCAGCCGGCAACACCGGTCTTTGTAGATTCCATATGGCACTAGGGCTCACTCCTTCACACATCCGCCTGGAATTCTGCCATATCAAGAAATAGAGCATAATCTCACTAAACCTCTCTTGGCAGAGAAAGAATGTGCTTCTTAGAAGTTACGGGAAAAGTTATGTTTGCATTAAAATTTTTCCTTCAGCTATGCAGAGAAAACGGAACCAGAGAACAAACGGAACCCACATTAGTAAACCGTCTTGTTAGGCTTCCATGCTCTGGTGCCTGCTTCCCCACACATGGGGGAGAAGGAGGGACACCGAGTCTCAGGTTCCAGGGAGGAACGTGGAGAACATAAGCAGGGCACAGCGGGCAGAGCACCTCTTGGAGTCACGAGATCAGAAGTATCCGTCCTTCAACAAGGTCAGTGACCGACTTCACAACCACTACTGCTGAACCGCCTTGTCCACCTGTTTCTTCATATCTTTGAACAAGAGGATGCAAAATTCTACAGCTCTCCATTTGAATTTGAGTAATCTGTGATCCCAAAATTCGATGTGGATACTTCAGGGTCAGATGTAAACTGACTGAAGGTTTGAAACTTTTGTGGGGGGGCAGTTAAATACATGCTAGTCCCTTCAGGCCACCTGTGGTGGTTTGAAAAACATTCACCAAATTCTTTGACGCTCTCTTCACAAGGTAAAGACGACTCCTCCTTCAGAGTGGAAGCTCAACTCAATGACTCACTTTTTTTTTTTTAATTTTTAAAAATTTTTTAAAGATTTTTATTTATTTATTTGACAGACAGAGATCACAGGTAGGCAGAGAGGCAGGCAGAGAGAGAGGAAGGGAAGCAGGCTCCCTGCTGAGCAGAGAGCCCGATGCGGGGCTCGATCACAGGACCCTGGGACCATGACCTGAGCCGAAGGCAGAGGCTTTAACCCACTGAGCCACCAGGTGCCCCTCAATGACTCCCTTTTATAAGAAAGAAGCACAGAGTGCAACTGCGGAGCCCTGGTTATGAATAGCACCGCGGCTTCCTGCTTGCCCTTGCCCGTGAAGAGCACGTGGGCGGGAAGCCAGCGGCCATGTCCTGCAGACACTCGTGCAGCCTGTGGAAAGGTCCGGTGGTGAGGAGTGAAATGCCATCATGGGGGAGCCGTGAATGGAAGTGGACCCCACTGCGCTCCAGTCCAGCCTCTGGGTGACTTCAGCGCGGGCAGACAACTTGACTCCTCAAAGACCCTGAGCCTGAACCACCCAGCCAAGCAACCTCCACATCTCCGACCAACAGCAACTGTGCTATAATTTGTTACACAGCACAGATATCTAACAGACCAACTTTTGGAATTAAATTTGCTATTTAAACGTAAAAAAAGCTTTGAAAATGTAGAACTTGTTTTGCTCAAAACTGTGTTTTGGAAACAAAGATGCTCTCACAACCCAAATCTCTTCTATACTTTAATTTTCATCGTTTTCGCTCTAATTTGATAGGACACATTTGTTCAAATGGACACACATAAACAGCACTACTTAAAAATACTAAAAATATAATTAAAAATTTTAAGTTCGAAACACTTAGGAGTTCATGGATTAAAAGAGAGCAATCTTAAAAAAACTGTTATCAGTTCTAATTTTTAAACCAATGAAGGAAAACACCCTAGATTACCCTCTGATGAAGTATAGGGAGGGCATCTACTCTCACAGTGATGGTATGTAGGTAGACCTGTCTACATTTTCTCCTTGGTCTGCAAGAAGCCAGAGAGAAACACGAGAAGAGAGTATTTCTCTGCGAAAAGCTAATTAGAATATAAATTAACTTTTGCCTCTCAATCTCCCAGGAGAGTGTTATATGTGTTTCAACGGAATCAAAACAGACAAATATACAAAAAACAACACCAAGGCAAGTAATCTGCAGTAGAATCTAGTCACCCTTTCCAAAAATCATTGATAATAAAACTTTGTAAGCAATGCACTTCCCTCCCCAGGGGAAAGTGCAAACACTAAAAGAGATCCACATGGGACGGATGCCAACCGGAGCGTGCAAAATGATTGAGCAGGAGAAGTTCTCGCTGGGACAGAAGTGGAATACGAGAGCTGAATGGCCAGTAGCATTCTGGATCAGTCCCCTCTCCTGAGGCAGGACAACCTCTACACCTGAACCGAAGCCACCTGGGTTATTTTAGTAATTAATTTTTAGTTCAACAATTTCTAAGTGAAAAAGACTACATAGGTTTGGCGTGTAACAGTAGTGAAAAAGTCCTCCCACATTCTCATCTGACATACGGAGCTGCTTCAAGCTGTCCCGAAGCTGAATCTGAGCAGTAATTTTATAACTGCATAAAATTTTCAAGTGTTCTAACATGGATCTAAACAGACTGCTTAGGCCTTCCAAATATTTCTAAGCCACGAAGCAAAGATACGCCAAGTACATGGTAAATGACACCATATGTGCAGGGAGAAGGATCAGTGGCAAAGCTCTGCTCTACAAGGACTAAACCCCTCCTCTACCGGGTCACTGAACAACAGGGTGGTAACTCGGTCAGGTTATCACCGAAAGCGGTCCAGTGCCGAAGACCAAACTGATTTTATGACTACTCAGCCTTGGGAAGTCAGAGCTACAAATAAATGACATATTGCTATGGAAACGACAGCAAAATGTTCAACCATTGTGCTTTACAGACATAATTTAGACATCTGAAAACTAGCTTTATAAGGAACTCTTTGTACTCCAGATATCTGAAATCATTTCACCTGACTAATAAGTCAGAAATGAATGCTGTATAATGACCTTGTGAAGAAACAGCAGAGATGATACGTTTCAGCAGGTCACCCAGTCTGGCCATGGGGAGTAAGACAGAACAAAAATGAGGGCATATGCTCTTTAGGAAGCGGCATAGTCTTCTCTTCGCATACCCACTAAGTGTGACTACAAGTGTGACTTGTGAAGACCGAATACTAATGAGAGACGAACACGTCCACTGACAGTGATTTGCTGAAATACACTGTGCGATGGAGGGATGGGGAGAAAGTGCTTAAAATACCTAATATTCAGAAATCTCTAATCTTTCTTCAGACAGGAATCGATCTACTATCACTAAAAGCAGTCTTAGTAGATACCAAAAGAACTGCGATGGTCCTCTTTAACTCTGCAATCTTTTCTCTTTAAAGGTCAAAAATTTCAATGTAAGTTTGTTTCCAAGAAACAATGCCCAGCCCCCTTGAAATCTGATCTTCTTTTCTATAAAAACTTTCAGACTACAGAGGCCATCACAGAGCATCTGCTGAATACTTGGGAATACAAAGTGTAAAGTGGGAAAGATTCATGGGCAGGAGAACCTTTGTAGTGATTCAAGTCCATAAATAAGGCTGATCTAGGTCTTAAAAAGCTTTAGCCGTCATATTCAGACCCAGCATGGAACCTGGAAACCCTGCTGCTTCTGTCACTTTTAGCCAATTGTTGGTTACAATCAACAACCATCAAGTCCTAATGACTGTCAAGGTCTGTGTTAGGGCCACACAACACAGAAAGAGAAATGATGTGACTTTCCTGGTCTCCCAGTTTATTTTCCCCAGCTCCAGACACTGAACGTGGAGGCAGAGCGAAGGCAAGAGAAACAGTATCTTCATTCTAGGCTGCCCATTTTTCAAAAAAATAGATGATCTCCTTTGCATTTCAGGACAACCCTCCCAGGTGAAATTTTCACTTTGCAGGGGAATTATCCAAGACGCAGGGAGACTGGAAAATCTGCCTGAGGTCACACAGTTAACGAGTAGAGAAGCTGGAATTTGGCCTAGATCTGTCTGATGCTAAGATCTCCCATTTTCCGTGTTGCTGCCCAGATGGAAAAGCCTTCATAGAAGTCATCAGACAAGGTTCCATCAGGCTATTAAAATGTCCCTCTAATAGGAGACCGCAAAACGGGACTATCTGTGACCAATGTACTTCGTTTATTTAAACTGAAAAATTTTAAATAGTTGTTGTCATTCTTATACATGCTGATTAGCATGCAATGGTTAGTTCTCATGAGAAATTTCTGGCCACATGCCCAAGTTTTTTTTAAAAAAACATCTAATTCCATTCCCAGGAGTTAAGTCTCACAAACTACTCAGCAATATACACAAATATGCATGTAGAAGAAGACCCAGGATTGTGTATCAGAGTAAAAACTTAGGGGAAAAAGGACACTTAAATGTCCCCCTACGGGAAACTGGTTAAACAGATTACACCACCCATGGCTAATTCCTGTAGGACACCTACTAAAAATAATAATGATGTAGCTCTGTATTTATAGATATGGAAAGCTTTTCACAATTCACTGTTCAGCGGGGAAAAAATAGTAAAATCTATGTGTATATTATCAAAGCAAAGGAAGAAGGGTCTGAAAAAACAGGTCCAAAAATGTAGTTCTACTTTTCAGTAACTTTCTAAATTTGTACAATTCAAGGACTGTTTTATAATCAGAAAAGGAGAAATCTGAAATCTCAACTACAGGTTATATTAAAGTACATATTAATTTACAGCCCCATTCTAAAAAGAACTTAAGTTTGCTATAAGCACATGTATACATTTGCAATATAATATTAAATTCGACAGAAGAAACTGTCTTATCAAAATTTTGCTACTTAGCCAAAAAAGTATTTGATAAACGTTTTCTGATTTTAACATATCCATGTTAAAATGTGATGTATTTTCCATGTGAGTAACATAAGACTACTGCATTATTATAATCAATTTTTAATTTCTGATCTAAGGAAAGTAGTCCAAAGCGACATTAAGCCTCTAAAACATCCATGAAACTCTTTTTGATCCATGGGAACACACTGCCCTCTACTGGAGATGCAATTCTACACAGAAGAAATTTTTTTTTTTTTAAATTTATTTTCAGAAAAACAGTATTCATTATTTTTTCACCACACCCAGTGCTCCATGCAATCCGTGCCCTCTATAATACCCACCACCTGGTACCCCAACCTCCCACACCCTCCGCCACTTCAAACCCCTCAGATTGTGTTTTCAGAGTCCATAGTCTCTCGTGATTCACCTCCCCTTCCAATTTACCCCAACTCCCTTCTCCTCTCTAACACCCCTTGTCCTCCATGCTATTTGTTATGCTCCACAAATAAGTGAAACCATATGATAACTGACTCTCTCTGCTTGACTTATTTCACTCAGCATAATCTCTTCCAGTCCCGTCCACGTTGCTACAAAAGTTGGGTATTCATCCTTTCTGATGGAGGCATAATACTCCACAGTGTATATGGACCACATCTTCCTTATCCATTCGTCCGTTGAAGGGCATCTTGGTTCTTTCCATAGTTTGGCGACCGTGGCCATTGCTGCTATAAACATTGGGGTACAGATGGCCCTTCTTTTCACGACATCTGTATCCCTGGGGTAAATACCCAGGAGAGCAATTGCAGGGTCATAGGGAAGCTCCCAGAAACCAGGAGCACCAGTGTCCCAGGTAGGATAACTATGTGGTTAGGTCCCAGGGAGTAGAAGGGCTTACTTCTCACTATATATCCTTTCGTACCTTAGGATTTTTTATTGCACAGCTGTTAAAAAATAGTGAAAACACGTGAACCCTGATCTTAGTAGCTTTCAATTTAAAATATATTACATAACTGACAATGTACGTATGCCACAAATCTTTCCATTCCTCGAGATCCTTAGCCTCCAAATTTCTAATGACATATGAAAATAAAGCAAGAAAGGCTTCTTATCATTTTCAGTAGGCACCTGCAGCCTTACCTTAAATATGATGACAATGGGAATATCTTCTGACAACGTATTATGCCTCAAATAAAATCGTCCCTGTTTCACAGCCATATTGGTTCTGCTTTTTTTCTCATGGGTGGAGCTACAAGGAAACACAAGTTGGTTAAACTGTGTCCCCACTTGGTTTCAAACCAGTAGCATGCAGCAGCAATGATCATCGATCAGTAAGACTCAGTCATCAGTAATGATCAGGAAGCTCCTTCCTAATAGATGCCTTTTGAAGATGCGTAACTCCTTCCCAAGCTTTCCTGCCATTTCCATGAATATTTAAAAACACTACACGTTTCTATAGCTTTGAGAATAGGGTGGAGTTTTGTGGGTGAGGAAGTGACAAATTTATTTTGACCCTACTTCACCTTGGTTCCACCTGAACTGCTGATTCAGTGTGAGGTACATTCGTGATCAATTTTATACATTTCAAAAAAAAAAAACAAAACCTCAGAAGAATCTATACCACAATGAAAAAATGATGAAGAAATGAATTTATACTCGAGTGTTTAAATTAATAATCCAATAAAACATATTCACACTCTTACTATACAGTGAAGCCAAAAGAAACTACGGAATCTCCTTTCATTGGTATCTCATCAGCTACCAAGTTCCTAATAGATTTAAAAACATTTCCAAGTGTAATCGGCTACAACAAGAACACACACTACTCACCCGCTAGGCACCATTAACACTACGTGGCACACTCATATTAGCTCTGATCTCCTACATACTATGCTTACTCGGAAGGACTGTCTCCAAATCACACGAGAGGAAACCACTGCTTAGAGATCTGTAACTTCCCATCCAAGTGCCTCATAACTACCGAACAATAACTCTGGGATTTAGATCCCGATTCCCTGGCTCCAAAAGCTGTAGACAGTAGGAACACCTGGGTCACAGAATTATTAGCTCTGGGTCCAAATGCTGGCCACCTCTTCTGACCAGTAGGACCTTGAGCCCAAGGCCTGTTACTCAGCAGTGAAAGAGAAATAACACCACTTATCTTGGAGGGCTGAGGTGACAAATACAGCAACTGTTACACTGCCTAGCGCCTAGTGACTGCTCAGTAAATGGCCATTATTGTTAGCTGTCCCCATCCCCTCGGCCGATCAGAAAGGAAAATTAAAGAAGTCTGAGTTGTACAGTTTATTACAGGTCGTCGGAGGACAAACAACCCTACTGAATACTGACATATTGATTATTCTATGACTGCTTCCTTCCCAGAACGTTTGAATTTATAAATTTCAAATTACATATGATAATAAATCAGAGAAAAGTTACAGCAGACAAGAGATGCTGCTGGAGAAAAATGAGTACACTGTGAAAGAGGCCAGTCAAGAAAACTAACAATAAGATGTAAGTCCATGACAGAATTCATTAAATATTAAGTAAAAAATAATCTCTGGTCATAACAATGTAGAAATACACTATGCAACATGGTCAAAGCCTAAAAACAAACATGAAAAAGAAAAGGAGTGGTTTCATATTTCTTTTTTCAACATTCCTTTACTACAACAAAATCCAACTTGAATAAAACAGCTAGTAGCCTTTCAACCAATGTTTCACACTTTCATTGCTAAAAATTTTAAATCAATACTCCATGTTTCCAGAGTTACACAATAAATTGAATCATTAAACAGACCAATATTTTGCTGCTTCTTATAGAAGTAACAGGCTATCTCTGTACTGAAACACAGTCATCCGATATTAATGGAATTATCAGCATTTCTTAGCAACATCCCTGCTTTCCGTACCTGGTAACTGAAGCACCAACCGCCCCTTTCCTGTCGGCCTCCACGATGATCCTGTTCTTAGACAGCTGCTCTTGGATAAGAATAACTTTCTCTACCCCCTTGACAATGAAGTAGCCACCTGCCCAAAGGAAGCAAGAAAAGGTTCACATCCTGTTCTGAGAGTGTGACTGAGGAGCCACAGTGATCTCCTGATTCAGAGACCCCCTCCTCCACTGCTCCAGGGTGCTGACCAACACTCAGAGCATTTGCTGATGCTGTTGTATGAACGATGACAGTGTCAGCACGTGACTTTAGACAAACAAGCCACTAGAAAATAAACTTCTTGAAGACAGGGACCAGATTTTACTGGTTGTACGTATGACCAGCGCCAGACATTCACAAGAGGCAAATGGAAAAAATATGTTAAATAAATTAGTCTTCAAATTTCTTAAGCAAAGAGATAACCAACAATCTTCAATATAAACTCAAAATTGCCCTAAGTTTTCTAACAAATCAGGGACAATAGTAGACTAGGATTAGGTTTCCTAAGTATTCCATATTGAACCAAATCCTTAAACATTATCATATGTCCTTTCTTTGCACACAATTCAAAATAAGATAAAGTGAGGCTTCATTTTACTTTTAGAATATAAACAAGAACAAGCAATATATTTGACTTACGTAACATTCTGTTATAGTCTAAAAAAGTCATGTCCTTTGTTAACCTCTTTCCAAGACCTGCTGTGATTTTATATCAATGCAGCTTTAGAGGAATAGATGAAAACCGCTAGAGGAAACAGTACACCTTTTAGAAATATAGACTAAAAGAATAAAGTTGGAGCCAAATTTCTGGATGTTCCGAAAATATTTTTAATTTTTTTTTCTTAGAGAGCACGCAGGTGTGAGCCAGCTGGGTGCTGACAGAAGTGGGGAGGGAGAGAGAGAGAGAGAGAGAGAATCTTAATCAGTCTCTGTGCTCAGGGCAGAACCCACGCAGACCTTAATCTCATCCCCCAGAGATCATAACCCAAGCAGAAGCCGAAATCAAGAGTCCGAGGCCTAATGGGCTTGCGCCACCCAGGAGCCCCATGGTTTGTGGACAGTATTATCCAAGTTCATTATAAAGCAGAAAGGCTGGTATTGTTTTTGAGAATTAAAGCAACAGCAACAGCAAAAGAAAGGCCCAGAAAGGGTAAGAGGTGGGGGGTGAAAACCTAAGGAATCACACATACCTGGATCTAAAGGGCATTCGTTCAGTTTGGCGAATTCTGCTGGCGTCTTCCCCGTGAGAACGCAGTTTGAACTACGCAGCATTATGGGCATTCTATGGAAAAGCAAAAGAAAATATCACATAAAGATGGTCACTGGAAAAAGAGGTGAAAAGAGGCACCATGCTCTGTACACATCACCAAGGGATCTGCATTCCTCTTGGACATTTCAGAAAAGGCAGACAAGCAGCCGTTACGTGAGAGCCGAGTAAAACGAAGCACTTCCCTAGGTTTGCTGCTCTTCCAGTCCGGAGAATAAAAATTCAAGGGTTTAGTTTCCTTAAACTTTGCAGACAGACTTTGGTACTAGTCAGAAATGGCAACTCTCCACCCATGGTAAGCAAAGGGACAGCCATTCGTCACGTAGAAATACCACAATGAACAAAGTGTGAGGAACAAGAGCCTACTAAGACACTTGCCCACAATTTTAAGAACGAAGCAAAACTTCTACATGTGAAAAATATTAATTTAAAAATCTATGAATAGGGGTGCCTGGGTGGCTCAGTGGGTTAAGCCTCTGCCTTCAGCTCAGGTCATGATCTCAGGGTCCTGGGATCGAGCCCCGCATCGGGCTCTCCGCTCAGCAGGGAGCCTGCTTCCCCCTCTCTCTCTGCCTGCCTCTCTGCCTACTTGTGATCTCTTTCTCTCTCTGTCAAATAAATAAATAAAATCTTAAAAAAAGAAAAGAAAAAAAAATCTATGAATAGGCTGAATAACAGATTTGCCCCTGCAGACAGAATTACTGAGCTGTAAAAGAGAGCTGAAGAAATTACTGGGAATGTATTTCAGAAAGACAAAGAGAAGGAATGTGTAACAAAGTTTAAGAGGCAAGGAAAGACAGAGCGAAAAAGTCTCATAGACATCTCATCAGATTCTAGATGGAAAAAATACACACAATGGGCAAGGAGTCTTATTCAGAGATGGCGGCCGTGGACTTTCAGAAATGTAGGCAAGCCATGAACCCACACAATCATATCTACACAGAATAA
Source organism: Mustela putorius furo (assembly GCF_011764305.1). Lineage (NCBI taxonomy): Eukaryota > Metazoa > Chordata > Mammalia > Carnivora > Mustelidae > Mustela > Mustela putorius. Next base: position 359,066 of record NW_025421481.1, read on the forward strand.
ATAAAAAGAAAGCCACACCAAAGCACACCATAGTCAATATACAGTCATCGAAGACAAAGAGATCTAAAACCCAGAGAGAACAGGCCGCTTACCGAACAGGGAGGGATGACTGGACAACAGGGCCCCACCTGCAATGAAGGCGGGGTTGGGGGTGTACAAAGTGTGGAGGGAGAGTCCCAGCACCTTATTGGTGTTCTGTTAACGGCATCATGCAGAATGAGGTCCACGTGAGGAGCTCTTCGGACAAAACCAAATATCCGGAGTTTTAAATAGTGTCTAAAGTTGATGTACCAAGAAGTAGAGGTACATACACAGCATTTAAAGTTATGGATGCACTAAAATCACCGGAAGAAGAGACATGGTCACGAGATGGGAGCAAGACTGGGGTGAGGAAACAGGGAGGCCTCTTCTTTGTATCGAGTCCTCTCTTGTACTATTTGATTTGTTACCAAGTAGGACTATTACTTAAATTAAATGGAAATCTTCTTCCTTAAACAAACAAAAACAAAACAAAACCACCAAACCCCAAACCCAAAAGCCACAGCCTTCCATGAGGCCATGTATACGGCTGGTGCACGGTCCATGCAAGCAGTCAGACCCACAGGCGGTCGCCCGCACGAGTGCAGTGAATGCGTCACCTCTCCCAGAGTCTGGCACGCGGCAGGTACTCACCAAACCCTGGCTACATGCACGCCTTCCCCGCCTCCTCCTAACCAGGATGTAAGCCCTTTAAATGGCACCAGTGTTCCTGAGCCTGCCTCTCCAGTCTGCCCTTCACAATATTCAACCTGGGAAATTACTTATGATCCAAGATTAAACGGGCATGACGACAGTCCGCATGTGAGAAAGAAGGAAGGTCTTGACACTGAAAACCAGTCCTGCTAAAATGAAGATTAATATTCTGATATCCCAATGCACCTTCCTCACTGAGGAGAGAAGACAGGGACAATACACACAGCCCTTCCTTTAGGAGACTACAGAGGAGGATCTGCTAAACCTGTGTGTTTCCACGTTACTCTGGACCTCATCATCACAGCACCTGCCAGATGGTCCCACAGTTACTCAAGCCTGCCTTCCCCAGCAGCTGGCGATGAAGACAGCCAACAGGAGTCCTAAGTATCTTCTGTTGACCCGAGCCCCCAACACAGTGCAGGACAAGTGACAGGCAACTGATGCGTATTTACTGAACCAAAGGGTATTTATTAAGCTCTGCAGAAGGAGAAGAAACACTTGGGTGGGAATTGTTCACACTAAGTTTAAAGTCCAACCCTGTTATCGGATACACGGTGCTGTGAGTTTTGTCCATTTCTACAGGCAAGTGGGTCCATTTTCCTTATGAAGGAAAGCAGACTACCAATAATGCTAGCTGATATGATCTATCATTTCCAAACCTGCTCCAGGCAAATAAATAATTTCTCCCTCAAATATCCGCTCTATTGGAAACAATTCGACTTTCCAAAAAATGCAAACTCAAAACACACATGAATCCACCAAGAAGACTAGCCCAGGAGAGTTCACTGAAATGAACCTAATGCTTCCCTAACAGCCGGGATTTCGGGAGGAGGTGGAAGCATTCTCCTCAGCTCTACAGAAAGGTTTCACGATGAAAGAGCCCCGCCATCCCAGCCATGCGCTGCCCACTGCTCAGAGCGCTCTGCTGGGCCGATCACAGGTCCCCAGAAAGACTCCCATGAAGTAGGCACCATTTCCCACATCTATTGGGTGAGGAAATGAGGCAAAGGGAACTGCAGGACTTGCTCAAGGTCACCCGCAGGGCTAGAACGCAGGCGGTGTGGCTCCAGCTCGGACACCGTCTCTCACCTGCCGATGGGTAAGGCATTCCGGATGATCCTCTGGCTGCCGCGGGTGTACTCGATGTCCACGGTGATGGGCGCGGAGTACGTCATGTCCCGCAAACGGCACTGAAAGACAACCAGACTGTCACTGCTCCTCCTCCCTGGGAAAGAAAGGGTCCTGAGGCCTCCAAGAGCTCTGTTTCTGGTACGAGTAGTACAGTCCACACTGACCTGTGCTATTCCAGGTGCTGCTGTGAGGACACCGGGAGTGATGAGCCTGCCTTCTCCGGGAGGGGAATGACACCAGCCACTGATCTAGACACCAACCCCCACCCCCCGGCATCTCTGCCCCTGCCGGCCCAGAGATGACCCAGTAACTCTAGTACTGACTGGCTTCCCACCATCTGATGCCATCCACGGTCGGCTCCCCACTTTGAAGCAATTTGATTACTTTCCATGGACCCAGTTTTCAAGGAACAACCTATGTGGTTACCTCACACTGGAAAAGTTAACAACACAACCAGTGTAATACCCAAAGTATACACATGCACAAACTAAAAAATTTAAACTACGCTTCTCTTACTTTCCAAATAAACTAACTCTATCACAAAATTCCTTAACAAGCAGTATCGTAGAACACAAATCATCCAACACATCCTATTAACAATTTCTGCATTGTCTGGGGAACTTTAGAAACTACTGGTGTGTGCTGTTGACAAGGCGATGTGTCGCTAAATGATGCCCCTACCTGAGCCATGACCAGACACGGCAAACCTTACCAAGATCGTGATGACCTCCCTGTTTTACTGATGGTTGTCAGTTGGCCTGTACGCTCAAAAAAATAATTTCTCTGAACATCAACCATGTAATTCGCAGTACTGAATCCTCTCTCTGCCTCCAACTAAACCAAAGACAGATTTAAACTGTCTCTTTCCCAGTGCGTGGGATCTTTAAATATTAGATAGCTCTATTAATGATGACCAAAAATGGCTTATTTTATATTTACTTAGATTGAGCCTCTGTCTTCAGGCCACACCAAAGGCGACGTGGCCTGGGGGCTCAGAGTGCACGCCTTGCTGCCTGTGCTCCAATCCCAGCTCCCCCACTTAAGTTCTGAATAACCATCTGTGCCTGGTCTCATCGTATGTAAAGAGGGAATGACAATAATTTTAATTCCTAAGAGTATAAATATTTATTTTTAGAATAGTGCCTGGTACAGAGTATTATACAGATAGTATCTCATTTTTATTAAAAACAACAACAATGTAATTAATGCCCATAAGTGGGCAAATATTTGTGTGTTTTAATAAACTCCTCTCCTTCAAATGGAAATGAAATATGACAGATGTAAAAACGGGAATCCTTTCCATAGGTCCCAAACTACCCCATGAGCTCGGTCTGTCCCCCCCACCCCCAGCCTCCCTGTCCTCATGGGACTGGGGCTGTGCTGGGGATTGGCAGCACCAACACTCCGCCACCCCTGCTGTGGGTCCCGACTGCCCACCCACCTGCTCTCCCACTCTCCCCATCTCCCCAAGGATCAAAACCCCTCCAAGAAATCTTCGTGCCCTCCCTCCCTCCCCAACTGCAGTAACACCCATGTGTTTTCTCCAACATCAGGAAGAATGATTAGGACAACTGTGGCCTCCGGCTTCCTCAACTACTTCAAACTGCTTTGTCGTCTCTCTACTCTACACTTGGTAATATAATTCAGAAGATGACGTGGAAATTGCTAATTGGCTGCCTAGTTCCTACAAAATTAGAAAACCCCAGCAAAATGGAACAGGAAGTGGGGAAAACTAAAGGGGTGTCCATGCTTTCTAACATTCCAAACCTCACCACTTCCTACTCAACACAACTTCCCTTCCCTCACCCTTCCAGGCATTCCAATGTGCAACCCCTGGTGTCCGTTTCACGTGCTCTATCTCTCCACAGAGTATGAACTCCCTGAGGAAGGAGAGGGTCTCATTCCTTTTCTATCTCTCAATGCTGAGGCACAAAATAAATGTCCACTGACACTCGATGCTCGGTGAGAAAATAACATCGACATATACCTGTGTGAAATGTCCAGTTCTATGATCGTATTTCACGATAACATTGCTCAGACAACAACCCTAACATTCTAACTTACTTATTGTTTAGTAAAGGTTCCTCTGCCACCTTCCCTGATTGCTTAACATTTTAGTTTTACATTAACAAAAACTACATAAATCTACAAAAATCATTTTTTTCCCTAAAATTCCAATTATGGGCAGTAATTAATTTCAAATAATTTATGGACACTAATCAATTCCAAATTATGGAAAGTAAGTGGAAGAATTTCCAGAGGAATCCAGAATGTTTTAAAAGCCAATTAATGGGCCTGTTCTACAATCTTTTGCCTGCAGCTCTGCTAAAATCCTGGAATTCAAATTTTCCTCGCATCCATCTCCTCTAACAGACTCTGAGCCCCTGCCCTTGGTCTCCTCTGCCGGACACGATGCCTGCTGACCCTCAGAAAACGTGCACAGCACACGGTGCTCCGCACAAGCGGCCGGCTGGGCAGGGGCGAGGGGAGCGCTGCTCGAAGGCTCAGAGGCAGGGACGCAGAAAGCAGTTATGTAACAGAGCACGCTAACTAGGAGCCGGTGACGAACTAAATTGTGCTGAATTGTTTCCGAATACAGTATTATATAAATGCTCATTTATTTTGGCTATCTTTGTCTCAGAGAAGGTATTTTTTTCCCTGTTTTTAAATCATTTTAAGAGCATATATTAGGGGCACAGACTCTGAAGCTAAGGCAAACAAATTCAGTTACGGTAAGGTAGGTAATTACCTCATGAGGGGATACTGGTCTGGTCACATTGAAGCTTTCTTCAACATCAGGAAGCCCCACATAGATATTAAGATACCTGAAAAGCAGATTATTCCATGACCAATTACACCTTTCAAAGAACATATAAACAAACAAGCTATTTTCCTCCCCAATACAAGGATTATACTTCGACACATACTTACCTTGCTAAGAATGACAAACAAATTAAAAATTATAATTTGATATCCTCTTGACCTAAGAGTACACACAGTTCTACAAAGGAGGGTAACTACTATCAAACTTTTAAAAGAAATTATTATAAATCTCTTTTTAAAAATATTGGAAAGACAGCTCTCAAAAGATAGTATTTAATGAAAAGAGCTATTATTTATGTAAGAAAGAAAAGGTTGTAAGGGGAGAAAAATAGAGGTCTTACAGGCCAATAAACCCAATTAAGCCCATCGTGTTGAAAAGACTGAGTCAAAAATTCAGGCTAACCTACCAACCTACCTAACTACCAACCCTCAGAGCTTAGCCTGGTCTACCTTAAATGTACTCAGAATAATTACATGAGCTTATAGTTGGGGGAAATCATTTAACACAGAGCCTCTTTGAAAATGAAGTGTTAAATACCTCACGTAGTTCACTGAAAACAGAAAGTGAGAAACAGAATGACGGGTGTGTCGGTGGTCAACCCTCCTGACTGTGGGGCTGGCTCGGAGCTGTGACCATGCTGCCCAGCATCACAAGAGGATTGTACTGCATATTGCTAGCCTGGGAAAAGATCAAAATTCAAAATCCGAGGCAGTTTCTACTGAATGTGTCTAGCCTTCACACCACCGTAAAGTTGAAAAATTGTTAAGTTGAACCACTGTAAATCAGGGACCATCTGTGTGTGCTCGTTACGGCAAACGGAACAGGAAGAAAGCAGAAACTAATGAGCTGCGGGTGCCTGACGACAGGGTGGAAAGAACTGGGACAGGAGGGACAATTTCCTGAAAATACCTTTTCCTATCGGTCTAACTCTTACAATCATGTTTCACATACTCAAAAAGCAAATGCATAATTAAAATTATGGATGCAGACGGGGATCCAAAATGGAATACAAATGCCACATATTTACAAATGAATAATGTAACTGAACCAGGGAGGTGGGAAAGGGTGCGAGTCTGATTAGCTTTGGAAGGTATTTTGCTTGGATACCATAGACATAAAGACAAAAAAGCAATATATAGATGTTGCACTCTTATTAGTAAATTCTATTCTCACAGAAGTATCAATCAGCAATCCTGAAACCAGATCTAGTCTAGGACTGAATAAATAGGTAAAATAGTGTGAATGATGAGAGCCAGGTTTAGGGACAGAACTTATAAATAAGAGGTCAGTGGCAGTGAGTCCCGTGGAGCTGAACTGAAATAAGAGCTATCAGTGTGCTGGGTTTTTTATACATAAGAAGACAAGATATGGAAATACTGATGTACACATGATTGTGAGTGATTTACACACACACACACTTTCTTGCTCTGTCTACCAAGGTTTTATTATCCCTATCTTGGTTTTTAAACACCATCCAGAAAAGGAGGCTAGGGCTCCCCGGGGTAATGGTCGATTCCAGGCTGACACACGGAAAATACCAGATCAACCACATCTCATGACGCCACAAAGCAAATCAGTGCTTGAAAATTACATGGGGTGTGCTGAAAGCACACAGCGTTCAACCTGAGATGCTGTGAGCAGTGAAGTGGTACTACTGATCGTGAGCCACAGATTCAAATACACAGGAATCGGGATCAGTCTAAATAAAACTGAGGAGGTAAACAGGGGCGCCTGGGTGGCTCAGTCGTTAAGCCTCTGCCTTCGGATCATGGCTCAGGTCATGATCCCAGGGTCTTGGGATCGAGCCCCTCACTGGACTTCCTGCTCTACAGAGAGCCTGCTGCTCCCTCTCCTACTCCCCCTGCTCGTGTTCCCTCTCTCGCTGTGTCTCTCTCTGTCAAATAAATGAATAAAATCTTTTAAAAAAGAGAGAGATAAACAAAGGGAAGAAAAAGTTCTTTCTTCCAATGGAATACCAGTACTAACGTGCAGGGAATGATGGCAGCAGAGCCTCACCACCAGGCAAACACACAGCAGTAACTGTTATAAGAACCATCCTTGACGTAAAATTAGTGGGTAAGTTCTTTGCATTGTATCACAGGATCTCCCCACAAGATACTTACTACAAATGGAAAAGTAGTAAATTCACAGTGGACAAGCCTGCATATACCACCTTAATCAAGTGAACTAAGTTAAAACCACCTACAACAGAATATACTGATCTCTGGACCCCCGATACGATGCAGGGAAGATAGCACAAAACATTACTTCTGTGCCAAAAATGCACAAGCCAACTGAACCATGAGCAAACATCACACAAACCCAAACCGAAGGACCTCCTACCAAACAATGAATCAGGATGCTTCAGAAGTGTCAAGGTGAGAAGAGACCAAGAAAGTAAGAGGAACTGGGACAGGCTGGCGGAGGCTAAAGAGACAGGAGAACTAATCACCACATCAAGCTCTGGACTGAATCCTGGGCCAGAAAAAAGACATGAGCGGGAAAGCTTGAAACAAGAGGTGCGGAGTAGCTGGCAGCATCCTGTCAGCGCTGCCTGCCTGGGTCTGCTAATCCTGGTTTGGTTTTGTAAGATGCTAACATGAGCACAGGCTGGCCGAACGGTAATAAGAACTCTTCATATGTACTATTTTGGTAATTTTTCTCTAAGTTTAAAATTGTTCGAAAAAATGTTTAAACCTAATAGCTTCAGTACTTCTCAAGCATAACTCTAGTTGATATCGTTAGTTTACCCATTAAAAATTGAGTACTTTTCTTAGGAACCAAGTAAAGACAGTTATTTTAATGAGAGTTTTGGTAACAACCATGTTCACTCTACAAAACGCGAGACGTGACCAAAGCAGCAAGGCAACAGTAGCTGATTCCTTACTTCAGGTACCACATGGGGTCAGCATCGCTCGTGACCTTTTCGTTGGCTTTCATTATCTTCTTTATCTGCAGGGGAAAGAGCACCATTAGGAACATCTCTGGCTTCCATCAATTCTTGTCTCTAAATTTTTTTTTAAGTAGGCTCCATGCCCAACGTGGGGCTCAAACTCAACGACCCCGAGATCGAGTTGCCTATTGTACCAACTGAGCCCGCCCGGCACCCTCTCTGCTTCCACGCCCTGCTGCTTACCTCCACGTTAATGAAATAGTTGAATGAGTCTATATGCTGTTTCACAAGGCCCTTCACCTAAACAGACAAAAAATAGAAAGTAGATTAGACACAATACAGCATAGTATGTTAGAGACTCTAACCCCAGGGGGCCTTCAGATTTTTCTCTAAAGTTTTGAGAAAAAAAACCCAGAAGTGTCACTTAGTAGAACTTTACATTTATGTGTCCTCATTCCATTTCTCCTCCCTTCCTAATGTACCCTCAAAGTTTCTTCCCTGAGAATCAATCTGACCCTTGGAATGCAAGATAGGGGTATTCGAACATACCTAATGACTTCCCTATGCTAACAAATGGGGCAAGATTTTCTCCGCATATTTTCAATTTACAAAAAATCCAAGAAACAAAATATAGCAATTGAGCATCATTTCTTCAACCCTCAAAAATGCCGGCTTTGTTTTCTGTCTTCCCCTATCCGAGCAATTTTGAAACTCAGATCTCTTATAGAAGACCAAGGGGGGGGAAAATAAGGATCTTTATTAAGAAAATTGAAAATAGGGGCGCCTGGGTGGCTCAGTGGTTTAAAGCCTCTGCTTTCAGCTCGGGTCATGATCCCAGAGTCCTGGGATCGAGTCCCACATCGGGCTCTTTCCTTGGTGGGGAGCCTGCTTCACTTCCTCTCTCTCTGCCTGCCTCTGCCTACTTGTGATCTCTCTCTGTCAAATAAATAAAATCTTAAAAAAAAAAAAAGAAAAAAAAAGAAAATTGAAAATAACTGCATTTGAAATTGAAAGGCAGGTGAAACTCAAGGAACCTAAGAGCAGAACAGCCAGCAGAGACTTCCGTTTCATCTCTGAAGCCAGAGACAACCCTGCAGAGAGTGCGGTGTGCTATGGAAAACACTGAGACAATAACACACACTCCAAAATGTGAAAATTTAAAAGGCCTGTATGTGTTCCTTTTTTTTTTACATTAATATTCAGGGCACCTGGGTGGCTCAGTGGGTTAAGCCGCTGCCTTCAGCTCAGGTCATGATCTCAGGGTCCTGGGATCGAGTCCCGCACTGGGCTCTCTGCTCAGCAGAGAGCCTGCTTCCCTCTGTGTCTCTCTCTCTCTCTCTCTGCCTACTTGTGATCTCTCTGTCAAATAAATAAATAAAATCTTTAAAAAACATATTAATATTCAAGCACAATGGGTTCAGCCCTGCTAGAACATGACTAACACATAATCAGAGCCTTTGCTTTAATTATACTTCCTTGTTGGGATCTCACCGGCTTAGAAAGCAACCATCCCATTTAGAAGCAGTCCTAAATATTGGGGGAAAAAATTCATTCGAATATACTGATCTGATGTCTGCCTTCCTCTAGTTTCCAGCCGGAGGACTGAACTGTCCTTCTGGAGAGGAAGGCCTGCTCCCAGACAGTCTGTGTATTTACAACTGTCCTTCCTGTTGTCACGTCCAGGATGACCTATTCAACTCTGTCTCACATGCATGCCTTCTGGACCCTTCCTTCAGCAGCAGATGGCCTGCTCCTGGGCGTCTTCCAGTTGGTCCATGTTCCTCCTAATATGGGCACCCTGAACTCACTGACAAGGTTCTCGACAGTCTGACGGCATAGAGTGGGGCTACTGCCTCCCTCATTCTGGATACCACACCACCACTATTATTAAAAAAAAACAACAACAAACCAAGGCCACGTTACTGATTCATCAACTAAAACTCAAAAGGTGCTGTCTATCTTCACAAAACGATGCTATTAAGTCAAGAACACCCAATCTGACATTTGTAAGAAACCAAGGACAGGGATTCACCTTTCTCACTGTTGTCACCCCAGCCTAAGAAACGAGTCTGATTCTGTTGGCCAACAGAGCTGGCAGTCTTATAAGCTTTGTATTTCTGTCTTCAGTTATGTTTTAGAATCTTTGTATCTTTGTTTTTGGACAAATATATTTCAAGGCGGTCTGAGTAAAGGAGAATCCCAACTTTGAGTGAATGAATGAATGAATGAATGGAAAAACCACAGTCTTATGTCTCTACTGAATTCTCACTCTCTTCTCAGACTGTGTGCCATCAGTTGTCTCCTCTTTTTTGAATCATAAATCCCACCCTTTCTCCTCTACTCATATACACTTCCTTAAAAAAAAAAGTTTTAACAAAAAAATTTTTTTCTCTTCCCTTGACCTTATTACCATTTTATTTTATTCTTGGTCACTCTTCTTAAACCTCTTTAACAGCTTCCTATTGGTGTTAGAAGAAAAGCCAACATCCTTAATGTGGCTTTCAAATCTGCCCAACATTCAGGCCCTGACAGCCTCCCCAGAACTCCCCCACCAGCACTCTCCCTGCCTACAACACACAACTAAGTCAGATAAGACTGTACTCATTTCTCAAGTCTCCATGCTTTCATTTAGCGTGCTTTCAACATCCGTCCACATTGCGGTATGTATCAGCACTTGATTTCTTCTTATTCCCAAATAATAATCCACTGCAGAACCACGGAATGGATATCCCACATTTTATTTAACCATCTGTCAGCTGATGGCCAGTTGGGTTGTTTTTACTTTTTGGCTATTACGAACATGTGTGTACAAGTTTTGTGCAGACAGGTGTTTTTCACTTCTCTTGAGTAAGTGGGAGCAGAATTCCTGGATTATATGGTTAACTCGTTTAACCATCTAGGAACTGCCAGGCTGCTATGCAAAGCAGCTGCAACATTTCACATTCCCGCCAGTAGGGTTCCAGTTTCCCCACATCCTCAACATAATTATTACCTTTCTTTTTGATTACCACCATCCTGCTGGTGTCAAATGACTGATCACTGTGGTACCCCCTACATCTGGGCATAAACTCTTTAAAAGTGAACTGAAGCCGTCCACTAACCAGACATTCAGCAGTTCCTGTGACTACCCACTTGTCCATTCCAGCCACACAGACTGGTCACTGTTCCTTACAGACGCCGTGGAGGCGCCCCTTGACTGCTTTTATCATGGAATGCTCTCCGCGTTAGACCCTTCCGCCTACTTAAATCCTGTCCTACTGAGATGGGGTTTATGTGTCACCTTGCCTGGGAGACCTTCTCCGACCGCCTGTAGCATCTCTTCTGCCAAGCCCACTCTGCTGCTGCGTATACTACACCTCATCTCTAGAATCCGATGACCGCTCCCCCAACCAGCACCTTACAGACAGGGAAACTGCCGTATAATTCCCTGTTATTTCTAAAATACAACAAATTACAGAGTTAGGCAAAGTAAAGAATTATTAGTTGGTGATAAACACTTAATCCTTAAGAAGGATGAATTTAACTTTTTCATTTGAAAAATAACCAACTATTATTAAATGTTAAACAATTACCTTTAAAAATGCTGGAAGCAGCCTCCATTTTTCCTGCAAACCAAAACAACAAGGTGTATCAGCACTCTGTGCCAGCAACAGCGGTTTTACAAGAAGTCATTTTAATATGCCAAAAATGACTTACTTTATCACAGAAAGCAGAAGAAAAGAAATAAAAATGAAAACAACAATTTTAAAATGGTAACCACTTTTATGGAAATCCCAGATGTGTGTATGTGTGTGTGCAAATACACACACACACATACCACCTATTTCTTTTTTTAAAAATTGAAAAAAAAATTGTTATTAACATATAATGTATTATTAGCCAGGAGTACAGGTCTGTGAATCACCAGGTTTACACACTTCACAGCATTCACATAGCACATACCCTCCCTAATGTCCATAACCCCACCACTCTCTCCCTCCCCCCTCTCCCTGGCAACCCTCAGTTTGTTTTGTGAGATTGAGTCTCTTATGGTTTGTTTCCCTCCCGATCCCATTTTGTTTCATTTATTCTTTTCCTACTCCCCAAACCCCCCACGTTGCATCTCCACTTCCTCATATCAGGGAGATCATATGATAGTTGTCTTTCTCTGACTTACTTCGCTAAGCATAATACCCTCTAGTTCCATCCACGTCATCGCAAATGGCAAGATTTCATTCTTTTGACGGCTGCATAGTATTCCATTGTATATATACCACCTCTTCTTTATCCATTCATCTGTTGATGGACATCTAGGTCTTTTTTTTTTTTTTTTTTTTTTAAAGATTTTATTTATTTATTTGAGAGAGAGACAGTGAGAGAGAACATGAGTGAGGAGAAGGTCAGAGGGAGAAGCAGACTCCCCATGGAGCTGGGAGCCCGATGTGGGACTCGATCCCGGGACTCCGGGATCATGACCTGAGCCGAAGGCAGTCGTCCAACCAACTGAGCCACTCAGGCGCCCGACATCTAGGTTCTTTCCATAGTTTGGCTATTGTGGACATTGCTGCTATAAACATTCGGGTGCACGTGCCCCTTCGGAACACTACATTTGTATCTTTAGGGTGCAATTGCTGGGTCATGCCACCTATTTTTTAAATAGAATATGCTTTAATCTTCTGATGATTCAAGGCTCCAAGCACTCCTCACACATTGTTTTACTGTCACGACACCTGGGCAAGCTGGGTTTGCCAGTCTGAGACAGGCAACATTAGTTTCGGAGTCCTGGGAAGCTGGATGTCTTGCCCCACAAAGAGCTCTGTCTCCCTCCCATTCTTTCTCAGCTAGCATCTGGTTACAACTCCTCGGCATACACGAGGTTCGTGTCCCACATCAGATACCTGTACACTCATGCACTGCTCGAGGTTTTAGTCCTGCTCTTTATACCTTCCTGAGGTGGTACACGACTGAGATGACAAGTCTCTTTTTATGTATCTACTCTGCTAGTGGGAACGCTCACAAATGGTGAGAAACAAGTCTTTGAAGGTAAGGATACCCAGTTTCTGAGTAAGGGTCTAAGGACCACACGGGACCCGGCAGCAGCTATATAAACTCTGACTTCCACTCTGAGTGACGTAAGAAGCATCAGAAGGTTCTGAACAAAAGAGTGATGTGATGTTGACTCATCTGAACTGCATCACTCTAGCTGCTAGGTTGAGAACAGACAAGTAAACTCCTGGAGTTTACTGAAATACTCCAGGCCAATGGTTACCAGTACAGATAGGGAGAAATTGTAGTTAGGAGACACAGTCAAAGCCAATAGGTAGGACTTGACCACGGATTAGACAGACTCTGAAAGGAGTCAGGACCTGCACCCCAGAGTTGCTACTTATGGAAAGGAGGAGGCAGGGACACTGCTGGGCAGCAGGGTTAGGTATGGAGAGGCTAGCTGGAATTCGGCCGGGAGCACATGCAGTTTGACAAATCCATTAGAAAGTCAGGGGGAGATGCCAAAGAGACAACAAATAGGGGTCTGGAGCTTGGGAAGAGAGTGGCCTAAAAATAAAAATTAGGGAGAGGCCTACAGATAGAGGACAGTTAAAGTCCCATAATGGCAGAGATCACCGAAAGAGTGTGGATGGGCAAGAGTTCGATGCAGTGAGATCACAAACACTCCGACACGTTGAGAGGAGCAGCGGAAAGCGGATCCAGCAAGGGGAGTGACAGGAGTGGTCAGGGAGGGAAGCAAAAACCTGGAAAGAGTAAAACAGAAAGAGAGGTGGGTGCAGGGTGGATGTGGGGTACACATATACCTGTATCTTCCTCTCAGTGTTGCTGTGGCCCTGAAACTGCTCTTAAAAAAGTAAGTCTACTAAAAAAGAAGGAGTCAGGCAAAACTAATCTATGATGATAGAAATTGAGTAAGCTCGAAAGGTTTCGTAAGGCAACTTTCTGGGGTGAGGGAAATGTTTTAGATCTTATATTGAATGGCAGTTATTTGGGTACATCTAACTGTCAAAATAAATGTAACTGAACACTTCGTATCTGTTCATTTTTACTTTATGTAAATGTACAAAGAGGAATGAGAGAAAAATCCAGAAGGAACTTTGTGAGGAGAGAAGAAATACCACAGGGCAGAATGGGGAAGGAGGTGGGAATGGTGGGAAAAGAGGCTGAAGTCACTAGTGGCCAGATCAAGAGCCTTATAAATATGGTTAAGAGGTTAGATTTTGCTCTACTATCACAGGACAGAGATTGAAAAATTTAATCAAGGGAGCAACATGATCATAGTTGTGTATTTAAACTAATGATAAAATAAAACTGATGGCTCTGGCAACAGAGCAGAGAACAGGTTGGGGGTGAGACAAGTCAGCAGCCTAGGAAGTAAGAGAGGCCATTCGTTCCAACTTGGAGAATAGCAGAAGTTTCAGATTTGAAGGTATTTAGTAGGCAGGATCCTAAGATTTGATGGTGGATTGGACACAGATGGCCAGGAAGAGGAATTGTTATTCCCGATTCAGAAGTTTGGGACTGTGCTTCTGGTTCCTTCACAACTGTGCAAATTCAAGCAAGATATATACAAATCCTTCAGGCTTATCCCTCAGGTCTTCAGAGAAGTAGCTGGTCTGCAGTTCAGGATGAAAACTTCCGACTGCCAGAGTCCAAAATCCTGATCAGCCACTTAACATCGTTTTGACACTGGATTAACTACCTAACTTCTCTGGGCCTCAAAAATCTTTATTGGCAAAATGCGGTGAAAATAGTACTTATTTCAGAAAATTAAATAATGCAATGCACGTTAGGCTTAAACAGAGCGTGACACATGGCAAAAGGTCAGCAAATGCTGGGTCTTAACTTTGAAAAAGTTAAAAAAAAAAAAAAAATCCAGTATTGCCCAGTGATCGCTGCACCACAAACACTCAGGGATTAAATCCCGCGGACTAATCATAATGGACCTCACTAATTTGCCAAATGCTTATAAAGAATTATTCTTATGATCCAATCTATTCTAAGATCATGTCACACTCCCGCTTGAACCCTTCAACAGCATCTCCTCGCTCCTTCGGAGGTCTATGAAGATCAAAACCGTCCACAGTCGGGACCCTCACCCACCCCTTTCTCTGTTCCTCCCTCTAGCACTACCGGGTTGCAGTTCCTGGAAAACATCAGACGGTCGGGCGGTCTCACCTACCGCGGTGCAACTACCTGAAAGCTCTCCCTGGACCATTTCTGCACTTGCCCCGTTTCATGCCCACAGAGATCGGGGCCAGAGGGGTTCTGCGGGCCTTTCCAGAAAGTAAACATTATGTCCACAGCTGAACTTCATTCCTCGTTAGGGAGGGACACTTCTGCCTGATGAAAGGTACGGAGCTACTCCCCAAAATACAGATTTTTTTTTTCTCCCAAACATAAGGAGTCAACGTTCAGGGCGCTTAAAATACTCCTGCAGCCCAAACTTGAGCTCCGGGTAAAAGGATCACTAGCCCGGATCCGGAGGATGCGGACCTCACGAAAGCGTCCGCTCCAGCCCCGCGGGGATGCATTATAGGCCCCTCTACCGGCGCGAGGGCCAGTCCTGCCCCGAGACACACGAACGCTGAAGTAGCCGCCAGCCCAGAGCAGCCAGCGCGCCGGGCTTGCCGCCCGCACAGCGCCCGCACAGCGCTCCTCCAAGCTCGACCCCTCCACGTGCACGTGGCACCCCGCTCCGGAAGAGACCGGCTCGGCGCCGCGAGCATGCGCAGAGCTGCCCCCCGCCCCTCACCCCGCCGCCAGAGCTCTCCGGGCAACGCCTCCTGCGGACGCTCCCGGCCCCTTCCGCTCCCGGCCCGTTGGCCTCACCTCTACAGTGGGGATGGGCGCAGCCAGCTGCTCCGGGGTCAGGTTCCCAAACTCTTCAGCAAGCACGTCCATGCTGCGCTGCTCACGCCGACGGTAGAAACCAGGAGAATCCCCACGCCCGCTCTCGCTGCCCCCCAGGAAACTGCAGCGCCGGTCAAGAGCGGTGCGCCGAGGCCTAAAGGGTCCCTGCCGCGCGGGTTAATTGATGGTGTGACAGAAACGTTCCGCCCGCTCCCGGCCCGAACCTGCGGTAGAACCCGGATGTGGTTTAGGCAAAACTGGGAAACTGCGCCCCCTGCTGTCGCTTGGTGGTCTCTGCCGGCTAATCTTCACCCCCGGACAGGTTTAGTGCCGATGATGCCAATGAGACTAGTAGAGCGTACTGGTTGTAATTTTTAAAATAATTCAAGGAAAAGGGCAAACGGAGAATTTGCGCAACTCGAGCCACCGAGGCAGAGGATTCGTTTAATCCAACCGAAAACTACACACTGTAGAGTATGGAAGAATAGGAAACAAATGCTTAGTAGCAGGGGATTGGTTTAAAACACTACGGTACCTGTGTGTCATGGAATATTATGCAACCATCAAAATGACCTAAAGTGGGGAGGGATCAACTCGTTAGAGAATAGAGCAGGACAGGACAGTAATTAAGACTATGTTATAGTCTCAAGGGACTGGGAAAAGATCCAGGAATAAATACCAGGATGTAGAGAAATTTAGTATGAAAATATGATATTTTGAATCAAGCAAAGATGGGTTATCCAATAAATGATATTGGAACATGTGATTAGCCATTTAGAAAAAAAATTAAGTAAATCCTATATGGTTTAGGTATTTAGATGTTAAAACCTTAAAAGGAAATGAAAGATTGAGATTGTGAACGTCTTCAAGGACAGCAGCACAGAAATCCTGAAGGGAAGTATTCATAGATTTGGTAATATAATTGTAACCATAGTTTTATGATTCCATGAAAATGCAGACAGAATTTTCTGAATAAATTTTTTTAAAAGATTTTATTTATTTACTTGGGAGAGAGAAAGAGCGAGCACAGTGAGGCAGAGAGAGAAGCAGACTCCCCACTGAGCAAGGAGCCTGACATTGGGGCTCCATTCTAGAACCCTGGGATGATGACCTGAGCTGCACAGGCACCCTTTCTGAACAGATTTTTTAAATTCACTGTGAATAGAGTTCTTTAAAAACACAAGTTGTTAGAAGACAAAGAAAATGTTGGATTGGTAGCCCTAATTTAGAATGAACTCATACAGATCAATAGGAAAAACTCCCACTGGAATAAAACAGGATGAAAGATACCAAAATCGTTTAACTGGTACACAGTCTCCTTTTGGGAAGTTGCAAAAATTGTGGAACTGGGCAGTGGTAAGGATGCACAATGGTGTGAATATATTAAGGCCACTGAAACTACACACTCCAAATGGTTATAGTAGTACATTTTCTGCATATTTTGCTATAGTATTTTATGAAAATTTGTAAATATACATCTGCCATTTTCTCATAATGAATGTATAATCCTTGCCCACAGTTAAATTTCTGAATTAAACTGAAAGGCACTGAAATTTACCTAAAATAGCTAATTAAAAGAGGAATCTTAACTCTGTCCTTGAAGATCTTACAGTTTCCTTAAAGAGACACATATGCTCTTGTATCATCCTTGTGAATTACCGGAGAGCAGCCTATTTAGAATCTAGCCTAGAAGGGACCATGAGGTGATTCTTGGATGGCAGAGTTCTCAAGTTTGGCTCAGATGTTTTGGCTCATTGCTCCAAAGTCCTCTTGGCTTTGCATGCTCAAGCTCAAAGTGGTTCTCCAGTTTTAGAATCTGAATCACCTAGAAAGCTTGGTGAAACAACCTCAATTTTAATATTAGGCAGGTTTGGACTGGGGGCCTGCAAATCTGTATTTAATAAGTTCCCAGGTGATGCCCATGTTGCTGGCCCTGTGATCACACTTTGGGAATCACTGTCCAACATAGGACATATCTCTGGATACCATGACCTGTTTACGCATCTAGCTCTTCTTCAGACTGGGAGCTCCTGGAATAGGAACCATCTTGTTTGTCTTTCCATTCCCAGGTTCTAACCCACTGTTTGTTCCTGAATCAATTTTTGTTGAATAAATAATTTGAAAGAAAATAATGCAATGAGTATTAATAAATTTGATATCTCGTGGTTTTTTTTTTTAAAAACTTGGTTTCTTGTTTTGAGGTTTTTTGGTTTTTTTGTTGTTTTTGTTTTTTGGGTTTTTCTAGTTTTTCTTGAAAAGAGATGGATCAGGTAGCAGGGGGCCCAGAATCCTGCATGGCAACAGTTAGCTGACTGCTGAGTAGTGTCAGGGCCCTTAGACCACAGCGGCCACTATCTTTGAAAGCCTTCCCTTGTTACACCTGTCTCCCCTCCGCCCACCCCTACCTCTCAGGTATTGGTGCACCAAGACTCACGGTTTGAGTAGAAGGCTGGGCACATTTTCAGAAGGGAAATCTTGAAGGGAAAAAATGTTTGATATCTTGGAGTACAATGCCGTCACTCAAGTACACGGTATTGCAATAACCAGATGAGAAAGTGACCGATGCCATGGAGAAGTGGGTGGGGGAAATATGGGCAAAAGAAAGAGAAAAACAGAGATATCCAAGCTAGACTTCCATTCACTGAGCATTTGCCCTCTGCCAGGCACTGAAATAACCTCTTTGTGTGCACTCCCTGATGTAATGATCAACCACCAGGAGGTAAGTATGATTATCTCCACTTGACAGGTAAAGGGATTAAGGTTCATAGGGATTAAGAAATTTGCCAAGCAGAGCTGGAATTTAAATCCATAATTACCTGACCCCAGAGCTCATGCTTTCAGCCACTCCAGCATAATACCACACTGAGTGGATGGGGTGGTAGAAGACATTTCAAGCAGAGAAAAACAGTGCGAGCAATGACACAAGAGCTCTACACAGTACCGCATGCTGACAGCTGAGTGTGGTTCTCCATAGGACTTGTCTATATGGAAGTGTCTATTGATGACACTAGACAGCTCCATTGGAGCTGGGCCATTATTGGCCTTTATGCCATGTTAAAGAAATAAGACCTTACTCTGAGCATCTTCAACATGAAGACACTAGAAACAAAAGGATTGTCCTCTCTTCTTCAAAGACTTGGTGCATCCAGAGTGGGAGAAAACATATGTGATCCTGATTTCTAAACCTGAATAAATTCACAATAGAACTAACAAAGACTAGAACAATGTTGGGGAAAGAAGATGGGCTCTTACGGGCAAAGAGGGAGTCCATGAAGCCTCTCATTTCACAAGCAGCAAGGTGAGGCTGAACACGGATAAAAGCCTCTACTGTAATCCGAGAACAGCCTGCATTTTGAGCAAGGGTGGGTAGTCCAAAAACCTCTTGCTGCTTGACATGCCCACAAGCCACCTGCTCTGAAAAGCCTTGAGTTGTGTCATGAGATCTGACCATACTGTGAGAACTGATAAGGGCCAGGAATCTGTCAAAGACAGCCAGGTAGGGGGGCCAAGGTGACTTGT
The DNA here is from genome assembly GCF_011764305.1 of Mustela putorius furo. Classification (NCBI taxonomy): domain Eukaryota; kingdom Metazoa; phylum Chordata; class Mammalia; order Carnivora; family Mustelidae; genus Mustela; species Mustela putorius. The sequence continues at coordinate 378,004 of NW_025421481.1, forward strand.
CGGGCATGAGAACCCCCTACCCAATGCAGGAGAGTGGGAAAGAGGAGTGTGCATACTGACCAATGGCAATCAGACCCAATCATTCCTCTCTGGGATGTTAGTAAGAGGTACCAGAAGGGAGCACAGCCACAGAAAGAAGCAGAGAAGTACAACACCAGGAAAACATTTGGTAACATCACGACAGTGAGAAATTCTTTTGATTAGATGACCTTAGTAAGCCAATGTAGCAAGTAGTTTAAGAGCACACTTTCCAGGGTTAGACTTTTTGGGTTGGGAGATACTCACAAGCTCTGTGACCTTGGACAATCTCCTTGGCCAGTCTGAGTTTCATTTTGCCTATATGGAAATAGTGATAAAGCCTGCCTCCCAGGGCATTGTACAGTTACAGGAGATGGAGTGTATGAAGTATTCCTTGTCGTATGGTAAGCGGCTTAGTGGTTATTATTATTGTTTGTTTTTATTATTTATTATTATTTTATTATATTCCTGAAAGATAAAAGAATTATATTCAGGTTCTCTATCAATCCTGCCAGTGCAACTACTGAAGACAGATTCCTGGGTTTTCTTCTTTATAAAGTCTTGCAATAAACCCCTCAGTCCCTTTCCTTTGAAATCTGAAAGAGACTAACATAGTAAGCTTAGAAACAAGAAAGAGGAAACTTCACCCCAAAAATAGAGAACAAGAGGACACAAGTCAATAATACAAACATACTTTCTAAAAGATTAAATCATCAGTGGTTACTAGACACAATTGGAACATGTTGGGTTTGTCACTTTGCTTTACAGTTGTCACCAAGGACAATTACTGCTGCCTTCTGCATACCCTTGAGTTTCTCTGCCAATGACAATACTGGGCTTAACGAACCATGGTCCTGATGGGATATGACCATTTCTGTTCTGATGGATTTAAGTACTTGACCATCACAGCTCACAGTACTAAAACTTCCTGAAGCTTGAAAGAGATTTAGGACTAATAAATTACAGTTATTTTAATGTATTCTGACTACACTATGCTTTAGAGTTTGCAGATGATTTTGAATACATTATCTCATTTGATTTTCACAGCATCTCTGTGAGGTAGAGCAGGAAACAGAGGCTCAAGGAAATTAAAGAAACTGGCTTGAGTTCATAGGGCTATTAAGTAGTGGAAGCGAATTCAAACTTAGGTCTTACAACTGTCAGCCCCACACTACTTTCATCAAACAATGAGTGCAAAATTTTGGGACTTAACACCCCCAGAGGTGGAACAGGCAGAACTTTAGGTTTAAGAAGGGCTCCAGTTAGAAATAAAAATATGCTGTACAACAGGTGGCCTGTTCCATGGCCTCGGCTTACTTCGCCAACCAGACAGAGCACTCTCTACTTTTTCCTGGATCAGGCTTTAAAATCCTCTCAACAGTGCTCCGGAGAACTGCTAGTCAAAGATCAGAGCAGGCACATGGCTTTAAACCTGTTTTCAGGAAAAGGAGTTTCACAGGGCTTATTTAAGGAAGCTGGAAGGACCCAAGGTAGAGATGGCTAATGCTTACCAATATAAACTTACCAAATCAGCCTCTTCCTCCTCAGCACACTGTCCTGCCTTCCTTGCAGCTAGATGAGGCCATATGATTTGAGTTCTGGCTAGTGAACCATGAGTGGAGGTAGGCAACACTTTTCTTCCCTATCTTCTGAGGGAATGGAGATGTTGGAGAGCTAAGGGGACAGCAGTTACAGGATAGATGGAAGTTGGGCTTCTGAAGGACTGAATGGAATAGCACCTCCCCCTGAGCCCACCAACCTACCCCCTGCTTTGAACTATAATTTGAGAAATGTGGGTCTGTGAGGCCACTGAGATGTGGAGCTATTTGCTCAACAGCTCATCTACATACACCAGTAAAGGCTGACTTCACATGCTTATGACCTTCCTTGAATTATGGTGTTATTGTCACAGGCAATGCTAGATTGGGTGGGCTCACACATGTTTTACATTCAAATTTTAAGGACCTCATAAATGTACATGATGGTGGATTTTTTTTTTTCCCTCTGTCTGTTCTTCAACAAACCTTGTCCATTTGGAAGACATCTCTAGCTGGGTGACCTTGATGGGACCATGGGAGTCTAAGGGTCAGCTACTTCCTCATTCCATCCCCTGCAAATAAGAGCCTGGGCTTTTGGCTTAGATTCTTCTGCTTGTTGACACCTGGGACTTTAAATCTTGAACAAATGAGGCAAAGAAGCAAGGACAGTCAAGAAATCAATCTCTGAAGCCATAGACTGAATCCAGCTTGGCTAGAGTCCTGCAGCTTGTATTGCCCTGGTTCCTATCCATTTTCTAAGCCTGATTCTCCAGATTAAGAAGATTCTGTGAGGTACTTAATAGCTATGCAATAAGCTCCCTTTATGCTTCAGTTGGATTGGGTCCATTTCTCTTCCTTATACCATGTGAGTGCATGTATGTGTACACACTCCACACAGAGGAATATTCCAGCACCAACAGCAAGTGTTCTTTGCTGGGGTAATCTTGCCAAAACATAATTTCCAAATACGTAATTTCTAAAACATAACCCTCTCCTGTTTCAAAAGATTCAGATTATTTATCTATTTCAGGACAAGACCCATAAATTTTAGCATAACATTCCAGAACCTTTTTACCTCTCTCATTTCGCTTCCCCTTACTTTTACTTTTCTACGAGGTGCTGGTCCTTGGCTTGCCATTTCTCCACACCACTGTACTCACCATGCACTTGGTCTATCGTGTCTTCCCCCTTCTTAGCCCTTGGCAACTCCTGCCTATCCCTCCTGTTGTAGCTCAAGAATGATCTCCATGAAATAGAATTTGATGGTATTACCTCTAGTACTATGTGTACTTGTTTTATGCCCTGTACTATACTTTGTTGTGATTGTTTACAAGTTTGTCCTTCTTACTAGGTTATAAGCTTCTTGAGGACAGTGTCTGTCTAGTCACTGTGTATCACAAAATGTAGGATACCTCTGGGTGTACAGTATATGCTTAATAGGTATTTGTTGACTGACCGACTAAGTGAGTGACCACGACCTAATCTCTTTAAGGCTCTGACAATCACCAGAAGAATCATTCTAGAGCAACTGCAATAAAGACTGTACAATATCCCAGCCCCGAGTTACCCAATGGTGGTTTGAAAACAAAGAGACACTGGCTATCTTGAAATAATTTTTAATGTTTTAAAATTTAACTAGTGCACACAATACATGTTTTAGCAGAAGAATGAAAATGTGTGTAGGGTGTTTAATAAAACTGACATTACAAAAACAAGACCACATTAAGAAAACCTCAAAAGGAGAAGTAAACATTTAAGTAAAACCAAAAACCAAAAACAAAAACAAAAAAACCCCACAAAACAAAACCCAAAACAACATGCTAAAGGATATGCTTTTAAAAGCCTAATAAATGTAGTTGCCTAAATCCAGACTTGAGACATTGAGATTTACTTTGGGACTTAAAAAAGGAAAAATAAAGCAGCAGAATGCCCTTCATTTTAAATGCACTTAAAAAAAAAAAAAAGTCTGCACATTGTTTTCCTGCTGGCAATTGCAGTATAATCAAGTATGTGAGAATACCAGCTGGATTCCAATCTGATGATAAAAAAAGCACACCACCTGGTCTTCCTGTTAAGTTTACAGTTTACCTCAGAAAGCTACAAGAAGTCATACTGCCTATTACTTTTCCTTGTCAGACCCTCCCTGCCACCCATACTCCAAAGAGAACACAGCTGAAAACTACTTCAACTTAAGAAAAAAATGAAAACAAAAATCTTCAGCACCTTATAGTTTCTAAGCACAGAACAACATGGGCAGAAGGGAAACTCAGGAAGAGAGGGTAGCCAATGGGTAAGACCCACCCAGAGTGATGTGCTCTTCAGGAAAAGTCTACTTATACACAGCTGCTCAGACGGATAGAATGGCTGATTTATACATTGGTCATTGTGAGGAAAAAAAAAAAAACACTTACAAAATTTCCTCAACTTTTGGCAGATCCCTCCAAAATGTAAAGATTGGAGATAACTTATTCACACAATCATTTCCTTGAACTTTATCAAATAATCAAGTAGCACCATAATGGTGGAAGTCATAGTGAGGAAAAGGAGGTAAAGAAGAAAGGAAGGTTTCTTTTGATGTCTTACTCATTCTTCCCCACCAGACTACGAAGATCCAATGAGTCCTTTGAGAACAAAATACTCAAAATGTGTTTTATGGGAATAAAGTACTTTTTAGATGGAGTCTGCCCAGACTATAGTGCTTCCCTTAACATTTCAAAACAAGTATGCAATTCCAGGACAAGCAGATTTCTCTAAAATCCCAATGACAACTAGGGCCAACTTGGCCAAGTTTTGCTCTAATGCACAAGAATGTCAAATGATAATGATATTTAGAAGAGCATCTTGGTCACAGTGGGGTAAAATTTAATCAGCACAGGAGGCATTTGCTAGCAGGTTATATGGTCTCTAAAAATCCAAAGTTCAACTATTTCTTTTTCAGATGTGAACTTCACTGAGAATGGGGGTCTCCTGGAGATTTGGTTTTATTGTTAACTTCCCTTCTTATTACACATAAATCAATTCAAACCACTCCTGCTGTATGTAAAAATATCAAAATCTTATATAAACCTTATCAACGGGCCTGAGAAATGCAAGGACATTCACTAAGATATTTGTGCAAAAATTTTTTCTCTCAGAGAGTAGGATAAGTTGCAGGCAGAGAAAACTAACCTCTAGAATAACATTTTACAAGGGATTTTTTTTCTGTTTTCACTAAATGAACAATAGAAGTTTTATCTAAAATTTGTACATAGCTTTAAAATATTTTTAATAAATTTAAGTTCTAGACAAATACTGACAATTGGTAATATAAAATGTGATTTGGTACATTTGTGGAATTTGAAGACTTACCATGTAAGTTTTTGTTACACATTAATAATATTTCATTGTACATTTCAAAAATTACAAATACAAAACAATTATGCTTACTTCACGTCATTTATTCAGAACATCATCCCCTTAGTTATTCTCATGACTTCCAACCTTTTAAGAAGTTGTACCAAAACTAAAGATCATTAGATTTGATATTGACAAGTGAGGAAAAACAACTCCTTAAGGTTGGATGAATAAGCCCTATACGAATGCTGAAGAAAACATTTATAGGTATTATATAGGTAATATAATCAATTACGAATTGCCTTCTGTCCATTAAAAACATCTTTTTTGAACTTGAAAATGATGCATGAATAGGTTCTATACGAAGTGCATATTTTCTGCAATGCTAATATTACTGGATTACACAATTCAGGCCAACACTGCACCACGAACAGGACTGAGAAGGTGCCGCATCTGTCATGCCACTGGCGGAAACAGACTGGGTAACAAAGTGCTGGATTTCCAACCTCAAATCCAATGTCAGTTCCTCTTTAGTTGGAAGATGAAGCATCTGCCTTTCCCACGGCTTCCTCACCGAAGAGCAGCTTTCGAAGTATATTTGCATAAAATGGTCCATACACTTGTCTGTTGAGATTCACAATGTTTGCATACTGAGAGCCCAGGGCTTCTAGCTCCTGCTGAATGACAGCAAGGCCTCCTGGGACGGGAGGCATGCATTTTTGAGGACTTGGAAGACAAAGTAGACTTTTCATGTAGAGTTGGGTTCGTTTATCTGGGGAAAAAGAAGATATCTTTAGCTGTCCCATTATTAAAGAATCTTATTTTAAAAAGTAAATGAAAATAGTAATTATGGTAGGTGAACTGCAGTAATATTCCCAGTTCTTTGCCCTCCCAGTACCCACATCCTCTATGAGGTAGCTTTGTAGCTTTTCCCATCAAAGGCTGGAGACTATTTCCCCATATCTTGAACAGGGGCTGGCCTTATGGCTTGTTTGGGCTGACACAGAATGTGCCAGAAGTGCTCGTAGGCTAGTTGCATGCAGAGGCTCCAAGCGCCATGGTTCACATCTGCTCTCTACCCACCACTGCACGTGAACAAGCCTGGGCTGGAGGAGAGACCACATAGAGGGAATCCGAGCTGTTCCATTCGAGGCCAGCTTAGACCAACTGACAGCCAACAAGACTGTAAACACTTGAGAGTCCAGGCAAGACCAGCAGAGCTGCCTACCCAAGCCACAGTTGACTACATACGCATGTGTGAGTCCAGCAAGACCAGATGAACTACCCAGGTGCCTCACAGACTTGTGAACAACACTAATTATCTGTGGGGGTTAAGCTGTGGAGTTTGAGGTACCTTGTTACACAGCAATGGCTAAGTCACACACACACACACACACACACACACACACACACACACACACACAATGTAGAGCACTTTTGTAGTAGGACAGGGGCTCTTTTATAAAAACTTAATACTTACTGTCCGTGATTTAGTTAGGTACATGAAAGCTGAGTCTGTAAACTGGCACTGCTAGTTTGGCCCCATACAATGTTTTGTTTTTGTTTTTGTCTTTTTAAGAAATAGAAATTCTTTAAAATCAGGGGATTTCACATAGAAATCCAAATTTCTGGTTCCTCTCGAAAAATCTAGAGATGTAAACCTGGGGGCCCTAAATTATCACATGACCAGGGTGACCACACATCCAGGTTTTCCCCTTTTGGGCTAACATAATGAACAAGAATGGTCTCAAAAGTGTCTTGGTTTGGACAAAAAATTATACAGTGACCCTGATGAGGGAGCACGAGTCTGGCTGAAGACAAAGCAAAAGCTAGCGCCTTGTACCCCCCTCTCCATCCATTCCCCCTCAGTCATACGTGTAGCATCCCTCAGGCAGCCCTGACTGCCATGAACAATAAGCAAATAGTTAACTTGCAGAGCTCACAATCCTGCTAGACAGGAGTCTCCCTTGGCTTACAAATGTCCTAAATCTCACTAACAAAGACGATTGATAGCAGGATTGTGACATCCCACCAAAAAGTCTCCCAACTATCTTAATGTTAATGGCTGGTCTAAAGACAACATTGATCAAGCCTCAAGGGCAAGGCCTCTGGTAGGCCCTCTTTAGCATATGAAAACTCCGTTGAAATCTCCCTTCCCCTCACCTACCCCCAACCACAGGGTAACCTGCCACCCCTCATAACCCAGGGCAGCAGCTCTTTCTGCCCACGGGTCCTGTCCCCGTGCTTTAATAAACCACCATTTTGCACCAAGGATGTCTCAAGAACTCTTTCTTGGTCATCGGCTCTGGACCTCAGCCCACCGAACCTCACCTAGGTTCTAGAACTTCATCAACCCCACCAGCGGCCAACAATCTGGAGGCACTGAGGAGGGGCTGCCCCAGCTGGCACTCCTGCTGGCCATCTTCTCCATTCTACTTCTCCATTCTCCTACTGCGTTGCTTCAGCGCATCTGCATGTGAAGGAGCTTTGCAAGAGGATGCAAATGCTTAAGTCGGTGCACCGGCAGCAACAACACCTGACAAATAGTACCAGACCAGGCCTGCTACCAGCCACATAGCCCCAAGGACTTCTTTTGGCTTTGGAAACGTAAACTTCACAAAGAAAAATTCACTAAAGAGAACACAGTCCATAGGATATGGACCATGATGACATTAATGAAACTCTTGTCTGCAAACTCTTCTCCCAAAAGTCACACAGCCAGGTCTGACCTAGAATTCTAAGTTCCCAATGTCACATGTCTTGTCTTGGCCAGAACTGTTTTCTCTTACTAGACAACCCTTCCCTCTCATCTCATCTCTGCCCAAAGTCCAAAACATCCTTCAATGCTGAGCCTAAAGTTACTTCCTTTCTATGACTTTCCCTAACACCCGCCAGACAATCATGCTATACTTTGGTTACTTGATAACATATATATGCCTCTCTCCCTTAGATGGAAAGCTGCCTAAGGGTTAGGGCTGTGTCTTTTCTTATCTTTATATCCCTGGTCTGGCACGTGGCAGGCACATCACAAATGCTGACAGAACTAAAGTGAGAATGGAATGAAAAAGCTCTGTAAAAGTGAGTACATCCCACTGAAACCAACAGAGTCAAGGAGGAACAGGGTGGGCAGCCAAAGAGGACTTGATGTCACCCATGATTTGTCAACAAGAACAAATCATTCGTGTATGTATCACTTAGACAACTGAAAATTACTTAAAAAAAAAAAAAACAGATAGCTACAAGCATGCAAATAATCCACATAGCAGGTAATCTAGAAATAACTGTTCCCTAGTTATCATATGCATTTGAAGAAAGCTGGTTTGAAAGAAACTTTTTCTAGTTATCTTTTCAAAAGGTTAAAAACATAGTGGGAGTTGTAATCCTATTATAAATAAACAGCACTTCAAGAACAAAAGGCGGCAGGGGTTGCCTGAGTGGCTCAGTTGGTTAAGTGTCTGCCTGGTGTCCTGGGATTGAGCCCCGTGTCAGCCTCCGTGCCAGCCTCCGTGCTCAGCTGGGAGTCTCTTTCCCCTCTCCCCAACCTCTCTCAGATAAATAAATAAAACCTTAAAAAAAAAAAAAAAAGACCAAAAAGAGGCAGACTATGGGTACCACAAACAGGAAAGGAAAAACCAAGGCTAACTGGTCCTTCTTGTGTTCCTGGGCTCCTCTGAGTGCTTAATTTACTCCAACCCTGCTACAAGCAGAAAATTAGGAGTCAACTGTGTACTACATTTCCCGTTAGACTGGTTGCCTGACGCTCGGGAGCCCAGATCTGCTTTCATCACAGATATGGTCCCAACACCATCCTGAAAGATTGTTTAAAGAAAGAAACTCTTTCAAAACTGTTATTATGCTGACAAGTATTTCTGTCTCCTCTGCAGACAAGTCAGTTTTTAGGCCAAGAATAAAATGACAGAAGCGTCTGTCCACTTAGGAGCAGCCAAACTGAGTCCCTGCCAAAGGCGTGCCCTTGGCTTCCAGAGTCGAAGGAGAGCTGCTCAAATGAGTCATTTTAGTTTCTAGGCAACGGTACTTTGAATGAGGTTAAAAATGCTTTCAGTCTGCAAAATAGCAGGAAGGTTGGACTGGGGATAGCTGGGTTTAAAAAAAAAAAAAAAGTGCTTTACTGGATTTTAAGCGGCTACCCTGGGGTGGGGCACCCCAGCTCCCTCCCTTCTGAAATTGCAAGTGCTTCCCTTATCTAAAGCAAGGGCACAGAGGACACATGGACACTCAGGCCACCATGCCAACCAACAGCAGGGCTCCAGTTCTGACTACCGGGCCCAGCCGGAGTAGATAAGAATATGAATTCTAGAGTCAGACTGGCTCATTGAGAGTCCCTAGTCTGAAGCCAGACGGTTATGTGAGGTACTCACCCTGTGTAAGTCTATGACACGCTCACCCCTTGCACAAATACAGTTGATTCCTGAATAATTGGAGGTTGAGGGGCACAGACCCCTCCCGTGCAGTCAAAAACTTACATATAACTTTTGACTCCCCAAAAGCCTACTAATGGCCTACTATTGACCAGAAGCCTTCTTGATAACATTAACAGTTCATTAACACATATTTTGTATATGTATTATATACATTATCCTTATAATAAAATAAGCTAGAGAATAGAAAATGTTACTAAGACTATCATAAGGAAGAGAAAATACATTTACAGTACTGTATCAAGGGAAATCTGCATATAAGGGGACGTGTGCAGTTCAAACACGTTTTGTTCAAGCGTCAACTGTATTTATTAAATGCCATCTGTGGGTCCAGCCTGGTTCAGGGACATAGCAGGCAAGAGACATGCATTCCATCCTCATGAGGCCAGTATACTCGTGGGGCTAGTGGTATACAGCAGAGACTGCAGAGAGTCTGCCCCTTCTCCTCCCAGGGATGGGCTGTTCTGCTGGAGACCAAGGCCATGAGGACACACAGGAATCAGCAGTGAAGGCATACAGGGAAGGCCTCAGCCCTGTGTTTGTCATTGTCATTCAGGGTCATCTCTGGGTAGCCCACAGTACTGCTACCAACACTACTCCTTTCTGGGAATGGTTTAAAATCTTGAGCTTTTAGTGGCCTAGATCTCCAGCATTCCATGTCCCCAGGGTTAGGAATGAGAGACCTATGTGAGAGCCTCAAAAAAAATGATGACAAGTATTTATACTCTTAGGGAAGTTAGCGTTGTACTTTGAAAACTTGCAGATTAGTCCACAGTTCCAATTCTACGCTCTTTTCCTCCTTCTGGTCTTTATTCCTCACTCTCTGTAGTACACACTTGCTTTGTGCCCCATGTCACCTTCTCCCCCTTCTTCTGGCCAAAGCACCCAATTTGGTCTGGGCCAAATCTTCTCTTCCCTACTCTCAGACTAGGTGTTGCAGGGAAAGTCGGCTCACCCTGACTCCAAGAACTGAACACACGTCTCAAGCTCCGGTTCCTTCCCCTCTGGCCACCTTGACCGATTCAAGAATGTGACTTGACCTGCAGTCATGCTGGCTGAAGCTGATAAGGCTCTATTCTGGGGTCATTATTTGGGCTAAGAGTGAAGCCAACACCTTGTTTTTCACTTGACTTCAATATGGAAAGATACAGTCTGGAGCTGAAGCTTGTCTTGCCACGACGGAGAGAGTCTATCTGTGAAGACAGCCAGCCCAAGGAAGGCAGTGCTGAGGGAGGAGGTGGGGAAATTAGTATCAGTGACACGGTCTGCTCTCTGACTCAGTCATATAGGAGACAGCCCTGCTCTGCTCTTGTTGGTTACATGAGAAAATGCACTTCCTTTTTGCTTACACTAGTTCAGTTCTATCACAAGTATTAGAAAGAGTCCTAACTGATGCATTCTCCATTTTCCCAACTCACCAACACAACTTGACACGGAGACAGACATTTGCCTAGGGATTAAGTACAAAGGGGAAAAAAAAAAGCCCACCATCATGCCCCCCAGTTCCACAGCCTCTTTGCTCATTGTCTCTTTGAGCCTGGCCAAGAAAGAGGCCTCAGCTTACTTAGCCTAGCTCACAGCAGAACTGGTATCACTGCCAGCTGGTTTGGATTGTTGCATAGATCTAGGATTTTAACATATTGGTAGCACTATGGTATTTTCTTCATAAAAATCTATTGGCTGGGTATAAGACAGAAAGCCCTGGAATATTCCCCCACAGTTACATATACACACAGAAGCAGCAGTGAGTCCCAAACCTTTGAAAGTACAATTTGTTTCTTTATATTTTCAACATTTATTCTCCAAAAGGAGTAGGTAATCTATTTAAGACAAAAAAAATGTAACTGACACTTGATATTGGTCAAAACCAGCAAGTTAAAAGCAAATTGGAATTGAAGCAGAAACCAATGAAAACATGAGGACCCACCAATCAAGGACCAGATAGGATTGCCCTCCTTTTCGATGCTTGAAAATTGGCCTATGAGATTAGCTTGGACCTCAGCATTCAAAATGGATAAACCTCTCTCCGCCAGGGCCTTGTTAATCTCAACACAAGTCTGAGCACCGATAGAATTCAGGATTTCCTTCAAGTTAGTGGTCCTTAAAAAAGCATAAAACAAAATTGCATTAGGAATAGTTTTTTTTATTCAGCAGGTTTTAAACATTTTTTAATATATCAACTTAGTTCAAATGTCTGTCACTTTTCATTTACACAGACAGTAAGTACCTCTATTACATGAACTTAGAATATAGTAACTTCTCCCAGGTACCACCCCTATGTGTAGCAGATTTTTAAATGCTTAAAACCATTCAATTCTGAAGGTGCTGTTTAGTTAGAAAAGCAGAGTCAGAAAAGGTGGTCCCTGAAAATAAGTCTGCAACCCCAATTTCCTGCAGGACCATCAGAAAGGAAAAGAAAATACCTATTTACTTCTTAAAAACAAACCCTTTGGTCTGAGCAGATTCATTCATAGATTTTTTTTGTTTTTGTTAAATCTTTATTTACAGAATGAAGAATCAATTCCATTACCCATGCCCAAACAGTGAATCTATAAAACCAATCAAAACCAAGAAATGAGGGGCGCCTGGGTGGCTCAGTGGGTTAAGCCACTGCCTTCGGCTCAGGTTATGATCTCAGGGTCCTGGGATCGAGTCCCGCATCAGGCTCTCTGCTCAGCGGGGAGCCTGCTTCCTCCTCTCTCTCTCTGCCTGCCTCTCTGCCTCCTTGTGATCTCTCTCTGTCAAATAAATAAATAAATAAATAAATAAATAAATAAAATAAACAAGAAATGAAGGGGGTGGATCAGTCAGTTAAGTGGCCAACTCTTGATTTCGGCTCAGGTCATATCCCAAGGTCCTGGGATCAAGCCCTCTATTGGGCTTGTATTGGAAGTCTGCTTGAGGTTCTCTCTTTCCCTTCTCACTCCGCCCCTCCCCCCACTTATGATCTCTCTCTCTCTCCCCCTAAAATAAACAAATAAATCTAAAAAAAAAAAAAACCCCACAAGAAATGAACCTATTTAGAGGTTAATACCATAATGACAAATTACCTAAAATTCTTGACCTATTATGATCAAAGATAATCTTCCTATTGTTACTTTCAAGTACCCAATCAAAAATCCCAGAAAACCATAAAAAGTAACTGGCAATGGGCTATTTAAGAGGTAAGTAAAAAGAGGCAATTAGAAAGGGCATGTGTTGGGTCCACACTATTGGGGAACGATGATTACAAACAGCCTCTCACTGTCCAGAAATGGTCTTTAATATAACTTTGTGCAAAATGGGAATTAAAGGATAAGAGAACAGGGGTGGGCAGGCATGAGGAATTAAAACGATAAGGCAATTGGAGAGGCAGAACTTCTATAAAGACGACGATTTAACAACTAACTAGTTATTAAAGGTGAACATTTATCAAGCATCATGGGCCAAACACCTGTACTAAGTGCTTCACAATGGATCATCTTAAGTTCCCACATTGGTAAGTAGGCACAATTATCCCTTTTTTCAAGTGAGAAAATGAGGCTCAGAGTGATTAGGGAACTTGTCCAAGGGTACCTAACCAGGCAATAGCACACCTGGGACTTAAACTGTGGTCTGTCAGACCTGAAGCTTGACTTCTCAGTAACCACTTTGCTATATGCTTTATATGAATACTTAAAACAGCTCTGTGGGTTCTCTAAAGGCTTAATAAAAAAATTTCTAGAAAGTAATAGTTACCCTGTGTGGGGAGATGCTAAGGTAAGACCAGCTGCAAACCTAGAGAAGGTTTCTTTTCGTTATAAGTCTTGTGTCCTGGAATGTGAAGTAAATGAGCCTGGATGGCTCGCACAAACATGGTAGGAAGGCGAGGGCCTTGACACAGCTGGACCAGACCTCAGCCCTTGATTTCCCTTTTTTCTCGCTGTGCAGCCCAAGGTAAATCCTATTCTCTTTTTGAAAACTTTGGATGCTGTAATCACCCAGGCTCCTTTTGGCTCTTAATATTCTAGGATTTTATCAAGTAATCTTATGTGCTTTCTGGGTAATGGGGAGGAGGATGGAGGGAGAGAGGCATCTCCCTTCAAAGACAGGAATGAACAATGGAAGGCCTTAAAAACACCTTAAAGGGGAACCAGCAAGAGAAGCTGACCCATGTAAGACCAATGAAAACATCTGGTCATTGACTAAGATTAGGAATTTTCTGACTTGGACAGGATTCACAATAGGATGATCCAAATGAGATCCAAGGTCTGATCCTGGGCAATGAATTTAGCAAAAAACAAGACCTTCACTGGACTTGTGCAATATCTCTGAAGGACAGGATGTCACTACTTCTACCAAAGAGATCATAGTGGTCTGGATCAGAGAAGTTGGTAAACATTTCATTGCAGAAAAATTATGGAGTCAGAACAACTGAGTAGGAAGCCTCCCTGAGAGGGCCTTCTAAACCCTCGGCGTGGAATTCTGGGTTTTGTTTGCTTGTTCCACAGCACTGTCAAAGAAATGTGTCAAAGAAACTGTCAAAGAAGAGCTCTTAGACATGCCCATCCTAAGTGGAAATAGGACACTCACCCTGGCACTTGGCATGGAAAAGATCTCTCCCTTCTTATGAAAGGACATCTTCAGAGATATTAAAAGAAATTCTAGAAAAAGAAGGTGTAAGATAAACTTCTCTAAAGTAGTCCTGAATACCACACCCAGACATCCAGGATTATTCATGATCTCTGAAACACACTCCGAGACTTAACACGAGGATGAGCACTTGGAAACACTTGGAACTTACTCTTTGTTCATGCCTTCAAGTAGAACAGCTGAAATCCTTTTTAACCTGTTTGCAAGCTCAGGGAGGCCTTCTGTAAGAGCACCCACCATGTTGTTGGTAATTAGGGACAGGCAGGCAATAATCTTCAATTGATTCAGCTTTTCTGTCAGTTCCTGAAGACGTGCTCCATCTGTGATGAGTGTCTAGCATGTTTATTTTAAATGTAAAAATAGAAAGGGAAGCTCAATACCATGAAAATATAAAACAAGAAATGTTACATCCAAACTCCCATTTCTGTCTGATTTCAGGAAAGTCATTAAACCACAGGCAACACTAGACAGACCAGGTGATGCATAGATAGAACTTATGAATTAAAATATTGGAGAACTTGAGGGAAGGGAAAAAAAAAAACCAACACTCACCTCTGGTAATTCTTTTTTCTGATAATCCCAATGTAACAGTTTTAAATAACTGTTATTTAGCACCAGTGTAGGACTCAGGCTTGGCTTAGAGCTATTTTCGGCCCCAGGAGTTAAAGCAGTCTCAGAAAGAGAAAGTAGTTCTTCATTTACAGATTCTTTTAACCATTCTGTAGTTTGATCAAGAGCACCTGAAAACAAAAAGGCCGTATGTTTGTCCTACAGCTCTTAGATCCCTTTTGTGCATTCTACATAACAACAGAGGTTAAGTGAGGGGCTGGGCATGAATGCTAAGACAGGCACACCCCTAAAGGAGCTTATAGTCCAGATGGGAAGCCAGAGCTGTAAACCAACAATTACGCAAAATAGAATAAATCCAAGAAGGTACAGTGGGAGTGGAGGGAGCAAACATTGTCCAAGACAGAGTCGAATAGGAAAAGCTCTGTAAGTGATGCCTAAAGATATAAAACAAACAGAGGACAGGACTGTCACTCCAGACCAGGTGAACAACCCATACAAAAACCCAGAACAGTGACAGAATATGGCACATTCTGGATGCTACAAGCATATCTGTATTGTCGGTCCATAGAGAACAAGGGAGAGTGGTAGCAGATGGCATCGGGTAGGTAGGCAGGAGCCAGCTCACACATGACCTTGAATTTTGGCAGAGAAGGTATTCAGACTAAAAGCATTGATTATTAAACATTTTTGGGTCCTGGGTCCCCCTGAGCATCTGATTAGAATTATGCCTTTCTCAAAATGCACATTCATGCTAATGTGCACAATTTATTTTACTTTTGATCCAGTTTTAAGGCCCCCCCCTAAAAACAATTTTGTTTTTTACACATTTCTTATAAAACTGTATTTGATAGAATTTATGAGGTGGAAATTGCTAAAAAAAACAAAAACAAAAACAAAAACAAAAAAAACAAAACACACAGAATGAACACAGATGCAGATCTTTTTAAAAAGCACCAGAGAATGAAATAAAGAATAGTGACCCTGAAATTCTTCCTGAGACCCAGCACTCGAACCAGGGTAATCTGTGAGCAGCAATGTTTGCCACACAACAGCAACACCACCCGAGAATTTCACAACTTTGCTTCCCCTCAGTTGGCAAATATTCTTGGTTTTTCTAGTTCTGTTCATAGAGATGTAAAAGACTTGAGGTCTTTTGTTTAAAGGACACCCAACAGAGAGAGAGAGAGAGAGGAAATCTTGGTGGATATAATTACAATGTAGGGTTAATAAGCATTTACACTGCAAGCTTAATCATTTACAGCTGACACATCTAAAAGCCCATTTAGTTATCTCAAACAAAGCAACAGTGTACCATAGTGGTTCTCAATCCTGGCTGATTTTACAATCACCTGGAGAGCTTTAAAAAGAAAAGAAAGATCTTGGGCACAGCTCTTGGAGATTCCAATTTAATCAGTCTGAGATGGGGCTCAGGCAACTGTGTTTAAATACCCCAGGTGATCCTAGCTTGAAGCCAGAATTGAGTACAACTGGTAAAGCAGAAAGAGCACAAGCTCAGAATGAAACACCAGCTTTCCTCTAAGGAATCTACCTGCTGAGATGTTACTCCCACCAGCTAGTACACTGATGGATCTATGTGGCTCCAAAACCAAGGTCAACCCCCATGAGATACAAGTACTGTCAATTTTTCATGTAAGCAGGAAGTCTCTTCATTCACTCATTTATTCAATGACAACGGAGCACTTAATGTACCCTAGGTGCTATACCAAGTGCTAGGGATTCGTAGATGAGTAGACCTGTTTTGTGCACTCAAGAAGCTCTTAGTCTACTGGGAGGGAGAAACACAAGAACAGGCAATGGCTTTACAGGAGCATTTACCTAAGAATTTCCTAGGAACTGTGAAGGCCCAGGAGAACTGCACTTGAATTTACTCTCCACCAACACACGCTTCTGGTTTCCTGCTAGGGAGGCTTGGCCTCACCCCCCCTGAAACTACCTTTGGTTCTCTAAATCTAAATCCTGCCAGTCTTTACTGGCCTAGCTTAAGTCTCTCTTCCTGTGGGAAGCCTTTCTTGATTGTACTGACCCATCCCTGCTCTCCCTTCTCAAAGAACCCACCTTTGAATTTTTGATCTGGCTGTCATTTCTCTTGCACAGCTTAACTAAAAAACAGCTTCTCTATTTTTTAAAAAAAAATTATTATTAAATATTTTATGCACGTTCATCTCAATTTCATCTCATTCACTGAAGAGCCCAATAAATGATCTTTATTTTTTATTTCTCTTTCCTTTGACTTAATTCATAGCATCACATGATAGGTATGTGAAATGTGGCTTTGTTTTGGCAGCCACGTTTGCTTTGGAAAATACTCAGATTATCTTTCTAGTGGTACTTGACACATATTGGGTGCTCTAAAAGCCCCTGCTCTCCTGGGGGCACCTGGGTGACTCAGTCAGTTCAGCATCTGCCTTAGGCTCAGGTCATTATCATAGGGTCCTGGGATTGAGTCCTGCACTGGGCTCCCTGGTCAGCGGAGAGTCTTTCTCCCTCTCCCCCGCTTATGCTCTCTCACATGCTCTCTCTCTCTCTTTTTCAAATAAATAAATAAATAATGGCAATAAATAAATAAATAAAAGCTTCTGCTCTCTGTGTCTGGCATGAGTGACCTGGTAGGTTTCCAATTTAACTCACCATCTCTGGAAGTAAACATCAACTTAAAGAATTGCTCAAATAGTCGTCTTCACACTGACAGACGGATTGGTCCCACAGGCCCACCGCTACCTTTCCCTCCCCACTGTAAAACATTTACTAATGTACACAGTACACACAAATCAAGACAAAGTGTTTTTTGTAAACTCTTTCACAAAACAGAGAAGGGAAGACTTCTCACTCATTTTTATGAGGCCAGCTTTGCCTTGATACCAAACCCAGACAAACACATTACAAGAAAATTACAAAACGATCTCTTTCCAAAAATACAGATGCAAAAATCCTTAAGGAAGCATTAGCAAGGTAAAGTATTAGCAAGATAAAATAATACACTATGACCAAGGAGGAGTGGGATAAACATTTCAGGATTGCAAGGTTGCTTTAATTAGAAAAACGTCCATTACAGTAATTTAGCACATTAGCACAATAAAGGAGAAAAAAAATCCCATCCCATCATTAGATATGGAAAAAGCATGTGACCAAATTTAACATATGATCTAGTTAGATAAAAACTCTGGGCAAAGCAGAAACAGATCTTCCTCAACACAGAAAAGGACATCTATGAGAAGCTGCAGCTAACACCATACTTAATGGTCAAATTATGAATATTCCTCCCCTAGAAAGGCAAGGATGCCTTCTCTCATGACTGCTATTGAACATTTGATTGGATGTCCTCGTTAGTGCAATAAAGCAAGAAAAAGAAATAAAAGGCACATAGATTTAAAAAGAAGAAGTAAAACTGTTTATTTGCAGGCAAAATGATTGTATATATAGAAAAACTGAAGGAATATTCTAAAAACCTACTAGCATTAATAAGTTAATATCTTAGCAAGTTCTCAGTATGTAAAATCAATATTCAAAAATTGATTGTATTTCTATATACTAGAAAATAAAAATTTTACAAAATACCACTTATAACAGCATCAAAGAACATAAAATAAATGAGATTAAATTGAACAAAATCAGAACAGAACTGGAGGGGTACCTAGTGACACAGTTGGTTGAGCATCGGACTCTTGGTTTTGGCTCAGGTCATGGTCTCAGGGTTGTGAGATCAAGCTTCACATCAGGCTCCCCACTTGGCATAGAGTCTGCTTAAGTTTCTCTCTCCCTCTCCTTTGGCCCACCCCACCTCAAATAAACAAATCTTAGAGGAAAAAAAAGTACAAGACTGGTACACCAAAACTAAAACATACTGCTCAAATAAATCAGACTTGAGATATCCAGTTCACAAATTAGTAGACTTATTAATGTGAAGATGTCAAATCCACATAATTCCAATCACCAACCCAGCTGGCTCTTCTGCAGAAACTGATAAACTAATTAAAAATGGATGTGGAGTGCTCGCTTCGGCAGCACATATACTAAAAAAAATGGATGTGGAAATTCAAAGGACCTAACAAAGACAAAACAATTTTGAAAAAGAAGAACAAAAATGGAAGTCAAACACTACCTGATTTCAAGACTTAGCCTCAATAATCAGGACTGTGTGGTATTTAGTGAAGGGAAGACATATAGATCATAGGATTGAATAGAATCCAATTTAAAAAATGAAGTAGTAGTATGAGCTACAACACGGGTAAATCTTGAACATATTATACTAATTGGAAGAAGAGACACAAAAAGCCACACACTACACGATTTGATTTATATGAAATGCCCATAATTGGCAAATCCATAAAAACAGAAGGTAGACCAGGGGTTATCAAAAGCTAAAGGAAGGGAAGACTAGGGAGATACTGGCAGTGGGTATGGGGTTTCTTTTAAAGGTGATGAAAATCTTCTGGAATTAAATACTGATGATAGTTATATAACCTTATGAATATACTAAAAGCCACTGAATTATAAACTTTTAAAAATTAATGTTGTGGAATATAAATTATATTTCAATTACAAAGAAAATAATAAAGAGGTCAGAAATAGATTCACAAATGTATCATTGATTGATTTTCAATAAAGATGCCAAAGCAGTTCAATAGAGAAAAGATAATCTTTTTGAACAAATGGTGCTAGAACTGGATACACATATGGAAAAATGTGAACCTTGAAATATATTATCTTGAAATGCTTCCTAAGCCTAAAACTATAAAAATGTCTAGAAGAAAACATTCAAAAAATTCTTCATGACCTTGGGATATGCAAAGATTTTGTAGACACACCACTAAATGCACAAATAAAAGAAAAATTTTATGATTTGGTCTTCACCAAAATTAAAAATTTCTCTTCTTCAAAGGGTAGTGTTAAGAAAATGAAAAAGGCGGGACGCCTGGGTGGCTCAGTGGGTGGGGCCGCTGCCTTCGGCTCAGGTCATGATCTCAGGGTCCTGGGATCGAGTCCCGCATCGGGCTCTCGGCTCAGCAGGGAGCCTGCTACCCTCTCTCTCTCTGCCTGCCTCTCCATCTACTTGTGATTTCTCTCTGTCAAATAAATAAATAAATAAAATCTTTAAAAAAAAAAAAAAAAGAAAAAAAAAGAAAATGAAAAAGGCAAGCCACAGATGGGGGAAATTTCATATAAAACTGACAAAGGATTTATTTCCAGAATATATTGAAAGTGCTTCAATTCAATAAAAAGATAGCCCAGTTTAAAAACAGGCAAACGATTTGACTGGACATTTCACATTAGAAGATAAATGGCTATTTTACATATGAAAAGATGCCCAACATCATTCATCATCAAGTAAATGTATATAAAAACCCCAGTGAAATACTACTTTCACACCCTCTATAAAAGGTAAAATTTAAAAGACCAATAATACCTTGCATTGGTGAAAACGTAAAGCAGCTGGAACTCTCATATACTGATGGTGAAATAGCACCATCACTTTGGTAAAATAGCACAACCACTTTGGAAAATAACTGCCAGCTTCTTATAAAGTTAACCATATACTTAACATAATGACCCAGCCATTCTACTCCTAGGTGTTAACCCAAGAGAAAAGAAAACATGTGCACACACAAATACTGATACATATGTATTCGCAGCAGCTTTATCCATAGTGGCCTAGAACTGGAAACAATGCCAATGTCAATCAATAGGTAAACAGACAAAGTATAGTACAATCATATAACAGGATGCTTCTCAGTAATACAAATTATTGATAAATACACAACACGGATGAATCTCAAAAACCTTATGTTGAGTAAAAGAGGTTGGACAAAAAAGTGACACACAGTGCTGCCTGGGTGGCTCAGTTGGTGAAGCAACTGCCTTTGGCTCAGGTCATGATCCCGGAGTCCCGGGATCGAGTCCCACATTGGGTACCCAGCTCCATGGGGAGTCTGCTTCTCCCTCTGACCTTCTCCCCTCTCATTCTCTCACTTTCTCTCTCTCAAATAAATAAATAAAATCTTTAAAAAAAAAAAAAGGGACACACAGCATGATTCCGTTTAATATGAAGTTCTAACAGAGGCAAAGTTAATCTACAATGATGAAAATTTTATCAGTTTTTACCTCAATGGGGGAGTTTACTGCAAAGGGCAAGAAGGTTCTTTTTGGCGTGACAGAAATGCTTTATATCTTATTTGTAGTAATAGTTACAGGAGCATATTCTTTTGTCAAAACTCATGAAACCACATACTTCAAGTGGGCACACTGTCTTGCACAGATAGTGCATTTCAGTGAAGTTTAAAAAAGGGACATAGGTTACAGGTTGGCCAACTGAGTCACTGAATCTAAATCTAGTAAGTGCAGGTTGAATTGCATAAAGCTTCATCAACACTAAACACACACACACACGTGTGAAGATTTATATCACGTAAAAGCCACCGACTGTGCTATTTAGTGCTACAAATAGCAGACAGGGGGATGTCCTGTAAAATCTGCCAGTTTAGTGTGAATGAGTTTAGCAGTTGAGCCTTCCAAGATGAATGAATTAAAGGTATCCCCATATGGATTCTTCATGGAATCCAATTCCCATCTCTGCTGATTTCTAGTATGGTACCTAAGCATGAAATCTGGTTCTTAAGTATGAACTCCGAATGACCTCTAAAAGGGCAACAACTCCACATCCTGGATCTAGGAAATGGCCTGTATAATTCTGAGCAGACAGTGCTCCTATAAACTAAGAGACTGCTGCAGAATTATGGGACTGGAAGACCCTGATGTTGTGCAAAGCTTTAGATGGCTCCCATTTTCAATCTTCTGGAAAAATATTCAGACTAAATTCTCCAATTTCCAGTTAGAAGAATATAGCTCCCTTTATCCATGACACCTGCTCTATTATATCTAGCAATACCTCATCTCCCTTCTTTTTCCTTCCTTCCTTCCTTCGTTTTCTTTCCAAGGCTCCTGCCCAACTTGAGGCCTGAACTCATGACACTGAGATCAAGATTCACATGATGGAACCAGCCAAGCAGCCCTTGGTACTGCTTTCTTTGAGATACTGTTTTCCCTCCCTCCATGGTTTCTTTTGTAAATATCAATTAAGAGGCCCCTGACCAGGCAAACCCCATGACCATGGGTCGGCCTAGCTGAGTCATATGCCCATCAAACTTTCCTGAGATCTGAATGGTGACTACAGTATTCAAGGATGGGCCATTTTAAAATACACATTAGCTGTTCTGATGATGGAGCTAGGAACTTTTCCTTATTTTCCCTTCCCAGATTCCTGATGCTCTCCTGGTTTTCTGGCCTTGCTCAGGCTCAGGTATTTTGGCTTTTTCGGCGAACTGCCCCCGTGCTTCCATTCATTTCCTTTTTTGCTAAATCACTCAGAGTTGGTTTCTGCTGCTTGAACTATAACCCAGCTGACATAACACAAAAGTGAAAAATCCAAAGGAAGCAGCCAAAGCAGCAGCTTGGTTCAGTCTCAACTTGGATGTAGGAGACTGGCTTCTAGTCCTAGCTCTACTACTTACTAGCTGTGTGACTCTCTGGTGTTTGGACAGGCCATTGCAAAGCATCAGTCTGCTCATCTTCACAATGTTCCATAAGTAGTTCTTAAATGTCCTGAGCGCCAGGCAAAGAAAATGAAAATGCAGTTTGATGTGTTTTTGGAAAGTATTTATGTCCCACAAGATTTCTGAAAGAATCACATAAAATGAAGTTCTATGAGAACATTGTGTCTATCAGACACAAGATATTACCTAAATAAATAAAAACCTTCTCTTTCTGAGTATCTTAGAAATTACTTGCGGTCTGGTCCCCGAGGGGTAATCTGTTACTCTTTCCACAGGTAATTTAGTTGCTGGACCTGATGTGGTTATCCTGTTGATGTTCAGTACATGTATCCAATCATTGTCTGAGGCTTTCTGGGGTGTACTTTAAAATCACACAATTATATAAAATTTCTCTGTCGGCAAAATATTTTCTGGAGTCAATTCAGAAATCTAGAGTGCTTCTCTGCATTTTTTTGCAGTAATTATTTTATAAAAAATCATGTACACACAAAAATCCAACCCTATTGTCCTTCTGCATGTTACTGTGAGGCTCTTATTTTGATATTAGGGCACAGTGACCGACTTTTGGCAGAGCGACTTGAGGATATAATTAACAGCTGACATACACTCTGCTTCCTGGACTCTTGATTTCTCTGGGAACATATTTAGAGCTGGGCAATAATGACCTATATCCACAACTGGATTTATTCTATTCTTAAATCTCTGAAAATATCCAAGTCAATGTGAAAAGTACAAATGATTTGCAGGTCACAAAGCCTGGGTTTTAAGGACAGAAACAAACAATTTAAGATGAACAAAATTATAACTCAAACCAATATTAAGGAATTTCCTCCAGATGACAAGCTATCTTGACTCAAGACATAGAGATATTGGCACACGTACGTAGACATATGTACACAGGCGAACAAATGAAAGCAGTCAATAAAATGCTAGAAAGGAAAACACTGCTACAAACATAGTTACTGTAGTTCAGGTTTCAGATTCAGGTTCTATGTAGGGTTCTATTTCCATTAATCCCTCTCTTCCCAGCCCTAAAGTCATAGAATTTTTGTTGTGGAAGGATTCTTAGAAGTCATCTAATCTTATCTGCCACTCAGTGCTAGCGCCCCCTCTGTAGGTCTCCCAAAGAAAGTCAGTATCTCATTTAAGACAGGCAGTGTAGTGTAGCAGTTCGATGTACATGCTTTGGGGCAGAGACATGTCTGATTCATCCAGGCTTTAAGCAGTCACCTAGAGTAAGTACTTTAACCTCAATTTCTTCATTTATATATTTTTTAAAGATTACTTATTTATCTGTTTGAGAGAGAGAGAGACAATAAGCAGGAGGAGTGGCAGAGAGAGAGGGAGCCCAATGTGGGACTCGATCCCAGAACCCTGGGATCATTACCTGAGCCAAAGGCAGATGCTTTAACTGACTGAGCCACCGAGGTGCCCCCATTTCTTCATTTACAAACAGTGAGTGATAACAGTGCCAGATTCATAGGGCTTTGTGAGGCTTTGATGGACTAACAAAGGTAAAACATTTGGCACATAGTAAGGACTTGGTATATAATAAGTGTTCAACAAAATGATAGCTGGCACTGACTACTAATAGTGATAAAGAGGCTCATTCCAAGCTTAAAACAGCTCCAGCTGCTAAAAAGATCAAAACTCTGCCTGTGATTTCCCTCCATGGATCCAAGTCTGCCCTACAGGGCTTAACCCAAAGTCCCTGAATCAGTACTCATGGCTCATGTGTATTTCCTTGTTACCAAACAGAATGTGCTCAGCTTCATGGTCTGTTCCTCCTATGACCCTCCACCACCCAGGCCCTCTTCCGTGGACATGCCCCAGACTCTTGGGGCCCCTTTAAAAGTAGTACCTGTTTGCCCTTGTTTACATAAAAATAAAGCTACCACACTGACTAGCTTGACAGAAAAGCTCAGTCCATGAGGGATGGGGGATCATCTAACAGCCTTATAGCATAGTGAATTAAAATCCAGAAGCTAGTGTTAAGAGCCCAGAAGCTAGTGGCAATGAGGGAATCTGGTAAGCCAGACCTTTGCCAACTGTGCAACATCTGGCATCTCAAATCCCTTGCCTGTGAAATCAAGGGTATAACAGTACCTATTTAACTAAGTAACTGTGATGTTTCATTGAGGTATCACATTCTCTACTCCCAGGCTTTCTTGACACCTCTTACAGTCCAGCTTAATGCCCACTAGTTCATGAATCTGCTCCCATCAGGGTTACCAAAAATCCTCATGCAGTCATACCCAGTGGTCAAGCCTCCATTTTCCTTGACCACTTCGCACTTGTCACAGCTGATTATGTCTTCATTCTCCAAATGCTTTGTTCACTTTCTTACAGAATATCACCAGCTCCTGGCTTCCTTCACTTCCCTGGCTACTCATTCACAGTCACCTATGCTGGATCCTACTCCTCTTTTCAAGCCCTAGATGCTCTAGAATCCCAAATCAGTCCTCTTTAGTACTGACACTCACTCCCCAGGTAATTTCATCTAGTGCAATATTGTGGCTAAGAGCATGAACGGTGTAGCCAGCCCACCTGGGTGAGTCTAAGCCCCACAGCTTACAAGTTGTGTCATGGAGGCAAGGGATCTAACCTGTCCATCCCTCAGTTTCTTCATCCATAAAATGGAGAGCAATTTCCTAAAATTATTGCGAAGATCAAATTAGCTCATATAGGTAAAGTGCTTAGCATGTGGTAAACATTTTATACATGTTAGTGATTATTCAGTTTCATGGCTTTATAAATAAATATACTAGTGAGTCCTGAATGTATACTCCCAGCATTCGCCATTCCCCCGAACTCTAGTCTCTCATATCCACAGGCCTACCTGACCATGTTGATACCAAATAAGATCTCCATGTTCATATATCTAAAGCCGAACCCTGCCTCTGGACCACCTCCCTCTGCTTTCCCCTAGTTGCGCCACCTCACAAACAGCCATCACTACTCACCCTGCTGCTCAGGTGAAAACCTGAGCATCATCTTCAACATCTCCCTTTTCACCTTCATCTAACTTTCAGCAAATTGTTTTGTTCAACTTCTACTTCCACTGCTGCTACGTGGACCATTGGTTCTTGCTGTAGCAACTGCAATTCCACCTCCTTGGTGTCCCTGTTTCCTTCTCTCCTTGCTCCGGTATGAGCTATTCTCTACCCGGAAGCCAGAGTCGTCTTTAAAAATTAAAATCCCATGTTGCTCTCCCTGCTCAAAACTTTCCAATGATTTCCCATCACACTTGGACTCAACTCTCAATGCTCATTTCCCAGCAAGGCTCTCTAGGACCTGCCTTTGCCTACCTCTTGGCCTCTTCTCTTCCCACTCTCTCCTTGCCTACTTTACTCCAGCCACACTGTCTGCCCTTGTCTGTCCAACTTCAAGCTTCATGCCTTTGCCCATGCAGCTCCCTCAGGCTGGGATGTTCCTTGCTCACGTTCTCATGCCCTTTCCTCTTTCCTTTCCAAACTCTGCTCAAATGTTCCTTCTTAGTGAGGTCTTCCCAGTCTAACTTATCTTAAAAAACACCATCTCCACCACTCCTGCCCCACTGCTCTCTGCCCTTTTCCCCTACTTTTCGTCATAGCACTTAACACATCTGACAATATATGTTATTTGTTTGCTTGCCATGCCTACTACAATGTCAGCTCCTTGGGGGGTCACAGCACTGTTTTGTTCACTACAGTATTCATAGCAACTAAGCAGTGTCTGGAATACAGCAGGTGCTCAATAAATACATATTTTTTAATACATGAAGAAATGAATAGTGCTTGGCACAGTTCTTGGGACATGGGCAGACAGTGATAAATTTGTGATGTCTATTTTAGAAGTTAAAAAAAATGTTTAACAGAAATGCCAAAATTCTTTAGTGATATTCCTTAAGACATCAAAAACATAAATATCATATTTCCATCTAACCTCAATATATATACATTATATTGTACTTACTTGGAGTTTCTTCTAAAATTTCTTGGAACTTAGTTCTCTCATAATCCACCAACTGGCGTTGAAGATGTGGTCTAAGACTCCTAATTGTAAAATTGACCATGTCTATTTTCATGAGGTCCAGGACATGGAATATTTGTCTAAAAATTTTAGAGTTAGAATAGTTAGAGAGCTGATTAAGAAATTAAGCTGAAATTCATTAACGTGACCTATTTTACAGACTGGAAACAATAAACATCCCCAAATAGTTTTGAAATTCCAACTGCCATTGGCAAGTCACTTTTCATAGAAGGCACTACATGTGCATTCCAATGTATCCTTCACAGATCTCAAGAGTATTTGCTTTAGCAAATATGATACTTCCAGCTGATCCACTACACCTGGCCATAAACTAATAGACACTAAGAAGTATAAACAATGAGTCTTAAGGAGACAAAGAAGATTCAAGAAGGAATTTTCATTAGAAACCCCTGAAATTTTAAGGGAGTCTGAACAAAGTGTACATGGTTTCTATTCCTACTAAATTTGGGGGTGGAGGATAGAGAGGGGAAAAAAAGGACAGGGCAGTAAGGCACAAAAATACTTAGCTCTGCTTATCTGGTTTTCTTCTAAGATCAAGGATTCCTTTGGGAGACCACTTATTATTGGGTTTTCAATTGCCACACTTCCCTTCTGTTTTGTTTTTATTTTTATTTATTTAATTTTTTTTGAGATCACAAGTAGGCAGAGAGGCAGGCAGAGAGAGAGAGAAAGAGAGAGAGGAGGAAGCAGGCTCACTGCGGAGCAGAAAGCCTGATGTGGGGCTCGATCCCAGGACCCTGGGAACATGACCTGAGCCGAAGGCAGAGGCTTTAACTCACCAAGCCACCCAGGCGCCCCTCTGTTTTGTTTTTAAAATATATATTTATTTATTTGAGAGAGAGAGAGAACAATCAGGAGGGGCAGAGGGAGAGAGAATCTCAAGCAGACTCCACACTGAGCATGGGACCCAATTCAGGGCTTGATCTCATGACCCTGAGAGCACCACTGGGGCCAAAAACAAGAATCAGACACATACCCGACTGGACCACCTACGTACCTGTCCCCCACACTTCCCTTTGGAATGAACTCAAAGGTACTCTCAGTAAATGTAAGCAGCAGGAAGGCCTGGGTGGCTCGGTGGGTTGGGGCCTCTGCCTTTGGCTCAGGTCATGATCCCGGGGTCGTGGGATTGAGCCCCGCATCGGTTCTCTGCGGGGGCCTGCTTCCTTCTTTCTCTGCCTGCCTCTCTGCCTACTTGTGATCTCTGTCTGTCAAATAAATAAATAAAATCTTTGAAAAAAAGAAAAGAAAATGCAAGCAGCAAAAGTGCTAACCTCAGCACCTCCACGATGTTGCTGGTAGCCTTCAGCTCTCTGACATCATCATCTCGCACGGGAGCACACAGCTTTCCCATCGTACTGATGACATAGTTGGCCAGGCCTTGGATGTCAACAGCCCTGTGCTCAGCCTGTTGCCTAATGAGGTCTGTGTCCAAAACTTCACAGATCTGGTTGCGAAGTCGGTTGCCACCAGGAGTCAGAAAAGAGAGAAGAGTCTACATAGGAAAGGAAAGTTAACAGCATTGTTAATAAGGGTTAACAATGAATAACGTTAATAACCCTTAATGTGAATAAGGGTTGTCGTTTTAACTTCAGTGTCTAGATGACTAAGCTCCTTGTGCATATTTTAATGCCCTGGATGCCACAGAAGCACGATGGGTCAGAGGAGCACTCTAGTGCCTCAACTCTAAAAAGAAAGCTCCAGCTTCTGAATTAAAGTGCCCCTCACCCCAGCCTCCAGTCCATGGAAGTTACTGAAACTATCAGAATAAAACCAATTGGCAAGGAAGAAATATTACTGAAATAACTTCAAAAAGTTTACATTTAAACCACGCAAAGAAAGAACAAGTTGCAGATCATGGGTCCACAAGAACCCCTTAAAGAAGATCAAATGGAAATACCCCATGAGCTCCATTAGTATATTTTACATATAAAATATTTATTATATAGGGGCACCTGGGTGGCTCAGTTGGTTAAGCAACTGCCTTCGGCTCAGGTCATGATCCTGGAGTCCCAGGATTGAGTCCCATATCAGGCTCCCTGTTCGGCAGGGAGTCTGCTTCTCCAGCTGACCTATCTCATTCTCTCTCTCTCTCAAGTAAATAAATAAAGTCTTTAAAAATAAATAAATAAATAAAATATTTATTATATATTATACAAGCAACCTATCCTAAGTATTCACCACACAGTGAAAACCGTGCTTACACACACAGCACATGGCATAGGAGTACGGATTCTAAGCCAGAGTGCCTCAGCTCAAGTCCCTCTCTACCCCTCAAAGCTGTGTAACTGTGGGTGAGTAAGGGAACTTGGTTTCTTTTTATTCAGAAAGAATAACACAGCATTATGGTAACAACAAACGAATCATCTAGTGTTTGGCATAGAGCAAATGCTTTGTGAATGTCAGTTAAAACCTTAACTGTCATATCATCTAAATCTTACAATTACCCTGCAAGTTCTCAGGACACTAGAACTCCTGGAGAGAAAGCCTTTGTTTAGCCCGTCACTAAACCAGGTTGTTTAGCTCTCCAGTCTGCGCTCTTAACTACTGTGACCACCACTGTGTGTGTGAAGCGTTGTCCTGCACTCCTTCCACTGTCCTATTTCCCTAGCAACCCCCCACTCCAGGAAGTGCATTTTGGAAACCACCCTTCTAGGGATTGAACTTACTCAGTTTTCCGAAAAGAATCTCCCAATACTCTTCGGAGGACAGAAAAATAGCCTTTGGGGAAAAAAATTATTAATCAATACAGACAACATCAACTTGCCTCTCTGATTTCTTCAAACAGTTTGATGGCATGTTCATACTCGGGAGGCTCAGCATTCAGTTCGGACTCCAGGACGTCCCAGAAGGCCTGGTGGACAATGTGCTTCACTTGACTGGCTAAGCTACAGGAAGGAAATTGTTTTTAAAAATAAGCATTATTTTTCCTGATTATAAAAGAAATGTGTCCATAGTAAAAATCTCAGAAAATGCAGGGGGGAAAAAACAGAAAAAATGGCCCATGTCATTTTTAATCTTTTGACATATCTCCCTGGTTCAATGCATTGTTTTAATATAGTTGAGGATAACCAGTAGGTATATTATATACTTGTTTCATTTAATATTCTGTCCTAAGAGTTTTTCCTAGATTTTAAAAGGGCTTTCTTGCTATAGCTTTCAATAAATTCATAAAATTCTGTCTTAAGGAGATGCCATAATTTACCTAGCTACTCTATAGATCTTTAGACTTGTTCTAGATTTTGGGGATGAGATGGCAAAGTTGCTCTTTCCTCAACAGCTGAAGCTTCATTGCACAGAATAGAACAGATTGGCCCAAGCAGACATGCATGGGAATTGCTGCCAACCACAGTTTAGATGTCCCATTTAAAGTCAGCCAGACCAGACTGCTGAAACAAGAACCTTCCTAGGAAGAGCTCACAATAGAAGAGGTGGCCACTTTGCTTCACTCTTTCTATCAATGTCATAAAACAGGTGCACACTTAAATACACATTCCTACTGCCCTACTACATTTGGCAACAGTTGTAAGAAAAGCATATATTTCCCTGCACTGTACTTATGGGTCTCCATCCCCTAAAGATCATACATCTCTCCCAGGCAGAGGCAATAACTACTTCTTCTCCTAAGTATCTGCCATTGTACCTAGCACACTGCACCTGGCATACAGTGAGTATTTGATGAATGCATGGTAGCTTTCTGAGGAATGTGAGCTAAAATTGTTTCTGTAACTGCAAATACTACTCAGCAACTTGAAATGTTGAAACTTATCCTGGCTGCCTGACTAGTGTCATTCAACATAAATGCTCTTTCTAAAGTTGACCCTCCCGAGCAACTACAGAGCCATTAGAAAGGCAAACGTTGCTGGCATGGATTTCACTCTGGACTTCACAAGCCTCATGTAGTGGCTTGAATTGACCAACTAAGAAGGGGCTACAACAACTTTAGAGCTCCTGCAGGGACATCAGAATTTAAATGTAAGTTTTCCTAAAGGCTGAAAGATACTTTTTAGCTTTTTAATTTTCTGGAAGATGGTGGGGAAGAATGAGATCAATCAAATCATTTACAAGGGTTCCTACTGGGTATCAGAAATTGGATATATTTTGCTAAGCCTTTTTCCCCCCAAAACAATATTTGGTTAGAGAGTCAGTGATATTTTTAAAAGTAATGACGTGGCCATTTGTGGAAAGTCATCTGAAAAATTAATAGGTTATAATATGCCATTTCATTTTTAAATAAAGGTAACTGTCCTAAATTTGCATTTTGCTTTCCTTGCTCACATTTTCCAGCTATGGCAGAGAATTTAAAAAGGAGACTTTCCTATTTCCCATGTTATAAAAATATTTAAGTTCAAGACACTCAGATACCCATGAGCATGCGTGTGAAGTCAACATTTTAGTCCCCATGATCTCCGTGGGGAACATGAAGCTCAGAAATGGTCTCAGCATGCTGTGAAGTGTGTGAACCTGGTGATTCACAGACCTGTACTCCTGGGGATAAAAATATATTATATGTTTATAAAAAATAAAAATTAAAAAACAAAAAAAGAAATGGTCTCAGCAGAGCTAGGATTCAAACCCAGAGCCTATCTGATCAAAAAGTGCCTTCACTAATACCTATATTTGGAACTTTTGAATTTAAAGTATAAATACTTCCAAACTGTCTTTTGCTGTACTTCAAAAAACACACTAATTTTAACTTCAAACATTCATTTTCTTAGTCAGCCAAAAATGTTTATAAGGCATTCAGTATATGCCAGGCCCTGTTTTAGGTATTATTGTTACTATAGTAGGAAAAAAAAAAAAAGTGTGCGCTCTCAAAAAGCTTATTTGTTCGCAGGGACAGGAAGACAAAAACAAAACACATTAAAAATAAATAAGGCAATTTCAGAACCTTGAGGAAGACAGAAAAAGACAATGTAGTAGCTAGTGATGGAGAGGGTGCTAATTTCACTGGTGGCTGAAGAAAGCTTCTCTAACATACAGACCTTTGAGTTGAGACTTGAAGGAGGGACAGAAAAGCAGCCAGTGAAAATCTAGGGGATTTTCAGAAAGAAGAAGGACAAAGTCCTTGAAAAGGATCAAGCTGGTGTACTCTGGGGTCAGTAAGGAAGCCAGTGTGGCTGAAGCATACCAAGCAGGAGGGAAAGAAATAAGAGACATGGTCTTGGAAGTAGGGCCTTGCTGCCACAGTAGAGTTTGAATTCTTATTCTAAGTGTAATAGAAAAGCCACTGAAGGATTTCAAGCAAAGAAATGACCTACTCTGATTAACCCCTTTAGAAAGGTCACCGGTTACCGTGTGGATATGGAGGGTGGGTTGGGGGAGCTAAGGATGGAGACAGGGCAACTAGTTAGGACTTAAAGAGTCAAGGTCAGAGGTGATGGTGGCCTGGCCTAGGAGTGTATCAGTAGAGCTGGTATAAAGGATTATGGTGAAATGCAGCTACCATAGAAAACCAACCAGATATACCTATTTTGGCCAGTAATCTTAAAAAAATATTAATGATTATCATGAATAATAACCCCAGGAGCAGGAAGACTATGATTCACATTTTGAAGAAGGAAAATTATTATGTTTGCTACTTTCCTGCTTGAAAACAAATAAACATTAAAGCTCTAAATAGAATCAAATATTATATGTTGTCTTAATTGATAGAGGAAATGCCTCTGGATTTATAAATGACACTGAGGTTGAAGATTTAATGCCATTATTCGTGAGCTAACCTTGCCTATAAAGATGATATATCTGTGATATATCTTATGGCCTCCAGCCTTTTCTCTTCTTTGTCCCAAGGGATTTATGATCCACTGAAGTTAGAGAGGCTGATGTAGGGTATAAGGGCATGGCTCTAACTAGAGGTCCTTGGGTTGGGGGTATGTGTGAAGTTAACCGGGGTCCCTCTGTAGTTATGATTCCTACCTCCAGATGCTTCTGGATCACCTATTCTTAGCACTTTGGCAGTTCCACTAATTTATTTATCTTTCACAACCTGAATATCAGTTTTTTTTTTTTTAAGATTTTATTTATTTGACACACAGAAATCACAAGTAGGCAGAGAGGCAGGCAGAGAGAGAGAGAGGGGAGGAAGCAGGCTCCCCGCAGAGCAGAGAGCCCGACGCGGGACTTGATCCCAGGACCCTGGGATCATGACCCGAGCCAAAGGCAGAGGCTTTAACCCACCGAGCCACCCAGATGCCCCTGAATATCAGTTTTTAAGAAGTCCATCTGCAAACATTTCTTGAGCATGTACTAAATGTCAGGCATTCTGCTAGGCAATGGGGATAGAGCAGCAAACAATACAGACATAGTTCCTCCATTATGGTGTTTTGGTCACATGGAAAGACAGACACTGAACATAAAATTATAAGTCTTCTTAACAAAAAGGAGGTAAGAGGGCAATAGGAGTCTTTAGGAAGGGGATTTAATGTAATTTAGTATGCTCAGGAATGTCAAGAAAAGCTTCTCTCAGGAAGTGACATAGCAGCTGAGTTCTAAGGATTATGGGTAACATATACCCTTGAGGAATGGTTTTAAAAACAAGTATAAGACCTTGTTAGAGAACTAACCAGTATTTGCTCCCAGTAGTTGTTACACAAGACTTCTAGGAATCAATGTAAACATATGTGTATGTATGAGACTCTGCAGCTCAGTTTACACAGAACAAATGCCTCCGGGTTACCTGTTCTCGGGGAGAGCGTCTTGTTTCAGTTGAAAGCTCTCATTTACGGCAATTTCATGAACAAGTGTCATGTTTGATAAGTTCCTTGCTGCCGCCATCACTTTGTCAAATGTTACAACTCTGGGAGGGCTTGTTGCTGAAACAAAAACAAAACACAGTTCATGTCATGGAGGAAAAGCTGTCATCCTACGAAACCTGATGCAGACGGAGTTTAAGTTATTCTAACATATAAGAAGCATACATACGAAACTGGGTAGATTTCCTGCTTATTCTTAAGACTTCAAAAATTCAAGAACTCCTTTGATAGTTTCAGTTATTATATTGATAATAAATTCTCAAATGTCTTCCAGACTATTTTATTAGTATAAGCTATTATAAGTACTTTCTTTTATTAAATCACCTCATATTTTAGTACCTATTGATAACTGCATTTATTACATATACTATGCAGGAATTTGATAAGACTACTTTTATTCTCTAATTCATTAACTCATTAACTTAAACAGACTCAAAATGAAGTAATTGATTTTTTAAAACTATAACTTCTAAAAGTATAGGCAGTATAGCATAATGTTTAGGTTTGATTCCAACTTTTGCCAATTGGTAGATATCATTTGACTTCACTAGGGCATAATTACCTCCTCAGGGCTGAGTTTAGGTAATTAAATAAGATAATTTAAGTAAAGAAGAACAAAGTAAGAACTTCATAAATGTAGATACTTAAAATAAAACTATCTGGTAAACTGGATAATCTAAGTAGGAAGTAGTATATAAAGAATTATTCTACTTACTTCTAAAGATTATTCTAATAAACCATGTCTTTTAAAAATGACTATTGGAAATCTTAACTTCAATTAATTGAAAATCATTGCCTCAAACAACAGTAATAACTGGCAATATTTTGCTACCTAAAATAATTTTTCAAAGAAGCAGAGGGGAAGGAGGAAGAGTAAGACCATGTGGAGGAGGAAGGGGAGGAAGAGTTTGGAAAAATGGTGATACACGGAATTAGGAAAACCCCTCTTTAGGATGACTGCGTACTCTGTTAGAGGCATCAGCCTAAGACATAATATAAAGAGTGAGAAAAAGCATAAAAAGCTAAGTGGCTACTAGTAAATTCTTTTCTCAATTCTTTGTCCCATTAAGATTCTTTTTTAAAAATGTCTGTATACTTGGGTCCAATAATCCAATTATATCCAAAGGAATTCCTGGAAAGGCTCAATGCACCAAGATGTTCATAAAGCATCATTTGTAACAGAAAAAAAAAAAAAGAGGAAAATTAACTCAATGACCAATGTCCAATGTCAATGGTTAAATTCATGGTGTAGTCATTTACTGAAGTAGTTTTCATGTATTAAAAGTATATTATAACATGGTAAATATTTTAGTTATAATTCTTTTTAAAAATATTTACTTATTTGGGCAGGAAACAGAGGTAGAAAGAGAATCCAGAAGCAGACACCCTGCTGAGCATGGAGCCCAATGTGGAGCTTGATTCCAGGATCCTGAGATCATGAGTTGAAATCAAGAGTTGGCTGCTTAAAAGACTGAGCCACCCAGGCGCCCCATGTTTTAGTTATAATTCTAAGTGAAAAGTGTCTACACATATATACACACATATGTCTATGTGAAGAATGAGTATGACAAAGCACCACCAGCTGTCATCTTCAGGTGATAGTATGGACAAAATTAAATTTTCTCTATACTTACATACTTTCCAAAATTTTAAAAATGAGATTGTATAAATTTAAAATAAACACAAATGAACAAATGTTTTTGACATGGGCATTTGATTATATGAGACATTCGTTGCTTCTTTCTGCATTTGTTTTGTCTTTTTAAGGTGTTGTATTTCCTATGCAAAATGTCAATTAAAAAGCTAAAACAACAACAACAACAACAACAAAACACACTTGCTTTACACACCTCTAGTTTCCATACACAAACAAGGGAAAAGACAGCTCCCTCACTATGGCCACCTTTTTAACTCTTTCTCACAGCCCTGGTGTAGTAATTCCCCTCCTGCGCACTTTTGTGGGGAGATTTGCACAACAGGTTTTGAAATCAGCAGGAAACCCTTTAGATTATTTCACTTCCTGCCTGACCCTTGAATTGGGGCAATTATCAGAAAAGACCAGTTTGAACTTATCCTTGAATGTGGCCCAACAAGTGATCTCAAGAGGGAGTGGCTTTCCACTACTCCAGAGAAAAGACAGGTGGGGTTTAGGGACCTGATTTACAGTCAAACCAAAGCAGATCAGAGACAGTAATGAAAATAAAAATGGGCAGGTTGTAAACTTTAATGGTTACTTAATCCTGCCTTTGCAGCAGTACTACGGTACATCTAGAAAGGAGGGAAAGTCTCTACTTTGCTCTCATTCATTTATGAGTTTTATCTAACACACATGTCTAGAACCAACACCCCCTCCCCTGTCCCCCACAACCCCTGCTCCCCTGTCAGCTTACAAGCAGGAGAGCTGGATTTGCTGGAAGAGTCGCTTGTAAAGCTCTGCCTTGAGCACTCATAGTCACTGAGTGAAGTCATGCTTTCGGAAAACCGGGAAGAGTCTGAATCTCTTGGCTGGTCTTCGCCTACATGCTGCTTTTCACCATTGAAGGGCATTTTGTGTCACTCGAGTGTGGGCAAAGAGATAGTGCCTGCAGAGAAAAACACACCCGGCGTCAAGGCTCTGTGGTACTTCCACTGGCATCACAGATGCTTCTTCCAGTGTAGACAGCTTGGCTCACATGAGTCACAGTGTTGGAATGTCCCCAGAAGAGAACCACATCTTTCCCATAGCAGCCAGGTTATTACCAGGCCTTCAAGACTGCCTTCCAGAAATAAGACTCCAGAAGCCTAAGTGTGAACTTACTCAGGACATACATAGTGGGACTGTGGAACAGCTTTCAGCAATAACAGATCCTTTAAAAATGTGCAGAAGACACACAGTCTCTCCCTGGGTTTCTAAAGCATGGAAGGCAAGAGTTAAGAGGGTAGGGCCTTGAGGCCTGATGGCCTAGGTTAGAAGCTCATACTGTCTTTTGCCATGTGACTTTGGGAAAGCCACTAAGCCACCTACCTCTTGAGTAAAACCGGGCTGAAAGACTAAACTTAAGAGGGTTGCTTGAAGATTAAATGGGATTAATCTTATTAAAGTGCATAGAACT
Source organism: Mustela putorius furo (assembly GCF_011764305.1). Taxonomy (NCBI): domain Eukaryota; kingdom Metazoa; phylum Chordata; class Mammalia; order Carnivora; family Mustelidae; genus Mustela; species Mustela putorius. The sequence continues at coordinate 413,960 of NW_025421481.1, forward strand.
CAAATATTAGCTATTATTATTATTATTATTCCTATGGCTTTGTTTTAAATAAACTACTTTTTAAATCAGCCCCTTTAGTTCCTGATGAGCCTCCTGGAGAAAGGAGAAGACTAACTAACATCTCTGGCTGGCAAGTTTTCAGGTTTATCTCCATTTTCCTGTGAACTGCCATGATACAAAGTGTAAAGCCTGACACTAGGTTTGCACTTGACAGCTGACTCGGTACCCACTACTACCCGATGAACAAACAGGCACCAAAGAACCTGATTCATGGATGAAGGAGACAGACTCTGAGGGACAAGGGGACTTACCGTGCCATAAAACCGGCCCCTTGACTCTATGTCCAGTATTGTATCTGGGACATCAGATTGCCTTCCAGGTAAGAGCAGAGCACTTGGGCCCACTCACCCCCTAGAAAGGAGATCCTGGGCACATAGGATGCTCCACCCTGAGCCCTGGAGCCTTAGCAAGGCCTAGGAGGGAGCTGGCTCTGACACGTAGGGTATTAGCTGACACTAAGGGGAACCAGGGCCCAAGGAAGAAGACCCCTCGAGTCCTGAATAGACAATAATGATAGTAAGGGTTCACTGAGTCTCTTTAAACCAGCCCATGCGGTGAGGTATACAGAGCTTTTAAAGCTACAAAAACTTGAAAACACAGCTGTGCATAGTATGCCTGGAAATCCTGTGCAGTTTCTTCAGTGGTTCCTTTTGTATTTACTGAGTGCCTACTATGCAGCAGCAGTACCAGGAAAAAGAGAACAGTGAACAAAAGAGATAGGGCCCTACTTGCATGGCTCTCAAGTCTAGATACCTACAACTGTATGTGCCAGAGGCTAGCACATGTGAAAAGGGGAAACAAGGCATTGCTGGGGAAGCATGAGAAAGGAGAGGCAGGATGGGCCTATGGGCGATTCTAGTCTTGTTGAGATAAATGTTGCCATTTTGTATCAGTTGGGTGGTAACAAAGATAAGGATGAACCTCAGAGGGACTTTAATTTAAGGTCAGTGCCCAAGGGCCTTTGCCCCTGGCCTCACCTAATCAACCTTTAGTCCTGCCAATTGTACAAGTGCATCCTTTCCAGGCCCACCTCTATCACAAACAGAAGACCACTAACTCCTTGCCTCTGCAAGGAATCCAGAGAAGTCGCCAGGAACCTACCAGGTAGAGAAGTCTGCCTTGTCCTGGACTCCCAAGGCCAACCACCACCAGCACAGGCTATAAAATAGCCCTTAATCCTTGAGACTCCAATGGGAGTCACCTCCTTCACCACATACAAACTAGGTTCTACTTGAGCTTTAACTCCCACCTGCTGGGGGGAAGGGAATAGAGAACAGAACAAAAGGGTCTGCTTGATCTCTTTCACTTCCACCAAACCCCAATCCTAAATGGAATACTTGTCCTTCCCTCTACATTCTTCTCTCTCTTTGCCACCATTTTCTGTCTCACTGATAGCACTTCTTGAAAATGCTACCTTCCTCAGGAAGCCTTTGCTCCTTGACCAGAGTGAATGACACTCTTCTCTGTACATCTGCAGCACATGTCCTATATCTCCACCCTGGAGCTGCATCCCTTGTACAGTTATTTTCTTTCCATGGCTACTTCTGACTATCCTTAATAAGGCAGGGAATGTGTCTTGTCCATTGCCAGTGTCAAGTACGTGACAATATTCATTCAGTGTCAGCTGAATCGGAATCATTGAATCCCATTTGGTACAGCTTCAACCAGAACATTCACAAACTGATACCACTACACACTTAAGGCCTGGTACTGCCAAAGTTAAAGCACGGGAAGAGAGAACCTACCACCTAAACGCACTTTATTAGGTTTAAGACTCAACACTCCCTGACCCTGGTAACACTCCTATTTGAAAATCTTGAACTTTGTTTCCATATTTTTTTTTTCAGTCATTCCGCCATAACAAGTGCTCTGTATGCTCTGCTCTTAATTTTTCTTCACTTTGGCTGTTTTTCCAAGTAAAGGTGAATAAAAGCTTTCATCCATTAGAATTTATGAAATAGGTTAATAGTCATAACTGTCCATTTCATTTTTCTACTCCAGCTGAACAGCACACTTTGTAGGCTCCTTAATTGTGTTTAACAAGGCAGCAAAGTACAAAGATTTAAAAATAAAAAGATGTAGGTTAGGAGTTAGAAGGCTAGACTCTGAGGCTTGAATCTGTCATTAATTTGCTGTGCTACTTCATGCACACCACAATGGCTCCCTCACCTCATTTTTCTGAGCAGCTGGGCCTGCTATAAGGTTCCTTTCAGCTAGGAAATGCCAAAATTCTATAAACCCAGAGTTCCATGAGGCTTCACTAGAAGTTCTGAAATTAAATGTGCTCATGGCAGACATACTTAATAATGTGCAACTATGCTTCCTTCCAACAGTTCACTGGAAGTAGTTTCTGGCACAGGGAATGCAACAGAAAATGTGAAAGCTTCTTAATGTTCAGACCCTCTTGTTTGGATGGTAAAAGGCTCCATAGCACAACTGGGCTTTAATGCATCCAAGGAGGAACTTTCCTTTGAAGCCCAAATGTCCATTATTATTCTATAAGGAAATTGCCTCTTTCCTCCTCTAGGCATACTAATGACACCTAATGCATGGGTTGGTGTGGGACTTCATTTAGTCAATACACGTAGAGTGCTTGGAACAGTGTGTCTGACAGAGAAAACAGGATATAAATGATTGCTATTATTAGTATTATTTGCATTTTTCTTGTTATTATCATTTCAAGCATTAAAAACTCTAGAGGGGAGAACTGTTTTATCCCAAGATGATAAAAGTATGTTCCCCTACAGATAAACAAGCTGTTAGTTAACTTACAACAGAACTCTTGCACTTATCTGAGATAATAAAGCTGAAAGCAAACGCCCCATCCCAGTGCAAATGGTCTTCTGCAAGTTCCTTCACATCTGTTCTTGCTTTTCTTGGTCTCGGGTTTCCATATAAGTCATCTGGGGACAAAGCTACTTGACTCAAAAGGCATTGAGGGTAATTATATGGCTTTAAAAACTATTTTGGATTCTCTCTTAGAATAGTGATAACAAAACCAGTCTATTCCTTTAAGAAAGGTAATGCTTCTCATACTGACAAACTTAGACCTACTTAACTTTCACCACTGCCAATCACAAGCAAACCACACAACTTTTCAAAAACACCACATCTCGCTCTACCTGGAGGATTTACTACTCGCCAAAGGTAAAGTCAAAGGTGAAAACAGTGGATAACTCCAAGCAAAGCCTCCAACACTACAGTGGGTCACCATCAAGGAGAATAATCACATTTTACATTCTATTCTTTCTCATTTAATAAGTTCAGTATTATATAATTCCTTCCAAGACCAATGACTGGGATGCAGCTGACACTTAAACATTTATGGTTGAATGAATGGCAATACAACCACTGCCATTTTAGAGAAGAGGAAACAAGTAGAGGGATTTAAAGGGACAGACAGAAGGAAGACGGGTTTTTAATTTGCTAGTTGACTCCTTAGCCTGGGTCCAAACTCCCAACTTCACTTCTTTATTTCCTTCCCATAGCACATTCATCTGCAAACGGTCCAGCACAGGTTCAGGATTAGAAAGACCCACCAGAGACAATGTACATGTCCATGAAGCAGGAAGAACACTGGCTCTGGAATCAAGTGGACTGGGCTTTTGATCCTGACTCTTGGTATCTACTGACTGGAGAGAGGGAATTTAGCCATCTGTAAAATGGGGCTAATAATAGTATCTCCTTTATAAAAATGTTGTGGAGATTAAGTGAAATAGTCTATGTCAAGTACTTACGTTCCCAGTAAGTGCTTGACAAACTGTCAACTATTATTTTATTCTTACTGAAAGAAATTATGATTTCCAAACATGTCAACGTCATAAAAACAAGGAATGGCTGAGGACATGTTCCATATGAAAAGAGATGATAACTGAGTGCAACAGATGATCCCTGACTGAGTCCTATACCAAAGGGGGGAAAAATGCTATTATTGGATCAATTAACAGCACTGGTACAAACTTGAATCTACTTTCTATATTACAATGTTAAATTTACTAACTTTGATAAGTTTACTCTGACTACATATTTAGGAATAAAGGGCCATGATGTATGCAACTTTCTCTTGACTAATTTAGTGACCAAAAGAGAAAACAGTAAAGATATGGAGCAAAAAGTTAACAGGTGAATATGAGTAAAAGGTAGACAACAAGGAGTTCTTTGTAGTGTTCCTACAACCTTTTCTTTAAGTTTTAAATTATTTCCAAGCAAAAGATTAAAAGAGAAGTACTGAACCAAAACTTCAAGTCTAATTCAGAATAGTCCGGGCTCCCGCAATTTTTAGATTTTGACTGTCCCCACTGCTGGACTAGCTTAGATACTGCTCTATTACAAAAGTTCTAGACAGTCTGGCTTGACCCAGTGTTCTTCTTGAACAGTGTATGGAGAATAAAAACAGGAAATAGGCCAGAGCCCTTCAGAAGAGGCACAATAAATCATCCCTTCTAAGGGTTCATCTCCAGGTGGTTTCCCTTTTCTTAAGAAGTTTCCTGGCTGGTTTATATTCCTCTGGGATTTGGCCTCTGCCTATACACACCATCCCATATCACTCTCTCTCTAACCCTTCCCGTTACAAACACAATGGCTTCCTTCAGGTTCTTCAGATATGCCAAACTTCCTACTTTGGAGCACTTGCACCTGCTAGTCTGTCCCCTAGCATGCTTCCCTGATCTCTATTGGATGGACTCCTTATTGTCATTCAGTTTTAAAATTAAATATTAAATATTACAACTTCAAAGTGACATTCCCTGATATCCTCACTCCATCTAAATTAGACATCTAGAGCTGAGAACACTTCGAAGGATAGAGGAGGTGTCTTGCTGAAGAACAAATTAAGCTACACTCCTATTCATATTACAACTTGGGGTTTCCTTCTCTCCTGCCTCACTCACATTGCTCATATTTCCATTATGCAGTCACTTAAAGTGCTATAGTTGTTGTTTATATATCTGCCTCCCCACTACATTTTAAACTGCTTACAGGAAGGGCTATGTCTCCTCTTTCCAATTCCCAGTGCCTGTAATTCAAACTAGCAAAGACTCAGAGCTCCAGAGCTTAAAGAAATGTTTACATTGTGTCTTTCCACTTTCTTATGCTCATTGATAGTAAATAATAACAATCAGAGCTAAGAGTTACTGTGTGCTTATTATATCTCAGCCCCCATAAGTGCTTTAAGTGTTTTAATCTCTTTGAATCTTTATTATAACCCTGTTAGATGAGGTATTGCTATTATCTGCATGATATAGAAAAGAACCTGAGGCTTAGAGAAATTAAATTACTTGTCCTAGGGTTCACAGCAGTGGCAGAAGCACAACGGAAAGCCAGGCCATGGATTCCTATAGCCCATGCTTTCTACCACTCTAGGATGGCTGGAGAAAATTTGGCCTGCTGCTCATTCTTTCCACTCTCAGTCTGCCAAATCGATCTACACAACACCACGTGGATACTTGCATATGTGGTAACAAGCTGACCTTACCCCGGGGTGGCTGCTCAAGTGCTATACCGTGAAGGGCATCACTGAAAGAGTCTATTGTCCAAAATAATTCTGAAATGTAAATGAAAATAATAAATGAAAATCCTTTATCGAGAGCCATTCTTTAAGCACTGCAAAATCCTTAGTTAAAACCCACATATTATCAGAAGTCTTAACTCCTTACAACTGATATCAAAAACACTTTCAGGTGCACTATTTAGATTTTCCAGCAGTGCTCTGGACAAGGAATGGAGCCCAACCAGTTAAGGCTGAGTCGTGGAAATGAGATATTTCAAGAGCTACCTAGTGGATGTCATCCTTGAAGACCCGATCAAGGTCATATGAAAAGACAAGCATTCACATATGTGTAGTAAAGGGTAAGGAGTCAGAGGAATAAGACTTGGCTCTGAAGAAAAAAATTGCAGATGGTGTGGAAAAGCTCCGTCTTCTGCAAAATGTTGCTTTAGAACCAGTCCCAAACAGCAGTGCTAGAAAGTTATTCATATGCAGCAAGGTATAAACCACAGAGCAGAAGAGAGGTTCTGTTCCATTCTGCTAGAGAATACCGGTCTTCATCAAATTAGAGCCAACAAAGAGCTAGATAAAAGCCAACAAGCCAGTCATTGTCTAAGAAAACAGATGTTCATGGAACACATAACATTACAGCATCAGGGAAAAGAATTTCTAGGCACTTTTCACACTTGGAAATACTTCTCCTCCCACCCCTGACTGGCCTGTTTAATACCAGTGATTCCTCCTGGGGACCTCAACCCCCCCCACACCCCAAAATGGCACTGAAGCTGCTTCCACACATGACTGAGTATCTTCAGCCCTGGGCCACTTCAAGTGAGGCAGCCTCCACGGGCTGCCAGAGTGATGTATGAAATCCCTGGAGGCAAGAGGACAAGGTGGGCAAGGAGCCAACTAAAGTGGAACCACTGCCCTAACCTCATTCTGATCGGCAGGTGGCAAAGAGCAGGGTCTCTGGCTGGGCTGGAAGCCATGGGACCACAAGGATCTTGGGGGCTGAGGGGCCCACTGGGGACAAGGACAGCTTGTCTGGTTTCTCAAGGTTAAAGTAACAGGACAACCACCTAAGACAATTATTTCCAAACTTCAGTCATTTGCATACCACTTTTCATGTCTGTTTCCACATCTCCCTCCTCATCTATACCCTAATTTATCAATCACTTCTATCTTGGCTAGATTTTTGCATTTAAATACATTTATTTTAAAAGGAAACTTTATATCATTGTGAAATCGCTTGTTTAATGAAGTTTTCTCTTCCCCCAGTACTAGCGAAAACGCAGTACCCTGTTCGTCCACGTGCCAAATCAGCGCTGTTACCCCCCCCCCCCCCCGTGGTGCCATCCAGAGGCGCGGTTTTGGGAAGCGCAGGCTATCCCCGAGAGGCCAGAGGTTCGAGCCCTGGGCCTGACTGGCATCTCCCGCCTCTTCCCTCAGACAGTCCGCTCGGGGGTAGGCACCAGAGTCTGCACACACACACCCCACCAACTCGGGCAGCCCCTCCCCTCCAACAGCACGTTTCCTGCCATAACAAACCCTTGGGGGAGGGGACGGCGGAGGCCCAGCCGAGTGCCAGGGAAACCCCGGCAACAAACCCCAAACACACGCTTCGGGCCGCGCCCGCCCCCACCGCGGCTCGGCTTGCCCACCCGCGCCGGGCCGGGGGTCGCAGGCGAGAGAGGGGGCCCCCTCCCGGGGCCCGGATGGTGGGAAGCCTTTCGCTGCACTGTCGCTGGCACGGGTCCAGCAGGATGTAAACAGCGGCCAAGCGGCCGCGACCCCGCCGCCTCCGGAGCCCAAAGCCCGCGGCCGAGCTGACACCCGCCGCGGCCACTCGGTACCCGCGCCCCGCACCCACGCGGGACGGCGGTTCGAGGTCAAACAAGGGGTTGGGGGAGCAAGTAGCGGGGCTTTAACGCCCCTGGCACCGGAGTCCCAGGACAGAGTTCCGAGGTGGGTCGGGGGAGGCCCTCGGGCTGCCCTGGGGCTAGATGTCCTGGTCCACTGACCCGGGCCCGTCACCTCAGGCTGGCGACCCCCTCCCCCGGATGGATACGCACCGGGTCCGGCGCAGAGACAGGCGGAGAAAGGCGACTTAGGGAACCTGGGTCAGGGGTCTCTGGGTGTCCCCTCACCGAGCACCGCAAAAGCACCTCGAAAACTCACCAGCCCAACAACCCCCAACCTCCGGGTCCCCCCCCCCCCGCCCCACGCGGTATTTAAAGGGCCGGGAGGGATTCTGAGGAGACAGCCACGGCGGAGCAGTGGAACCGGCGAGCAGGGGAGGACGGGCTGAGGGAGGGGGGAAATACAGGTCACTTCAGGATCCGATCGCAGAGCTCGGACATATTTGGCCTAGTCGAGATCAGCTTTACTCATTTTCAGATGAAAGAGGCAAGAAGAGCTTGAATTGACGGTGTTCTGCGTGCGAGAGGAAACCGTCCCCCCCGCGGTCTTCGAGTGGTGCGGTCCCGGGACTGCTAGGGGCGGGGAGAAAAGTGTTTACGGAACTGGGGCAGCCGAGCCGCTGGGAGCGCCCGGCGTTGGAGGCGGAGCTGTCAGCACTGGGGGGCGGAGCCGAGTAGGGGGGAGGGGTCTAGGCCGGGGGGGGTGGGGGTGTTGGGGGCGGGGCGAGGCTGCGCGCGGAACCACTGGTGGCTGTTCTTGTGGAGCGCGGGGCTGGCTTGGGCTTCCGGAGGGCGGCCCAGCGTGGATAATGGTACTAGCTCCCCGGTTGCGAGTGGAACTTCTACTACTCGAGCATCCCTCATGTAAGCGGGCGATCCAAACTGGGTACTCACCATCACGGTGTCCGCACAGACACTCACAGCCCAACCGACAACAGGGCAGGTGCGTTCCCACGCGCGTCAGCAACCAACCTTGTCACCTACGTTTCTGTCTGCACCTCCACATAAACACCGGCCCAGATTTGCATATGGCTGGACTGAAAGATTAGTTCCTGGGAGTCACACCCTCCCAGGCTCTCTAAAGACTTTTAAACTGTAAACTTCGTGTGCACTCAAAAGATAAAACATCTCACTTCCTCTAGGGTTCTTCCGGGCAGCGCCTCTCTACCCGAGAAGTTTCGACATTGGTTAATGTAAATAAGCAGCCCCAGGGTGGCTGCTCGTCTGCTCTTGCGGGTGTGCTTTCAGGATGAACAGAAACACCATTCCCCCAACAGCTCACATAAAAACCGCTGTATCTTCTGTAAACTGGCATTATTTGGAAGAAAGTTTCATGCAGGAATGTCAGTGAATTTTGTATAGGCTGAAGTATTGCTACTTCGTGCTGAAACCATGTCTGAATTGTGGAGGCAAAACTGGTTCTAGAAAAAACCAGATAGGCAACATTTTAAAGGATAGAAAGCCACTTATCCTAGCTGGGATAATTCAGTGTTACAACACGGACTGGTCTGGGGTTCAATCCTGTCTCTGACATTAATTACCCATCAGATCTTGGTCAATGGATAACCAGTGATGACTATCTCATTGGATTTTGGTGAGGATGGAATGGGATAAATCATCCGAAGTGCTTACAACTGTATACAGTAAACACTAGTCAGTGTTAGTTACTGATTTATCAGGTAAATCACTCTGAACAAACCTGGCTGCTGATCTTTCTAAATTTGTATTTGTGTCTCCCTATGCTACACTCTCCTCCCTTCTAAAATATACAACTTGATACAAACCAAGAAATTAGGGAATAAATGCTGTTGCCACCCATTCGTTCTTTCCTATGAGCATGCCCTTGTTTCTATTTTTTGTTGGAATCAGCAGTCAGGGTAACAGAAGCCTCCAATTTCAATTCTTGCCAAATAACAACCACCACTGAACAACTGCCATCACCACCCTAAAAACTCCACAATAGAAGGATTAACCAAAAATATCCCCCCAAGTTTTGGACACTGTGACAATGACACATTGCAGCTTTGCTTCTTTTTGTTGGCTTTATAGGCACTTGTTAAGGATTGTTTTTGTGTGATTACATAAGTTGAAACAGGTGAGCATGAGTCAGGAAAGTTGTCCAGTCTACCTGGGTGACCAGTGGCCTGACCTTAGTCATGGCACTTATTTCAAAGCTCAAATATGTAACTCTCAAAACCACAAGGAAGCTTTTTTTTTTTTTGGTCAAAGCAAATGAGTCAAGTTTCAGCATGTGCTGGGGTGAGAACCTTAAGGTGGAGGAAGTGAGGTAACATCAGAGACCCACACAGGGGAGAGAAAATATCCTGGAAACACAACCTGTTGTTACTTTGATATTAAATAACTTGCTATCTGGAAACCTTCTGGTCAATTACCTGACCAGCTGCCCTCAGTCTGGCTTGTATATAAAAACCCACTTTGAAAAAAAAATAGTACTATAAAATATTAGGCAGTTCCCTTAAAAAAAAAAAAAAAAGCCTTGTGTCACATTCTTGCTCAGAGAGCTCAGGCAGTCATAGAATAAAATCCTCCTTGCTTAGAATAAGTTCAGGACCTTCTGGGAAAAATCTCTAAAAGGCAATCTCTCTAGTAAGCTTTTTATTTTCACATCTAATTTTTCTAAATTTCCTTTTTGAATCACTTAGGAAATTCACAGTAATGCAGCTTGTTTATTATAAATTACACAACAGTTTTAGTTCTATTGCCTTTGTCACGTATATGACGAAGGCTGATCAAAATTATTGCAAGGTAAAGAAATAGAAATGCTTATTTTCTTTTTACAGACCATAAATCTGAGTTTTAAATTGTAATGAGTCTTTGAAAAAAATCAGAAGATCCCCTAATGTAATTGGAGTATGGATTTGCAACCTCTCAACCATTTGACTTATCTAGTGGGGCTGCATCTTGTGCTGATTTAACACAATATAAATTCAACTACATGTCCTCAGATGGGACAGGGTTCAGGGAGCACAACAGAATAATTTAAACACTGGCAATGATTTTGCCCTCTGTTCCCTCTGTGGGCGTTGTGAGGCTTCTCTTCCTGAGTTGATCTCAGATTCCAAGCTTCTCATTACATTCCAAGCTTCTTGGTATGTATGAAGGGCTGGCTTCATGGGTATGCAGACTGAGCAGGTGCACAAGGCCCCATGCTTGGAAAGCCCTACATTCAGTTTAATGCTCTGCTGCTGCTATCCTGAAATTCTTCATAATTTTTCAGTGAGGAGCCAACATTTTCATTTTGCACTGCACCTTGCAAATTATGTAGCTGGTCCTGATCTCAACACACAGAACATCAGTCTAGAGTTTAAAGATACTTATTTTCCCTTCACCTGTTCAAATCAATTATTTTATCTAGCACTCAGTTGAAGAAACATACCTATTTCAATGTCACAGTCAAAAACAAACAAACAAAAAACCAAAACTGAGTATATCTCAGGTCTTATGGACCACCAAAGGACCTTCTTAAGATAATTTTTAAAAGATTTTATTTATTTATTTGACAGAGAGAGAAAGAGAGAGATCACAAGTAGGCAGAGAGGCAGGCAGAGAGAGGGGGAAACAGGCTCCCCTCTGAGCAGAGAGCCCGATGCGGGTGGGCTTGATCCCAGGACCCAAAGGCAGAGGCTTAACCCACGAGCCACCCAGATGCCCCATTTTTAAGATAATTTTGACTGCATGTGATTTTGACCTTACTTTCTCCCTTTGGAAGTTAATCCCTCACATAAGATATGATTCCACTATAGTGGAAAAATTGATTGCACGGAATAGCATCTCTTTTTCTCTCCCCTGACCATCTTAAGGTGCTAGGAAGGGCTAAAAAGTATTAAGGGTTGGGGGGAAAGGCAATAGAAAGTAGAAAAAATATTGGCTAATATAAACTAGGCAACTGGTAACTAAATGTTCAATATTTAACCATAAGTTCTCATCAACTTTTGTCATCCCTTTCCTTTTGGTCTTGCAGATAAAGGAGATTTAGATCATTGACCAGTTTTGACCGTTTATCAAAATGTTGATGCTTGATCAAATTTCCAGAGCACAAGAAACAGTTTCCTCCCCTGACTTCTCTGAACTGAATTAGCATAAAATTGGAGGTTACTTCTCATTTCAGTTGCCTGTACCCTCACATCTGGATACGACCCAGGCCCACTCTCCTCACACACTAAGAGGAAAAATGTTTTTAGAACCCACCCATTCCCCTTCAACCTCCATGGGCCCCCTCAACTTACCTGGAAACCACTGTTGTCCCTTGGAAAGCAAAGAGAGTGATGACCAGGAGGGAAGACGAGGCTGGGCAGGAAGTGGGAGGGGCCAAGGAGAGGTGAAGCTCTAAGGAGCACCTGTGAGAAACCAAAGAGGTGTTGGCTCAGAGCCCTGATCAAAACAGCCACTGTCTTTACCTGCCCTCTGGTCCAGGGGATGGTCATGTTCTAAATGCCTGCCGAGTCCATCCAACCATGAATGAACATTTATGCCCTCACTTTAAAAATCCATTAGAATACCCAGTGGGGTATAAAAAGAACTTCTAAAATGAGAGGCAAAACCCAAGACATAAAGGAAAGGTTTAAGAAATGTGACTCCTCAGATAGACTGTTTAACCCAAAAACACGAGTTATAGAACAATTATAGATCATTGGGTGATACCATTTCTGCTTAAGGGAGGGCTTGCATGAGAGAGAGCATATGTGTATTTTGTATTTGTAACATACAAAGAAATGGACTAAAAAGTGACCCTCCAAACAGTTTTGGAGGTAGATTGGGAGATGTTCCTGATTGATTCTGTATACCTACCAGTGGCTTATTTCTTTTCCATTGAGAAAGTATTCATTCATATATTACTCTGTAATTCACACTGCCATACAATGGTACATTGCCATTGTACATGCCATACATTGTATGTCCTCTTAAATATACCTTAGTGTGGTGGGCTATTAACCCTACACATTAAATAGCTTTCCCATCTTCTTTTTATTCATATTTTTAAACTCATGGTAACAAATGAAACTTTTCCTACAAACTATACAAAAGAATAGATTTGCAAAAGATCCCTCACTACAGTATTTCAAAATTATTTCCGCAGTACAATTAAAAATCACCACTTTTTAGGTTGTTCCCTTCAAGTCCAGTTCTTAGACAATCCAAGTGCATGGAGTTTATATTCAATTCAAATACATGCTGTGGCGCCTGGGTGGCTCAGTGGGGTAAAGCCTCTGCCTTCCACTCAGGTCATGATCCCAGGGTTCTGGGATTGAGCCCTGCATTGGGTTCTCTGCTTGGTGGGGAGCCTGCTTCCTCCTCTCTATCTCTCTTCTTCCTTCTCTGCCTGCTTGTGATCTCTGTCTGTCAAATAAATAAATGAAATCTTTAAAATAAAATAAAATAAAATAAAATAAAATAAAATAAAATACACATTGTGCCCCAGTATGTGACCTCTAAGGGTTTTCTTCTTTTGATGATAAACTGGACAGGCATTCTTTCCCAAAGCGATATGAGTCTTAGATAATTATACTACATTTTGAGGATGAAAAATTGAGAGCCCTGAACATTCAGATGTCTGCACAGTGGCTTTTACCTGAGCTCCTATGTGTTCTAGTGGAAGGAATTGTGTCAGGGCACTGAGGGTTTATGACTGACCAAAGTGATGTTCAGTGACTCACTGAATTAGCAGGTCAAGAATAGAAACCAGAACTCATTTCATGACTACTCTATAAACACACGTGCGCATGCGCACACACATACACACACACAAACACACACAGGCACACACGCACGTGGTGTCACATGCAACGTATTATCCTTTGGTGGCATACTTATCTAATTTCCATAACAACCTGTCAACAAGCATACCAACATCATATCAACTAAGTGCTAAAGTATTTATAAGCACATCACATTCCATTACTCCAAAGGGTGCCCATGTCTTCCAGAAAGCAAGGGGAATGGATTGCTGTCAGCTCTACTAAAATATGAAGCTGTTTATGTTTCTCTCGTATAGATACATGAAGCAGTCAGAGAAACAAACAAAAAAAGCAACTTGTGCTGCAAGAAAATCTGGAGTAAAGAATAATTATGAGGCATGTCTGGCCAATTTCCTGAGAGGCATTCATGGCCATGACATTGTTTATGTTACAGGTTCACCTGCCTGTATCTAATCAGCAAATCCTAAAAAGCTGAGTACAACATTATTGTGTACATTTTAATATTAATGCTCCACTGAATTCTTTATTAAAAGGAAGCTACTGTGGTTATATTTGTAAGTTAAAAATTCTAAAAAAATTTACAACTTTATATATATCAAAACTTTCAAAGAGCAGACCAATTAAGGTACAAACTAACCATATATAAAAAGCAAATGTAGTGTGTTGGAAAGAAGGTGTGCTATGGATTCAGGCAGACAAGAGGGCTTGTAACCATGTACTATCTCTCATTATACATCTGCCTTTATTGTTGTCACAGGTATAAAATGGGGATCATGGTGTTGTGGGGGCCATTTGTTATTTTGGTGGCCCAGCTCCCCAAATGGCTGTCCTTAACAGATCATTCCCATGGCATACCACTCCTGTGCTATGGGTAACTTCGTTCAGTTCTTTCCTAAGCCTGGTTTCTCAGCCTTCATCTAAATTCCATGAACTACCCAAGAGCAGTTGGTATGTCTACTCAAAAGAGGTGTTTATTATTTGCCACTAGGCATCCTGACTAGAAAAAATACCCCACAGGAGAATTAAAAGATAATATGTATAAGGAGTTGAGTAGAGTGCCAGGTACCTGGTATAGATCAGTTAACTGTGGCTACTCTTATTATACTCTTTGTTATTTACTGATGTAATAATTACCGTTTCAATTGGTCCTGAGCAAGTTTGAGGTCTGTGACATGTGATAACTTAATATTAAGTCAAGGAACAAATTTGAATCCACAAAGTTGCTGGCACAGGAGCCATTTACTCAGCTAATGAGTGAATCTAATAGATTAGCCAATATTTACATATCAATGTTAATATTGCTGTTCTCTACTCATTATACCAGTAAGAAAATGAGAGTTCGGTGCCTGGGTAACTCAGTGGGTTAAGCCTCTGCCTTCGGCTTGGGTCATGATCTCAGGGTCCTGGGATCAAGCCCTGCATCAGGCTCTCTCTCGGCGGGTAGCCTGCTTCCCCCCTTCTCTCTCTACCTGCCTCTCTGCCTACTTGCGGGCTCTCTGTCAAATAAATAAATAAAATCTTAACAAAAAAAGAAAGAAAGAAAAGAAAGGAAAAGAAAAATGAGAGTCTGTTCCAGTTAGTTCAGTTGAGGGAATTCAATAGGCAGAAACTATTATACACAGGAAGAGCTCAAAGTCCTCTTCTAGGATGGTGAAATAACCCAGATTATAGAATCAGTGGGAAGAGACTTCCATCCCTAGAGCTAAAGGAACAAAGGGACAAGAGCAGAGCAGAGTCAGGACTATCCTGTGAGAGGAGAGACCACAGAAGGAGGGACTGAGGAGAAGAAGATAGAACCCTAGGGGAGATAAGCCACCACTGAGGAGTTTTTTTTCAAGGTGTGGTGGTTGTGGTCTCAGGGGAGGAAATGGAGGGCGTGGAGTGGGGGCTTCTCCCCTCTTCCTATCATCCTGTCTCCCTCTAGGGCCACCCATTAGCCAAACCCAGCCTGAAGCCAGTTAGCAAGGGAAGCTGGGAAATGTAGTATCCAGGGTTCAGTCCTCCCTGAAGACACACAATAGAACAGGGGAAGAGAAGAGAAAGGATCTCTGAGCAAGTGGAGAAAGAACCAGGTGACAAGTATGGTAAATTTCATTAAGGTTAAGAAAGGCTTATCTGTATGTTTAAAAGTTATGTCTGATGGCATTTGATTGGGAGAACTACATTCTAAATTGATATTTGCTAACTGGTGCATTCAAGAAATACCCCAGGATTCTATTTCATAAAGCTACATTTTAGCAGGGGAGTCACTCTTACAATGCCTAGTGCAGAGTCTCGCATGCTTATTTTATAAACAGGTCTGTAAATGAATAAAGACTCTATTAGCTAAACACTTCACCCTCACCATTGTTCTGAACATTGTTACCAATGAAAATAAAAGGTGAAAATAAGGACCATAACTGGTATTTTAATGATAAGAGAAGGGTGAGAGGGCTAATAAAAGATGCAGTAGAATTGGAATCTGATTCTCTACTTTTATGTGTGCCATTTAATTTTTCAGAATTTGTTTGAGAGAGAGAGAGAGAGAGAGCTAGCGAGCTTGCACACAATTGGGGAGGGGCAGAAGGAGAGGGGGAGAGAGCCCTAAGCAGACTCAGTGATGAGCACAGAGCCTGGCTCAGGGCTCCATCTCACCACCCTGATAGCATGACCTGAGTCGAAATCAAGAGTTGGACGCTTAACTGACTGAGCCACCCAGGCCCCTCATGTTCAATTTAACTTTAAGAAATTTATTGAATGCTGCTTATTATGCTAGATATCAGAGGCAAAGAAAATATCAATGAACAGGAAACCATGACCTTTGCCCTTTTGTGGAAATCACAGTCCAATGAGAAGAGAGGCAAAGAAATGGGCTATTTTACTACTACGTGACAAATGCCATGAGTGGTTAAAAGTGGAGATACAGAGTCAAACAGGCAGATCAGGATTCTAATCCCTGCATTGTCAAGAGTTGAGTGATTTAGGCAGGTGAATTGGCTAACCCTCAGTTTCATCCATAAAACAGGCGAGAAGGGATACCTGCTTCTTAGTATTACACACATGGGAAAATGTATGTGTCTGACACAGCCAGTGCTCAGTAAAGCCTAGCAATTGCTTTTGTTTATTATAGAAATTATTTATTATTAAACATTGTTCAAAAGCTTAAAAAGAGGCACAAGGGATTGCTGGATGTCTTTTCAGTGTAGTGCTGTGTAGTGCCTTGGGGTGGCAGACCCATTCAAGGATTAACTGATTCTGTAGGACTCTCTACCCTCGTTGGACTTTCTATTTACTACTGATTCAGATCTTTTACTATTTTGGAAAGGTAGATATTCATATATTGAAAACTGATAACAACACAGATGATTCTCATCTATTACCAATACAAATACTATGAATTCTGTTCCATAGAAAAGATAACCCTGACAGTTTACTGTTTATCGCCCTGTGAGACATTAGCCAATTTTGTAACTAACCCAGTCATCTTATTCTAAGATTTAAAAAAAAAATGCCTTTGTGATGAGCTATATAAACCTCAGTTGCTCAAATGCTCTTGTAAATTGGTTTTATCGTTTTACCAACTCCCCCCTTTAATAATAAAATGAATACTTTGGAAAACCTGAGTTTGTTCTATGTTATAGAGTCACATACTTCACTTTGTGGCAATTATCCCTTCACAAATAAAGGTCAATCCGAGCTACCATGGAGAAGCCTGCTGTGAGGACCCGAGGACCAGGTAATGCTTCCCAGAGAAAGTGGCATCCAAGGAGAGACAGGGATAAAAAGTTAACTCAATCAATTAGATGCAAGTTCATAAATACAGTATTTGGGTTACATTTACTGTGAAAAACTATGGTTAAGGTTAACCTAACAGACAGATGTGAAAGAAACGTGTCACCGCTTAGCCAAAAATTTGGGTTGGTTTAAACTATTCAGTGGTATTCTTACGATTTTCAAAAATGTCAGGAAATGGCTCACTTTGGGGCCCCCTGAAGACTGGGAGGCTCATCATTCCTGCTACCTGAGATGAGGAGTTCACTGCATTTTCTAGATCTAGGTAGACAGTGCTGAGAGATTTCCTCAGGGGCCCAGATCTGAAAAAATAAGCTTGGTGTAGAGGGCCAGTGCCCTGAGTAGGTTTCACCCCACAGATAAATTTTGTCAGAATTTGCATGCCGCCAACCGTGGGTCTCTTATCTGTGGCCTACTCTATTCATTTGCATGATTCAAGGTCCATTGGGGGCATTTATGCTATTTCCATGAAAAAAACAAGATCCTTGAGGAATATTTTCACCCAAGAATTCTGCTAAGCACCAGTAGATAGAAAAACAGAGTTCAGGCAAGCTTTTAAAGCATGTATCTATCCTTGATGCCTGGGTGGCTCAGTCATTAAGTGTCTGCCTTCAGCTCAGGTCATGATCTTGGGGTCCTGGGATAGAGCCCCACATCGGGGAGGTCCTTGCTCAGCGGGAAGCCTGCTTCTCCCTCTCCCACTCCCCCTGTTCCATCTCTTGCTATGTTTCTCTCTGTCAAATAAATAAATAAAAATCTTTAAAAAAAAAAAAAGCATGTATCCATCACACATGCCCCATAATTATTTGATTCCATGAAATTCCCTCATTTTAGACCGGGAGTTTCTTGTGTTTAGGGACTATGTCCAATTCATCTTCACAACTATGGAGACAAACAGTCTGAAGGTCCAAGTGTGGAAGTAGGAAGCTCATCCCACTTTGCCTGGCTGAACCGACTGAGATTTGAGGTGGTCTTTTCCACCAGCAGGACAGGTTGTACCCAAATTCACGAGCCCCTTAGGTCTAGCTGGGCTGCTAGTGCTTTTCCATGTTCCTCTCAACAGCCACCTCCGACTTGCAGACTGCCTGGTGACCATGGCCAACAATCTGGTGTTTCTTTTGGGCAAGGTCATTGCCATGCTTGCTCCGTAAGAACAAGGGTGGACTTTCCTCTTCTGAAGCAAAGCTCTGAATCACATTCAGCTCTGCCCCCATCCAAGAACACCTCTCTGCAGATGCTAAGAGAACAGGAGGTACTTCTGCTGTGCACCGAAGCCCGCAGTAACTGATGCTGACGGTTGCCCCAAGCCCTCTGTCAGACAATAATCTATCTTTACATTAATCTATATTCTTTTACACAGTGCCTGTCACATAGCATGCTCTCAGTGCATGCAGACCGATCGATAACATGACCTTGGAGGCAAAACTTCTAAATATCGGTTGGGAGGGCAGAAAGCTAGTTGATGAGAGATCAGTGATTAGGAGGAAAATTAACTCTGATAAACTTTAAATGTAACTGTTCTTTTCTTCTTTTTGTGTTGCTTGAAAACCAGGATATAGTCAAGTTAATCAGAGGGATCAGAAAGCTAATTGTGAAATTGAAGAAGGAAACATATTCTATTATGTCTGTTTAATTGGAAACAGATCTGGTTGTCCTGTTAAAGAAGAATGGAAGATCTGTGAAAGCTGAATGGAGAGGTTCTTGAGGGAAATCTGGATGGGATTTCTAGAGCTAGAATAAGCTGAAATAGATCCTAGGCAAACAAAGAAAAATTAAGGATTGGTTAGGACTACCCAGAACTTTGTGAAAACCCATGTTTGATCAAGCAGTGTTTCAATCACTTATAACTATTTATAAAGACACATAACAATGTAAAAATTTCCTTTGGGGGATAGGAGCAAAGGTGGGAGAAATCAGCATAAAAGAAATTAGCATAAAAGTGGGTGGGTTTATTAAAATAAACCGAGATTTGAATTGTAGTCTTATCACCTATCAGTTATATGATTTTAGGCAGGCTGCATAGTCTTTTAGAGTCCAAGCTATCCTATCTATAAAATGGAAATAATAATGTCTAGTTACTCAGAAATCACGTGAAAATGAAATGTAAGTAATATAAATACATTTCAGGGGGTACCTGGGTGACTCAGTCAGTTAAGCACCCAACTCTTAATCTCAGCTCAGCTCTTGATCTCAGGGTTGTGGGATCAAACCCTGCATTGGGATCTATGCTGGACGTGGAGCCTACTGAAAAAAAAAAAAAATATATATATATATATATATATGTGTGTGTGTGTGTGTGTGTGTGTGTGTCAGAGACTGATGAGCCATGCATATCCATTTTATTTTCTTTTCCCACTGGTGCACAGCCTCCCTGGTGGTTAGATATTGGCATGTGACTGAGTTCTGGCCAACAGAACAGAAGGGAGAGATGGGTGCCACTTTCCGGACTGGTGCTAAGACACCACTCGCCCCATCCATGGACTGTGTGCAGACAAGGTGGAGGCCTTGGAAGAGAGAATCACAGGATGGAAGAAACCTGGGTCCCTGGGTGCCTTCTGGTCAGAAATACTCACTTAGACTTTATGAGAATGAGATGTAAGCTGTTATTTAGATTTGGGACAGCAGGTTTTACCATCATTTATTTTATATACATATATAAGTTATCTGAAATATACCTTCATTTATTATATATAATATATAAAATATTTGATATATTTATAAATGATATATTTGTGTCATTTATAAATACATCATTTATCATATATTATAATCATCTTATCATTAAAATAGATTGTATAGTATAATTATATATCTTCATTTATTATATATAGTATATAAAATAAATATATAATATATTCATTTATTATATAATATATAATAAATATATAGAGTACATAATAATATAGCTATATTATAAGCCTTCATTTTTATATTAAATGTAATAACATATAACATATAGTATATACAATATATAACATATAACATATATAGACTCACCCTTTGTGGGTGGGGCTTCAAAGAATTTGTAGACATATTTTAAAACTGCCATGAACCTCTCTTCTGCTTTAGGGATACTAAGCTCCATTGATCCCCAAATTTGCAGCCATGCTTCTACATACTACCCTCTTCTTTTTTTTTTTTTAAAGATTTTATTTATTTATTTGAGAGAGAGACGGTGAGAGAGAGCATGAGCAAGGAGAAGGTCAGAGGGAGAAGCAGACTCCCCATGGAGCTGGGAGCCCGATGCAGGACTCGATCCAGGGACTCCGGGATCATGACCTGAGGCGAAGGCAGTCGTCCAACCAACTGAGCCACCCAGGCGTCCCCATACTACCCTCTTCTTGCAGTGCCATTGAGGCCACAAATTTACCTCCCAAATTTTTACTCACCATTTTAAGATGCAGCTTAACTGTCATCTGCATTATAACCTTTTACAGCCCCACCTTTGGAAGTGATTACATCTTCTCTGTTCTGCTCATGGGCCTCCCTTTCAATTTCTCTTAGGTGACCTGAATACATAGTTGTTGTATAAATAGAACAGAATTATAAAATCTCAGGCATGAAAGTGACCTTACATGTTACTTAGAGCATCCTTTTTGAGTTTGTTTCTATTCATGTTCTTTTCCCCCTCTGAATTTTTACTGTTTTGAAAGTAGGGACGAGGTTTGACTTACCTTTATAACCACTCTCCACTGCACCCTCCCACTGCTAGCTCTCCCCACAGGGCTCTGGTGCAGCAGGCTTTCAAGGAGGGTTAGTGAAATGCACAAGCCTGCCTTCTTCAACACACACACACACACACACACACACACACATGCACACACACCCCACACATACCTCCGCATATTTTGCTAATGTGCTACTTTTCTACTAACCAGGTGATATATGGTTTGAGGAAGGTGGAGCAGTTGGAAGAGATACCTCCAAATGCTGAAAGAGCACAAAATGCTCTTAATTCACCAGATACCATCAGTCAGAATTAATGGTCTTTATCATGGCTACCGTCCAACTAACAACCAATTTCCTGGAGAAGATCGATGTTGTTGTTCCAAACAGACAGGGTCACCCTTCTGCCCATCCTTTCAAACTTCACTCTTTCCTGACTTTCTCTCCTCCAAAAGCAGAACATTCTGGGCCGCAGCAAATGGATTAGCCAAGATCGTTCTGCTCATAGTAAACATCAGTGATCAAACAAACACACAACTCACTATTGAGAAACTCTGATTTATAGACAAATGATGTTCCAAAAATTTTCAGTGGATACTTTGCTAGAATACCTAGTTGCACCCAGGGAACTTGAAGTTCCTCAGGTGACTCACAAAACACTGTTTAAGCAATAATGTCTTCAAAATGCCAGATTGTTATAATGAAAAGAAAAAGATACAATGCCAGCAATTAAATACAACTGAAAAATAAGTGAATATAGTTTTTGAAACAACTTCTCCAACATGCTGATGTTTGAAGGAAAAAGCTAATTTAAGGAAGGAACAATGAAGAAGTAGTAGGAAAATTTGGGGGTATGTTTACTAAAGACCTCTTGACCCTTTCCATGACTTTGAAGATTGATTTACCTGGTTCATTTTTATACCCAATTCTGATTTCCAACTTTGCTTTTTTTTTTTTTTTTTTTTTTTTTTTAAGGTATAGCCTTAAAGTCCCAGCCCTCACAAGCTTGGGAGTAGAAAATGATGCCACACTTCCTGTATTTAAGTTGTGACACTATGGGTGCCTACCAACCATGTTGCTGGAAATGAATCTCCTTTAAGGCATCCCCCAGTTACTCCTTCTCTGAGAAGCCGCATGTGCCTCTGAGCTTACAAACACTGCATAGCCCTTCCTACTCAGATTCCTGAATCTCACGTTCATTGATTCCTGAATGTCACATTCATTGCTCACAGAGATGGTTGGACACCTTTTCCTGTAAGCCATAGGATAACCAAAGTCCATGCCAAACAGCCTCTGGGTGCTTCCAAAACTTCCATACCTTGCGCTCGGCTCCAAGATGAGGTGAAAGTCAATCCCTGCCTCCCACCCCCCCAACCCCCTGACCTTGTACACACTCCTGGTTGCTCATGCTAGGGCCTCACAAGGCCTTCTTTATCAGTTCCAGAACACCTTGTTCTCCAGGAGACAGGATTTTTTTTAGTGTGCATCCCAAGAACTGTAGCACTAATTAAACTACTAATCAGACAGGACTCTTCAAAGGATTATACATATATATATATATTTTTTTTTTCTTCAAGGGATTGAAAAGAGAAGATAGAAGGCAAGCTTCCCTCAAAATATTATAGGAGTCGGAAGAGGAGTGGAGAGGAAGAAGAGGGATGTGTGGCTTTGCGTGAATGTCCTACTGGGCCATAGAGTGAGGTAGAGTCAGGCAAGTTACCATTAATTCACTTAGCAAATTTTTATTGAGTACCTACTATGTGTCAGGCACTGTTCATATCTGGAGAGCCAAGTAGTGAACGAAGTAGACAAAGTGCCTGTCCTCAAGGGGCTCATGCTTTCATAGGGGAGCACAGAAGTAAATAAATGGAGGGGCATCTAGGTGGCTCAGACAGTTATCCATCTGACTCTTAGTTTCATTTCAGGTCATGATCTCAGGGTCCTGGGAGTGAATCCCATGTTGGGCTCCCCATTCAGCTTGGAGTCTGCTTAAGAGTCTCTCTCTCATTGTCATATGGTTTCACTTGTGGAGCATGAGGAATAACACAGAGGACACTGGGAGATGGAGAGGAGAAGTGAGCTGGGGGAAATTGGAGGGGGAGACAAACCATGAGAGACTGTGGACTCTGAGAAACAAACTGAGGATTTTGGAGGGGAAGGGGTAGGAGATGGGGTGAGCCTGGTGGTGGGTATTAAAGAGGCCATGTACTGCATGGAGCACTGGGTGCGGTGCATAAACAATGAATTCTGGAACACTGAAAAGAAATAAATTTAATTTCCTAAAAAAAGAGTCTCTCTTTCTCTCCCCCTCCCTTTGCCCCTTCCCTACTTGATACACATGCTCTCTCTCTCTCTCTCTCTCAAATAAATAAATACATAAATCTTAAGAAAAAAATGAATACATGGATTTACTTGATAAGTTCAGGTACGACAAGTGCTATGGTGAAAAAGGAAGCAGGGTAAGGAGCATGTCACACCTGTGCGGCGTGCTATTCTAGGTAACTGGGTCAGCCAAGGCCTTCATGCTGGAGTTCTGTTTGAGCAGCAGTCTGAAGGAAGTAAAGGCATACGTCTATAGGTATCTGGAGAAAGAATGTTCTAGGTAGTGGGAAGAGCAAGTGCAAAGGGCCTTAGATGGAAGTAAACTGGCAGATTTAAGGACTAGCCAGAGAGCAAGTGTGACTGCGGGGAAGGGAGAAGGGGTGGGACACGAGGTTGGAGCTAACACAGACCAGATGGCACAGGGCCTATTAGTGATGAGAAGCAATTGGAGAGAAGTAACGGGATCTGACCTGTGTTTTTAAAAGAACCACTCTGAGGGCAGCTAGATGGCTCAGCCGGCTAAGTGTCTGCCTTGAACTTGGGTCATGATCTCAGAGCCCTGGGATCAAAGCCCAGAGTCAAGCTGGCTCCCTGCTCAGCAAAGAGTCGGCCTCTCCCTCTCCCTCCATCCCTCCCCCTGTTCTCTCTCTCTCTTTCTCAAATAAATAAAGTTTTTAAAAAATTTAAAAAATATATTAAAGAACGCTGCTGGCTGCGTGAGGATAACCAAGTATAGTAAGGCAAGAAGGAAGCAGGGATACAGACCAGTTGGGAGGCTGTGGCCATCATCCAGGCTGGAGATGAGGCTGGCTGTGCTCGTGGCCTGGTCCCTGGGGATGGGGCATGCCTCTGAATAGCAACTGGGTATGAATCTTGAATCTTGTCCTGGGGGCACACCTTGAGGCGCAGCTCTCTGACTCCCCCATCTGACAGCAAGAAGGAGATTACCTGGGATGAATAGAAGTAAATGAGTAAGAACATAGGGTCATCAGAGACTCTCAGCAACACCCTGAGACTCTGGCCTCTCCTTGTAATTCTTTTTCCTTGTGTAGGGAATAGGCAGGACTTGCGGAAGGCTATTCATCTTAAGGAAGGCACACCAGAGTGCCTGCCTCAGTTTTGTTAAGATGCTTTGTGCTTTGAGGAAGAGAAATCCCACTTCAATGAGCCTACACAATGAGAAAATCATCTCCCAAAACAGGCTATGTAGAGGTATTCTGTGTGCTTGTGCCTTGTGATGTCTGGAGCTTTGTAGACAGTAGCCCATGACCATTTGCTTCATTCTTCCTTTTTCCCCAACACTTAACTTCTATGGCCCTGGGAGATGCACTTAGTTATTATCATTTTTGTTAGTATTGTCTTTCTTCTTCCATTAGAATTAAGCTCCAAGAGGGCAAGGATCATGGCTTTTTCACTATGTACCCTAAAAGCCTAGAATGGTGCCTGGAACTGTGGAGGTACTTGATAAATATTTGTTGAATAAATGAATAAAAGAAGGCAGTATCTTCTTTGGGTTCCAAATGAGGCAAAAGGAGGGTCATGATGGCCCCATAGTTTCTCTCCTGGGGCTGTAAGAAAAGAGTCAGGAAACTGCTGGGACCGTTTCCCTGTGGCCGCCAAAGGTACAAGGCTGTAAACTGCTAACCATACCCCATTGTTTGTTCCTCAAGCACTGAAGGAGGATTGCCGGGTTCAAGATAGTTCCAATAATCTTCAGGCTTAACAAAGTGGTGGATATCATGAGACAATGTATTTCGGAAAGATTAAAGAGTGTCTGGTCCCTCTGGTCTCAGATTCTGGGCTTTGTGCCTGACCAGTAGCACCCCAACTTTGGCAGGCTCTATGTACATGAGAAGAAGAAGCACTCAGCCCCATTCCCTTTGGGCTGCAGATGTGGTCAGTTTGTTTCATTACAGTGTCTGCTTATGAAGGCTTTTTTCCTTTGTTTTGGGCACCGTGAAAGATGCTGGAGGAGGTGAGCAACACAATAATGGAGAGATAGTCTTGGCCCTCAGGTTTCAGCCGGGAGCCAGCTTAGTGCAGGAGACAAGAATTGAAATGGGTAATTATAAGCAAATGTTCTAGGTGTGGTATTGGATGTGCACTGTTGGAAGAAGTGATCAACTCCACGTGGGGGGAAAAGACAAGACTACGGTGGCAGTAGATGCTGAAATAGGGTTTTGAAGGTGAATAGGAGTTTACCAGGCAACCCTGCAGTAGGAGAAGGCACAGTGACACTCCAGGAGAGTGAAGAGCAGTTACAGAGATCTGGAGATAGAAAGCAACACTGCTGTTTAAAAAACTATGATTGGTTATGTATTTCTGGAGTACAAAGTGCCAGGAGGAGACTTACCAAAATCGAGGTTGGGTGGGGGCCAGAGTGGTAACACTTTGCATGCTCTGATAAGGGGCGCAGGGCTAATTTTAGTTGACCAGTTTTCAAGAGGAGAGTGAGAGGATTAGATTTAGCAAACTGGAGTCAAAAAGAATCACTCACGCAGGAGAAATAATAACGTTGGGCCAGTTCCTTGACTGCCCACCAGGTGGAGCAAGTAGGCCAGAACAGCTTGGTTGCAGGGGTGGGGGTAGGGGTGGGGTGGGGGTGGGGGTGGAGGTTGGGGGGAGGGTGGGGGGAAGGGTGGAGGTAAAGATGGGATGGGGGTGGGTGAGGAGCTCGGAGAAAGGGTGGAGCAGGAGAAACCACCAGCAAGGGACTGTTATTTTTAAGGAGCAGGAAACTTCTCAGTCAGATGCTCCTAACTGGAAATAACTGTAATTCATTTTTTAAAAAGTCTCCAGAAAAAACTGGAAGTCACATAGACGTTCACGTCTAGAGGACCTGTGAAATATCACAACACATTCACATACTGGATTACTGAGAAGCCACTTACAGGAGTGGGGTGGCTTCACGCTTACCTGCGTGAAAAAAAGTAAAAAAGCAAATTGTAGAATAGTGTAAAATATGATGCCTGCTGTGCAGATGTCTAGAAAGAGGACGATAGGGGCGCATGTGGCTCAGTGGGTTGAAGCCTCTGCCTTCAGCCAGGTCATGAACCAAGGGTCCTGGGATCGAGCCCCACATTGGGCTTTCTGCTCGGTAAAGAGCCTGCTTCCCCCTCCCCCGCCCCCTGCCTGCCTCTCTGTCTACTTATGATCCCTGTCTGTCAAATAAATAGGTAAAATCTTTAAAAAAAAAAAAAAAGAAAGAAAGAGGACAACAAATTGATATTAATGGTAATTTCAAGAGAGGGTTTGGGGGTTATTGATTGTGAATATGTGTGTGTGTGTGTGTGTATCTACCATTTTATTGAGGTATGATTGACATACAATAAGCTGCATATATTTAAAATGTGCAGTTTAATAAGTTTTGGCATACATACACCTATGAAGCCATCACCACAATCCCAACAGTGAATATATTCATCATTCTCAAAAGTTTCCCCATATCCTGTTGCAACCCCTCCCTACCACCCTTCCCTGTCCCCTCATTCTAGGCAACCACTGATCTGCTTTCTGTAACTAAGGGTTTGCATTTTCCAGAATTTTACATAAATGGAATCATGCAATATGTCTTATTTTTGGTCTTGCTTCTTTCATTGAGAAAAATATTCTTCCACATTGCTGATAATATGAATAATTAATTCCTTTTAATTGCTGAGTAGCATTATATCATATGGATATGTCATAATTTCCTTATTTTTTATCTGGTGATGGACATTTATTTGGATTGTGAATAGTTTTGGGCTGGTCCTCAGAAAAGCGAAACAAAACAAAACTGCTAGGAACATTTGTGTATCAGTCTTTGTGTTTGCATATGCTTTCATTTCCCTGTGTAAATACTTAGTGGAATGTCTAGATCATATGGTAGGTGTATGTTTAACTTATAAGAACCTGCAAAATTGGTTTCTGAAGTGGTGGTACCATCTTACATCTTGCCACTCTGTATGAGCATTTCCATTTGTCTATATCCTTGCCAGTATCTGGCATGATCAGATTTCTAAATTTTAGTTCTCATTCGTGGTTTACATTTTCATTTCTTTAATGATTAACAATGTATATTTTTTCTTTTCTTTTTAAGATTTTGTTTATTTATTTGACACAGATTGAGAGCTCCAGCACAGGCAGGGGGAGCATCAGAGAGAGAGGGAGAAGCAGGCTCCCCACTGAGCAGGAAGCCAGATGCAGGGCTCGATCCCAGGTCCCTGGGATCATGATCTGAGCCAAAGGCAGCTGCTTAACCAACTTGAGCCACCCAGGCGCCCCAACAATGTAGATTTTTCATATACTTATTTGCCATTTGTAGATCTCCTTTGGTCAACTGTTTATTCAAATTTCTGTGGGCTATTGACATTTATGTTTCACCTTATACTTCATAAAATTTTAAATTTTACAATGAGCATCTGTTTTTATAATGAAAAAACAAACAAACAAACAACGAACTTAAAACATTTCAACCCAGAGTACAACAATAATTACAAATTGGCAAGCACTTTGAGTGTCTGGACAGCCAGTTGTCCTATGCTCAGAATGCAAGCTGAGGCTCAAATAAAGCACAGTCACAGTATTTTGTAAAGGAACTGTTGAAACCAGTGTCAACAGAGGCAACATCCTTTGTGATAACAGAGATTATGAGATCCACACCCCCATCCCACCCTGCCCCGCCGGCCCCATCCCCCATTTATTTTTAAAGATTCTGAAAGAAGAGCTCTGGTTTGTATTTGGTTGTGAAAGAGGGGAGAACAGGAAACAGGAAACTTAGGTTGAAAATGGACTTGATTGAACATTTGGCATGCGTTGACTTTCTTTGGAGAACCTTCAATATCCTCTGTTGTTCAACCCACCCAATGGTCTTGTAGGAGCTCGTGGTGCCCCGTGGTGGGGTGCAGAGCCAAAGGGCTGCACGTTCCAAATTGGAGTTACGGTCAAGTTAGGGTTATTGGGTTAGTGTCAGTCATAAATTACTGTATATTGTGTAATGCAGTAGAAAGAATCTTGGCAACCAGAGCCGAAGAGAAGCTTTGGGAAAGGATGGGTAAGGAACATCAGCTGAACCCACGGCTAGAGAAAGGAACTCAGAACTCAATTCAAAACCCCTGCATGTCTGGCTCTTGCATCTCTAAGAGGCCCAAATTTATAGGCTGGTCCGTCCCCTTGAGTCCCATGGCCCCTTGCATCTTACTCTTATTTTTGAGCACCAGTGGTCTGCTACAGTGGTTAACTGCCAATGAAGTTCTTTAGGATTCTTGCTTGTGTATTTTTCCAATTTTGTATATCTTCAGCGTCTGGCATAAAGCAGGTTCTCAAATCAATTTCCATATTTAAGTGCAATGGAGGAAGATAAAACGTTTGCTGTCCACCAACAAGACAATCCAAGAAGAGTGGATTAGATTTCAGTGAAAAGGTCTCTCCATCAGCTGGCACCTGGAAGGGTCAGGAGTTGAGTGTCAAGGCTGGGGCCTGAGTGAACAAGACAGCTGTGCATTACAGAGAGAGGATTTGGAGTTGGGTGTGGGGTGAGGGTGAGGTAGAAAAGCGATGGGGAGAAGGGAGAAGATTAAATGAGATACTCATAGAGCAAAGCAGCCAATAAAGAATACTTCTCTAGGGCTTGATAGTCAAAGTGTTTTGTTTCATTGGGATGTTTAATAATCATGTTGAAGTTACTTGAGTTTCAACAGCATAAACCTCTCCTTGTGCTCCAATATCCTTGATAAAGTTTATGTACTCAGATGGCCCTGTTGTGTGGGTTCACTGAAGAAACCAAGCAAAGGGCTGAGTTTCCATCTGAGGTAGGGACAGAAAGGCGAGACGTTTCCTAAATGAACAGGGTCAGTGAAGCCAGGAGTTGGCAGTTGAAGCAGCCAGAACAAAGTAAGCTTAAGAAAGTATGCACAACTGTGGAAAGAACCAAGATGCCCTTCAATGGACGAATGGATAAGGAAGATGTGGTCCATATACACTATGGAGTATTATGCCTCCATCAGAAAGGACAAATACCCAACTTTTGTAGCAACATGGACGGGACTGGAGGAGATTATGCTGAGTGAAATAAGTCAAGCAGAGAGAGTCAATTATCATATGGTTTCACTTATTTGTGGAGTATAACAAATAGCATGGAGGACAAGGGGAGATGGAGAGGAGAAGGGAGTTGAGGGAAATTGGAAGGGGAGGTGAACCATGAGAGACTATGGACTCTGAAAAACAATCTGAGGGTTTTGAAGGGGCAGGGGTGGGAGGTGGGAAAGCCAGGTGGTGGGTATTATAGGGGGCACGGATTGCATGGAGCACTGGGTGTGGTGCAAAAATAATGAATACTGTTATGCTGAAAATAAAAAATAAATTAAAAAAAAAAAAAGAAAATATGCAGAAGTCTTGGGTAGGGCTTTCCAGCTTCCCTTAGGACATGAATTTGGGAGTCCCGGCTTTTGTTTTATCTTACAGTGCAGAGAGATCGTGGCTGAAGTCTACGGTGCAAGACGGAGGAGAGGTGGAAAAGGAGAAAAGAACCAGGGTGAGAAGGTGCCCTTCCTTCCCTCCCGCGTTCTGGTCTAGCTGAGGGTGTGCCTCTGTCCAGGAAAAGACAGTCAACAGTGTAGGACAGTGTAAGGTCCTGAAGGGAGCAGACATCAGGGCGAGAGTTTAGGGGCAGGAAGCAGAAGTTTCTCACAAAAGAGCTACGCCTTGAACTAGCCTTGAAGAATGGATCTCTGGCTTCAAAGAAGGTTGAATGTCTGTATTTCTATATACCTATATGTAAATAATTTATCTAGTCTCTTCTCTTATTGAGGAGAGTGGGGTGGATAAGAAGTTCTGGCTCTGAAATCAAACAAACTAACTCTTCACCCTGGCTATCAGCTGTGGGACTTGAGGCAAGACACTTAAGTTATCCGAGCCTCAGTTTCTCCATGTGTAAACTGGAAGTAATGAAAGTACCCTCCTTGGAGGGTTGCAGGGAGATTCAAATAAAACAACCTAAGAACAGGGCTTTGTCTGGGGCCCGGCACAAGATAAATACTGAGCAATACTCACTAAGTGGTACCCATTTTTATGTAAGATTATTGAACACAGCTTGGAAAATAGAGAGAAAAGCAGAACTAAAAACCTTCAATAGTTTCACTACCCAAAGCAGAAAAACCACAGTCAACCCTTGGGAAGACATCTTTGCAGTTTTCAGTCAGTGCACACTTCAGTTGACCTTTTCTCTTTCTCTGATTGCCAGTCATTCTGAATATAAAATTTAAATCTGAATTTTTATCTCGTTAACCTATGATTTTTTTTCCCCAACTTATTCTAATCTCTACAAACCATTTTTGATGGCCGTGATACATTATAATGGTACGTTATAATTCACATAGTCATTCTCCTATTGTTAGTCGTTTGTGTGGATTCTGGGCTTTTTTTTCTCCTCCCTATTGTAAATAATTCGGTAATACACAAGTCTGTACCTAAACCCTTTCCTTTATTTTGTATTATTTCTTTAGAAATGATTCTTAGACATAAAATCACTGATGTGGAAGGTCTCAACAGTTGTAATCCCGCCACTGCTGCCAAAAGAAGTCTGTGGGCCTCAGGAGGTGGCCCGTTTTTCCCGCCAATCTGTTGAATGTGGTCTGAAAGAAAAGCTGACTCAGAGCTTGAACTCCTAGAGGAGGTCTGAGGTTTTTTTTTTTTTTTTTTTTCTTCCTTACTCTCTTCCCTCCCCAGTGGCAAGAAGGCTTGGGACCCTCCCTGACCGCTTCTAGGGACCCGTTGCTAGGTTCAGAGGCAAATGTACTTTCTCTTGGGATGTCTTTCATGGTGGCTGGCATCTCATCCAACGTGGTTGGATATGTGCTGTGTCACCTTTCCTTGCAAAAATGACTTACCCAATATCCAGGTCAGCGGAGAGGGCTGCCCTCCTGAATGTCTAGTTGTGACCTTGCAGAACAGCTCCATGCCTAGCCTAAAGCCCAGCGGAAGAGAAAGCTCCCTGTGACTTTTGTCTCCCTTAGGGACCCCTGGGGAGGGTTTTTCATTTATAAACTGGAGATAAAAGTCTCAGGTGGCATTTGGATCTCAGCATTCCCAGGATTCCTAGGGACAGAAATCCAGTCTAGGAACCTCAAGGAAGTTGATGGACTGGGAAACTGTTCACAGCTGGCTCTGGGTGGGGGTGTGGGGTAGAAGCCCTGATTTGTGGTGTTTTCAGATTTCCCTGGGCTGGAAACATGCCGAGCTTGCTAGAGTAAATACCTCTACCCGGGCTGATTGCAAGCTCCAACTGGTTAACAACCAGTTTGCAAAGCGAACAAGAGGCTCCTGGGAACCAGAAAGAGCCCACTCCGGTACAATGAGGGGGTGG
Source organism: Mustela putorius furo (assembly GCF_011764305.1). Lineage (NCBI taxonomy): Eukaryota > Metazoa > Chordata > Mammalia > Carnivora > Mustelidae > Mustela > Mustela putorius. The sequence continues at coordinate 445,241 of NW_025421481.1, forward strand.
GGGGAGATGACAGACTCAGGTCATCAACCTGTGGGAAGAGCCCAGGCACAGAAAATGACCTCAGGAATGATGGGAGCCGGGGAGTCTAGTGTCAACAGGATTCTCCGTAAACCAACTCCCCCCCCCCGCCCCACTATAGATATTCTCTCTCTGAGTTTCAAAGGACATGACTACTGGCATCTTCCAGAATCATATCCTCAAGTGATTCGAAGAATCCCAGTGAAGGTTGGCCAGGATAGGAGTATTTTCTGAGGATTGTGGGGTCTGTTGTGGGGGGATTCATTTGCTGGTAAGACAAAACCAATAATTCCCATTACACTCACCATCTGGATACCATCAGAACCTGGTTCCCATTTCCGCTAGTCTACAAAGGGGCTGATTCAATGACTGCACTAAGGAGCTGTTTCACCCTATCTACCTTAGCATTGTATTTTATAGTTTTTTTTTAAAAAATCTCAGCTAATTTCTTAGACACAAATAATAACCCATCAGTGTTTTGAATACTTCTATTTCTCACATCGCAAGTGAGACTTGCAATATGCTCCCATGTGTTGAGTAATTGTATTTCCTCTTTTTTGAGATATTTTCATGTCTTTTTTTCCTCACTTATCTCCTGGGGTTTTCAGATTAAAAAAACAAAACAAAACAAAAAACCAAAAACCTCCTCATTCAACAAATATTACTATAGGCCAAGCACTAGACTCCCTGGTTCCTATCATTCCTGAGGTCATTTTCTGTGTCTGTAGACATAGAAATACCAAACAAGACAGACAAGGCTCCCACCTTCAGATTCCTTATCCTATTTGTATGGTCTTGTTAGATAATAATATTATCGATTTTTGCTTGTCATGTTTACAACAAATAGTCTTTCTCTGTGCTTTCCTTATTCTTTCATAAGAAGTTTTACATTTTCATGTACTTAGATCTACTTCCCCCTCCTTTTTCGGGGGGGGTACTTTCCCCTTTTAATTAAAACCTTTTTCTTCCATGCTTACCATTCCATTTCCCTACCAATATTTTGATATTCCTTTTATTTCTTTCCTATTTTCCTGTGCTTGCAGCTTTTGTATTAAATGATTTAATTTATTTATAATTTATCATAGTGTGTGGGTGAGCTGAGCATCTAAATGGGTCATTTTCTGCCAACATGAAACAGGGTGAATTTTGATTGCTGGAGAGGCAAGGTGTGGGTTGTTGGAAAGAAACTGGATTTGCTCAGTTTAGGGAATTGGTGTCAGAAATGGTAACGAAGGGGGAATTAGGAGCATGCATGGGAGAGAGGGGTAGAGTTCTTCAGGAATAAAGGGTCCATATATTGTAGTGATTCTTTTTTTTTTTTTAAAGATTTTATTTATTTATCTGACAGACAGAGATCACAAGTAGGCAGAGAGGCAGGCAGAGAGAGAGAGAGGAGGAAGCAGGCTCCCCGCTGAGCAGAGAGCCCGATGCGGGACTCGATCCCAGGACCCTGAGATCATGACCTGAGCCGAAGGCAGCGGCTTAACCCACTGAGCCACCCGGGCGCCCCTATTGTAGTGATTCTTAACCAGGGACGGACATACCTGTTAACTGGGCAGCTTTAACGAGGTACCCACGCCTGCACCCTTCCACTGGTAAGCGGATATGAGACGAGGGTTCATCTATTTTTTAAAAAGCTCCCTGGGCACTACTGATGTGGGAAATTGTGGGGGATAAATCTAGTTGGAGGAGAAGAGAGAGTTGTCAGTGCCAAGCTGAAGGTAATCGTGGGTCTAGGAAGCCTCTGGGAGGAGAGTAGAAGGAGCATGGACGTTGGACTCAGGCAGGTGTAAGTTTCAGTATCATTTTGCCACCTGTAGGTTGTGTTATTCTCCGAGTCTTCCTTTTCTACCTAATCATATTTACCTCATAGGGTTGTGATGATTCAGTGGGAAATCAAGTATAAAATGGTTGGCTCAGCACCTGACATTTTAATTAATTCTCCCTTCTTCCTCTTGAATGAGCCTTTGGCCCTTGCCAGGCCTGTTTCATAGGCTTTGGGATGAACTGATGCAGGACGCTTCAAGAAGAAACATGCAAATACACGTCAGGATGAGAAAGGAAAACAGGTCCAAGTGTCCGTTAGTCCCAGAGGTTTCAGAAGCCGTCAGAGAGGCCGAATCTTCTTGGAGAGCAATCCTCCTTCCTTAGAGAAATGGAAAGAAACTTTGAACTTCACAGAGGCCTTGCCTTCTTATGCTTGGCAAAGGCAAAATCTGGCTTTCCTGTAGGCCACCTCGGCTCAGTAGCAGAGATAATCCCAGCTCCAAGGCAGCTTAGTTTGTAAACCAAGTACAACTGTTGTGAAAATAGTGCGGATGTAGTCACTTTTGCGAAAGGAAATTCTCAGGCAAATTTGCCTACAGAACGAAGGATCGCCTTTCTCCGGGATGAAAAATGCCATTACTTCTCAGAAGACCCACCTGCCTTAATTTCGTGTCATTGGTATTCATTCAGCGATTTGACAAATATTTACTGATATCACTCCTGTGTAACGAGTACTTTGGAACTGCCTCTGCAAAGTCCTCATTTAAAACTGGTTTCCCATGCTGCCCTGCATACAAGTTGATGCCAAATATTTATTTTGGGGTGTTAGTCAGTCCTCCTTGGAGGAATGGCAATTAGAATGCTAATCCGTATTCTTTGGAGGTCACCGACCCAAAAGACAGTCAGGATGAGTGGAAAGGGGGAGGAGTTCGGAATCAGAAGCCCGTGTCTCCAACCTGGACTCTCGACCGTGCGACTTTAAGCCAATGGCTAAAACGTACCAGGCCCAGGACTTACTTTTCTCTAAAATGAGAACGTCCTTCTTACTCTTAAGCCAGTGCTCTCTTCCTGGAAGAGCAGATTGGGTGGGTGGAAAGGAGGAACGATCTTATTTATTGTAGAAGACAGAAACTCGCATGGTATCAGAGAGGAGAGAGAAAGAGGCCTGCCTGCCCACAGGGAGGGTGTGCTTGGGAGCAACAGGTAACCCTAGGACTGGGGAGGAAGGGCCCTTCTGCGTGGTACACTAGTCGCACCCCAAAAAGCCCAGCCTTTAAAAGGTAGTCTTGGAAGTCTCTGTATGATGGAGGGTCTTGAGCTGCTGGGGTGGGAGATGTGCGCACCATGAGTCACGCTGTAACAGAACTGAAAGATCTCTCTGACTAGAGACTTGTCTGCTTTGCCTTCGATTCTGACAAATAGGTCAAAAGGAGGGTGGTATTTTGGGGCGCCTGGGTGGCTCACTCGTTAAACATCTGCTTCAGCTCAAGTCATGATCCCAGGGTCCTGGGATCGAACCCCACATTGGGCTCTCTGCTCGGTGGGGAGCCTGCTTCTCCCTCTCCCTCTGCTGCTCCCTCTGTTGTGCCCCTGTGTTCTCTCTCTCTCTCTCTCTCTCTCTCTCGCTGTCTCTGTCAAATAAATAAATAAAATCTTAAAAAAAAAAAAAAAAGAAGGGTGGTATTTCTTTCCCTTGAAGAATAACAGGACTTAGGCTTTATTGGAGCAAGAGGGCCTGCAGTCATCAAGGATGTGCCTTTTTCAGAGACTTGAAATCTCCTGGCCGACAGAGGCACAGAGAGCAGTTCATTACTGGCTCAATCTCTTTCGCGTTCTGGACAGGTCTCCTGAATTACTGGGATGATCCTTGTGTTTGAAAGCTTCCTGATGAGCACCTAGTGGCCTCCCTCTCATCCACTCCCTTCTCGGTGAAATCTTTTCTGAGACTCAGCTGGATAGTAAACAGCAGGCCCCTAGTTCTGCCTGCTGGGTCCCAGCTGACAGCCTAATGCTGATAAGCCCAGCACTAGCTGCTCCCCTAAGGGGTCCCTATAAAATGAAGGAGCCCAGGATTTACCAGAAGTCACAGAATCCGAATGGCTGGACTCTCCTTGCTATGTTTTTGAAGGAATTCAACCAAGGCAATAGAATACTGCATTTATGTGCAATTCTGGCATCCTTTTTGAGACCTAAGGATTTTCAGAGCAAAAGGCCAATGTAAGAGAAGAGTCTCCAGTGCAGCTCAACTTGAAGGGGTAACCAGGTATTAATGGTTAGGGCCCCAGCCTACACAGGACAGTGAGGCTCAGTTCACCAGGCAGTCTCTGAGCTCTTACTAGGCACTGGACTTGGCCTAGATCCTGGGTGGTGGGAGAGATCCAGAGATCATAATGCTAATGGTGACGATGAAAACAGTGGCATGTGCTGAGCGCTGACTGTGTGCCAGAAGTTGTGTTCACTTCTTTATACTCTAAAGAGTAGGGGCTCCAAAAATACTTGTCAGTAGACTGCTCACAGGCCAACTCTTTGCTCCAGAGATGCACCTCAGGGCCTTTGCACTCACTCTTTTCTCTACCTGGAAGGCTCTTATTCTAGGTATTTGTGTGGCTGGCTCCCATACCTCCCTGAGGTCTTTAGTCCAATGTCATCTCGGTCAGGTCTCCTTGATCACCTAATCTCAAACAGCAATCCCGACCCCACAGCCTTCCTGTTTCCCTTTCTCCACTTTCCTTTCCCTGCTTAGCACTACCTAGCATCCTGTGTTTTACTGATGTGCTGTTACCTAGTCTCCCTTGCTGGCTTGAGAGCTTCACAAGGATAGGGATCTTGAGCTGCTTCTTCATCGCTGTAGCCCCCTCGCCCAGGTCAGATGCTCAAATTCGTCCCACACATGAATCTGGTGCACTTGTCTCATACTAAAATCACACTTTCTGGGTCAGTTGTCCACACAACAATAAGCATTAAGGATAATGCATTGAAATGAAGCCGGCAAGGTTTTGCCCTCTAGAGATCTATGGCCTGGTGGAGACAGGATATTACCCTAATTACATAATGATCTCCATTCTGCTGAAACAGAGTGTGCTGGGTGCTTTACCGATATTCGTTCACTGAAATCTTACCGCAATTCTAGGCCATTGGTGGTACCGTAAGCCACAGTTTATGGATGCTATTTTAGTTTTTTCCAGCGCTGAAAATATCCAGCTAGGCTCTGCATTATAGAGGGGCTGGTTTTATTTTTGCACACATTAATGACCATTCTGTATCTGAAGCTTACAGTGATCACGGTCTCTTTCGTATTTGTTATCTCCCACGAATCCTGAGAAGTATTCACCTTCCTCTATAAATGAGGAAAGTGAGGACCAGAGAGGTTAGGTAACTTTCCAGAACCACACAGCCTTGTAAATCTTCCAGATAGGATCAAAGCCAATCCATGACCTTACTACTCTCCCTTATTCTGAGGAGGAGATGAAATGATGGAGGGACTGAGTTGGGGGAGGGGACAGGTGATCAGGGACTGATTTCCCTGGAAGGAGTCAGCTGGGACTTCCGGTTTGGAAGGCTGTGTGTGTGGGGGGAGCTTAAACAAAGAATAAGGGCTTGCAGAGCAGCGGGAGTGGAATCCTAGACGGGAGGGGAGGTGTAATTCCCACCTCCTAATGCCCCCTACCCCACTGTGCTCTGCCTGTCATAAGATGGGAGAGATTTCTTGAGCAATGTTGGGGGAGGGTTTTTACAGCAACTTCTCTATTTCATTCTGTAAGGAATCCACCAGAGCCATGCACCTCTTATATTTATGTGATTAAATTAGCAACACACATTTGTTATGTGCTGCCTGAACCTATCCTACAACATCGCATTTCCACATATTACCCACTTTTACTCAACTTGCAGAACTTGGAGAATTTCCCAACCCCCCATCTCCTAAAGAGTAGGTACTCTGACAGTGCGGGATGCTGAGAAATCAGAAGACATTGTACGTTACAGACAGTCATATCCATGTAGTTACCCATCTGTCTTGTTTTGAGTTGCCTCTGTAATCCAGGCAAACTGCCTGGCACTACGGAGAAGCAAAGGAATTGATCATTCTCTGCCCTGAAATCTCTAATGTGGAGGACAGTACATAAACAGGCAATCAGAATACATCCCAGTAGGTGCCGTGACCATCTGGGGGCCGGGGTGGGGGGCATCAGAGAGGGACGTCTTAACCAGGTTGGGGTGGGGGCACAAAAAGGGTCAAGGAAGCTGAGTTTCTTACAGATTATGGCAAATTAGGGCCACTGAAGGGAAGCTCAGGGAGAAATGAGGCTAGGGAGAGAAGCAGGGGTCAGATAGTCCAGAGTTTTTAACAATTTTTAAAATTTTATTTTATTTTATTATTTTTTCCCTACAGCACACGTAAGGGGTATAACGTGTCCACCAGTAGCCCCGTGAGAGGGGGCAGTTGCAGAGGTGAATTACGAGTCTCTGGTTGAGAGAGAGCGCTGTCTCCTTCCCAGTTCGAGATTCATGATGCCCATTAAACATCTGGATTTTATCAGAAGGCCTTGGCTCAATGACTCCAGACTAGCTTTGCTTTCTTATCGGTCTGTCCACTCCTGCGCTAACAGGGAGTGTGAGCGCTCAGGTCAACTGCCTTGATTCTAGCCTTGACTCCTACCATTCTCAAGTTGTGTCGCCTTCTGTAGGTTGGCCCCCTGGTTGGGCAAACTGGATCGGCACTGCAGTGGCACCCCCATCGAAGGCCCACTCAGGCTGGAAGGAGGTAATAATGCATGTTAAGTTCCTGGCATAATGCCTGGCACACAGTAAGTGATCAGTAAATGGTGACTTTGTGATCCTGCAGCCTAACCATGTTAGTGATCATCCTCTTGGTCATCGCCATCTCCATCATCATCATCATCATTGCCATCATTATCACCCCTCCTGCCATCGTTCCCAATATCATCATAATGATACTGACAACCTAGGAGGTCATTCCTCACCGGGTTCCTCCGCTCCACTGTCCCTCCTTCTGGTCTTCCTCTGAAAGGGAAGGCCTTACGTAGAAGGATTTGACTCACATGAAATTCATTACATTTATTAAGCTCCTACTACGTGATAGACATTGTGTTCTAAGGACTAGAGAACACAAAAGTGAGCTCAAGAAAGTGGAACTTACACTCTGATGAGAAGAGACTGACAATAATAATGAAATAAGCAAATACACAGTTTGTCAGAGAAAAACAAATGCTATAGAGGAAAAGGAAGCCAAGGAAGACAGACAGACAGTACCTTGGGTTGGGCAGTTGTTATTTTCTGTCTTCCAAGAAACAAGTTCCATCTTTCAGGGAGCTATAGCATTTGGAGTTGGGGAGCTCCTGGGGTTGGGAACCCCTGAGGCCCTGTCCTAGCACTCCAGAGCCAAGTACAAAGGAGGCCATCACCACTAACACACACCCTGTTTGCAGGGCACGCAGGTCCATGTCTTGGCCTCTGGGGGACTTGTCAACCTGGAACTGAGAAGAGGCGATCAGTAGTCAGGAACAGCGCTTCTTCCTGCCTCCCTCCCTTCTTCCTTTTTCTTTCTTTCCTTCTTTTTTTCTTCTTCCTTCTTTCCTTCTTTCCTCTTCCTCCCTCCCTCCCTCTCTTTCTTTCAAGATTTTATTTATTTATTTGACAGGGAGAGAGCACAAGCAGAGGGAGTCGCAGGCAGAGGGGGAGGGAGAAGCAGGACCCCCACTGAGCAGGGAGCCCGATGTGGGACTCGATCCCAGGACCCGAGGATCATGACCCGAGTTGAAGGCAGTGATTTTACCAGCTGAGCTACCAGGCACCCTAACATGGGCTTTCTGCTTTGGCATTCTGACAGTAATACAGAAAACCAAGAGGGCTGCAGGCCTACAAATCTCTGTCTTACAATTTATGGTCCATGCAGCCCGAGGATGTTCAGAAGTGTTTTTGCACAAGCTGGGAGAAAGGAAGAGATGTCTCAAGCTCTTCCTCCTCTTCTCCACGCCCATTCCTGACCATCTAATACACTTTAGGGAGGAAGAAGAGGACAAGGGATAGAGGTGAAAAACTCGGGGGAAAATCAGGGAAACCTCCTCCATACACATGGGGTGCTGATTCTGAGGATGGGCTGGGAGAATGGAAATGTCCCAGCACCGCTGCTGCCTTCCTGGCCTAGAAGATTCGAGGGGGCACTCATCTCCTCTGGGTGCAGCCAAATACCACAGCAGAGCCACGCTTCAGAGGAAAACACTGCCTGCTTTCTCAGGTCAAACACATCAGAACCTGTGGTCTATAAGCCACATACGGTGCTGGGAGTGCCAAGAAATAATGATGAAAGAAAATGGTTGAAATCTAGACACAGAAGCTCTGTGTAGCCCTACTTTTGCTCAGTGAAGCTGCAAGCCCTATTAGCTACCCTCTAGTCCTTGAGCCCTGTGTGTCCCGTGTTATATGCTATCTCTCAGCAACCCAGTGAGGTAGTTCTTATTACCCACCTCTCACAGATGAAGACACAGAGGTTCAGAGTGGTCACGCTTTCTAGTCAGTCATGGAAGCTGAATTTGAACCCACATCACTCTATCTGGAAGCTCTATCTTAACCATTATACTTCACTACCTACCAGAGGAAAGGGTCAGCAGGGAAACACTAAAAATAGGAACCCTCCCCTTCCCCACAAGCTATGCTTCCGGTGCTCAGTAGAGGAAGAAAATTGAGAAACCTTCCATGCTTTCTGGCCTAAGCTCTGTCTTAACTTTTTTTTTTTTTTAAAGATTTTATTTATTTATCTGACAGAGAGATCACAAGTAGGCAGAGAGGCAAGCAGAGAGAGAGAGAGAGGGAGAGAGAGAGAGGAGGAAGCAGGCTCCCTGCTGAGCAGAGAGCCAGATACGGGGCTTGATCCCAGGACCCTGGGATCATGACCTGAGCTGAAGGCAGAGGCTTTAACCCACTGAGCCACCCCGGCACCCCTGTCTTAACTTTTAATACTGTAAATATTTAATTATTTCTGATACCAGATAGGACTATTTTTCTCTAGGAAATACATTAATAGAATAAGAAAGTTCTTTAGAGATGCAGAAGAGCTGACCTTGAAATCAACAGAGAAGTTTAAGTGCACGTCTCAAGGTCACAGAGTTAGGTTCCTGGCAAAGCTAAGGTTAAAAGAGCAGCGCTCCTGTCTCCCAGGCCAGAGCCTGACGGAGCCCCTGAAGCTGCTTTGCAGGTTATCACTGCTCTGCCCTAACAGATGACTGCGTGAAGGAAGATGCCTGCCTTGTTTGCACACCAGGGATTTTCAACAAAAGCTGCACTCAGCTGAACAGCTTTTAAACAAGGCTCTTCTAGCACCTTCCGATGAGATAGTCTCTGCCATCTCCTTTCCTAGGTCATGTGCTGTTTTGAATTAGGAGATTCCTACCATTTCTCCTTGTATTTAGCTGGAATGGATGTTCCTCTCAGTCTGGGGCAGTTGGTTGTATTTCTAGTTCAGAATCTGCTATAATTTACTCTGGCCTCCCACATGAATACTGACTCTTCTGCCTGCCTGGCTGGCTTCTGGCGACCTCTGCAATCTGGACCCATTACACCCAGCTCATCTTTTCTTCCCTACATCGTGACACACACTACTTGTCAGATTGGAGTCCTGGGCTCACCCTATTTCTGTGGCAGAAATATCCTCCCTGCTCTCCCCCTGTGCAAATCCATTCTTCAAGGCTTTGCTCAGACCTTCCTGCCCCAGATTTCCCCATGTACCTACAGCCGTGGGATGAGCTTCTTTTACATTTATTTTCTCAAGCACATAATTTGGCCCTAAAAATGTTTCCACACATTCCTCCAAATGTAATGCAGGCCCGTTGAGGGCAGGTCCACACGTTCATTGGTTCCCTAGAGATTTTTAAAACCACCTCATATGGTGAGATACAAAGAGAAATATAAGTGATAGTTGCTTCCTGTCCCTGAGCAAGGGAGACTAGTACTTTGCAGACATCTGTCTGGTGTATATTGGACCCTCCACAAAGATTTGTTTTATTTATTTATTTATTTATTTATTTATATATAAAGACTTTATTTATTTGATGGAGAGGGACACAGTGAGAGAGAGAACACAAGCACAAGCTGGGGGAGTGGGAGAGGGAGAAGCAGGCTTCCCACTGAGCACAGATACAGGGCTTGATCCCAGGACCCGGATCAGGACCGGAGAAGAAGGCAGACGCTTAACAATTGAGCCACCAGGTTCAATATGTTTTATTGAACTAACATATATGATGCCCCTTACTGCAAATATTTGCTGTCTCTAAGTGTCATGAGAGGTGATGTTACAGGGAAGGCATCACCAAAGAAGTGGCATTTGAAGTGGGCCTTAAAGACAAGGAATATGACTTTAAAAACAGAATTGGCAGAAGAAACATGGGTGGGCGTGCGTGTGTGTGCGCGCGCGCGCACGCTCACACACACACACACACACACACACACACACACACACGGCCAGGCATACACAGGGCACCAGGTTCAGGGGGAAAGCAGGGGAAATTTGTCCCTGCCCCAGCACCAACTAGCCTTAGTGAGAGTGGGCAGGTTGCTTGACTTCCAAGCTCCCTCCCCTTCCCTTTCCACTCCAAAGCCGGATGGGCTCTGGAAAATGTCAAGGTTCAAATCATAGCTGTGTGACCTTGAGCCAATCATTTGGGGCAGGGGCTCAGTTTCCTTCTAATAAAACGGGTAAAATCATCTTGCCTTGCAAGCTTTTTGTGAGGTTTTAAGAACATACTTAAGTTGCTAAATGCAGAGCTTGGCGTTATTATATTTCCTTCTACCCGAGTAGGGGAGACAACCCCGAGTCCGCCTCCCTCTCCCTGCGCCGCCCCAGGTTTCCCAGCACACAGCATAGAGCCTGTCCCTCGTAGGGGATCACGGACAGACTGCAGGACTCCTAAAGAGAAAAAGGGAGTTTAAAGAGCTTCAGGAAAAAAAGTCAACAGCATCGACAGTGGACTGACCAGGAAAGGGGAATGCTCAATAAATGTGTTTCCTTGAATAGCCTTTCCGCAGCCTCTTCAAGAATCTTTGCTAACTCTCCCTCAACGTGCCTCCGCGGAGCCAGCTGGTTTCTCGACAGCTCATTCTGCCTCCGCCTTCAAACCCCAGTTCAGAGTCGAGGCCAGACTCGGTCGGGCTGGGAGGGTGGGATGGAAGGGCGGGGCTTCCCCAAGTCCCAGAAGAGAAGATGGGGGGCGTGGTCCGGTTCCCGCCTCCTTACTCCCACTCCCTGGGGCACGGCTCCTGGGCGCCCCCCCCGTCATTTCCTCTCTCTTTCAACGGGTCGAAGGGAGGGGACTCGAACTTGGGCCACGCCAAAAGCTCAACCCCAGCTCTCCTCCCTCCGACCCGCCTGGCCAACCCGACTTGAGCCTCCTATCCCGGGGGCCCTCGTGGACCCCGCTCAGTCGCCAGTCCCGGCCCCCCGTCGAGCCAGCTCTGCGCCCCTCCCTTTGGCCACCTCGACTCCCGGCCCCCGCCTCGGTAGTTCCAGGCCGGCAGCCCTCCCTACTTCGGCGCCTCCTGCCCCCTCCCACTCGGCCACTTCAGTCGCCTGCCCCGGCCTCCGTAGACCCCGCTGGGACACCCCGCCCCCCATCCCGGCCGCCACAGACCGCGCTCGGCCACCCCCCCAACCCCAGGCCTCGTGGACCCCGCTGGGACCTAACCTCCCGCCCCCCACCTCGGTCAGCCACCCCCGCCCCCCGCCCCCTCGGCCCCGTAAACCCCTCTGGGACAACCTCCTCCTGGACCCGGCCGCCTCAGACCGCGCTCGGCCACCACCCTCCCCTCGACTCCCCCCGCCCCCACCCCACGCCTCGCACTGGGACCTAACCCCCGGGCTCCCCCTTGCCACCTCGGCCCCGTAGACCCGGCTGGGACAACCTCCTCCCGGAGCCGGCCGCCTCTGACCGCGCTTGGCCACCACCCTCCCCTCTGCTCCCCCACCCGGGACTCGCAGACCCGCCTGGGACACCCCCGCCCCCGCCGCGTGGACCCCCGCGCCGCCGCCCCCCGCTCGGCCCCCCTCCTTGGGGTCGAGGCGGCAGGGGGAGGGGCCGCGCCGGCCCCCGCGTGCGTGGCAGGCTCTCCCGGCTCCGCTCTCCCGGCCTCCCTTCCCGGGAGGCGGGGTCGGCGCCGCGGCGGCGGCGGCGGCGGCGGCGGCAGCGGAGGCAGGCCCCCTCCTCCTTCCTCCGTCGTCCGGCCTCCTTCCTCGCGCGCCCGCCGCCCGCTCTCTCTCGGCCGCTCCGACGCCGGCAGCGCCCGCGTGCCGCTCGCCCAGCCCCGGGGGAGCCCGAGGAAGTTTCCCGGGCCGCGTGCCCCGCTCGCTCGCCTCGCAATCCGCGGCCTCACCCGCCGCCGCGCCCGCCATGCCCTCGGCCAAACAAAGGGGCTCTAAGGGCGGCCACGGCGCCGCGAGCCCCTCGGAGAAGGGCGCCCACCCGTCGGGCGGCGCGGATGACGTGGCGAAGAAGCCGCCGCCGGCGCCGCAGCAGCAGCAGCCGCCGCCGCCCGCGCCGCACCCGCAGCAGCACCCGCCGCAGCATCCGCAGAACCAGGCGCACGGCAAGGGCGGCCACCGCGGCGGCAAGTCCTCCTCCGCCGCCGCCGCTGCCGCCTCGTCCTCGGCGTCCTGCTCGCGCAGGCTCGGCCGGGCGCTCAACTTTCTCTTCTACCTCGCCCTGGTGGCGGCGGCCGCCTTCTCGGGCTGGTGTGTCCACCACGTCCTGGAGGAGGTCCAGCAGGTCCGGCGCGGCCACCAGGACTTCTCCCGGCAGAGGGAGGAGCTGGGCCAGGGCTTGCAGGGCGTCGAGCAGAAGGTGGGTACCCCGGACCCCCACCCGCGGCCCCCGAGCCGCAGCCGGGGCGCTGGCTCTGCCCAGGCCCCGGGGCCGGGACCGGAGCCGGGCGCCCTCCTCGGGCGGTCCGGGCCGGGAATGCCCCGTCTCCGGGCCCCCAGTCCCCGGGCTGTCCCCAGACCCTCTTTGTTAATGGCCGCGGCGGAATCGGGCCCCGAGGGATGGGCCGCCGGGAGGATGGTCAGGCCAGCCTGCCAGGGTGGGCCAAGGGCCTGTCACAGGGCATTAGCGGTGACCTGTAAGGAAGCCTCCAGGCTCTGGGGAGCCCATTCTTTTTGGATTAGGAACCGCTGAATGGACAGAGTTGTCTGAAAAGGAGGTTGGAAGGGACGCCAGCGCATCCCCGGGAGCCTCGGGCAAGGCTGCACCTGGGCTCTCCCTGTGGGAGACATCTGAGCCAGGTTTTAATAAATCCCGATCCTGGGGAAGGAGAAGGAAGTAGTCATACTCATTTGCGAAGTTCAGATGAAATATTACCTATCTTCAGATCCCTTGTGGACCAGTGTCCCCATGTGGGCCTTTGAAATAGCAGAAAACTAGCTTCAGAGGAAAGGAAAGGCCCCCAAATATTAGAGGGTACTGGTGAGTAATACCACAGACACTTTTACATGATGTTAAGAGGGCTTACTCACTATCTAATCATCATAGCCACCCTGGCGGGGAAGGAGAAGTAGTAGTTGTGACTCCATTTTCCAGATGAGAAGATTGAAGTTTAGAGAGATGGGGTGAATTGATAAAGACCACAGCTGGTGAGTGGCAGACTGCATGAGAATGTCTAGGCCACTGCCCAGTTTGGGGTCCACTGAGGCCTCTCTCTCCGGTATGGATGGACCCAACTTTTACCACAAAGCCTCTTAGGTTCCCACTTGTGTGTTGACACACCAAGCGCATCTCCCTTGGTCTCATCCCTTCTCCTTCCTCCTCTTCCGTCGTCCTCCACTAACGTCTTTGCTCAATGAAAGTTGGTTGTATGATCGAAACAAAAAAGCCCGCCACCACTTCTGAGCCCGGAACTGCTGCCTCCTTTTCCCAGCATGCCGCCTGCCCTGCCAAGTTTCTATCGACTTTTGTGGAGTATGCAGGACTAGGAATTTCCTCTTAAGACTGGCAGAGCAACTGGAATGAGTCATCCTGCTCCACGCTGCAGGCCAAGGGAGGTGACTTTTCGGAGAGACTTCAGTAGGCAGTGCCGCTTTGCCTATCCTGAATGTCACGTCATAAGACGCACTGCTAGAGGATAATCACGAGCCCCTCGGTCCCTCCCTCCCATCCGCCCGGTTACCAGTCACAATGTTCATTGAAGTCTGATAGTGATACGGTTGCATGTTGGCACTGTGCCGGGGTGTTGGGGGGGGCGGGGGTTGAGGGGTGGTTCCAAGGCGCAAAAAGGCACAAATAATGTTTGCAAAGCAGCACGTAAGGAGTTTTCAGTGGAGGGTTACTGCCGTGTGAGTTCGGAAGAAAGAGGGTGTGGAGTTTGCCTGGGCCCATGTCCTGGTGGCCAGGGCAGTGCCAGTGTAGGCCTCGCTGGTGGTCAGGAACTGTTGAGAGAAAGAGTGCAGACACACAGGCAGGGGCGCTGTCTTGAGTGTGTTGCAGGGACCAGCAGGCGGCTGTCCGGCCTGTAGCAGAGTAACATTTAGGAAGTAGTGAGATGAGAGATTGAAGTTGAGGCTCAGATGGGGGAGGTCTTGAAAAGTAGTTGAAGAAACTGGGTTTTACTGTGTCTGCTTCTCCCCTGCCTCTCCCCTATTCCCTCCTCCCCGGCTCCCACCTCTTCTCTATCAAAGCTGTGTGTACATTACTTTCCATTTGGGGGCTGAGTTTTCCTATCTACACAGTGAGGGGAGGGCTCTGTCCAGGTTTTTTTAAGCATCCACCTGGCTGTATGCTGTTGGAACAGTGTCCTTTCTTTTTAATTTAGCAGTGTAATCAAGCTATATGCGATGCCTCGGATTTATTGTGCTCTCATCTCTTGACTCTCACAGCAGCCCCAAGAGGTGAGCACGAGTAGACCGAGTAGACCGCCCCTTTTGCAGATGAGGAGAGTGAGCCACGAGAAGGCCGAGAAAATGCAAGGTCCCACAGCTAGTAAGGGGCAGGGCTAGGATTCATATTGCAGTTTGCTCCTAGGACAGTCTTAGCCCTTTGTTCATTTTATTATCTTGCCCGTGGCTCGTGAGGTGTGTAGTAGCTATTCAGTTAATGCCTGGTCCGATGATGTGGAACTCAGAATGTGCCCAGAACAGTACTGAGATTTGACACTGTGTGTGGCCACTTCTGTCTGCTCCTCCGTGGAGGCCAGGAAATGAGTGATTTTGCTTTGAAGAGTGAGCAGTGGTGGCTCCTCTGAAAGCCTAAACTTGAGCCCCTTTTTAACTCTGTGATGCTTGGTGCAGGGTGGGGTTTGGTTCTTAGCAGGAACCTATACTTATAGTATTATTATTCGTAATTAGTATTCAGTATGGGCTAGGCATCCTATTAAGTTCTTCCCAGCCACCCTCTGAGGCAGGACCCATTCCTTAGCACTTTCCACAGGTGGGCCAGCCTGGCCAGGAGCCTGCTGTATTACTCCTTCAAGGTCACACACAGCCCCTAAGTGGGGGATTTGGGGTCCGAGTCAAAGCAGTGCGACTTGAAGCACGCCACAGGGCCGCTTGCCTGGTCTCATTGTGCAGATGGTCCCAATGTTGGGAAATGGCCCAGGTCTGCTGAATGACTGCAGCCTGGGCAGAGAAGCTGGCCTGTCCTTCCACGGAAGGTTCAGTGGGCACAGTGGGTGCGGGTTTCCGAAGATGCTGGCAGTTTGGTTGGAGGCGGGGAAGGGCCCTTGTGGCCCTGGTGGATCCAGGGTGGCAGAAAGTGATGGGAGGGGTGGGCTTAGGCCCAGGAGGGACAGCTGAAAGAGATGAGCAGTTGTTTGTGGAAGAGTGAGTTCTCTGGTTGTGTTTCTTTGTTTTCTCGTCTTGACTCTGGAGGAGTCAGAGCTTCTGAGGGTAAGCAGCATTTTCTCCACACACTCAGTGCACGTAGAACAGGCTTCTGCTAGAGCTTATCACTGGAGGTTAAGAGCTCAGGTGGTGACCTCCCACGTTCTGGGATTGGTGCTCAGCCTGCCCATTTCCTAGTTTCCTGATTGGTAAACTGGAAATCATTGGGAGCCACCCACTCGAGATAATTACGAAGTACTTTGCATATTTTTTGGTATACAGGAAGTGCCCGGTTGAACAGCAGCCACCACTGTCTCCTCTCGTGATATGAACTCCTTGTGTGCAGGGATCCTGTTCTAACCATCGTTTTTCTCTGGTGTCTGTCCCACCATTTAGTGGGCACCCCACATATGTTGGGAGAACAGATGCATCCATTGCATATTGATGTACATGGAAAGATGTACAGCTCACAGCACCATCAGTAGGGGGGCGAGTTCTGTATTATTTTCCTAGTGTTGGGGGTTGATATGTTTGGTTTCATCTATAATTTCTGATCTAGTCCCCTTCCTCACTGTTTGCCAAGAGCCAGCCCCTGTTAGGGGGCGACAGGGATCCCAGGGGAATTGGACTAGCTCAGTCTTCACTGGGCTTTGTGCTCTTAATTAATTAATTCCTGCTTCATTTGGAAAACACTGCAGGAACGCCTGCCACGTTGCAGGTACTGTGCTCGCCCGGCCGTGCCTCTGTTTTGAGTGCTGTGCACAACAGGCGGGTGCTGTGATTGAACAGCTTAGTTTTGGAGGTGAGTTCTCCCTGGTATCTTCTCAAAGTACCCTTTATGAGTCAGGTTATATTGAGTTGAACTGGGAAATTGTCTAGCTTTCCGGAGTCCCTGAAAACCTCATTCTAATCTGTCTTAACATCACAGACTACTGGAAACCGAAAGGGACTTTAGAAACTATTTGTTAGGGCGCCTGGGTGGCTCAGTGGGTTAAGCCGCTGCCTTCGGCTCAGGTCATGATCTCAGGGTCCTGGGATCGAGTCCCGCATCGGGCTCTCTGCTCAGCAGGGAGCCTGCTTCTTCCTCTCTCTCTCTGCCTACTTGTAATCTTTCTCTGTCAAATAAATAAATAAAATCTTTAAAAAAAAAAAAAAAAGAAACTATTTTTTAATAGACGAGGAGTTGGGACCTGCAAAGTGAGTGACTTATCTGTGCTCCCTGAGCTGGTTTTAGGTGGGGCTGGCACCGGAGCCCGGAGCTGCTGTCTGTTGACCATTCACTATGTGTCAGGCACAACTGAAGCTGTAGATATCTTCACTCTAGCTTAATCCTCCCACGACGAGCCTAGAGAGAGTCAGGTACTGTTTTGTTCCCGTCCTGCTGCTGAGGTAAAAAAGGCACAGACGGGCTGAGTAACTCGCCCAGGATCACACAGCTAGGAAGTGTCCAAACCAAGATTTGAACATAGCCAGTCTGGTTCCAGAGCTCATGCTGTTTTATTTTTTGCCTTGTTGCCATGGAAGTATTTAGGCATAAACAGAAGAGATCAATATAATGAGCCCCGTTTTTAATGATGCTCTTTTTTTTTTCTTTGTTATTCTTGTTTGTTTCATTCCGTCACCACTTCTTCCCTCCCATTTTGTTTTGCTCTTTTAGGACTGGAGTCAGAGCAGGGTCTCTGAAGCCTTCTCTTCCACCCTTTTGCTGGGTGCCCACCTGGTCTCTCTTGTTCTCAGATGCTCTGGGTGTTGGGACATAGCCCAGGTGATGGCGTGGCTGCAGCCTGGGCCGAGAGCATAGCCTGTCCTGAGCCGAGAGATTCAGCAGGCAAGGGTGGGGCAGGCCCCCTAGAGGGCCCTTGTGGCTCTGGCAGACCCAGTGGGTATCGACCCAGAATCTAATTTTCACTGAACATTAGTTCATCCCAAGTATTTCAAGATTTATTTCTAACAAATAGGAGCTCCTTCTCTTCCCTTTCCTTTTGGCAAAACACAGTATATTATACCTAACAAAGTTAACGGGAAAGGCTTGCTTCTCATCTAATACCTAGTTCAAAATCAGATTTCCCGAGGACCCCCTTAAAAATAGCTCTTTTATAGTTGCTTTGTTTGAGTCAGGATCCATGTATAAGTCCACACATTACATTTGGTTGGTGAATCTCTTAAATTTCTTTTAATGTGTAATTTCCCTCGACTTTCCCCTTTAAAAATGCCATTTAATTATTGAAGGTCCTGGCTCTTTGTCGTGTAGGATTTTCCACATCGTGGGTTTGGCCGATTGCGCCCTTGCTGTGTGTTTTTCTCTTGCATGTTCCTGTGAATTGGTGGTTAGAGCTGGAGGCTTGAGAGATTCCGGGTTTTTGTTTTGTTTTGTTTTGTTTTACAAGAAAGTGTTCTGGGTGGCTCTGTGTGTCAGTAGTCCCTGGCCTGTGAGGCTCGGCACATCAGACCAGTTGTCCGGAGAGGTTCCAGGTCAGACCTTGGTTAGCGGAGAATTTATTTAGGATGAGTGTGTCGTGGCAAACGGGAGCAAAATGTGCTCACAAAGCCAGAGAGCGCCAAGGGAGCATCTGGCCCAAGTCATGTTTTTGGGTGAGGACAGTGACTTGGTCAGGGCCGCCAACTAGAAGTGGCAAGCTAGACACCTGAACCTTTGTCTCGTGCCTCCCAGTCGAGTGTCTCCATGTGTCTCAGCTTTTTCCCTGTGAAAGGAAGACTTTTCCATTGCAGGAGCTAGAAACTCAGCCTCACTCGCTTAAAGAGAAGAGGGACGGGGGAAGGGAGAGAGAAGATGTATTGTCTTAAACCAAAAAGTTCAAGAGCAGATTCCTTCAGGTGTAGCTGTACCCAGAGATGCAGATTGTATCTTCAGAGCTCGATCTTGCCATCTCTTAGTTTTGCTTCCCACTGTGCTGGTTTGATTCGTAGACTGGTGTTCTTCGTGGGCCAGTCTGAGCCTCTCCAGGCTTCCCCCATTCTATAACTAGCAATCCCAATAGAAAAAGGTTTTCTTTACCAGTAGTCTTGGAATTGACTGACTGGCTGTAGGCCCATCCCTGGGCTGATCACTGTGGCTTCAGGAGAGAGGACCCCTGGAGCACTTGGAAAGGGCCTTTAGGTTGGTCCCGCAAACCGCATGGAATGTGTGTGGAGGAAAGGTTCTTTCTCCAAGGCCGATTATTGTTCCATTCCAGAAGAGGGACCCGAAGCTGGGCAGACAAAAGGAAATAGAGCTGTGTTGCATGGAACTCATCAGCTCTTCTCAGCAATTAACGTGTGGATTTTGGTTACAGGTGCAGTCTCTTCAAGCCACATTTGGGACTTTTGAGTCCATCTTGAGAAGCTCCCAGCATAAACAAGACCTCACGGAGAAAGCTGTGAAGCAGGGGGAGAGCGAGATCAACCGGATCAGTGAAGTTCTGCAGAAGCTCCAGAACGAGATTCTCAAAGACCTCTCTGACGGCATCCACGTGGTGAAGGATGCCCGGGAGCGGGACTTCACGTCTCTGGAGAACACGGTGGAGGAAAGGCTGACGGAACTCACCAAGTCCATCAACGACAACATCGCCATCTTCACCGAGGTCCAGAAGAGGAGCCAGAAGGAAATCAATGACGTGAAGGCGAAGGTTGCCTCTCTGGAAGACTTGGAGGGGTACAAGCAGGATTTGAAAGCCTTGAAGGAAGCTGTGAAGGAAACACAGGTCTCTGTGAAGTCCAGAGAAAAGGACCTCGAGGCCCTGAGAAGCACCCTCCAGACCTTGGAGTCTGACGTCTACACTGAGGTCAAGGAGCTGGTGAGCCTCAAGCAGGAGCAGCAGAAGTTCAAGGAGGCGGCCAATTCGGAGCACCTCACCTTGCAGGCCCTCACAGAGAAGCTTCTCCAGTCCGAGGAGGTCACCTCCCGCCTTCCCGAGGAGATCAGGAGACTCAAGGAGGAGCTGCGCCACCTGGAAACAGAGGCCCTCAGGCCGGAAGAAGATGGGGTTTACAAGCACGCTGGCTCCTTAGCCGCGCTCCAGGAGAAGAGTCAGGGATTGGACTCCAGGCTCCAGACCGTGGAAGACGGTGTGGATGCCGTGCAGACGGCCTCTGCGCGCCACAGCGAGAACCTGGAGGCCCTGCTGGCCAAGAGCGAGGAGCACGAGCAGCGCCTGGCCGCCCTGCAGGAGCGCGTGGCCGGCCTGGGCCCTTCGGAGGCCGACGCGGGGGGCCTGGCCAGCACGGTGAGGAGCCTGGGCGAGGCCCAGCTCTCGCTCTACAGCGACGTGGAGGAGTTGAAGAGAAGCGTGGGCGAGCTCCCCAGCACCGTGGAGGCTCTCCAGAAGGTGCAGGAGCAAGTCCATACGCTGCTGGGCCAGGACCCGGCCCGGGCGGCCCCCTTGCCTCAGGACTTCCTGGACAGACTCTCTTCTCTAGACAACCTCAAAGCCTCAGTCAGCCAAGTGGAGTCGGACTTGAGGATGCTCAGGACTGCCGTGGACAGTTTGGTCGCGTACTCTGTGAAAATAGAAACCAACGAGAACAACCTGGAATCCGCCAAGGGCTTGTTAGATGACCTGAGAAATGACCTGGATAGGTTGTTCTTGAAAGTGGAGAAGATTCACGAAAAAGTCTGAGGGAACGCGCGTGCAGGGTACAGAGTTGATCCAGTTTCTCATGACCAAAAAATGGGTTGTTTTCTCCCGCTCACTCTACCCCTCCCAGGTTCTTGTTCTCTCTTAAAAAGCAGTGCCCCTCCCCGCCCCCAAGGCCCGAACACCAAGGCATTTTATATTTTTGTGCCCAGTTAACTTATTTACGATTATTACCACACACCATTGGTTTCTCAAGTTCTCTGCTTCTGCTTTTGGTTGGTTTCCTCAAGGCCTGGCCCCTGCTAGTCAGAGGGGCCTTCTAGGAGGGATGGCTCTAGTGTCCGAGAAGAATGGCTTCAACTGGGGATTAGCAGAAGCAGATTACGTGTGACCTCACAAAACCTTGCCTGCCTGGCAGATTTCAAGTAAAAAAAGGCCGGGGGAGGAGGCACTTCTCTTTCTCATTCTCTTTAAGGACAATTAATTTTTTTTTTTTTTTTTTTTTTTTTTTTAATACTTCTGGCCGAAGTTTTCATGAGCTGCCGCTCACTTCTTGTCTTCCACTTAAACTGGTTAAAATTTACAAATGTCAGCTCCGATTTGGGAGGGGGACAAGCCCCTTGGTTTTTAGTTGATAAGAACCAGCTGCTTGACTTGATGGCCACCTCCCGTGGTGTGGGGTGCTGTTTCCATTCCTGAATCATCTTGTGATCTCCAAGGTAACTATGCAAAGAATCCAGATGGTTCTGAATGTGAAAGCCACAACACTTCAGAGTCCCCTGTGACCAGCCTGTGTCACCTCTTGGTAGAGTCCCCGGATAATACGGATAATACGTTGGTTTAGAATCCCGGAAAGGGGACTTTTTGGAATCCTTCAGGAAACGTGTGATGAGAGCGGTCCACAAAGGCATGGGCTGTCTCCCTGGAGAATGGAGGCCATGTGTTTTTATTTTCTCATGATGTCCATGAAGAGGTTTGCTGTCCCAGCAGACCCCCATCTGTCAGTGAGGAGGAATGTGCATTTTCTGTAGTTTTTTGCTGTTTCCCTTCGAGCTGTACTGTTCTTTAATGGCTGTCTTGCCTTTCAAAAAAGAAGAAAAAAAGAAAAAAAAGAAAATTAAGAGAAAAAAAGGTTTGTTTAGTTTACTGTGAAATGAACTGTATGGCTTATTTACAGTATTTTTAATTCTTAATAAACACGAGCTTTGTTACGACTTTTCTAGAGTGATGGTTTTCTGAGAATTTAGCAATTGCGATGTATTCCTTAGACTAGAAAGGTCGAGAAGTTTTCGATTTTAAGAGCGTTGCAATTCTAAAAGCAAGGTGGCCTCATTCTTAGGCCTGGGGACGTACCTTTGATTGACCGTTTGCAGGTTTAATTATAGGCATTTGACTGACTCGCAACTCTGAGCTACAGCAGAATCTTCTGGGAGCTTTCAACAATCCCTGAGCCTGCCCCCAGGGATTCTGAATCTGTGGGCATTAAAAGGGTTACATTAGCATTTCAAAGGCTCCCTGCTGATTGGAAAGTGCACTGGGGTTGAGAACTGTGGTCGTGGACCATCTTAAGTGACCTGCAGCCTCCAGTTTCTTGGGGAAACTGATTTTGGATGGCGTTCATTGAGTGCCTGTGTGCCATGCCTTGTGCTAAGCACTTGATAGGCCCCTATATCTTTCTCCTAATATTCCCTGGAGCCAGGCGGGGACATTCTGCATTTTACTGAGGGGCCACAGGCTGCCAAGCATTGTGTAAGATCATTATTAGCTAGATAGGGCTGAGATTCGAATCCAGTCCTGCTCTTAACTGACAGGCAACTCTACCTTCCACCAGCAAGAGTGCAGGACCACCCCCTCCCCTGCCTGCCTTCCAGAGACAGGCTGCAAGAGCCAGGGTGTGGAAGGGGAGGAGGCCTGAGTGCCACTGTGGTCTCCTGCTCTCTCCTCTGGCTGGTGGCCCTCATCCCAGAATTTTTTGGTCAGTCCTTCTGGGTCCTTGAGGCAGCACCCCCTAGGGCGTCCCAGCCCCTGGCTTCTGTTTTTCCAAAGCCTTTTGCAAATCAGGATGGGCCCTTTACTGGTGTTAGAAATCATCTGGAATGTTAAAGTAGACGAGTTGATAGATAAAGGTAATTTAGTGACCAGGTTTGCCCTCCTTTGTGGAGGGTGCTGGACAGCATAAACATCCATGCTTGGGAAAATGAAATTTTGGTTTCTTTTCAGGCTGGTTGGTTGTATCAGGCATTTTCTTGATCTTCCTCTCGACACCACTTGTGCAGTCTTTAATGTCAGGCTATGAGTCGTTTAATAGATTGTCATTTATTTTTGAAAAAGAGTGTGTTTGCTTATTTATTTATTTATTTATTTGAGAATGCACTAGTGGGGGGAAGGAGCAGAGGGCTCTATTCCACGACCCTGAAATCTCGACCTGAGCCAAAATCAGGTCGTACACTCAATGACTGAGCCACCCAGGGGCCCCTGATAGATTGTCATTTAACATTAGGGTAGAAAACCTCTAAGGGTCAGAGAAACAACCACATTTAAATTCAGACGGTGAAAATAAAAAGAATGTGTTATGAATTCACAACATTGCTGATGGTGGGGCAGTTAGAGGTAGCTCTTACCCCAGGTAACAGTCACAACCCAGTCTTGTTCCTGTGTCTGCTCATTCCCTCATTCAGTGAACATTACTGAGCCCACGGCCAATCATTTGCTAAGTGAATTCAGGATGCACCAGACAGGATCCTTGTCCTCAGGGGACCTATAGCGCAGTGGGGGTTAATGGTCACAACTGGTAGATGTCCTAGGGAGTTACAGGTGCTATAATCAGGCATAATGGGACACAGAGTGGGGATCCATCCGTTCTGCCCCCCCTTCAGCTGGGATGGTTAGAACAGGCTTGGAGA
Organism: Mustela putorius furo; assembly: GCF_011764305.1. NCBI lineage: Eukaryota > Metazoa > Chordata > Mammalia > Carnivora > Mustelidae > Mustela > Mustela putorius. The sequence continues at coordinate 468,319 of NW_025421481.1, forward strand.
GGCCTGAGGCAAGTCTCAGAATACCTCCACAAGGGAAGGGAAACTTCAGGAAACTGAGCGCCCCGCCCCTTGAGCGGGAATTGACACAAGTCAATTGACACAAGTTACTGACGATATTGATTAGACTGCGGACGACCCAGCACTAGGGTAAGAGACTGCAGCAAAATTGCCCAGGCGAGGCTGTCAGCACACAGGTGGCCCAGACTGGTGATGACCCCTCACAGGGTAGCTGGGAGGATGATGTCGCCTCACGGGGTAGCTGGGAGGGTGGAAGGAGAGGGATGAGCGCAGCCCAGCATCTGGTACGGAGAGTTCCAAGGTCGTCCTGCCAGAGTTAAAAGACAGAAATCTTTCTGTGCTGCTTGGTAAAGAGCTGCCGCCCTGAGCCCGCTCTTCCCTCCCCCGGGGACCACAAGACTTCAGGGCCCCTAGTTCAGCCCCAAGGCCAGTGTTCATTCTGATGAGTGGGTACCCGGGCTTTACTGGGGTCAAAGAGTTTGAAATCACCCCATGTCCTCCTCAGAGCATGCCTCTGAGCTAGGGATCTGGTTTCCTGGGAACATTTGGACACACCCCTACCAGACATCTCGGGTACCACAACGAAGTCCTCATTTCTCCCAGGAGTAAGTGGGGCCACTGCTCCCCCCATCACTTGAGCCAGAAGCTCAGGGGAGCCCCGTGTCCCTGCCTCTGTGCATCCATGCCTGCTGGGGCCCTGACGCAGCTGCCCTATCCCTCATCTTTGCTGCATCACTGGCCGGTGTCTGAAGCCCAACAGTAGCCCCTCGCCGCACCCCTGCGTGTTCCTAGGAACAGAAACCTGGGGTGTGCCCTCAGTATTCATTCAACAATATTCAGAGAGCACAGCTCTGCCAGACGCCAAGGAGATGACTAAGAACAAGACAGACAGGCTTCCTGCTTTCAGGGTTCTCGTGGTCCAGTTGGAGGAGACCAGCAGTAAATACGGGAGGAAACAGACAGTAAACATGCAAACTGCAGTATCTATCTTGAGATACAGGAACAGGTCAAGTAGCTTCCCCGTCCCTAGCCTTCTCCCACTCAAGGAATTCCCCAGGGGTAACCGGTATGATCTTTCTCAAAAGAGGTAGAGGTAGATCTTACCCCAGGACTCTTCTCCACTAAATCCTTCAGCGTCTCCCCTTTGGCTTCAGGAGAAAATTTCAACTCCATGGTGTGGCTGAGAGAGAGCTTTCTGACTCTTCTCTCCCAGACAATGGGCCTCATCTGCTGTGCACTCTGCTGGTAGGTGCACTGACCAACTGAACCACTCCTCACCTCAGTGCCTTTGCATACACTTCTTCCTTCTATTCAGAGTTTCCCACCTCCCTGAACCTGAACCCCAGGCTGAATTTGGGAGATCCTCCTACAAGTTCATACATTTCAGGCTTCTTGCTCTGAAAGAGCTCCTCCCTCTGCATTCTGACTGCTCTCTCGTCTGACGATGCACTCCATGGATGATAGGGTTGTATCTTCTGTATCCACAGCAATATCGCCATGCTTGGCCCATGTCAGTAATGATAAAAGTCACATTTACTGAGTACTCACTATGTGCCAACCACTATTCTGAGGGTGTACAAGGATTCACTCATTCAGTTGTTGCAGTAGTCAAGGAAAGGTTCTATTACCATCCCCATTTTCCAGGTGGAGAAACTGAGGCACAGAGAGGTTAAATCATTTGTCCTAAATACCTACTTGTCACAGCTGGTAAGTGGTAGAGCGAGATTTGAACCCAGTGGTCTTAAGTTAAAAACTGTGCTCTGAACTACTGTAGACTGGTTTCTTTTCCACTTGAAAACACCTGGGCTTTAGGGGGGGGTTACTTTTCATTGAAGTATGACTTGCATGCTTTATGGCATATGCACATCTAAGGCAGACATAGCTGATGGGAATTTTACACGTTACATCACATACTAACCCCCCAGTGAAGATATACAACATATTTTTTATTAAAGATTTTTATTTATTTATTTGACAGACAGAAATCACAAGTAGGCAGAGAGGCAGGCAGAGAGAGAGAAGAGAAAGCAGGCTCCTGCCTAGCAGAGAGCCGGATGCGGGGCTCGATCCCAGGACACTGGGATCATGACCCAAGCCAAAGGCAGAGGCTTTAACCCACTGAGCCACCCAGGTGCCCCAAAGATATACAACATTTGCAGCATGCCAGAGATTTCCTGGGCCCCGCGGCCAATAACCCCCAAAGATAACTACTATCCTGTTGCTTTGCCCAGTTTTGAATTTCATATAAATGGACTCATGCCATGGTATTCCTTAAAAAAGTAACTTTATGAAGATATAATTCACATGCCATAAAATCCACCCCATTAAAACATATGATTATCCTTAGTATATTCCCAGAAGCCTGGACCCATTCCTATCCTGATCAATCTTGCCCTTGTTACATACAAAAAAGTAGGCGGCCCATACGTGTTCAGTAACACGAGTGGCTGTTAGGAAGGTGAGACTCCCAGTGGAACAGGGACGTGGTGTGTGGTCACACGCAGCATGACACATGCACGGGTAGCAGGGGCTGGCGAGGTCCTGGACCTTAGTAGTGGCCTGCCCAGCATCTAGTTCTCCTTCGGGTGGTAACAATTCCCCTAGTTTTCTTTAGAGAATCTCCCCTTCCCTACCATCAGGCCATCTGGCTCTGAGACTGACCACAATGAACCCATAACCCAGTTTTGGCCAATGAGAAATTCTGTTCTCCTGGTCTGATTTGTTCCAGATGAATACATGTCATAGTCTGGTCCACTGACTACTGCTGGAACTTTCTAGAAAGAGTGTCCTCCATCCATTGGGGCGGCCAAGCTGGCAGGGCATAAACCCCGGGCCACTAGGGGCCACCCTATGTGAAGAGACCACTGAGAAGGAAGCCAGTGTTGAAGAGAGCAGTACTTAGACATGGCAACAGTTAGGTTCCTGATGACATACTTTGAACACCTGGATCCATCCATGCCTAAAGCTCCAGAGGTCTTGTTCTTTCCCACACAGAATCTTATACACCTTTCATATGTATACAGGTGACATGGTGTCATGTAAAGAATGGGCATAACAGCACTGCTTATGACGAAAAAAATTGGAAACACTTAAAGAGTCTGGCATCCTGACCAGTCAATAACTACATTATCATTTGTTCATACAATGGACCTCAACACAGTAATAAGAAGGAATAAATCAGAATCCTGTATATCAGTGCAGATAAATCTTTCAACTAAAATGCCGAGTGAAAAAAAGCTGGAAAAGAAAATACACAGTACAAAAACTTGCATATAAATTAAAAAAAAAAACACGCAAAATAATAATATATATTGTAGTAAAAGTGTCAATAAATGACCAGGAGACAGAATATCTAAATTTGGGTTTTTGGATTTCTATCTAAGTAAGGGCTACTTGGGCATTCATGATATCATTCATAGTGCCTTTCCTGTCTCAACATTTTATTATGAAAATTCAAACAGAAAAGCTGGAAGAAAATTGTCCAGTAAGCACTCATGTATCTATTACTTAGCACAATGAGCATTGTGCTATATTTGTTTTTGAGGTATATCACCACCCCCTCATTTTCTTGATATCTTTTTGTATGCCAGAAATATTTTGTAATTAAAACTTTTTAAAAGGGTTGGGGCGCCTGGGTGGCTCAGCGAGGAGTCTGCTTGCCCCTCTCCCTCCCCCTCTTGTGTTCTCTCTCAAATAAATAAATAAAAAAAAAAAAAAAAAGAATAGCCACTGTTTAAAAGGAGTGAAGAAACAGAGGGAAAAATACATTTTTAAAAAGGTTTTTTTTTTTTTTAAGAGCGAGAGAGAGAAAGAGTGCACACGTGCATGCACACACGAGTGGGGGAGGGGCAGAGGGAAAAGGATAGACTCTTCAGCCCACTGGGAACTGAGTTTAGAGTCCCACCTAGGGTTCGATCCCACACCCCTGAGATCATGACTTCAGCTGACATCGAGTCGGAAGCCTGAGCCCCCAGGACCCCCGAAAAACTCACATTTTCATTGTTTAAAAGAGCATTGATCAGAATATAGATGATGAACTTCGTGCAGTGCTTTATTTCAGCAGGATTAATTCCTTTCCCTAGCAGGGATGGCCAAATGGCTATGTAGCGGGTCTTAGAGACCTAAAGCTGAAAAGGGGTTCCAATCTAACATCCTTATTTTATAAGTTGGGGAGACTGAGTCTCAGAGAGGACATCGCTCCCCACCCCAGCTCACGAACTAACTGTGGCGGAAACGGGGCTTTCTTCCTTCTCTTCTTCCCCACTATTTGCTGAGGTTCCACCCCAGGCCTAAGCAAATTTCCGAAATGCCCAGAGTGAGCAAAGGATCAGCGCAATTGAACTCCTGCAGGCAGTGAGCTGCATTCTGAGCGGAAGGCAGTGGCCCCTGGCCTTGCCCAGCTCGTGGGTCATGAACACCCAGGGGCAACACCTGTTGGGCAATGTGCTGTGGGGCAACCTCAGCCTCTCTGTGTTTAAATACCTGGCAGTGCTGTGTGGAAACGCCTATTAGCAATCGGGTGCATTGGCCCGGGGTTCCGAGGCTGACTGTCCCACCGAGTCCCTTAGAATCGCAGGTCCGGGTTTTCTCTTGGCAGAGTCCCCAGCTGTTGCAAGACAGCATGCAGGGTACAAAAGTGCCTGGAATCCGGAAGCTGATCCCAGTTCTGGTGTGTTGTCTGGGTTGCCTTCTCTCTCCGGGCCTGTCTGTGCTCCCATCTGTAAAGGGAGACACGGATGTGATTAAATTATCTCCAAGTTCTCTTCCAGCAGCAACTGTCCTTGACTTTATCATCATATGTGATTCTTCGGAATCCTTCCGTGAGCAGGAGCTTTCCCTGAGGGAGGAAGGACTACAGGGGGTGCAGATCTGCGGTGGGGGGCAGAGACGATTCTGTCTGAACCGAGGCTGTATTCCTAGCTCCCATCAGTGTCTGGTGCAGGCAGGGTGCTCAAGCCTTTTCTTTCTAATTGGGGTGGGGCAAGTGATTTGTTAAATTTGTTTCTGGGGAGAGCTGCCAGGCTGGACTGACATCTCGTATAAGCTCATATGAAAGTTTGTTTACTCTTGGAAGATGCATGGATGCACCAGCAAGGAATCAGAGATAGTTCTTGAACTCTTGAACTTTCAGATGGGGAGAAGCCCCCAGTGCATTCTGGCGGCTGTGGGAACCAGAGCTCTCCCTTGAAGCGAGAATTTGGCGCCATCTGGTGTCTGATTTGGAAATCACAGGACCGAGGTTTTTTGTTTTGTTTTGTTTTGTTTTGTTTTGTTTTGTTTTGTTTTGTTTTTTAAGCTATTGTGTTTCAGATGAACTCAGTTGCACCTTTGAAATATACCGAGAGGGGCGCCTGGGTAGCTCAGTGGGTTAAGCCGCTGCCTTCGGCTCAGGTCATGATCTCAGAGTCCTGGAATTGAGCCCCACATCGGGCTCTCTGCTCTGCGGGGAGCCGGCTTCCTCCTCTCTGCCTGCCTCTCTGCCTACTTGTGATCTCTGTCTGTCAAATAAGTAAATAAAATCTTAAAAAAAAAAAAAAGAAATATACTGAGGAAATTCACTTTTTTTTTTTAAAAGTAGGCTCCATGCCCTATGTGGGGCTAGAACTCACAACTCTGAGATCAAGAGTTGCATGCTCTACAGACTGAGCCAGCCAGGCTCCCTGAAAACCCACTATTTAAAAGACCAATGGATGGATCATTGTGTGACATAGGCACCTTTGGAGTATGAATTATTAACTTCCTTATTAGCTTCCTCTGAAAACTTAGCCAATGATAAATTTTTAAAAATTTTTTAATCGGAGGGGCACCTGGGTGGCTCAGTGGATTAAAGCCTCTGCCTTCGTCTCAAGTCATGATCCCAGGGTCCTGGGATTGAGCCGGCATCAGGCTCTGCTCAGCAGGAAGCCTGCTTCCCTTCCTCTCTCTCTGCTGCCTCTCTACCTACTTGTGACCTCTGTCTGTCAAATAAATAAATAAAAATCTTTAAAAAATTTAAAAAGAATTTTTTTAATCGGAATCTTTTGTCAGTAGTAGCTTAGAAGAGTCCTCAAGCCCTTTATCCTTCCCATATCTAGCTGCTTCCGAAAGGCAGACAGTGACCCCGAAGGTTCAGTCCAGTGTGGCACACTCGGCCATTACCATCAGCAGTAGCCGCCCATAACTGCGTATCTGTGTTTTATAGCACGAGTCAGGTTGAACACATATTACCTCAGTTAACCCTGGCAGTTATCTTAGGGAACAAGAATGGGCATCTCTTATTTGCTGGTCAGTCCCTGCAGCTAAGAAAGCTTCATTCACTTGCCCTGGGGTCACACAGCCAGTAGGTCCAGGATTCAGACTCACCTTTGTTTATCTCTAACCACTGTTCTCTCTCCACTAAAGGTCACACTCCCTTTCCTATAGAGACAAAATCGGCATCCCATACTGTCCAAGGAGACAACTCCGTTTAATCTACTGCGTGTATAATCCTGGAGGTTAAGAAATTGGGTTCTGGAGCCAGACTGAGTCCCACTGCCAGCCATACCACATTCTGTCTCGCATAGGGAAAGCTACTGACACTTGGGTGCCTCAGTTTCCCTTTACAAACAGGGTTGATGTTAATGATAATACCTACCTCATAGGGCTGGCAGAGACTCAACTAGTTACTACAAGCAAGGTGCTTAGAACAGTGCCTGGTGCATAAGAAGGTGCCCAGTAAATGGGACTTAAACATCGACCACAAGGCAGGCAGTTGACTAGAAGAGGCTGAAGCGAACCAGCCTACAGTCGGCCCGTGAAATGCATGGCTGGGATTAGAGTCTGCGCACCCTCTGGCGGACCTGTGTCCTCTAGACTCTCACAGCTCCCACCGTGCACGCACTGCGGCTCCTGCCTCCATTCGGGACAGCTGTCTCGCTCTCAGAGGCATTTGGAGGTTTGACCTCTGGCAGTGAATGAGATGAGTTAATAGGAATCGTGACCCTGAGAAATGGACCTTGTGGGCTCTGTGTGAGTTTCTCGGAAGGCCTGCAACTTCACAGTTTTTTATCAGAGATCTTTGGTTTCTGTCATGGTGCAGTATGGTCTCTCCCGCCAGGAACAGGGGCCAAGAGCCAAGGCCCCAGGGTAGCTCCTCTCCTCAGTCCAGCTCTGCCGTGGGGCTTCCTTTACCTCCTGGCATGGATGTCTACCTTCTTCCCACCCTTCCCTGGGAGAAGTTGGGCTCTCTGAGGTAAGGAGGGAGTGCAAGAGAGAGTGAGCGAGATTTGCAGAGAGAGAGGCGTGGACCAGAGCCTCAGGCCCTGGAGTCATCCTGCAGAGAAAGATCTGCCCTGAGCAGCTGGGTCAGAGCCTCAAGGCAGTCTCCAAAAGGAGACCCAGACCAAAAAGGCAATTTCCCCCCACTCCCAGCAGAGGGCAGTGTAGTGCAGCGGACAGAGGAGGCACTGGTCCTGGGAGCTGTGGGTTCTAGTTCAGACTCTGCATGGAAGTAGCTGGGGTCGGTGGACTAAGCTTGTCCGGGTTTTTCCTGATGGCCTCTTCTAGCGATCTTGTCAGGAGAGAATTAGAGTGAATTAACCAAGAGCTCCCAATAGGTTTATGTAAGGAAGAAACCAGAAGTGGGAGAGGAGAAGGAGGGGCTGGGATGGCGGTGGGGTGTGCAGCTGTGGATTTTCTTTTGTAGGGGCTCAAATCTCTCTTAGTGAATCCAGCAGGGTTGGGGGAGGGGGTGGCGACCCGCAATGCCACTCTCTTAGGGTCACGTGCTCTGGATGTGTGTCAAACCCTCCCAGCGAGTTGGGAGTTCAGCACAATCGTCCGCTCCTGCCCTTGTTGGGGCGAAGGCGTAATCCCAAAGAAGCAGCTGAAGTCACAAACACCGCATACTGGTGGTTTGCCCGTCTCTGCATTTTGTAATAGGAGAGTCTGTTTGTTTCTTCATGGAAATTCCTTCCAGAAACGGCTTGCTGCAGAGCCTGGGGTGGCTTCGGGGTACCCCTTGGCAGAGATACAAAGTGAAGTTTGCAGGCACAACCCTTTCTGGCTCAGCCTAGCTCCACTGGACTTGCCTTGTTCTGCTTTCGAAGCCCCATCAGAGTCCTGCGGTTCCCCGCTGGCTTTGGGCAGGATCTTTTTCTATTGGAGCCATTTGAGTGGGTGTCCTGGAAGTTAGGGACAGTGAGAGGAAAAACAACACTGGGGTCTAGCTTGAGATGAATGGGTGTTTTGAGATGAATGGGTATTTTGAGGGGCTTGGCTTTTATGTACCTCCATTGGCCTCCAATGCTGTAAGCTTTACCCAAAAGCCAGCCATGAAAAGTATAAATCTGGGTAGATAGGCCTTGTTCAGGAGCCTCCTACCATGCCTCCCATTTTCCAGCCTATTCCTGTAACTGTTGGCTATGGACGTCTTACCTCTCTTACTACCCTTGGGCTTCCTGGAGCTAGTGGGGACAGGAGCGAGGCTGTGGCTAGACTCATGGGCTCTGGAGTGCTTGACGATCTGGAGGTATGACTTGGGAAAAGTTACTTGACTTCTTGTGGCCTCTGTTCCTCACCTGTAAAATGGGGGTGATTTTAATAGGACCTACTTCACGGAGCATTTGGGGGGATTAAAGTGCTTCACACATTATAAATAGGCATCTGATAAAGATTTGTTAAAAATATGCAGTTGTGTCTATGTTACAGAGACTTGTCTATCTGGAGGGGAAATCCCAGAAGGAAAGTACCCCCTTGCTTGGTATCCACATTTCTGGCCACTGCCTCTTGGGCTCTATGCTGTCGTCTCTTCCTTGACTAGACCCAAGAGCTTGGTCGTGAGTAGTCTCCCCTTGATCTATCCTCTTTCCCGGGGTGATGCCATCAACATCCCTTTCCCTAAGCTGAGGACACCAAGGGTTTATCTCCAGCCCAGACTTCTCTCCTGCGTTCTGGACTAACTCTGGTTACATGTGTACTTCACATTTCCACCTGTTGTCTACAGACCTCGCAGATGACTTCCCGTCACTGGAATACACCCGCCCTTTTTTTTTTTTTTTAAAGATTTTATTTATTTATTTGACAGACAGATCACAAGTAGGCAGAGAGGCAGGCAGAGAGAGAGGAGGAAGCAGGCTCCCTGCTGAGCACAGAGCCTGAAGTGGGGCTCGATCCCAGGACCCTGGGACCACGACCTGAGCTGAAGGCAGAGGCTTTAACCCACTGAGCCATCGAGGCGCCCCTGGAATACCCTTTCTATTTGGGGGAAGGGGCACAGACAGCCTCTCTTCTGTTCTCAGCTAATCATAAGCTTTCTGTTTAGATCTGTGAGTCTTGAAGAGCAGAGACAATCAGAGGTTATGTACATTGATGCCAAAGAAAATTGAGTGTCCAGGGTTGACATGATGAGAGTCCCACGGTGGGGACGCCCACCACAGGATGTTTTCACATGAATTTTGCTTTTCTCTTGTCTGAATATTTTCAGTGACTGGGTCTTCGGTCTTTCTGATGAACTGGTAAGCCACCGGATATCCTTGCAAGCCAAGATTGTTTTGCGTTGGTTGCGGCCAAGACCCATGAAAGGTACAAGCTTATTAAATTCATTGTGCCTCAGATAAGCTCATTATTTACTCCTCTGAAACCTTCTCCTCTCCAGGGTACTGTATCAGAGGGCATGGCTTCTCCATCCATCTGGTTTCTCACGTCAGAAACATGGGCTCTCACACGATTTCCCACCTCACTGTCCACATTCACTCACCAAGTCTGACCGATGCGTCCACTTAATATTTCTCAAAAACACTTCCTGTGCTCCACCGCCATGATCTTTTCTGACTCCAGACCCTTGTAATGGCCTCCTAACTTGTGTCTTTGCTTCTCCCAATCTGTCCTTCATCTGGAAGGTAGAGCAGTGTTTTCACAAGACACATCTAATCATTCCTTTGCTTAACATCTACAGTGCCTTGTGTTGTTCTGAGGGTCAACTCCAAATTCCACCGAGTCCCTACATTGGCACTAGAAGCCCATTGGCCTTTCACTTTCCTGCCTGTGTTTTTCGTTTTGAGTGGTATGTAAAATAACGGTGCCATGTATGAGCAACGCCATCTTAGATATGAGGAACAGGGGTCTTTAGGTAATTACTGGTTTGCCTGGTGTAGCTCCTAGAATGTCAGCCATGTCTGTCTCGGTGAGCACTCTATCCTCAACTCTTACTCAGTACATGGCACCTGCTATGCCCCAGGTAAAGATTTATTGAATACACACATACATGCTTAGATTACAAAGGCTAAGGTATGTCAAAAAAAAAAAAAGAATCCCACCTGGGAGACTGTGGGAAGTTAAAGATGTCTGTGAGGAACCCTAGAGCATCCACGGAAATCACGACCCAGAGTTATAACATAACTAACAAGCCTCAAGAAGAGATACAGTGGGAAGGTATGGAAGGGAGGGGTTGGAACAGGGTAGCAGAAAACTTTGTGGGGGCGGCAAATATGATCATTGCATCATTGTGGCCGTGGTTTCCTGGGCGTAGATGTCTAGAATCTGCTAAAGAGTACATTTTATTGAAAAAAAAAAAAAAAAAGAGTTTATTTATTTGAGAGAGAGAGAGAAAGAGCACGTGGGCAGGGGGATGGGGGCAGAGGGAGAGGGAAGGAATCTCAAGCAGACTCTGTGCTCAGCCCAGAGACTAATGCAGGGCTCAGGCTCTTGACCCTGAGGTCATGACCTGAGCCAAAACCAAGAGTCAGGTGTTTACCCAATGGAGCCACCCAGGTGACCTGCAAGTACATTTCTAAACAGGCTCTTTATGTGTGTCCATTATACTCATTTAACATTGTGGATTTTTTTTTTTTTTTTAGATTTTATTTATTTATTTGACAGAGAGAGAGAGAAAGAAAAGATCACAAGTAGGCAGAGAAGCAGGCAGAGGGGGAGGGGGAAGCAGGTTCCCTGCTGAGCAGAGAGCCCGATGTGGGGCTCAATCCCAGGACCCTGAGATCATGACCTGAGCCGAAAGCAGAGGCTTTAACCCACTGAGCCACCCAGGTGCCCCGAATTAAGTTTTTTTAAAAGATACGTCTTGATGGCAGGATTATGGGTCACTTTTCTTCATTATCCTGGTCTATGTTTTCCAAATGAAAATGGGATTGATGAAGTTGAGAAATCTGTTTTTTTAGAAAAGCGCTATAGCTAGTCCTTCCTGTGGCCATCCCTTTCTTCACCTTATGGAACCTCACAAAGTTCTGTTCTCTACACTTTCTTTTTTGCCATTTCTGTAATCCCCCCAGAATCACCAGTTTCCTTACCTTCCAATGTTCCTTTCCAGCCTCGCTCCCCAGCGACTCCCCAGCTCCCAGCTCACTGAGTCCTGGATCCTTCACGGGGCATTAAACACCTTGAGCTGACCCAGCAGCTCGCTCTGTGGGACCTGGTCAGCCTGATCCAGAGGGCGGGCACATCTGAGCAGTGAGAGACGGGGGGCCGGGGAGCCGCTTCGAGGGGTCTCCAGCCCAAGCCCAGTGTCTGCAGTGCAGGGTAAGCTGGACTGGCTGCGCCGCCCCCCCCACCGCCACCCCCGCCCCCACCCCAGTGTCTTAGGAAAGAGAAGAGCTACAGGGACCTCCGACTCTCTCAACAATATGTTAGAGTTTTCCCAGCCAAAAATTCCGAAAAGTATATGTATCACTCCCACATTAATGCTTTCTCTCTCGCCCTCTCTCCCTCCTTCCTCCCCTGTCTCTCTGGCCCATTCCTCTTCCTTTCTCACTCACTTCCACCCCCCCCCCCCCCATCCTCACAGGAGACTCTTCTCTTTTTCTTATTATCACTCTTTCTTGGTGGGCGGTTCGAAAGCACCTGGTCTTCCAGAAGTCCCCGGCTGACCTGAGGGCTCCCTTGCGAGGCTTTGCCAACAGGTGGGTCCCATTAAGCCTGGCAGGGGGCGGGGGGGGGGGGAGGGCAACCCAGCCCAGGGTCGCCCCCCCCCCATTTCCGCCATGCCCACCTGCCAGGGCTCACCCTGCATCCCTCCCAAGCTTCTGCTGAGCACAGGAGAGGGCGGCCTTCCGCAGGTGTGCCCCCACCCCCGCCACCCGTCCGGGGGCCTAAGACTACGCTCCGGGGGCCAGGTGAGAGCGGAATGTTGATGGACCAATCCTGCAGAAGAACCTGGCTCCCAGCATTGTTAAACCACAGGGAGAGATCCCGAAAAGCAACCTTTTTTTTTTTTTCTTTTGCCCTTTCTCCAAGGAACTTTCTCCAAATTACATTGTTTATGGAAAAAAAAAAAAAAAAGAAAAGAAAAAAAAAAAAAAGAAAAGCACAGGAATCCAATAATAACACAGGATAATTGTAGGGGATGAGAGCAATGAGAGCAACTCTGTTGGGGAGGGTTGAAAGGAAGCTGGTTTTTTTTTTTTTTTTTCCCCCTTTTTCTTAGCGCTTTGTCACGTTGGATGAGAAATAGCCAGAGCTGTGCGAAATTCCTGTGGGTGGTCCCGTTTTCCGCTGGGCTGGGACACAACCTTTTGGTTTCGAGTAAGAGTGGAAAGCATAAATGCGTGGTTGTTGCAGAGATCATAAGTTCCTTGACCTTCTTTGGGTGCTGGGTGTCCTGGGGAGCTGTGGTCTGGAAGCTCCTGGTTCCGTTTTGGTGACGTGTGGCTCTGGTCTCCTGAAGGTTCGGTGACCCTCAGCCCTGGGGCAGGGGGTACGGAAGCCCTGTGTTTCTACTTCTCCCTTCTGCTAGGGCTAGAACCACTGCTGAGCTGCGGGGTCACTCGCCTTCAGGGTTAGAGGTAGGAGCGTGACAGGTGGCAGTTAGAGAAGGGCTTTAAAAGCACTTGCCCAAAAAGGATTTGCATCAGTTTCTTGGCAGGGGAGGGGCATGATAACAAAACCATGACCTTGGCGCCCAAGGGCAATGCCAAATTACTCTGTTCTGGTTCTGGCTGTGGGATTCTGAAACTGGTGTCACTGGGCTGAAATCACGCTATTGGCAGAGCTGTGCCCTTTTGGAGGCTCTGGAGGGGAATCTGCTGGCTGGCTTTTCTAGCTTCTAGAGGCCACTCACATTCCTTGGCTCATGGACACTTCTTCCCCTTTCAGAGGGGAAGTGAGCTGTGAGGCAACTGGGAACCCATAGGGCATCATGCTGAGACTGCTTTCTTCTTTACATCTCCTTCTCTAACTCTTTTAAGGACGTGTAATCACATTGGACTCACCTGGATAATCTCGAATAATCTCCCATCGCAGGTGGTAAACTTAATCACATTTGCCAAATCCTTTCTACCAAGAAAGGTGACCTGTTCACAGGCTTCAGGGATTAGGAGGGGGACATCTTTGGGGGCACCACATCTACCACCTGGGGGACCAAGTTGCCTTAAGTCACGTGGTGAGACCCAGAGGACAGAGGGGACTTGCTGTAAGTCGGAAAGCTGGTCACTGACTGAGATGGGACTCTGTTCCTAGTTCAGGGCCCCCTCTCTGCAAAGACACCACAATTTAAGGGTGGCTAGCAATCTTTGCAGTGTAAACCTTAGCCCCTTTATAGGGGAAGCAGTGAGATGGCCCACACCTGCACAGTATCAGGAGGATTGGTTTAAAAAAAACTATGGAAACTGTGGGTTGAGCTTCTCTTTGTCCAAAAGCTGTGTTTCTACTTCATTCCCCAAACATTATGTCACAGGGGCCCCCAATATGAGCTGTAATCTACAACAAAGAAGACCACGACTCGCAGAGATGAAATAAATTGCTCAAGAAAGAAGTGACTCCAGATGCCACATCAGTTCTGATTTCAAATCTCAGATTCTTAATGACTGAGCTACAAAGGAAGGACTTTTGGAGGGGGGAGAGAAAAATTTACTGTTTTTCCTAATTAGCCTGCAAGACTGAGTTAATTCAATATCAGTCACAGGAGAGAACAGAAATTAATGGAGGCATCCTAGGCACAGAGAAGTTGAATAACTTGTCTAAAGTCACACAGCCAGGCAGAGGTAAGACCTCGACTGAGTGTCTGAAGCAATCGAACCATTGGGATCTCTATGCCAAGGATTATTTGTAGTATGAAAGGGGTGCTGGGAGAAGGGGCCCCTTCTGTCACCTAAACTGAAGATGGCAGGATAAAGCCTTGCATCATCCCTATGGCCAGAAAAGCCCTCCATGATGACAGGGGCCCTGCCTTTCTCTCTCCCTTGGCTTGCATGCTTCCCCACACTGGCCTTTCATTTATGCCAACACTCTAAATTCCCACCTACCTCAGGACCTTTGTACTTGTTACACTCTCTGCCCAGAACACCCTGCCCTGGTTCTTACATAGGTGACAACCTCTTGTCATTCAGACCAGCCACCTCAAATGTCACCTCCTCAAGAGGCCTCCCTGATCATTAAATGAAAATTGTCACAACACTTCCCACTTGAGGTCATCACTCTGTGTCATGTAACACTGTTCTTTCTTTTCTTTTTTTTGCTTCACTGCATTTACTGTTTTTTTAAATTCTTATTATTTTTTGAAAAAATTTACTTCTTTTCAGTGTAACAGAATTCATTGTTTACGCACCACACCCAGTGCTCCATGCAATACGTGCCCTTTGTAATACCCACCACCTGGCTCCCCCAACCTCCTACCCTGCATTTACTATTATTGATTTTCTTTCTCTCTTTTTTTTTTTTTAAAGATTTTATTCATTTCACAGACAGAGATCATAAGTAGGCAGAGAGGCAGGCAGAGAGAGAGGGGGAAGCAGGCTTTCTGCTGAGCAGAGAACCCAATGCGGGCCTTGATCCCAGGATCCTGGGCCGAAAGGAGAGGCTTTAATCCACTGAGCCACCTAGGCGCCCTATTATTTGATTTTCTTATTCATATACTTTATTTCATTATTGGTTTCTTACCCCACCCCCCATAAGCTTCATTGTGTATTGGAGGACCATTCTGATTATTTATAGTTTGCTTGGTGCCTTGTATGCCCTAAATAAGTGTTTGTTGAATGAATGAGTAAGAGTTGACCAGATGAACAGAGTTGGAGGGGAGCCACTCTAGAACTCTAGGCAGAGGGAACAGCATTTGCAAAGGCATCAGTCCTTGAGGGAACCGGGGCAGTGGGGGACGCTCAGCTGTGTGGTGTGGCTGCGGTACTAACACCCGGATGGAGGGCAGAGGAGATGAGTTTTCGAGATGGGCAGGGCCTGCTCACACAGGGCCTTGCCTGCCAACCCAAAGAGCTCCGAGCTTACCCTGATGAGATGGAAAACCACAGAAGGATTTTGGGGCAGGGACATGGCGTTGTCAGCCTCTCACATTTTCTAGGCCACTTTGGATTCCACCCTGGTGAGGCTGGAGGCAGGGAGAGCAAGTGGGAAGGGGTTGCGTCGTCCTGATAAGGGAGTAAAAGCCTGAAGAATTGGTTGAGTCTGGGGACATTGTCAGTGGTTTTGGGGTGGTTCCAGTCATTTATACTTGTGTACATGCAAATGCTGGTTCTCCAGCCACATTGGCCTTCTTGCTCTTTGTCACAGATGCTGTTGGTGTCCTGCCCTTTGCCTCTGTCACTTCTCATCCCACTTCATGCCTGAGGCACCCTGCAGGCATGGGAACCTATAGCTCTGCCCGCCAGCTTGGCTGGGGACTGACACTTGGGGACCAGCCTCTGCTATTGGCAAATGTTGACAAATAATCACCAGCTCTGGGGCATATTCTGCACCATCTCTCAGAGGTTCCTGGTGGTACTGAGCCCCACCTACTTGTGAAAGACCCCTCCCTGTGATGGCTTCCTCTTCTCCCCCATCTCACTTCCTCTCTCCCTTCTTGGTGTTTCTGGGATCAATTACCAAATAAATCCCTCACATCCAAATTCTTGTCTCAGAGTTTTGCTTCTGGGGGGAATATCTCCTGAGCCACTGTTTCTCACTCCTCATATACACCCTTGTTTTAGCTTCTTTGAATTTGCTGTCGCCATCTCGCCCATCCGCCTGATTCCTGAAACCTGGCTCCTTTCTCTCCTGAGATCCCTCCTGAGAGGTCACTTTCATTATCAGTCAGGATGGGTTCATTAGGCTGAGGTAACAAGCAGGCCCCGGATCAGAGTGGTTTACCTGTTTGCGCAACAAAGATTTATTTGTCCTCATGCTGCATGCCCACTGGGGGTTAGCAAGGTTAGCTTGGGAGTCCCTAGGGACCCAGGATGATGGAGACAAAACACGGGCTCCTGGATCCCCACATTCTGGCAGGGGTCATGGAGAATCACCACTCGTCACTTCTGCTTCCGTCGCAGAGGCCAGAGAAAAACCATGGCTGCACCTGACAGGAGGTGGGGAAGAACAATCTGACCTTACATCCAGGAGGCAGGGAGCCCGAAATAGTTGGTCCACATCCCACCACCTCCCACACCTCAGGGAAGTTGGCTCTGATGGCCGGAAGCCCATAGGTGCTGGTCGTGTTCTGAGTCTCCATCTGGATCATTTTCTCTCTGTATTCACACCTCATCTTTCCCCGTCACAAGTGACACCTATAAGGTTTTACACCGAAGTTGCCTGGCTGCCCCCAGGACTCATAAATAATGGCCTAGGAGCCATTATTCTTTCAACTCATTATTATTACCATTTTCTTGAAGTAGTGGCTCAAGAATGCTAAGTCTGTTTTTTTTATGAGTCTTGGCTTGCTTCGAGACCAGACCTCTGGGTCTGACTTGGAAAATAGTTGTAGCATGAAGGCCACAGACAACATGTTCAGTTCCTCCTTGGCTTGCTCACTGGACTCCCCAGTTTATCACGGGGTTGCTCCAAGAACTTGGCAGGGTTTGGGTTCGGTTAGGCTTCTCAAAATGATTTTTGGTGGTGAAGACCCCAGAAAAGAGCAGAGACTTCAGAATCAAGAGTTGTGAAAATTCTTGTCTAGGAGGATGATTTCATTTCTGTAGTCCCACCCCCCTTTCATCACAGGGCACAGAGCTGAAAAAGAACTTACTTGGTTGGTCAGTCAATCAACAAATATTAGTGGGCATGTTCCCATGCTCTAGGGACCAGACCCGTAGCTGGGTACAGCAGTACACAAAGAGAGTTGATATGTTTATGCCATCATTCATCCAGTGGTTATTTATTGAGACTACATCAAGGGCCAGGTCCTGTGTTGGGTGTAGAGAAGGCAGAAGATGACATGTCATAATCTCTGCCTTAAGAATGTAATCTCTGCGAAGAATGTAAACTGGGAAGTCAGGTGGACATGGGTTCAAATCCCAGATCTTCCCTCTAGTACCTGGGTATCCTTAGGCAAGTGGGTCCACGTTTGTGTTTTAGTTTCCATTTCTGGAAAACAGGGATAACGGTAGTGCCTTTCTTATAGAGGTGTTACTAAATGACTTAAATACAAGGTCCTTGGAATAGAATCTAGTAAGTGTTCAGTGAATGGTAGCTATTATTATTAATCATTCTATTATGGATCTAGTCAAGGAAAAGAAGAGGCCAAATCTCGTAACATGATAAAATCCATAATGCGTGAAGGGTTATGGAAACAGAGAGAGGAGAACAATAAACCCTTCCAATGGAATGAGATCAAATTTCATAGGAAAAGGATTTTCAGGAATGTGAGGGTGGGGTGTAAGAGGACCTGGGGAAGAACAGTCAGCCAAAGGGACATCATAAGTAGCATCACAGGTATTTGGGAACTCAAGATGTATTACTAAAACCAAGAAACCTTGAGAAGGAGAAACGGGATAGGAGACTGGACCAACTTTGCAGACATGACATGGGCTCTGGAGCCAGGCAGACCTGAGTCTGAATCCTGGTTCTGCCACTTACCACCTCGGTCTCTTCTCTTAAGTCATGGACTCTCTTTGAGTCCCTGCCAGACGGCGATCATTTTGCCTCTGTCATATAAGCCATGTTTTCAAAGCCATTTCGGGGACCCTAAGTGGTGCAGTCAGTTGTGTGACCAACTCTTGGTTTCAACTCAGGTCATGATCTCAGGGTCCTAGCATTGAGCCCTCTGTCAGGCTCTATACTCAACATGGTCTCCTGGAGATTCTCTCTCCCTCCCTCCTCCTCTGTTCCTCCCCTGTTCACTCTCTCTTTCTCTCTTAAGTAAAAATAAATGAAATCTTAAAAAAAAAAAAAGCCATTTCAACATGGGAGAAAAATGCTGTCACCAGATTGTCCTCCCAAATATCTCTACTCTTTCCCCCTTGTATTTTGTGAAACTATAGACTAGTTCCTGATTATCCCCAACTATTTCTCAATAGTCCCATGAAAAATCAAGCCTGTGTTCACAGAATGCTTTCAGGGGTCTGGAGATATTGGCCACATGCTCCTCTTTCCTCTGGCTCTTGTTGACTTGTCTGCTTCTGCTCGAGCTGCCGCACAGTGCTACTCTGGACTGAGTCTCACCATTATCTCAGTAAAACAGTTCTTTTGTCCACTTTCAACACAGCCTCCCTGTTTCTGGGGCTTGGGCTGGAGTCAGAGACAGTTTTGGAATAGAGTCTCCTGTTCTGATGCATCCTTCTTTGTGTAACACTGGCCCATTGCCCTTGATCCTCGCTTGTGTGTTTCTACTCTTTCTTCCAGCATTCTCACACTGTGTGAGTGTGTATATGTACATGCACCATGAACCTGCTTGGCAGTGGGAAAACTTAGAAGTCCCATTTCAGTGCCCAAGGCATAGAGACAGTGAATACTACTATAGTTTGCTGCCCATATTCTAAACAAAAAACTATGCTATATTTGAGTTAGAGGTTGTGTAAGTAAAGATATAATTTTTTCTTCTCGAAATGTATGGACTCCCTGAGTTCTATCCATAGGTACTTTGGGATAAGTGGACCCCAGATGAACTGCATTTAGCTTATGTTATGTAATAAACTACCTCAAATTTTAGTGGCTTAAAACAATGACGTTTGATTGTATCTCATAAATTTGTTCACAGGAATTTGGCTGGGCTCTGCTGGGCGATTCTGCTGCTCATATGGTGGTAACTATAATCACCAGATGGCATTCGTCTGATGGCTGGTCTGATCCGGAGGCTGCAAGAGACCGAAGAGGAAGTGGCAAGTCCTCTTCAAAGGCTAGATCTGGGATTGGCACAGCATCCCTTCCACACCCTCCATGTGTCAAAGCAGCCAGAGGCCAGCCCAGCTTCATGGGGAGTGAAATAGATCTCACCACTCTCAGTGGACAGAGAATCAGAGGATTTATGGTCGTCTTTACTCGGCTAAACTGGGTTAAGGATTTCTGCTCCCTTAAGGTGGCATATTTCCTCAGTGTTCCCTGATCCCTCATGCATGTGGACTTCTAGCAGGCTAGCCCCGTCCATCTGCCGGACAAGCCACAGAGGGCAAGATAGTAGTTTGAACATACCTCCCACGCCCAGGCTGCAAGTCCTGGACCAACTTTGTAGACATGACATGGGCTCTGGAGCCAGGCAGGATGGGGCAAAGATCAGCTGTGATAATACATGTCAAGTCCCCAGGGCAGCGACTTGTGCTCAGATAATGTCAACTGCATCTCCATTCCCTTTCTGTTTTTGCAAAAACAATTGCAGATACTCCAGCATTTTGAGAAGGTAGGGCTCATTTTATGTGGGACTTCAGGAAAGCTTTTGCAGAGTTTAACAATCATAACTCATATTTATGTATTCCTTATGCCCATCTATGCGCTGACTATGTTATGGGCATCTTTAATTTAATCTTCTCGAAAGTCTATGAAGCAAGCATCATTTTCCCCTCATTTTTCAGATGAGGAAACTGAGGCTCAGCAATGTTGAATTCTTTGTTCAAAATCACACAGTTATGATTAACATAGGTGAGATTTGAATGTCTCACTGTAAATGTAGGCCTAGACTTTTTTTTTTTAGACTTTATTTATTTAATGGAGCAGGAGGAGAAGGGCAGAGGGAGAAGGATAAGCCAACTCCTTATGGAAGGTAGAGCCTGACGTGGGGCTTGATCTCATGACCCTAAGATCATGACCTGAGCCAAAACCAAGAGTTGAATGCTTAAATGACTGAGCCATCCAGGCACCCCAGGCCCATGCTTTTAAGCACCATAATATACTGGTGATCTACTGCTGTGCCCCAAATTTCCATAAAACCTATCAGCTTAAAATAACAATGAACATGTATTATTTCACACAGTATTTCTGAGTAAGGACTCGAGGAGTTGCTTACGTTGGGCACTAAGGGTCTCTCCTTCTGGCCCAGGACCTCTCATGAGGTTACAGTCCATGTGTCACCTGGGACCGCAGTCCCATGAAGGCTTCACTGCAGCTGGAGTATCCAATTCTCAGATGGCTCATGCATATGGCTAGTGGGAAGTGTGGCTTCGGGGAGAGGCCTCAGTTCTTCACCACATGGACCTCTTCAGAAGGCTGCCCGAGTGCCTTCACAACATGGTAGCTTGCGGTCTAGTGAGTGAGTCTTCAAAGAGATAGCCAGGTGGAAATTGCAGGTTTGGTTTTCCTTTTTTAAATGATTGAGGCTCAGATGTCACATGTAATCACTTCCCCAATATTTTTTTGGTAACATAGGTCAGCCCTATTCAGGGAGGAAAGGGACCACCCAAAGATGTGAATACCAGAGGCAAAGATTACTGGGGACTCTCCTGGAGGTTGGCTACTACAGTATGTTCTTTAACACACAGAAAGTATTTGATAACATATTTCACATCTTTGGAATGGTATTGATGGAAGTTGGACCTAGATGGCTAGGCAATATATTTATGCTTAGCAAAGATAGGATGCATAAGCCAATCATTTCTCTTTGCTCCCTCACCCCTAATCATTATCATTATTGTTAACTGACACCATCACTGTCATTAACAACCATCATCGTTGTCAACATCCTCATCATTCTAGAGATGTCCTAGATTACCTTCATGGGAGTTTACAATCTATGATTTTTTAAAATTTAATCTAAAATTATTATTATTTTTTTGCTTTTGAGAATTTTCTACTAAAATTCTTTTTTTTTAAAAATTTAAATTCAATTAGCCAACCTACAGTAGTGTATCATTAGTTTCAGATGTAGAGTTCAATTTATCAGTTGCATATAACACCCAGTGCTCATCGCATCATGTGTCCTCCTTAATGCCCATCACCCAGTTACCCAATCTCCCTACCCACTTCCCCTCCAGCGGCCCTCAGTTTGTTTCCTACACTTAAGAGTCTCTCATAGTTTGTCTCCCTCTCTGATGACTTCTCATTCTGTTTTCTCCCCCTTCCCCTATGGTCCTCTGCCCTGTTTCTTATATTCTACATATGAGTGAAACAGTATGAGAATTGTCTGATTGACTTGTTTTACTCAACATAATACCCTCCCGTTCCAACCACATGGATGTATATGATAGGTATTCACTATTTCTGATGATTGAGTAATATTCATTTTATATATATTCATACCTATCTATCTATCTATCTATCTCACATCTTCCTTATCCATTCATCCATCAATGGACATCTCAACTCTTTCCACAGTTTGGCTATAGTGGACATTGCTGCTATGAACATTGGGGTACAATCTATGATTTTAAAGATTAGGGACAGAAGCACATAGAGTCCATACATGTATAGTGTTAAACAGATACTGTCGTATGCAAAGCTGCTGCTGTTTTGGTGGGGTGAGATAGGTGAATTTGAGCTATAGCAAAAAGCTACTCATTTGTTCTCTGGAAAGGCTCTAGAAAAGCAGGAATTTGGTGCTTTACCGCAGGACTAGGTAAAGTGGGCTGGCTCCAAACATCTTTGTTATTATGTACCCTTGGTACCCTGAATTTGTAATTTCTTGTGTAATGAGATGTTACGTTTGACTTCTGGTGTTTTGGCAAAGTACCTAAAGGCTAGACCGTCTGTGTAGTTCATGTTGAGAGATTGTGAAATTAGTTTTTCTTGAAAAAATTTCTTAGCTCATCACCCACGTGGAGGACATATCATGGGGTGGGTTGGGGAGGATCAATTGAGAGATAGAGAGTGAGAGTGAGGGAAAGGAGGGGTGTACTTTGCTTTCCTTCCTCCAAGCTAGATGAGGAGGACTTCCAAGAATCATTTGGAAAAATCCCCGGCATTGAAGTCACCAGACACAATGACTGGTACACAACTCATGCCTGGAGGGTCTAGAGAGAGGAGCTGACTAGAGCTGCCTTGCTGAGAAAGATAGGAAGATGGACTACAAGCTGGTATGAATAATCTTCACAATGGCAATGGGGCCAAGACATGGTTCCAAGAAGGAGACCCAGACTTGAGTAATTTTGAAAGGGGTCCCCATTCAAGAGATCCCTTGAGAGGCATAAGATGCCTCCTAACAGACAATGTGTGAATAGAATAGAGTGCTGGCAGCCATGGCTTGAGAGGTCAGATGGGGGAGGCATGAACCACATCAGGGAATTGCAAAAGACCAATTCCATCAGTAGTAGAAGGGAGTGGGGAAGACGTCCTCAGGGTGAGAAAGAACCAGTGTTTGGACCTCGGCATTAATGAGAACATTCGACTAGTAGAGAATGACCCTAGCTCCAAAAGACCTCACCTCTTTACAGCTCCCATATCTGCTTACTGATTCCTGAACTCCTTGCCCCAGAGGTGCCTGAAAGAGCACAGTGAGCTAGGGAGAAAAGCAAGAACCTTCAAAGTAGCATGCACAATGCCCTTCTCCCCTGCAGCTGTCAAGCCTGAGCCAGTCCCAAGTCCACAGTGGGGAGAAATTTTTAACTGGATGAGAGGTTGAAGCTCTGTCTTTAGACCAAATGGGACTTTACAAATTACCTGACATTGAGGCTGTCCTTTAATACTGAAGAGTGACCGGAAGAGCGATAGAATCCATCCAAGATGACTAACATTTCCAGGGAATAGGAAGACAGAGTGGGTTTGAAGGGACAATGATGAGAAAATAAAATTGCTTTTGGCTGATTCCAGTTTCTTCAGTAAGCTGTTACATTTTTAAAGATGTTCTTTCTGGAAGCTCTATGAGGGCTTGTTACGAGTATTGCTCATTATGGGATTCCTGGCACCAACACTCATAGTAGGTGCTCAGCGAAACTTTAATTGCACTGAGTTCAGTTGAAGGGTATAGGCAAGAGTGGGGTGAAGACAATGTTGAGTGTAGTGATTTGGTCGGAGAGAAAGAAACTGCTTTCTCCCCCTTTAGGATTCCAGGGAGGAATATATAACCGGTTGGCCAGAGTACCATATTACAAACTCTGTGCCAGCTGGCTGCTTATATTGGGCACATCTTGTCTCTAGAACACTCTGGGCTTCAATTTTTCTAGTCTGGAAAATGAAGAAGTCAGTTGGCTTGGTGAGTGGATTCCAGAGCAGGCTGCAACTGAGAATAATTTGGGGTGCCTCGGAAACACAGATTCCTGGACCCACTCCTTATCCCCATTCGGATTGGGGGAGGTGGTTCTAACATGGGGCCCCAGACACCCTGGGGTTTCCTAGATCGTTCTGATGCACAAGTCAGCTTAGTAACCGCTGGTTAAGATCATTGCTAAGATCGGTGCAATCTCTAAATTGTGCGAACCGATTTTCTTATCTAAAAAATGGGAATAATCTGAGGGTCTGCTCCCACAGAACTGGTGTGAGGATAAGGTGGAATGATACATGCACAAGGCTGACGGCTGCTTCTGGCACACGCTAGCTGCTCCGTAAATACTGTCTCATAAAGCATAGAAACAAGATATTTGCCAGTAGAGTAGAATAGTCAACTTGAAAATTGGTTTTAAACCCACAAATATAATGCCAAATCTTTTCTTGTTTTCATTTTCTTTTCCTACACATTTCTAGCCTGGGCCATGCCCTTTCTCCCTCTCATGTGTTTGTCATTATTTTCTCCTTAAAATGTTTTCTTATCCCGTCTCATCCACATCCCACGCTCGCAGTTGTGTTTCCCCTCACACTGGAATCATGGACATTTCTCACTTATTTTCCAGTGCTCAGGGCAAACTTCCACAAGCACCTCTACCCCAGTGTCCCCGAAATGAAGTGTTTTGGAAAGTCCCTGGTGTTGCAAGGCGAGTTTTCTGTAAGTTGCAGAGCAAGTCGAACAAGGACTTAGGGCCATGGGTAACTTAGCTTCATGGTCAAGGCCTGATGGACGAGGGATTGCTGTTGTCCTGGTGAATGTTGATCTTGGTCACGCTCAGCTTCCCGGCTGGTTTTCATTGCATCCTGACTTGGCCACAGCCAAACATTTTGTGCTGGGCCAGCAGTTGTGAAATCTACAGCAGTGCCAGTGGTATTGTGTGTCTATTTTTAGATGTCGTGTCCTGGGGACCACAGAGAATGAGGGTTCTGTGGTATTTCGCTGCTTCTTCCGGGCCTCACTGTCAGGAGCTGACCTCATTTTTCACTCACCATCAGTAACTGCAGAGCCAGCTCTGGATGCTCCAGAACCATCTCAGCCTTTCTCCCAGTGCCCTCTCATTACTGAGCGGCGAGTCTATGGCCGTGATTCTTGGACAGAAATTGATTCTGGCTTAAGGCGCTGCTCCAATACATTTCTCTTTAGCTGCAAAGAATAGGTCAGTAGTTCCTAAATGCCTGTAGGTCCCTGCTTTTGATGAGCTATTAAGAAGAAAATGAGATTTGGTGAGAGGGGGGTTGGGTAGGCTTATTCCAAGGTTTGTCAGCCTCAGTACAAGACAAGTGGTAGAAAATGTGTCCCTCACTCATTCTCTGTTCTCACCTACCGCGTATTCACCAGTCCTGTAGCACTTAGCAAATCCCACCATCAGTTGCATGTGCATTTTTCTACATTTACTAGTAGATTATAAACTACTATGCCCCAGGTATATGGTAGGAGTTGGGAGAATATTTGTTGAGTGAATTTTGAATAAGCTACATGAGGGCTCAGTCTTATGCAACATTTATTTCCAGTCTCACACAGGACCTGGACATGGCAGGAGCCCCATTACATTTGGGAATGAATGAATTTCAGCATCTGTGGCTTTGGAGTCTGGCAGATGTGGTTTCAGATGCTGGCTTGGCAACCATATGACTGAAATGGATCATTTTCCTTTTTGAGATTCACTTTCCTCATCTGCATAACGAAGATAATAGCATCTGTCACACAGAGTTTATCTGGAGGGTTGTATAAGTTAATGTGTTAGTTAATGAAGAAATTTGGTGAAGAAATCCCCTCAAAGAATCAATGACGCTTCTCGGAAAAAGGAAGATGGAGACAGTAAAAGCACAAGGACAAGGGTAGGGAGAGGGTATGGTGAGGATCAGTGAAGGGTATAGAATTCATCCATTTCCTCAGTGGTAATAGTAACCATTCCTGAGAGTATGTCTTCTTGATCAGAGACGTAGAGGTCCAGCTAGAGAGCCTGGGGAAGGCTCCTGCCTGGCTTCCACAGTGAGCATGGGCTACATAGAGCCCCCAACTCTGTTGAGGGAATTTCTGCTAGAAGTAGTTCTGGGACAGGATGCAGGTCACTGGGTCCAGTGGAATCTCAGAACATTGGGAGGCTGAGCAAAAACCCAAATGTCCTGCCCAGATCTGGAAGCTTAGTTCCAGCTGCACCGAGATGAGTGGGTTTTCCAGACCGGGCCTTCTCCAAAATTCTTAGCATCTGTAATCAGTTTACACACTTAGTGTTTGAAAATATTTTATAAAATATTTGGCTGATCAAATATTGGTCATGATAACAGGGCTTCTTTCATTTTTTGTGTATTCTCAGGAGTGTTATATAAAGGAGATAGAAAGGGAAGCATTGAGAAATATTCTTTTTTGAGAAATATTTTTAAAAATTGCAAATGACCAGAGAGATTATAATGTAATAAGGGTTACATGTATATCAGAGCTATCACCGTCTGATACTACCTAGATATTCAGTTCACCATTATTTTTTCTTCTCTGTGGGATTAGAAGCTGATAAAAAAAAAATCAGAATAAAAGGAAAGAACCCCAAGTCCCCAATTCCAAATCTAAATCCGTAAGTCCCTAAGTGTTGCAGAATTGTAATCTCTTGCATTTGCTTCCATGACTCTTTTGGATCACCCCAAACCAGCTTTCTGTTCTTCCTGGGCACCGGAGAGAAAGAAACTGAAATTAAGATTCTGGAGAGGGACGCCTGGGTGGCTCAGTCATTAAGCATCTGCCTTCAGCTCAGGTCATGATCTCAGGGTCCTGGGATCAAGTCCCACACTGGGCTCCCTGCTCAGTAGGGCGCCTGCCTCTCCCTCTGCCCTCCCCCCTGCTTGTTGTCCCTGGGAGCCAGGAGAACCAGGTCCTCATCCCTGCCCGGCCACCGGCAAACCACGTGACGTTGAGCGAGTTATTTAATCCCGGCCTCAGTGTCCTCTCTGTGAAGTGAGGTGCTTGAACCAAATCACCCCAAAGTCTTGGCAGTGGATCCTATTATTGTTCCGATTAGTCACTGCCTTTCTTGTAAGCGGGTTACGCATCCTCGCCCACTGTCCCGAGGATTCTGGTTCTTCTTCCCTTGGATGCTGGAATTGGCCATAAACTCACTTTGGCCAATGGAGTCTGGGCAGCCGTGACAGACACGACACCACTGGGCAGCAGCAGTCAGAGCCTCTGTGTGGTTCAGTTACTGTTCTGTTCCTTTCTGCCATGAAACAATGTTAGGAGCTGCTCCCTGGCCTGGATCCTGGGATGGGGAAGACCTCTGGAGGGCAGCCACAGAACCAGACAGCCTGTAGCCAGCAAGCAATGTGAGTGAGAAGGGAGTTGTGGTCGCCATCGGAGGCTGGGGCTGTCCGTTACTGCGGCCTTCCCCGGGGAGGGTGGATTCATTGTCTTCCACCTCGAAGTTCTGGGTC
This sequence comes from Mustela putorius furo, assembly GCF_011764305.1. Lineage (NCBI taxonomy): Eukaryota > Metazoa > Chordata > Mammalia > Carnivora > Mustelidae > Mustela > Mustela putorius. The sequence continues at coordinate 495,049 of NW_025421481.1, forward strand.
CTCTGGTCTCTGGGGCAGGCTCACCTTGATCACCCCTCTCCCAGCAGATGGCATTCCCCTTCTATAATCACATCTGCTTGGATCTGTTCGGGCTGTTTTGGTTGCAGTTTCCAGAAAACCCAACTCCAATGGCACAAGACCAAAACAAACAAAGAAACAAATATAAAGAAGCCTTTTAGTTTATTGAACTGAAAAGTCTAGAACGGATTTGGCGCGGCTCTATCCAGAGGTGCGGTCTTATCACCAGGATCCTACCTCTCTCCATCTCCTGACTCTTCTCCCCCGCCTTTGGCCTCATTCTCAGGCCTTATATGGCAGCAAGATAACTACTTTAGCTACCTACTCTAGGTTTAAACTGTCCTAAGCCCAATCTAGCCTCGTAAAGACACTCTTTTACCAGCGGTGCTTATACTAACCCCAAGATTTACTCCAAGTGGGACCATCTTGGGTGAGTAGCCACCCGTGAAACAATCCCTATAGGGTCAGAGGGATGACATCACGCTGATAGGCTCACATGTAAAGCAATAACCGTGGCTTGGGGGATTCTGTGATCTGATTGGCCAGTTCTGGGTCACGGGGACTGCTCCCTATCTTTAAGGGTCATAGAAGGGTGGTTCTTCAAAAGAAATCTGAGCTGTCATTGCATGGGGGAAGGGGATGGGTGTTGGCAGGGAAGTCAGGAAATGAGCGGAATGCTGGTTATGTCACTTGCATGACATTACCGAAACAAAAACAAACAAACTGAAACTTAAAAAAAAAAAAATCTGTAATTTTCAGACTCAAATCCCACCTCTTTGATCTGGCCCTTGCTCCTCTGCTGACTCATCTCCTTACCTACCTCCAGGAAATCCTTCCCTCTTGGCCAACTTCATTCCCTCAGAAGTTAAGAGAAGTGCCTCGAAGAAAAATGAAGACATGTCAAAATAGGATTGGAGAAATTGTGGTATATTTTAGATGTTTTGGTTAATTAACACTTCCACCGCATGCACGAAAAGTTCAATAGTCATACAGACTCACTGGATGATTAGGGTCAGGAGCCTGAATTAGGAGCCCTCTGTGATGGGGAGACCCAAGTCAAAGGGGCTTCTGGTCACTCTCAACCTCCTGACCCCACAACTCTCCCCACCACACAGTTACAGTGTCTGAATTGCATGTGCTTTTCTGAATCCTATTTCTTAGCCCCAGATGCCTTTCCCCTACCTCTGTCCTTTGCCTGCCCTTAAAATTCATGTCCTTAAAATGCAAGACTTCAAAAGACACACCTGCATCCCCTAGTCGAGGGCTATTAATCTTTTGATGCCTTGGAACCTATTGAAAAAAATGAATTAGTGATCTATGATAAATATGTGCTTCTTTATTAACACAGTACATAACAAGACCCCACAGCAAGTTTTGATGGAATGGTGCACACAGATGTTCTCCCAAGGTTTCTGCTACAAGTGAAATGTGATATGAGAATATCTGTGATTGCAGTTTGTGGCAAGGGCACAGGTACTGCTAATACCACTCTGGTTTGTTGCCTACACGCATAATAGAAAGACAAGCTTCATTTCAGTGACAGGTTAGTGAAAATTGAGGTAAGTTTTTTTTTTCTCATCCAAGTTCAAGGAGCCCCTCAGTTCGATCTATATAGACCACAGGTTAGTCACTCTGCCCTAATCTGATTTAGATGTCCTTCTCCTCAGATCTGGACACTTTCTTCTCTTCTGCTCTCAAAGCTGGGCTGGGATATACGGGCCCCATAAAGCAGCCCATCACCTGTCCTTCCGTCGTCTACAGGATGCGTGGGGACGCTGAGGGGGATGGAAAGAGGCTGGCAGCCCTCAGCCCCAGCTCCAGGCTCCAGCTTGATTCAGTGCCAGTCCGAACAGGCATACCCGACCCTATAAAATTCCCAGCCTTTGCAGAGAGCAATAGTGTTTCTATGTTGATATTTCCCTGGCTTGACCCTTGGAGGAACTGCTAGAAGCTTCTTTCTTCAGAGACAGTTTCCACTTTCCCGGTGTTCATAAAGCATTCCCTGGGGAATCTAATGCCTATCTTTCTTTCCTGACCGAGGATTGCATGGGGAGGGAGGGTCTTAAGAGAAGCTAAAGACAGATTTTTCTTTTTTCTCTTTGTTTTTACTATTTAGAACACATGCCTAGCTGGGTCTCTCCCTCCACCTGGAGGAACAGAATCACCAGCTGCTTAACTGGGAGGGATCCGACGACATAGGCCAGGGTTCTGTATCCCACTTCCTAGTATACATTAGATATTCAGTATTTTTGGAAGAAGAACTTCTACTGAAAAGCAGCGGTTAATGAAGATTAAGTTCTCCAGAATGAGAACCTAACATACCCAATTCTTGCTCAGGCCTAAAGCTTTCATTCGAGTTTTATTCATCCCACCAGTCTTTCTTTCTCCTACCCAAAGCCATGTCCTGGTTAAGTGGTTTTGTTTTATAACCAGGCACCAGGAAATGACAGGAGCCGCAGACCTCCCAGATGGACACCTGCTCCCTGTATTTTCTGAATGGAACGGCAAATGACCTCCGTGCAGAGGCTGACCACACATTAATGGAACGACCTCAGCAAGAAGAGATTATTGGCTTTCATTTATTTCCTTCCTTCCTTCCTTCCTTCCTTCCTTCTTTCTTTCACCACCAAAAGGTTAAAAAAGTAAAATAAAAAGTTTGTGCAGCTTGTGCACGTTCTTACCGCTGGGCCCTTTTATTTGGGCGCTGAGGGCCTCTAGCCCCATCGTGTAGCAATATGGTTCAGATTTCATTTGGTGACTCTTGATTTGCTACTCTTGTTCTAGGCAATCACTGATTTCTTTCTGGAGCCAGCTGGCTCACCAGGTTAGAGACTCGCTTTCGTTAGAGACCTTGGCTTATTGAGGTGTGGGGACCCACAGATTTTGGGTAGACCAGAGGTCCTAGCAGGTGGTTGGTTTGTCCCTCAAGACATTTAAAAACACGGGAGTGAGAGGTTTACTTTTAAAAAGTCAGGAAATTTTCCATCCAAGAATCTGTATTTCGAGCCTCTTTTGGAAAATTGCAAGGCCCGGCGATACTGTCCCTCATTCTCATGCCCGGCTGGTGCCGAGATTCAGATGGACTGTGACTCTCCACCGCCCACAGTTATCCTCTGTCCTCACTGTTTAAGACCTTTCAGGCTTCCCCTTGCTTTTAGGATACAGACCAACATTCTTCCCTTGGCCCACAAGGCCCGCATGGCCTGAGTCCTGCCTACCTTTCCTACCTCATTTTGCACTGAGAATAATAATGGCAAACACAAAGCACATACACAGTGCTGAACCCCACTCTTTCAATCCTCAGGACAACCCTTGGCAGGAGGCACTGTTATTTTTCTTGCTTTACAGGTGAGGAAAGTAAGGCACAGAGAAGTCAAGTAACTTTTTTTTTTTTCAATTTAAACTTTATTTTGTTTTTTTTTTTTCAGTGTTCCAAGATTCATTGTTTATGCACCACACCCAGTGCTCCATGCACTAGGGCCCTCCTTAATACCCACCGCCAGGCTTATCCAACCCTGTCGCGCCCTCCCTGCCTGCAGAGATGACGCAACACACACACAGGTCGATGCACAAGCTCTTGTTTATTCCCTGGTCGATCTTTCTCTCTCCCTTTCTTTCTCCTTCCCCTGCGGGGACGTTCCTTGCCTTATATAGGGCATAACAGCCAATCACAGAGGTGTTCACGTGAACAGGAGGTATCTGGGGCTCGTAGGCAGTGGTGGCATGCGGTGTTCATGTGACGAGCACGAGGTCACGTGTGGCCAGGGCGGATGTTTTTCAGGCTGCCCATGCTGCTCGGGCTATGTAGCCAGTGCCATCTTAGGGACCCGACCGGCGCCATCTTAGGGGCGCAACCCCGACACAACCCCTCACCCCCCACCCTCCAAAACCCTCAGTTTGTTTCTCAGAGTCCACAGTCTCTCACGGTTTGTCTCCCTCTCTGATTTCCCCCAACTCCCTTCTCCTCTCCATCTCCCCATGTCCTCTGTGTTATTCCTTATGCTCCACAAGTAAGTGAAACCCTATGATAATTGACCTTCTCTGCTTAATTTATTTCACTCAGCATAATCTCCTCCAGTCTTGTTTGTCCCTGTTGATAAAAAAGTTGGGTATTCATCCTTTCTGATGGAGGCATCATACTCCACTGTATATACGGACTATTTCTTCTTTACCCTTTCATCTGTTGAAGGGCATGTTGGCTCTTTCCACAGTTTGGTGTAACTTGTCTGACAGCACACAGGTAGGGAGACTTGGGGCCGGCATTCAAACCCAGGCAGCCAGCCCCTTGGAGACTCTGTTCTGAACCATTATACTCCCTCTCTTTGCATTCTAGTCTCATGGTCCCTCCATCCCCCCAACCAGCATATGCTTTTGACAGATGCTGTTGCCTCCACCCGACGTGCTTTCCCGGCCTTCCCCTACCATGTTCAGCCCTGCATTACCCTCCAACTCCACTTCCCTGGGGAAGCCTCTCTGTGCGTGAACCCCCAGACACAGGGCTCACAGCGTTGGTCCCTTTCCTCTTGTGCAATGTTCTCCAATAGACGATCCCGTGAGGATGAAAAGCCTCTCTAGTTGTCCCAACCAGGATGGATGGTAACCACTCGCTGTGTTCGTCATTGGCACGTGGCTCATGTGACTGAAGAACTGAATTCTTCATTTTGTTTCATCGTCATTAGTTCCAAGTTGAATTTCAGTAGCCACATGGGGCATGACTATCACCTTGGCTGGCTCAGCTTTGGAGTGTTCGTCTCATGTTGGAATTCTGCTCCCTCACTCCTGTTGGATCTACCTGTTTCTGTCTCTGTCACAGACCCTATGCTCCACCAGGGTAGACATGACGTCGGTCCCTCCCCACTGTGTCCCTGACCCTGCAGTCAGGGTCCCATGCATTGCAGATCCTGGCTGAACTGGCAGAGTTTGCAGCTCGTGTGTGCACCAGAGAGGAATGTAAATGGAGGGACAGTCCGACCCCCCCAGGGCAGAAGTGACATTGCAACTTCACCAACTTTGGGGGCTGCATTTGAACCCAGTCTCCAAAGCAGAGGAGCTCTGTGAACTTTGGTTTTCTCATTGGGAAGATGGAAATGGTAATTCTATCAGAGGATTGTTGTGAGGTGTAAATGAGTAATTGTTAATCATAAGTTAAGATTTATTGCCAGCTTACCATTCTTCTAAGAACTTCCCATGTATCAGTTCATTTTATCCTCTCAGTGAATAGAGGCACAGAAGGGCCAGGTGACATGGGGACACGTAGGTGGCACAGGGGTTTGGCTGTGTTTAGGCATATCTGTTTCCCTCCCCAGTGCTTCCACTTAATCAATTATAAAGAGTCCGCTCATGGCAGAAATTCCAGCATGTTTAACTGTTGCTCGCCCCCCACCCTTGCCCCTCCTCCCCCTGCCGGCTCCTCCCTGGTCCAGAGACAGCAAGGAGCCCCCTGTTGCTGGGAGGCCCTCCTGGGGGCAGCTCAGGCAGCCAGGTGCTCTGGAGTCCTGGTGGCTAAGCCCAGCCAAGCAGGAGGACTCTGCCCTCACAATGACAGGCAGGGGCCAAGTGTCCATAAATGGGCTGGCGATCTGTTCAATCTCTCTGGTGACCCTGCTGCTGTCTCCAACCTTGTGTGGTTCAGCTGGTCGCCCAGTCCAGCTGCGGGAGTCCAGCTCTCCACCCTTGGACAGGGCGGTTTCCCTTTCAGCTCCTCTGAGACCCCTCTTGAAGGGATTCAGACTCAGAGCAGGGAGCTGGGGATGGGGAGGATTGGAGAGGAGGAGTGGGGAGAGAAGGGGAGGAGGGGGATGAAACTTCTGGGCAAGAGGTCAGTTCCATCCAGGAACCAGGGCATTTGGGGATTTGTAACCTCTTGGACACCACTTTGCAACAAGGCTACAGCTAATAATCGTACCATTTTTCAAGCACTTAAATGTAGCAGCATTGTTTTAATCATTTCATCCTTCAAATCAGGTTCTATGATTTTAACCCCATTTGACAGATGAAGAAACTGAGGAACAGAGAGGTTAAGTAACTTGTCCAAGGTCACAGAGTAAGGAGTTGAGCCTGAATTCCAATCCAGGCTGTTAGACTTTAGAGCCCAAGTTTCTATGAAATAAACTCGATTATCTCATTGCGTAAGTGCTTGCTGGGAATGCCAAAGATTAGCTATCTAGGATACCCTATTTATCTCGTAGCTGGTACATCCAGCTACGGAGGAGTTTTGAGGATTTGCTAAGGTACAGTAATTGTGAATGGAGCTGTTTAAGAACCTGATCCCTGACTTTGATTTCACTCCCACAGAAAAGAAAAATCAAGACTCCTTTATGCTGAAACAACCAGAATTCCACCTCCCCTGTGACTTCTGATGGAGATGCCAATGGAGCATTTCCAGAAGCATGTCCTATGAAATGCTCTGTGAAAGAAGGGTCTAGAGGCAAATGCAGTCTGGACATTGTCTTGTAGAGCTCATAGTGCATGAGGCAAACTTTCTGCATCAGCTTGATTATGGGGTTTTGCTAAATAAAATGTTTGAGTCAGTGGAACATAAGGAGAGAGAAGAACTATCTGCAAATCAGTTTGGGGAGAAGAGGGTAGAAATTAAATAAAATTGGGAGAGCGTATGGTTATGGGGAAAGGTCATGGGCTGCAGAGTTGGGCAGACTTGGGGACCAGCTGCCTTACTGCCTGCGGATGATAGGCAACTCCTTAGAGACCACCACCTCATACGAGCAGCAAAAGTGGGCGGAGACAACTCCACTTGTAAGCGTCAACTTGACCTATGGTAGCTACTAATACTCTTAAGATAATGAACACCTGTTCCAGACGTGTGTTAAGAAAATGCAGCCTTAAGAGACTCTTAATCTCACATAACTGAGGATTGCTGGGGAGTTCTGGAGGGATAGGGTGGCTGGGTTATGGACATTAGAGAGGGTATGTGCTATGGCAAGTGTTGTGAAATGTGTAAGTCCGATGATTCACAGACCTGTACCCTGGGGCAAATAATACATTATATGTTAATAATAATAATAATAATAGAAAATGCAGGCTTTTTGGGAATTAATAGGGATTACTTTTCAAAAGCAAGTTTAGAACATGCTTAGCTAAGCAAGAGACATTGATTTCTTTCTGCAGTACTTCTCAGTGCCTTTAGCTCTTATCCAACTCCACTTCTGTTCATGTTTCTTAGGATTACTAATTCTGCTTTCTTTTTCAGAGGAAACTTTACTTACTCATTTATGTTTTGGTAAATATTTCCCCTTTGTGTCCTCTGTGTTTTAAAGAACCTGAAACTTCTTGTGGTACTTTGAATGTTAACCAGTAAGTTTTCCCTAGCTAAAGGGATGATTGATATGTGTGTCACGCAAGGTGTCCTGTGGGATAAAACTCACATTTATTGAATGAGCGCTTACTCTGTGCTAGTTACTTTGCACACATAATGTTATTTCCTTCTCACAAAAGTAATGTCTACTTTTATTATCCCCGTTTTATAGACAGGGAAACAGAGGCTCAGAGAACTCAAATATTCAGGGCTATCCAGGTAGTTTATGGCCCTGCTGGGTTTAAAACCAAGTTCAGTCTGACTCTGGAGTTTCTGCCCTTGAAGTTGGGGGGTAGGAATTGGACTTTAGGGATGTCAGAAAAACAAAAATTAAGCAAATGGAGAAAGGAGCGGGCTCCTTGGCCGAGATGTAAACAGAGGAGCCCCAGGGGGAGCAAAGGAGTTGCTGGGCCACCTGCTTTCCTGTGGCCGGAGAGCAGGGGATGGGGAGGCAACCGTATAAATGAACAGGGTTACGTTTCCTAAAGACCGACAAGCCAATAAAATGACAGTCTTCATTTAAATTAGGGGATGGAAAATGGGGGTAATTCAAAGAAATTGGCTACTTTGGCCTCCCTTTGGCGGAGCCCTGGACCTTAAATGTGTTTAGTTTGGATCAATTGTGCTATTCTTGCCCTCGTCTAGTCTCCGTTTTGTTTTGTTTTTTCTAATTTCTGAAAAATGACTTTGCAGCCAGTTTCTGAGAAGACTTTTTCATTTTACTTGGGTTGCTTTAATAACTTAATATGATTGTTGTTTGCAATAATCCCTTGAATGCTGGAAATGAAATCTTTACAGAACCAAAAAAGCTTGCTTTCTCTGCCATGTGGGACTACTGATTCTCCTCAGAAGAATGAAGCGGAACCGGGGAGAATTTGGCGTAGAGAGGGAAAAAACAGAAAGTGGCCTTGAAGCCGGAGCATTCAGGTTCTAGTCCCAGCAGAGCTAACACAGACTTAGGGCTCAGCTGTGTGACCTTGGGTGAGTCCCTTCACTTCCCTGGGTGGCAGTGTCTCTGTTTGTCAAACAGAGGGTTGAACTAAGTCATCTCTAAGATGCTTTCTGATTCTAATATTCCACAACTGTGAGCTTATTGTGTGTGCACAGGATACATAAACACACGATTAAAAACTCAGGACTGCTGGTGAGATCAGGCTTGGGGTGCTGGATCTGGGGATTATTGGGGGTGAGGCTCTCCTTTATGATGACAACCTCAGATGATCTGTGCTCCCCGCAGCTCTGGGTCCTCAGCCATATCTTGCAAAGACGGTACAGCACAGTGGTTACAAGAAGGTTTGCGTCTCAGCCTGGCTCCTTTGCTAAGCTGAGGCTCCCCAGGAGCCTGCCTATTGGGCTGGTCATTTGGCAGGCCCAGGGTTCCAGTTTCCCCAGTGAGCTCCAGTTCCACGACCTCATTGCCTGCGATGGGAGTTCTGGAAGGCAGGTTTTCTTCAAGACAGAACAAAGTGTTTCCTCTTTATCATAAAAGTGATCCATACTTATAACTGAAACTCTGGAAAATAGGGAAAGAAGAAAAAAAATGAAATCTTCATTAGTTTAAAACTAAGAAGCCACGTGCAGAGACTGAAGCCCTAGGTTATATTTTCCTGCATCTTTTTTGTCTATACAAAATATGTTTGGATATATTTGGGATCCTGGAATACAAATACTGGTGTATCCTAATTTCTCCCATAACAAGCACTTAAGATACTGTCATAAACTCTTTAAGATCTTATTTATTTAGAAAGTATGTGAGCAGGGGGAGGGGTGGAGGGAGGGGAAGCAGGGGGAGAGAGAATCTCAAGCAGATTCTGCACTAAGCACAGATCCCAATGAGGGGTTCAGCGTGGGGCTCGACAACCCTGAGCTCATGACCTGAGTTGAAACCAAGAGTCGGATGCTTAACCGACTGAGCCACCCAGGCGCCCCATCACAACTTCTTCTTAAGTGAACCTGGTGAAGGGTATCAAATACTCCATCGAGACTGGTGACTCATAATTTAACTATTTTCTTTCTGTTCATCTGAAAGAGGATTGTCCAGGGCCCAGGCTGGGCCAGGCACTATATGACCTGTTATACACTTAGGTTGTGTCCATTTTTATAATAGTTTACATAGACCTGGGATGAACATTTTTATACATAATAAAGTTTTTTTTTTCCAAGTTTGAGATTATCTTCTTAGGCTAGGTTCCCAGAAATTAGAGGCAGCTGCTTATGTTAGTGAGAAAATCATAGGCCCCTGAGTCAGAGAACCAGGGCCCGTATCCTTGCTCTGTCTGTCTGTAGCTGGATGACCCTGGACAAGTCACATACCATCTCAGAGCTTCGGTTTCTCATCTCTAAGCTATGGGTAGAAAGCCTCCCTGTCAAGAGAACGTAAGGATCCAGTGGTAAGTGCTGAAATGAGGCCTGGTGCGTAGGATTGAGCCACCACGATATATTTTCCATTATTGAGTTGGAGTCTATGAATATTTCAGACATTCTCTAGCTTTTCATCAATAATAGGTCAAGGCCTCCTCCTGATTATTCTTCCCAGCTGTCACCTCTTCAGCTCATTCTCGCCCTGGGAATGTCTTTTTTTTTTTTTTCCTAAGATTTTATTTATTTATTTGACAGAGAGAGATCACAAGTAGGCAGAGAGGCAGGCAGAGACAGCCTCTTTGCTCTTTTCGTTTACCCAGGCACACCTCTCTATGAGGCCACAGGGCAGGAAGTGGGTCTTGGGGTATAGTCTAAAGAGAACCACCTTATCTGTTCCCCTGAACTATCTCCCCGACTGGCCTCTCTTGGTGCCCAGTATCTTCTCCGTTGATTCCTCCGGCCTAGAGAACTGGCTGGAGAACTGGGGGCCAGGGCTCTGGACATACGATCAGGAAGTACAGTTTGGAATTTTGTTTCTGGAGATCCTGGAAAGGAGTCTCTCTGAATCAAGTCTCCTCTCTGTGGAGGAGCCAAGGTGGTCTTTCTCTCAAAGTTGTGAGAATCCAGAGCAGCATGTGAAGGCCCCCGTGCGGACAGTGTGTGCCTGAGTTGCTGGAGCGGGGGCCGCCCAGTCCCCACTCATTCCCTTTCCTGGAGCCCAGCACGGGGCCAGGGGCGAGGTGCAGGACAGACAGACATCCGGAATGAGTTCAGTGAGTGAGGATGAACTAGAGCAGGAGGACGGTATGTTATGACGCAGAACTTGCAAATTTAAGGACCAGGCTTGTAAAAACAACATCAAAACTCCTTGAGGCGGCCTGCCCTGGAGACCGTAGGTACCAGAACAATCAGGTTTTCAGGTGTGATCAGCACAATCAGGTTTGTGCCCTTTTATGTGTGTTAAGCAAACTGCTCAACGAAACCGCCCCCCCAAACCCCAGGAGGCTACTCCGCCACCCTTGCAGAACCCCAAGTGGATGATACACTGTGCTCTGTAAAATATCTAAGCAGCACCAGGATATAAATGACATCAATTGTTAGGGTAGCCAGGATGCTGATGAAGTTCTCTGCTCTAGAAATCTATTGTGGTTAATGGATCATTTGTTTAGCTGGAAATGATTTTTGAGAGTGGAAAATACAGAAAGGTGTCCCCCAAAATACTGTAACAAACATCTGTGTATCCACCACCCTGTTAACATTTTATTTTATTTTATTTATTTTTTTTAAAGATTATTTATTTATTTATTTGACAGAGAGAGATGACAAGCAGGCAGAGAGGCAGGCAGAGAGAGGGGAGGAAGCAGGCTCCCTGCTGAGCAAAGAGCCCGATGCGGGACTCGATCCCAGGACCCTGAGATCATGACCTGAGCCGAAGGCAGCGGCTCAACACACTGAGCCACCCAGGCGCCCTCTTCCTCCTCCTTCTCCCCATGTTTCCTGCCCATGCATTTACAGGTGCTAGTATCGTGGGGGTTAGTGGGTTTCCTCCCCATCTTCCTTTCATAGGTGGCGATTTTTTAAAAAAGATTTTATTTATTTATTTGACAGACAGAGATCACAAGTAGGCAGAGAGGCAGGCAGAGAGAGAGAGAGAGAGGAGGAGGAAGCAGGCTCCCTGCTGAGAAGAGTCTGATGTGGGGCTTGATCCCAGGACCTGAGAAGAGTCTGATGTGGGGCTTGATCCCAGGACCTGAGCCGAAGGCAGAGGCTTGAACCCACTGAGCCACCCAGGTGCCCCGGTGGCAATGTTTTTTAAAGATTTTATTTGTTTATTTGAGAGAGAGTGAGGGAGAGGGAGAGGGAGAAAGAACCTGAAGAACCTGAAGCAGACTCCACACTGAGCACAGAGCCCAACAGGGCCTCGATCCCACAACCTCAAGGAGGTCATGACCTGAACTGAAAACCAAGAGTCAGGATGCTTAACCAACTGAGCCACCCAGGTGCCCTTTCTATACCCAATCCTTGTTCTGTTAGATACTAGGATGAGAGACCTAAAATCTCAGTTTCAAGGACTAGAATATTCTAGTAACTGCCAGTAGGAAGAGCATGGTCTTTAGACCTGGGAGGTGTCATACAGGGCACTGTTGCATGCTTATTGGGATTACACACCTCGGGAACCACTATAGAAATAGTGAAATATTCAGAGTTTACAACATGGTGAGTACTTTAAATATGTAACCTCATTTAATTATTCTAGAAGCCTGTGAAGGAAGTACTTCATCCCCATTTTACAGATGAGGACACCAAGGCTTCGGGCGGTGATGAGATATCCCGGGCTCCTCAGCTAACAGCAAGCACAGCTGGATTTGAACCCAGGTCTGTCTGACTTCCACGCTCCTGCCGATGAGAGAAAGCTGACTGACATAGGCTGCGAATGGACTCAGCCTTGTTTAGCAAGGCTCTCGCTCTCAGGAAACAGGGCTTCTATTTGGTGCTGTTTTCTTTTACTCAGAATTTTTCTGAAAAGCTCTCTCCTTAGGGCAACATTTTCCATCACAAAAGGTGATTTGCTTTGGAAAAGTTTGAGTACAAACAGCTCTATATTTCTTGCTTTCCAGAGAATGGAAAAACACATGCTATTCCGTTGTGTTTTTAATAGCTACTTGAAAAAAACAACACACAGAAACTCACATAAATTATTTTCTTCTTTCTTAATCACCCCAAATGCCATCCACAGTATTTCCAAAGAACAGCTGGGAACATGAGTTATGACACTGAGTAATTTCTTAACATATTTATTTTCCTTACGAAATCTGTATCCTCTACGTCAGGAAAATAAATGTGTTTGCTATTCTTCAACTTGGAGTTATTTAACATTTTCCGAGGGCTGACAGGCTCCTAAGTGCTTTGGGGGAGCTTTCAAGTAGGTATGGCTCTTATCTCAGATCTAGTCTAATAAGGCAGGCAACGATATATAGAAAGATCTATGAAGGAATAAAGATCTATGAAGGAATCTATGAAGGAATAAAGGCTAGGATGTGTACAGTCCTTTGCCATCTAAGAGTGAGTTCATGAATGGTATTTCATCCGTGATCCTGGAGGGGAGGGAAGGACACATTGTGATTCCCATTTTGCAAAACAGGCAGGCGGGAGGCTCAGCGACTGGGCAACCGGACTGGGTCTGGTGGCTGGTGAATGGCAGCACCACCCCCGCCACCCAGGGCTTCTGACTCCTGGCTCCCTGCTCATTCGTTAGGAAACAGCCTAGTGGAGGGATGCTTACCAGACGTGCACCCTTGACAAGACACTGCAGTTCTCTGTATCTCATGTTGTCATCTGCAGAGGGAAGAACCAGGATGCCCATAAGCAGAGGGACAGGAGAGGAATCAGTGAGCTGAGGGGAGACGGGAAGGATAGGATGTCTTAGATTGGGCTCAGCAAGTCACTTCAGCACAAAGGAGATAGAGTGGGAGGATCCTAGCGGGTCTTATAAAAAGCAAATACGTGCTCCCTCTCTCCTCTTTCTTTTCCTTCTCCCCAACTGTCACTCCCCTGGCAATGGCTTCTCATCTCTGTGTCTCACTCTGCCTCTCTGTTTTCTTCTTGCCCTCCTCCCACAGGCTTTCTGTGATTCTCGGGACACAGGATACAGAATGACCACCTCTGCTCTTACCTGCCATCTTGGTTCAGGCCCCGATAGAGAAGAACCAGAATTTCTTGTTGCTCTTATACATTTGAGAAGGATGAAGCCCATTTGGCCCAGTGTGGGTCAGGGTTCTGGGAGAGGCGCCATGGGGATATGTGCCAAGGGGCCAACAAGCATTTAATAGGCCTTTAAGTTCAAGGCATTGTGTTTGTCGCCAAGACCTGCTCAAATTTTTTAAATTAGTTAGTCCAGTGTTTCTGTAAGTGAGGCACTATGCCTTGATCCATGATTTCATTTCGTCCTTACAGAAACCCTTTGAGGGAGGTATTCCTACCCCCATTTTGTATAATTAAAGATTTTTGTTTATTTATTTGACAGAGAGAGACACAGCTAAATAGGGGACAGAAGTAGGGGGAGTGAGAGAGGGAGAAGCAGGCTGCCCGCAGAGCAGGGAGCCTGATGCAGGGCTCGATCCCAGGACCCTAGGATCATGACCTGAGCTGAAGACAGAAGCTTAATGACTGAGCCACACAGGTGCCCCCATTTTTTTTTCTTAAACATGTGAAGAAACTGAGACTCTGAAGATTATACCATTTGCCCAAGACACATAGGTAATAAGAGCCAGAGCCAGTGTTCAAACTGAGGTCTATTTGAATGCAAAGAGGGCACAGGCAGCATTGCTGAGAGGCATCTGTGGCTCCTGGGGATGTTATGGAATGAGTGACTCAATCACCACTATCTGAGAAAAGTAGGAGAACAGGGGAAGGTCATGTTTCTTTCCCCAGCTTCCGTGGAGGCTTGTATGTTCTGATTACACATAGGTCCTCCCCGGATCCTGGTTAAAGTATGTTTTGAGCCTGTCATGGTACTTTGTTGGCTGCCCAACTCCCTCCTACTTCAATAGCAGTGACAGCCAGACCCCCCACCAAAGGTACCCTGACCACCAGTCTACACTGAATTTCTAGTGGGTTTCTTTGCACCCCTCAACACAAGGTAAGGACTTTATCCAAACAGAGCTGTGCCTTTGTCAGACCCTTATAGGATGGGAAGTCTTAGAGTAGAGGAGAGATGTGTGTTTACTGACCACAGCATAATCCAAACTGGCCATGATGTTCATGATTTCGGCCGCTGAACCACTTCCAGATCCCTTTAAAGAGCTTTGCTTGAGGCAGTGGATGTTACCTGGAAGCAGTAGTAAAACCCTGGAGAAAAGTGAGAGCTGATACAGGAATTCCATGTAGGGAGAGAACCACTGTGAAAGCATTGATGAAACTGACCGGGGTGGACCCCTTGGGATGCACACCAACAGTATTAGGAACTCACCAGAATCCAGGCTGCTTTCCTTATCTAGGCTGGGCACAACTTCACAATCATTTAAAACAAGCAAAGAAACAGAAGCTTCTGGACACTCAAAGATCGTTCTCCTGCCCTTTCATATCAACTTGGACCTACATTTGGCTATCGCCACACCACTGTTGGTCCTCTGCTTGAGACATGAATTCCTTTTTGATCTGACTGAAAGAGAACTCCTAGCTATGGACAGACCACAAAAGTATACCTGCTTTGACAGGGAGGTGACATTCTTACAAAGTGCCCTGGGCAAACTTATTAGAGAGATGATATTAGATCATAACTCCAAAATTTCAATTGAGGTGGCTTTAATGGGTCCCTCTTAGCAATTTAAAATTAATATTAAACAACAAGAACAGCCCAGTTATTGAATGACTGTTATTTGTAGTAATATTCCAAGTACTATATGTTCCAATTATTAATAACTCAAAGTATATATTTCTGACAAATGTGTACACAGTTCTTAGTGTGACTCACTGGAGGCATAGGGAAACAGTCTAATATAATTGTCATCTTTTTCACAAAAAATAGAGGCAAAAAAAATCTTGACATGTATGTTGAGTTTGAAGACACTGCATCCGGAAATAAAAAACACGCTAGGTGTTTCTAACAGAGGGTATTTAATTCAGGGTATTGTTATAAAGATGTTAGAAGGGCTGGAAAACAAAAGCGAGGAGGAGGTGGGGGGCTGGAAGAAAAAAAGGGAAGATGCTCTGGCACCAGAGCTTAGCCCCCTGATGGGAGTAGCTGCCCTGTGGGGGGTAGGGTAGGGTGAGGGGTGTTGTTGTTGCTGTGAGGTCTTGGTCAGTTGAAGGGAGGCCTCCTCAGTCTGCTTCTGTCAGGGTGGCTGGCATCCAGCATCACCCAACTGCTGTTGTCACTGGTGAGTCCCTATGGTCACAACCCCTCCCGACAACCCCTCAGAGGTCCGGTAGGGTCAGGTGGAGGAAACTTCTCAATTCCTTCTACCTGCCCGCCCATCTCCCACTAGCACCTCCCATTGATGGAACTAACCAGGAACCTCTGGCAAGGGAGCCTGGGAAATGTAGTTTGCAGACACCTAGCCCCCAGGGACAGAATAGAAAGGAACACAGAAAGGTAGTTGCAGGACTGAGCATCACTAAGTAAATTATGGGCTATCAATGGGGGATTTGAACAAGGGGTTCCTGGATCACCAGGGCTTGAAAGAAAGTGGTGGAACTTGAAAGGGAGCTGGGTGAGGAGGGTATTGGGGAGGGACACAGGGAGCTGGGGTCAGAGTCAGGAAGTTGTCATGCAGGAGAGCTGTGACCCTTCCCTACTACTTCTGCCAGCTAAACATTTTACTTACTTATTTAGGAAACAGGAGAAGGGTTTAAATCCAGTGTGATGCCAGAATGGGCCAAGACAGCTGTGAAGGCTCAGAACTTTGAAGGCAGAGAGAGAAGACTCACAGATGGGACAGGATTTGTGTCCTTAACTGTGTCTGTGCCTCCTGACAGCAGTCCTCTATGGAGCTCAAGGATGGGGGCCTCCAATTCGTATCTTGATTACAAATAGAACCTTTGTTTTGAATTAGAAGACCTTGTTTGTGCCTTTGCTCTGCCTCTTAGCAGTCCTGTGACCCTTAATAAGAAACCTGTCAAGGTAACTGAATCTCTACTTAGCTCAAATTCTTCCTCTTATTGAGATGGCGATAAGAATGGCTAATTTGCAGGGTTGTCCTGAAGACGAAATGAGATCATAGATGTATAGCTCCTTGTCTACTGCCCACTGACCATGCTTTGGGAATGTCTTCTCTGTCCCACCAGGATGAACTCCTGTGTCACCTCCTCCCAGAAGCCTCTCCCACTCTCAGGCAGAATGAGACTGAATTTCTTTTCTGCTCTCACCATCCTTTATGCTTTCTTGGTTGGAGAGCTCCTTGCAAGATACTAAGTGAAGTGTTTGATTTTATGTCCACCTTCTCCCCTCCCCCCTCCGACACCTCCCTCCCCTGCTCCGTTTGCTTGAGCTTCCTGAAGGGATTCACTTCTTTCTATTCATGGTCTCATTCCTCTTTAGTAATAGAATTTTTACCTGGTCACGTGGCTGTGCAGAAAAAAGACTCCACTTCCCAGCCTCCCTAGCAGCAAATGTGGCCTTGTGACCAATGGTTGTGTGACCAATGGGATGTGGCTGGAGGTGAGGAAGGAGGTTTGTCTGCTTTGCCACTTTAGTTTCTCCTTTATACCAGCTGGAATGCAGACATGGTGGTGAGCCATTTTGGACCCTGTGTTTGAAAGTGTTAGTTTTTCTGGGGGCTGCTATAACAAAATAGCATAGACTTAGTGGCCTGAATAACAGAATTTATCATCTCACACTTCTGGAGGCCAGAAACCCAAGATCAAGGTGTTGAGAGAATTAGTTCCTTCCGGGGCTGTGAGACGGAAGCGGTTCTGTGCCTCCTCCCTAGCGGTGGGTGGTTTGCTGGCGATCTTTGTCATCCCTTGGCTTATGGAAGCATCACTCCAATCATTGTTCTGCATGCCATTCTCCCTGTGTGCACTTCCGTGTCTAAATTCCCCCTTTGGTAATATGATACCAGTCATATTGGATTAGGGGTCCACCCTGTTCCAGTATTACCTCATCTAAACTTAACTAATTACATCTGCAATGACCCTATTCCAAATAAGTTTACTTTCTGAGGTACGGGGGGTTAGGACTTCAACATATGAATTTTCTTGGTAGAGGCACAACTCAACACGTAACAACCTCATAGTGGGGACTGTGCTGTGCTGCTCAGATCACTTTCAGGACCAAAGGGCTTATTCCTACAGATGCCCGCCTTCGGCCATCAGCCCATGTTGAGAATTGCTCTCAGCTGAAGAGAGCCTTCTGGCCCAAGGTCATAGCCCTTCCCCAGGGGCAGCCAGTATCCAATGGCTAGTCTCTGTGTGTAAAAGGTCTGGCTCCCTCCCTAAATTTGGACAACATTGAAGGGACATCACAGTTTCAGGGATCCCCAAAGGGTTTGCTGAGGCTTCGCTATTACTACATCACAGCCTAACTCCTTCCTCCGCTCAGTCCCGCCCTTTTCCACAGGTGTGGATCCTGCCCGCTAACCTCCAGTGTGCAGTCTGCTTCCCGGGGAGCCCAAACCATAGTACGCCCTAAAAATTCAAGCAGAGGAGTCCTGTGTCTGGAACCATAAGGAGCAGCCCTATTAGCCCTGGAGCATTATGGGAGGAAGAAGCAGCTCCTTCATTCGAGCCTTGATTATAGCTGGTCTCTGTCACTGTGTCAGAACTTATGTCCTCAGCAGTCCCGGACACTGCAGAGGAAGGATTTGCCCTGGGCAGGTGGCTGCACTCCATGAAGTCGGCTGGTCCTTCTAGCCTGCAGTTTCCAGGGTGCCCAGATTCTGTGCACATGGCGTAGTGGGCAGTGGTCTGTGCATCACTAGGGAGACTGAAGAATACAGATTTGCGGTAACATCCAAGACCTCTAACATCATCTCTGGGCAGTCATTTGCAGGTGGCATTGGGGATGCCCTGATGTGGGGAAACACATTGAACTTCGCTTAGGGGACTCTGTTCCTATTCTGGATATCTCTCTTTTCACCTCTGTTACTTTCTGATCTCCATTTCCTGCCTTTCTTTCTTACTTTCTTTTTTTTTAAGATTTTATGTATTTGACATACAGAGGTCACAAGTAGGCAGAGAGGCAGGCAGAGAGAGGGGGTGGGGGGGGAGCAGGCTCCCCACTGAGCAGAGAGCCCAATGTGGGGCTCTATCCCAGGACCCTGGGATCATGACCTGAGCTGAAGGCAGAGGCTTTAACCCACTGAGCCACCCAGGTGCCCCCAGTCCCCTCATTTCTAACAGAGGACTAAGTTATTTGAAAGTCCCTTGCTTTGCCTACTTCGGAGAGTTTGCATGAGGCCAAATTGAGCCCAGATGAAGGGCTTTGAAGGGTCAGTACCACTGTCTAAACACACAAGATGCAATGATTGTGATTGGTATTGACACTGAAAGGCTGTTGTGGTCACAGGTTGAGCAAGTGATGCTTGACAGATGGTGTTCCCAGAATGCTCCCGGGGGCCTTGTTACTGGGGGATTTTCCACTGAACGTGGTTTTCTTTTGAGTTTTGTTTTGAAATTGGAGAGTCAGTGAGGAGACTTGGTTAATCCTGGGCGCGGGCTTCGCAGCTCAACTAGCTGGTGTGGGGCAGGTCTTTATCTGGGCCAGGACCTTTGGTTGACCTGGGGAGAGAAGCTCTTTCAGTCCCTAAGACAGCTGGCCACAGTTGACCTAATGTGGACTGCCAGCTTATTGCAGTTCCCAGAAGCCTGTGGATTGAACTGACCCAAAGTCTGCCTTTGTCTTGGTATGTGTTCTTTGGGACTGGCGTGTGTGTGTGTGTGTGTGTGTGTGTGTGTGTGTGTGTGAGCAGGAAGGGGAGGAAGAGGGAAGGGCAGGGGACATCATAGCATAATGGAGCTGGAGGAGACCCTAGAGCCCCCTAACCTCTTCATATTGCTAGCCATTACACAAGGCTCTGAGAGGTTTAGTATTTTGCCTAAGATCACATAGCAGGTTGGGAGCTGGCTAGGGGCAGAATCTAGGATGTTTAAACATCTGGGCTTGGGTCTGTTTACCGCCCACAGAGGCTGTTAACTACAGCTCCCTCAGAGGGTCCGCAGGGCGGGGGGAGTAGGGCAGAAGGGCTGGAAAGGCTTGAATCCAGTTTCCCATCTCAATAACTGGTTCCTGCCTCCGGGGTGGCTAGATCTTTATTAGATCAGCTTCTCCTCCGAGGGAGGCAGCCAGCCATGGGCAGTGACCTGGGGGACCCGGGTTAGGCCTACTTTGAAATGCAGAGGAAAGTTGGTTCTGATCTGGTGCAAGGCCAGCGTGGACCCCCTCTGGTTCTCCGCCGGCTGCCCCAACCACTGCCTGAAATGCCTCCACGAAAGGCCTCCTTGAGGCTTGTCTTTCTAGAATTCCCCTATTTAAAATGTTTGTAACACTGCTGCCCTCCTGGGAGTGGCAGCTCCTGTCCATCTGACCTGCTGTTGTTGCCTGAGTGTGTCTTGGATCTCGGGCAGAACCTGAGAGAGGACTGAAAGAAACTCCCGTGCGGGTGGGGGTGGGTGATGGGGAGAATAAGGGAAGGACCATTTCCCTGGTCCCTGGGACCCACATTTTTCTCACTGCAGGACTCCGGGGAGGGCTTGTGGGTGCTGAGGGCTCGGCCTCTGCCTATGGAGGGGGTATTTGCCCTTCCTGTCCTGACTTGTGACTTCATCTCTCTGGGACGTCCAGGGTCTCCTCCTATAGATGGAAAGCCGGGGGCTGGGAAGGCTCCTGGGGGACGGGGGTCTGGACAGCGGGCTAACGGACACTTCTGGTCATTTTGGAGGTATGGAAGGGCTCTTAAGGGTCTTTCCGAAGCCCAAGACCTCAAGGCAGGCAGGAGACCCTTTCCCCCAGAACCTGCTCCTAGGTTTGTGCCATTCAGAGGAAGGGCCCAACCCCCGCCAGATTCCATGGCTGTTTCTTCAGAGGTGGGCTCAGAGCTCTGCGATAGCCGTAAGAGGGTTGGGGAGGGGTCTTTGCAGAGGCAGTGGAGGGCTCCCTCCCTGGTATGATTTCAGGGGAAACAAGAACTCTGCCCCTGCTTATGTTCACAACTGCCTGCCCCACCTTTGGTTCTGCCTTCCCATCCATGGACCAGCATTTCTTTGAAAACAGAAAGAATGCTAAAAAAAACTTGAAGTCGTGAATATCACAGAAAATCTAGAAAAGCATTACTAAAATAATCCCCTATAATCCTGTTGCCCAGAGAAAACCAGTATGAACATTTTGGCTGTGTTCTCCCAGTGTTTGAGGGTGTGTGTGTCTATGTGCACACATGTACATATGTACATACATGTGTTTATGTGTGTGTGTGTGTAGACAGGTACCTGTGTGCACACATGTACATATGTGTATATGTGTGTGTGCATGCGTATGTATGTAATGTATGTATCTGTGCCCATGTTTGGAGGGGCCAAGGATCTGCCGGAGATCCCAGCAGAGGGATTCGATTTGGAAAAGCTATAGCCTTGGAGGGGGCTATAGAGCAGGATCCATGGGCATAGAAGGATATAGAAACTGCCAGCAATAGGGGACCCACTGGCCTTTGCTGGTCCTTCCATTGCCTATGCCCTTGGAGAGCCAGAGGTCAAGGGCACCCTGGGTGGTATAGCCTGCAGGGGTCAGCCCTGGGGCTCCCTTTCCTGGAGAAAGAGCACAATGGATTGGTGATGGTGAGAGATGCAAACAGACAGACAAACAGAAACTTCCTTTCCAGGGGAGAGGCTGATGAGGAGCTGGAGGAAGCTGATTTTGAAGGTGTAGCTACTCTATGATTAAATGAGAGTCAGGAATGGAGGAAAAGCCTCCTCCCTGCCCTCTCCAACTCCCTGTCCATCCTGCCAGCCATCTGTCCGTCCATCCATCCATCCATCCATTCATGTATCCATCATGTACATCTGTCTCTAAGTTCTTGTAAGAGAGTACAGTAGGCAAGGCGATGTAGCAGCTAAGTGCAGGCTTAGGACGCCGAGCATGTGAGCTGGAGTGCTGGCTGGCCCACTGCCCAGTGCCAAGAGTCTGAGCTGATTATTCCACCTCTGTGAGGCTCAGTTTCCCCATCTCTCAATGGGCCCAGTGGTGGTTGGGAGGCTTAGATGAGTGAATCTGTGTAAGGCGTTTGGAACAGTGCCAGGCACATAGTAGGTGCTCAGTTTGTAGCTCTGCCAACAACTCATTGTATTATGAACTAGGAGTAGTTGGATCATATCTTCTTGTGGGAAAAGAAACCAGTCACTGGGTTATGGGGTGGGGGGCTGGACTCAGCTTGCCCTCCTTCTCTGGTTGACTCACCCCAGGTTAGATTCCACTTTCCTAGTCAGGTCCCCAGGGGTGACTCTCCAGAGGGTCTGTCGGGGCACTTTTCTTCTAACTTTATGCCTTTGAACATGAAAATCCTCCTGGGAAGGAAGCTATTCTCACCGAGGTGCTAAGAATTTATCAGATCTTGGCTGGCAGGCAGGAGACATTTAGTGGCTCCAAATCAGAGAAGAGAGCAGAGAGAAAGGAAGGAAGTGAGAGGAGGAGGGAAGTGTGACAAAGAGGCACAGGGAGTGTGTGAGACACAAAGACCAGCGCTCCCAGGGCCAGGTGGGCACCTTCCCCTCCCCCCACCTTCCCACAGAAATGCAGAAAAGCAGCTGTGGCTCAGTGAGGTCAGCCAGGCCTCCTGGCTTTGCTTTCTGGCACTTTACAGATGGTAGGTCTTAAAGGGAGCCTGTTTCCTCTCCCAGAAAATGGGAATAATATTTCCAAATTTGCTTGTGTGAGGTTAAATGCAATACAATAAGACACCTGCGGAGCTTCCTAGAATGCCTGGCACAAAACATATGGTCATGGAAGTAGCCTATAGTCACGAAAAATAAAGCCAAGGGTCTTGAACAGACATTTCTCCAAAGAAGATCCAGGAACAGTCAGTAAGCACATGAGAAGACGCTCGACAGCACTCATCGTTGGGAAAATGCAGCCCAAGACCACAGTGAGCTATCACCTCACACCCAGTTATTAAAACAAACAAGCAAACCCAAAAATCAGCGTTGTTGAGAATGTGGAGAAAAGGGAACCCTCGTGCAGGGCTGTGGGAATGTACGATGATGCACTGGGTGTGGTTCCTCAGAAAATTCAACATAGAGGGGCGCCTGGGTGAATCAGTCATTACGCATCTGCCTTAGGCTCAGGTCATGATCCCCGGGTCCTGGGATGAAGCCCTGATTCGGCGCCACGCTCAGCGGGGAGACTGCTTGGGATTCTCTCTCTCTCTCTCTCTCTCTGCCCTTCCCCCTGCTTGTGTGCACTCTCTCTCTCAAATAAACAAATAAACAAATCTTTAAAATATAGTACATTTTATATTATATATATATTCTTTTATCCAAAAGTAACAAAACCAAACCAAGGAAATTATAATAATTGATAACAGCAATCACTATTGATTTTATTTTATGTCCTCAACATTCTTATCTTCCTTAGGCAGCACAATACTGGGTCCTCTGTACATGAAAGCCTCAGACCTAACAAACCAAAAAATTGCTGGTAGTTTTAAGATCTTCTCTCTCTGTCCGTCTTTCTTCTGCAACTCCTTCTTTTTCTGGAAGGCAAGTCCTCTGTTTTTTCACTGGTTTACTGCCCACCCCCTGCCCACCCGGTGTGCCAGCAGGCAAGGATTTTTTTTTTTTTTTCAATGAACAAATGACAAAAGTTATTCCTAGGAAAGTCTTGTCTCTGTCCTACTACTTACGCTCCTAGAAATGCACCTTCAGGTGACTGGCGGGTTACATGAATTCAGCAGAGCGATGAAGGAGCTAATAAAAAAGACAGCTCCTCTTCGCCTGCATGGTCAGAGCTATCTGAGTTCTTTGAGCTTAGGACCCAGCAGGTGAAAAATCAAAAGCGCTGGGGCAGAGGAGCCAGGACTTACGAGAGAACTGCAAAGATCTCATCCCTTTCTATAGACGCTGAGTCCTTTGTCACTAACCAGAAAAACGGAGAAGGGTCCTCTCCAAGATCCAAGCCCTTCCAGAAGGACTGGCTTCACTCCCTTTGAATTACATAAGAGGCTTTCCTGGCACTTTGCTTGATTCATTGAACATTCCTTTGAAATGTTCTAATTCTGGGAGACACAATAGTCGCCTCTTGGTAGAGTTGGATTTATCGTAGGGTTTGAGAACTCGTGCGTTAAAATCCTGGGAGCCTGGAATGAAAGACCTGTTTTGTTGCCGGGCATCTTTTCACAGAGCATTTGGAACCCTTGTGGTTCTTTCTCACCTTGCAGACCTTGTGACTATCTTTGGAGTGAGAAAAAAAAAAAAAAAGGAAGAGGCAGAACTGGGGTCTTGGACCAACCGACAATGGGTCATTGCCCCATTTTGTCCTTAACAGGGTCTGTGTGCAGTTATTGCATCTTTCACGACCCATCCTGTGCACACCAGGGTTGCCCACTGTCTTAGCGTACTGATGACTTTAGAACTGGGCGGCTAAGAACAGTGGCCGTTTATTTAGCTCACGAGACTGTACGTGACCGGTGCTTTCACTTCCTGGGCACGTGGGACTTAGGGCTGTTGGCTCATGCATCTGTGGTCAGCTGCAAGATGCTCTGGGGGTGGACTGGTCTAAAATGGCATCAGTTGGGTTGGCTTGTGTCTGTTCCATGTGGCAACCCCTCCTCCAACAGGCTGGCCCCGTCCAGTCTTGTTCCTGTGGCAATGGCCCAAGGCCTCGAGAGAGTTAAAGTGGACAAGGTCCCTTGAGGTCAAGCTTGGAACTAGGTGTCATTACTTCCATTGCATTTTATTGGCCAAAGCAAGCCTTAAGGCCAGCCCAGATTCAATGAAGGGAATGACTGAGGTTTTTTTTTACCCCCCCCCCCCCAAACAACTACTATTCTAACTGTACAAGTTTGCTATCATCTAGGCTATGGGAGAAGTAATGAGATAGCACTCAGCACAGTGTTCGCCATTGGCCATGCTCAGGAAATATTGAATAAATACATAGAGGCATCTTATTAAGCAGAGAATATAGTAGCAAGAATCAGATATTGTTCTTGTCCTGGAGAATCTCAGAGCCAAGAGGAAAGACAGACTCATAAATGGCTCATTCTAATGCCATGTGGTCAGTGTGGTAACAGTTTTTGGAGGGTGTTGCAAACACCAAAAAGACAAGGGCATTGACCTCATCCAGCTGGGTGTGGTATAGTGGAACTGAAGGCATTAAAGTGGAATGGTCAAGGTCATGGTTTCCAGCCATTTTGCCCAAGTAGAAATCCAGTGCTGATCTAGCTGTGTGACCTTGGGTAAGTCACTTGACCTCTCTGTGCCTCAGTTTCTTCATCTCTAACATGTGAATGTTAAAAGTAGTGCCTACCTCACAGTGTTTGCATGACTTTTAAATGAACTGATGTTTCAAAAGCATTTATAACAGGGACTAGCACATAATAGACATTATATGAGTGTGGGCTATGATTATTAACTATTTCTCATAATTAGTAGCTGGTAGTCAGATGGGGGCCTGGGAGAAGCCAGAGCATGGTCAGTGTTGGGGCCTTGGTGAGACCCTACCCAGTTCTCCCCTTCATGTCATGTGCCAACTGAGAAATGAACACAGCAGTCAGAGAGAGGTGAGATCAGTTTCATATCAGGAAAGTCAAGCTGGAAATCTCAGCTTGGGCTTGTGGCTGGTGTGACGGTCCTGCCCCTCTGCTCCCCTAATAGACTGGCTTCCTCACCCTTTTGCTGGGGCTGAGTCCTCCTCTGGCGAGTTTATCACAGGGTGGAAGGAGAGGAGAAAATCAGCTTGGGTAGTATGCAGGTAGGCAGGTTTCCTGGGAGGGACCCCACATGGGACTGTCCCTATCTTCCTACCTCCCCACTCAGGCAGCTAGGGAGTGTAGAGGGAGGAAGTGATTTTTCAATGCTCTTCTTTCCCAAAGGATGAGGGAAAGCCCCCTTGATCGCATGCAGACATGATAAGTGGTACGGACTGTATCTTGATCAATCAGATTTTCACTCTCCCCCTACTTCTCCATGGGAGGAGGGCACACTCTTGCCTCATGGATGTTTGCTCCCCAGTGTGACTTGCACCGGCCAGTGGAAGGGAGTGGAGCGATGTATATCACATCTGGTCCGAGGCTTG
Source organism: Mustela putorius furo (assembly GCF_011764305.1). Lineage (NCBI taxonomy): Eukaryota > Metazoa > Chordata > Mammalia > Carnivora > Mustelidae > Mustela > Mustela putorius. Next base: position 520,458 of record NW_025421481.1, read on the forward strand.
AAATGCACTTCTGTTTGGCTTGGCCCCCTGAGCGTCTGTCTCCATCCTGAGATCAACGTACCCCCTTGTACTTCTCTTTCAGCCTGGGGCCTGCCATGAGGAGACACGTGGGACAGACTTGCCCCTGGCCCGCGGCCTGGGGCTGAGCCCAGCTGGGTCCAGCAGAGCCACAGAAGACAGGGAAGCCCAGACACAAGAAATAAACATGTCTTGTCATCAGTCCTTGAGATTTTGGGGGGTTGTTTGTGACTGCAGGAAAAGCTGACTAGTCAAAGTATGTAATCTGCCAACGTCCCTCAATCACGAAATGGGAGGAAGAGCATGAGCAAGGACAAAAGAGCCACAAACACCTCAGGGATGCTGGAGCTACATGATGGGATTCATGGCTGGAAAGCAGGCAAGAGACAGTCTAATGAGGATAGGCCTCAACGGTCAAGGTCTTTGGGGTCAAACCGTGGAATGCACGGAAAATGGGAGTTATTGATGGGTTATTTAGGACAGGGATGTGAGTAAGATTTGAACTTTAATTGGAAAGGTTCCTAAAATGCATTGGAGCTTCTGAAGCTCCTACTTTAAGTAGTGGGGGAAATTAGAGGGGCCATGATCAGAATGGAATTTAGGTCCTGAACCCTGTCTTATCTGGATGTGTTCATCGGAAAGGAAAAGGGAGAAGTGAGAGAAGGTTTTCAAGTCAAACTATGAAATAGGTTTGCTGTAGAAAGACCGCTGCAGATTTAGGGAAGGGGAGTCTGTTCTGTCACTTGCTTAATGTTACTGATCTCATGGCATTCAGTTTTTTTTTTTTTTTTCTTTAAGATTTATTTGAGAAAGAGAGTGCTGGAGGAGGGGCAGAAGGAGAGGGAGAGAGAGACTCCTCAAGCAGACTCCCCTCTGAGCATAGAGCCTGGCTGGGGGCTTGATCCCAGGGCCCTGAGATAATGACTTGAACAAAAATCAAGAGTCGGATGCTTGATTGCACCTCCCAGGCAGCCCAGGTCTCATGCATTCTTTCGAATACTGTTGGCAAGTAGCAAAAACCCATTTGAACTATGGAAGCAAAAGGAGGTATTATTGTAAGGATCCAGAGATGCTCTACAGAACTTGATAAAGATCTATAGCTGGGCCTTAGGAAGAGACTAGAACCAGGAGTGTGGAATTCACCTGGGACCATACAGCTTCCGCTCATCTGCTTCATTCTTTTTCTACCTACTGACTTTCTGTGCTTTGGTCCTTCTAACTTGTGGAAGATGGATACCCCATAGCTCTTGAGTTTACATCTTCTCTGTTCAAGTAACCAGCCCAGACTGATCTAAAATCACTTAACTCTCATTTCGGATAACTAGAAGAGAGATTTGATCGGCCCTTTTGGGTTTATTGTCCACTCCCATGGCCATGAAGTCAGGGTCATTGAGCATAAACACTATGTTCTTATTTTTTATTTTTAAGTTTTAATTTTAATTCCATTTAGTTAGCATACAGTGTTCTATTAACTTCAGGTATATAATATAGTAATTCAGTATTTCCATAGATCACCCTGTAAGAGCCTGTGGGTGGGGAGGATGGGCTAGAGGGGTGATGGGTCTTAAGGAGGGCACTTGTGGTTCGCACTGGGTGTTGTATGTCACTGATGAACCACTGAATTCTACTTCTGAAACCAATGTTGTGCTGTATGTTAACTAACTAGAATTTAAATAAAAATTTGAAAAAAAAAAAAAAACAAAAGAAAGAAAGAAAAGGAGACCCAGATCCTGCCTTCAAAGAACAAATAGATAAACAGGTGATTTCATAAAATGGGAAGGGCAGTGATGGTATCGAATTACAAAGGAGGGGAACCAGCTACATGGTAGGGGTAGGGGAGAGGGGAGGAAATCAAACCGGGAAAGAGAACACGTACTGGACCCCTACTATGGGGTGTGTAGAGTATATGAGTATAAATGCTTTCAATTGGAAGTCCCAGTTCTGGATCCAACACCAGCACATGGGGGCTGCTCCCTCCCAGCAAGGGCCAGCATCTTTTCAGCATCAGCATATTAATGCAGCCTAATTTATACAAGACAGAGAGGTGGGTGAGGAAGGAAGAGTCACTGTTAATCAACTTAACTAGGATCAACATTTTAGAGTTTGCTTATTTGCATATAGTCAATTACAGTGAATAGCAATACCCCAGGGAAACCAATCACAGAAAAGAAGCCCCTTGCTATCAGGAACTGAACTTTCATAGTTAGATGGCGTTTTTTTTGGTGGCCCTGCAGGGGCTCTGCTGGGCATGTCTGCACCCCTTCCCCACTGTCCTAAGTAACTCTGAAGGTCTGTGGCCAGGGGCTCTGGGCTCATGCCCTGACAAGAACTCTTGTTCCAGATCCAACCCACAGCAATGGCTGAGGCAGCTGCTGAGGTGGGAGAGAGGACATCCATTCCTACAGGTCAGCAGTTCTGACAAGTACTGTCCTGGACGTTAAGGCACTGATTAGGTCCTTTATCCCAAAGGAACATATGTATGCACCTTAATAGGAAGGTTTAGTCTAGGCAGTTTAGATGAATTTATATTGGAAGATTTTCTTTCTTTCTTTCTTTTTTTTTTTTTTAAAGATTTTATTTATTTATTTGACAGAGATCACAAGTAGGCAGAGAGGTAGGCAGGGGTGGGGGGGTGGGGGTGGGGGAAGCAGGCTCCCCGCCGAGCAGAGAGCCCAATGCAGGGCTCAATCCCAGGACCCTGGGATCATGACTTGAGCAGAAGGCAGAGGCTTCACCCACTGAGCCACCTAAGCGCCCCTGGAAGATCTTTTAAGGTTAAATAATCTGAATTTTGTGTGTGTGTGTGTGTGTGTGTGTGTGTGTGTAATCTGAAGAGTAGCCTCTGATAGGTTTCTACTTATGACAAGGCCAGTGGAATGAACGAAACACAATTCACTGTAGCCCTAGACCCCTGTGGCTCTGACAAATGCTTGTAAGTGGGGACTATGCCACATGCTTCTATTAGAGGAAGGAGCATGGATCTCGTGGAGACCACTATCTCTGCAATTCTGTCATCTGGAGGTTTTTCTCAAGAGACCACTGTCAACGCTGGACTCTATGAATCCAGGAAAACACCCTCAGAGGACAAGGGCACCCTTGTCCTGGCCATCATTGCCACAGGCCTCTTACTGGCACAAATAATGGGCAGCTCTCCTTTACCTGTGCGGATACTTCTCAAGCTTCTCTGATTCTATAATCAGAGTTTCACCCTTTTGGCTAAATTGTGTTTTATTAAAGTACGTTCCTTGGAGAGTGAACCTTTACACTTAATAACCTCAAAAAGGAAGTTTTTCCATTGCCTCCTGTCTTCGGTGGCCCTTGACAATCCAGTAAGATAGGCTCGACAATGATACCTGTCTAACTGATGAGGAAACAGAGGTCCCAACAGAAGCCAAAATTTAAAACCGTGGCTTGGATTACAAATCTCTATGGATGATGTAGGCCCTTGGGCCCCACATTGTTCATTGGTAATTTGGACACAATCATGGATAGCACAACTCTCCTGGATGTTATCAAGAAGACAGAATGAAGCATCCGACGTTTTCGTCAGTTCCTTCATTCATATTTAGCAGGTGGTTCCCTGTATCCTGACCTGAGGGACAAAGGGCTACCAAGATGTCTGCGGAGCAATTGGGGCCACAAGAGTAAAAAATGACAATGCTCGCCTTCATTGGAACCGTTCATGTGTGCTCGACCTACTTTAATATGATGCTCTTTAAATTATATTTGTTAGGTCTTATTCCAATTTTGTAGATACAGAGGAGATTGAGGCTCAGAGAAGTTAAGCAGTTTGCCCAAGGCTACACAGCTAGCAATGGAGGGGCCCGAGACATGACCCATATCAGACTGAGGGGCTTTCGTTCTCAATATACACAGCTGCTCCTGCATTGGGCTTTCTCTGTAGTTTATTCCCTTCGGCTTTGGCTGGGCCTGTTTTAGAGAGATGCCGCTGGGTGTTAGGGAGCCACACAGTCCAGTGGAGAGCTGAGCCAGCAGGTGGGCCCATGCCCCAAGCAACTTGGTGAAAACTGCTGGGACATTTTAGGTAAAGGTCTTGGGGCCCAAACTCTGGGCAATTGCTGTATTCTTGCCTGCGACGGAGTGGGCTGTTGCTGTATTCTTGAGTGGGCAGTTGCTGTATTCTTGCCTGTGGACGGAGTGGGCTGGTCACCATCTCCTGCCTCAGCAGCAAGTCCATGTTTCCCTTCCCTAACTACCCAGGTGGCGGCCGTGGTCTGCTCTGACCGTGTTGGGATCTGGTCCCTTGGGCCGGAGTCCACGCATCAGCTGTGGTATGCCCGCTCTGAGTGGCTGGTACCACAGCTGAGGAGAAAGCCTGCTGGTAGCCTGAGAAGGCCAAGGGTTAGAAGCAGAATGTAAGGCTGGAGACAACTGCGGGGTGGAAATACCCCAAGGCCACATTAATTCCCCTAAATACCCTCCCGGCACAACGAAGGTGCTGAGAATCCAATCAGCTCCCCTTTCCAAGGCTCGCCGAGCCGGCTGCTCTTGTGGAAAGAGCACAAGGCCAAGCTGACGCCAGGCTGGATTTTCTTGTCCCGTCCTTTTCTCGGTTCCCCATTTTGGCTTCCAGTACTCTAATCTGGATGCTGAAAACTCACGGCATTCTGTTTCATTATAAACAGGAGATGGAGATGCGGCCAACCATATACAAAGTATTTTATGAGTAGCTTTCACAAACATGCTCTTTTTAAAAAAAAAAATTGACTCTGTTTATATAACGAAAAGTATCATTATATGCCCATTTAATAGAAGGGGAAACCGAGGCCCAGAGAGACTATGTGACGTAGTGGAAAGTATAGAGGACCAGGAGTTGGAAGATCGGGACCCTAAACCGACTCTAATCTCATAAACAACAGTGGACACAAATGTGGAGCCTTTGGCCCTGTGGGAAGTTTTTGCATCTAGTCTTTTAGCTCATGTACACAACAAACCAAACAAATATTATTATTATTATTATTATTGCTGCTTGAGAATAAGTAATACATAATTTTATTTAATACTTTTCTTTTGCAGGAACAGATTAATTGGAGACAGTGAGAAGCATACCATCTTAGGGGAAAGGAATTATAGGGAGTTTTATTATTAACTCCCATTTTGCAGATCATACAGTGACAGACCTGGTCCTCTAGCTTCATATTTCATTTTTTCCCTATCATATTACTTCTTTTTTTTTTTTTTTAAAGATTTTATTTATTTATTTGAGAGAGGTGGGACAGCAAGAGCAAGAAAAAGATAGAGAGCATGGAGAGAGAGAGCATGAGCAGGGGGAGAGGCAGGCAGAGGGAGAAGCAGGCTTCCTGCCGACCAAGGACCCCGATGCAGAACTGGATCCCAGGACCCTGGGATCATGACCTGAGCTGAAGGCAGACACTTAACTGAATGAGCCATTCAGACTTCCCTCCTTGGGTTTCTCAAGTTCTTTGAGTCTTTATCCCAGGAGCTGGTCATTTTTTATAAAATGCTGGCTAGTAAATATTTTAGCTTTTGAGTCATATAGTCTCTGCCACGACACTCACTTCTGTTCTTATAGCTTGAAAGCAGCCATAGATGGACATAGATACATGGGAGGGGCTGTGTTCCAATAACCCTTTATTCATGGCACTGAAATCTGAATTTCACATAATTTTCAGATATCATAAAATATTGTTCTTATTTGATTTTTTTTTCCTGTTCTATCTTTATCCATGAAACTGGGAGCAGTAATTCCTCTCTCTTAGACTTGCAGGGATGAAATAAGACTGTCATGAGCTTTGCACAGAGTATAAGATCGCCCTTATGTCACCCTGTAAGAGCACAAACTTCCCTGGGCCTTAGTTTTCCCATTTATAAAAAGGGAAGGGTTGGCCACTTGCAGCCATAATTTCTGAATTTCTGCCCAGTTGCTTCTTGATGAAGGGGTTTGGCTGCTTGCCTTCTTCCTGTCATGAGGGCATCCTTGTCTCCTGGATTTCCACTGAATTTTTCCATCCCACTTCAGTTTTGGCAATTTCTTTTTCTCTCTTCTGGTTCTTAGATATTTTGTGCCTTGGCTCACTGGAGCAAGCTGCTGTTGGATGGAGTTTTTAATGGGCAGAGACTCAGCCACTTGGTGGTGCTGTGGGGAGATTTTTTTTTTTCTTCCCCCTCGTAAAGGCACCTGGATGTGTCTCCCAGAAGACTCCAGGAATAAAGGTAGGGGTGCCAGAGATGGTGCTGGGAGGGGGGAAGCAGGTGTGGTTTAGACCTACGTGTGGGTTTCCAGCATTTGTCCATTCCATGTTAATTTGGGCAGTCGGGGTTTCTTTGGTCAGAGGTTTCAGGAATCCTGAGCCTGGGACTTGTCTTGGAGGAGCAAAGGAAAGACAAATCTGGGGAGACTCCTGATCCATCCAAATTCCTGTTGTCCCCTTCTGTCGTGCTGGGGGAGGGAGCCTGTCTCCTTCAGCCCCACGTATAACATGGAAATCCTCTTTGAAGCTATTAAATATACAATTAATTGGCCTTTGTCTTTTAGTGAGCTGTTTGTGACATTTTTCTTTTTTAAGATTTATTTATTTGACAGAGAGAAAGAAAGCATGAGCAGGGGGAAGCAGCAGAGGTGGGGGATAGGGAGAGGCGGACTCTGCACTGAGCAGGGAGCCTGATGTGGGGCTCGATCCCAGGACCCAGGGATCATGACCAGGGCTGGAGGCAGATGCTGAACCGACTGGGCGGCCCAGGCGCCCCTTTTTGTGACTTTTCTAGAACTGCTCTTTATGAGATGGGATGTCACTTGGCTACTCCCTATGGTGTAAGCAGAAGACCTGAGTGTGAGTCCTGGCTCCTCGTTTGTGGACTGTGAGACCTTAGGGAAGGCCCTCCATCTCTTAGTGCATCGGGTGAAATTGTGTGTATTGTGGCGGGGGCGGGGGGAGATAAAATCATCTAATCCCAAGCAAAATACCGTTATGAGATTTAGGAGAGACTGCAAGGGTGTGAGCGTTTTGCAAACTGTGAAGCACCACATCAGTGGCTGGTGTTAGATGCATCCCGAGGGCAGAGGACTGTCCACTATTACCCTTTATCCCCAGCCCAGACGCAATGACGGCATCCTTAGGGACGCTCTAATACCACATGCCGGCTGAATGAATGAACAGGTGGATGCCGAGAGTCACGAAGGGTGGGCAGATTGGAGATGCGCCTGTTAAATTCAGGATTGCAGAGGATGAGGCCGGAAAGGGAGCAGGAGAAGCAGGCTTTTGAGAGGAATCTGGGGCTTGTGGCTCCTCTGCCGGGAAGGTGGCTAATGGATCCCTTACCAGCTGGCCGCCTGGGTCCAGCTGCCAGGCCCAGGGCCATCTAAGGCCTGGATGACTGCCCCCGAGCAGGTGGGCCAAGAACGCCTGTCATCACAGGCCGGTTGGTGGCTCTAGTGGAATGCCCGGCCTCTCATGCCTGCTTGTCGAGCCTAAGTCCCTGGTGACAGCAAACAGAGCGCCCGTGGACCTGACATGGAGCAGCCCTGGGTCTTGGCAGGGCAGGGCTGAGGGACCTGTATCCCAGCATTAGAAATACAAATACAAACAGGACAGGTAAATATGGCAATTGTGCAGGAAATCTAGATGCCAAGACTATTTTTTCCTGACCTAGTTTTTTTGTTTGGGACAGAATTACTTGGGGCATTGAAATTGCTTTACCTGGTTGGCACAGGCCTGAGAGAATGAATCCAATGTTATTATTTAAACAGAAGAAGAGCAGCTACATTTTGTCAGTGCCAATGTAGGTACTATGTTAAATGCTTCAGAGACATTGTCTTCATCCTAGAAGATAAAGCATGAATCCTGTAGGATCATATCAGACGACTCTGGAAGGTGAATATTACTATACCTCTGTTTTATAGACGAGGGAGCTGGGGTTTGATTATTTAATTACTTACCAGGATCATAGAGCTAGCAGATCAAATAGCTGGAAATCAAAAATTATTCATCTATCCATTTATTCATTCCATGCATAATTATTGAGCACCGGTTATGTGCCAGCTACTGGGGATTTATGAGAGAATCATGTAGATAAAAATCCCTGCTTTGTCCAGGCAAACACAACGAAGAACCAGATTGTGTAACGTATTACGTGCTGGTAAAAGCAGCAGTGAAGAGGCAGACAGGTAAAAATGGGTAAGAAGGCCACGTGTCTCGAGGGAGGAAGAAAGGATGGGCTGCAGTTTTAAACAGGATGGTCAGGAAAGACCATGCTTAGGTGCTTTGACACCGAAGCAAAGGGTTGAATGAGCTGCATGGATCAGACAGCAAGACTTTGATGTCTTTGAACTTTGTCCCCTGGGGTGAAAAAAATTGGAGACCAAGGAAGATTTTGATGGATTCAACTTTCCCTGGGTTCATTTCCAGAGTCAGAAATAGGAAAGTAAACCAGGGAGGGTGTATAGTTAGTAAAATCCATCCATCTGTCCGTCTGTCCGTCCATCCATCCATCCATCCATCCATCCATCCATCCATCTATCCATCCATCCATCCATCCATCCATCCATCCATCCATCTGTCCTTTCAGTGTTGATATGTTACAAGCCACATCTATACTTCTATTAGAATAAGGAATAGGATCTAGATTTATATTGCTGGAAACAGTAGCCACTAGTCACATGTGGCTATTGGGCACCAGGAATGAGGCTCTGTAATTGGGAACTAAAAGTTTTATGCAATTAACTGAAATTTAAGTTAAAAAACCCTGGAGCTGTGTAACATTTTTCTGCGAAATATAATTTCACTGTTTCGCTAGGGGTATATTTCAGTTTCACCATTGAAAATTCAGCTCTGAGTTGAGGTTTCCTATAAATGTAAAATATGGCAATGGATTTCAAAGATTTTGTGCAGAAGGAAGAATGTAAACCGTCTTGTCAATGGGTTTTTCTATTGATGACATATTGAAATGATCGTATTTGGGGCATATTTGGTTAAATAAAATACATTAACAAGATTAATTTCTCTCTCCTTTTTAAAAACTTGTTTTGAATGTGGCTGCTAGAAAAGTTAAAAATGTCATACGGGGTTCACATTATATTTCTGTCGAACAGTGCCCTTCTCAGGCTGACCATCCTGGAGTTCCAGGGCAGCTGGGCAGAGCTGGACACATAACTGAGTCATTGTAATACCATGAGGTATGTGCTGTAAGACACCCAGGGGACTGAGTGTCCTGGGGACAGAGAACTGAGACTTTAGTTCTTTCTAAAGGGGAGGTGACATCTTAAGCTAGGTCTCCGAGATGAGTGGTAGTTTGTTCTCCGGAGGGCAGGAAAGGAGACATCCCAGGCATTGGCCACAGTGTGGGCAAAGGTGGAACAGCATGAAATGGAGGTGTCTCCAGAACACACATTGCTTGGTAGGAGGAGGTGGCACAGATACGGATCAGGAGGGTACCCTTAGGGTCAGGCCACGTGGGGAGAGGATAATGAGCAGGAAATCAACAAGACCAAGGTGCCATTGCTGGGTACCAGCCATTCTGCCAGATGCTCTCTCCTACATTAGCCCATTTGCTGACTCCTTTGACATTTCTTGAGTGCCTGCTAGGTGCTAGGCATTGTTCTGGGTGTTGCATATACAGCAAGGAACAAGACAGACAGAGTCCCAGCCCTCATGGAGCTGACCCGCAGGTCAGGAGGAAAGATAAAGAGGACAGAACAAGGAGGAAAGAGAACAAACAAGTCAGAGACCTCCAGCAACTTGGGCACCTCACACAGCTGGTGAGCGCTCAGGCCAGGATTCTAATCCGGGTCTTTTTGATGCCAAGGACAATGCTCTGCCTACCCTGTGATGCTTTCCCCAGTGAGTCTCAGGCTGAGACTTTGGACTTTGCCCTCAAAGGCACAGGCAATCAGCAGACTCTTAGGAAGGGGAGACACGAAGTCAGATAGATCCATGTTTTAGGAATGAACGACAGTGAGCGCAAGGGGAGGCACTGAGGAGGCTGTGGTGTCTTTGTAGGCACCTCTCTTTAGCCTTTTTCAGAACCCCGGACCCCCATCACTTCCCTCCCTTCCCAAGTCTATTTTTAATATAACGGCTGGAGGGAGACTTTTCAAATCCAAGTCTGAGGGTGTTACTGTTCTCATCAGAATCGACCAATGGCTTCCTGCCTGCCTCACTATAAAACCCAGAGATCTGCCATCATTCCACAGAGCCTATAGGATCTGGTATTCAGGTAACTCTCTGGCCTCAGTGCCCACTATTCTCCCCTGTTTCACGAACATGCCAAGGATATTCCTGCCTCAGGACCTTTGCGCTTATGAGGCTCTATATCGGGGAGGCTCTTCCCTGAGATGTGCATATTAGCCCTCAGATACCCAGACTGTACACAGGCTCGCTTCCTTAGGGCCTCTGCTCACATGTCCTCTTGTCAGAAAGTCTTCTCCTTACCCCCCTCAACATGTTCTGCCTTTTTAACTTGATTTGTTCTCACCAGCCCTTACCATCACCCAACAGGGCAATACATTTATTTGTCCATGGCTCATCTATAAATCTGATGAAGGTGGGGACTTCATTTTTGTTCACTTTTGTATCCCCAGTCCCTAAGATTGTGATGGGCCCATGTTAAGCACTTAGCTAATATGGCCAAGTGCATTTGCCCCTCCAGGGAGCAACATATAGAAATGAGCCCTTTCTATCCCCCTCCCTTGCCTAGAAATCCCCACCCCCATTTAACCTCAATGAAACCCAAAGTCTCTTCCACTGTAGCCAATCAGAGTTGTTCTCTGCAATGACCCCAGGGCGTCCCTGCATGGAACATGTTTACTCTCGATTTCCTGGCAGTCACCCTTTCCAGGGATGGGAAGGTGGTGTTTCCTGCTCTGGAGTCTTACTGGTGCTTCTGCTGTGGAGGGGGAATTTATCACATTTTGGCTTCTTTTGTCTATAAGAGAACCTTCCAATGCCTCCCCACTGTTTTATTCCCCCAGGGAAAAGCTATCTTATTTTTCAGTATGATGTTTAAGACAGAGAATACGAAGCAAATGGAACTGCTAGAAGTCATCTTCTTGCCCACACGGGCAATGAAGGAGTGTGAAACTTCCATGTCCAAAAGGAATCAAGAATTGTCAGTCCTGGGGGTCATCAGAGTACACCTCGCCTGGTGATGTCATTTCACAGAAGCTAAGACATCTGCCCAAGCTGGCAGCCCCTGGGGGACAGCTGGGGCTAGAAACCCTGTCCTGACCTGTTGGTTGTCCCCGTACTGTGGTGGATGCCCAAACCGATGTTCTTCCTTCTCATCGGGGTCCTCCGCCTTTGCAGTCACCAAGTAGATGAGACAGGGTGCAAGGGAACGCTCAGTCTGGATTATTTTGGTTGAACCCTTGTCATAGCAACTGATTCCATTCATGATTCTGTGCCTGGCCTTCCCGTGTATCCTTGTACGCACCATATACAATATAATCTAGAATAGGGAAGGTGGCAAATCACATTAACAGCTAACATTGATGGGGTGTCACCCCTACCTCCTGCTGACCTTAGTGCTTTTTATTGCATTAACTCAATCAATCCTCAACAAAACCCCTTTGAGTGGAGGTATTACTAATGTCCCTATCTGAAAGGGGAGACAGTGGAGAAACAAAGATCAAGTTGCCCAAGATCACACACCTGGAACGTGATAGAACCAGGATTTGGACAGAGCTGGTTTTGATTCCGGAAATTAGGCTCTTAACTACCCTTCTAACTGTTTCTCTAGCTACTCAGCAGGGGAAGAAACACCGCTTTCTGTTTTGATCTCTGATACATGTAATCCAGGAAAAACTAAAAGAAAAATTCTGCCCGAAATAACCTGCTTTCTCCTGAAGTCAGCAAGTAGACAGCACACATGCACGTGGCATCTTTGGTTCCAACTCTTTGTTTGGTTGTGATCGTCTTCCATTTTGCTTTTCCTGCATAAATACAGACTTAGTGTAAGCTGTATGTATTAGGGCAGTATTAGCTGTTGTAACAAACCAACCCTCTAATTTCAGGGACTTAATAGAAGGTTATTTCTCACTCTCGGACCAGTCCAATGTCCTGCCCTAAGGGTGGCTTTATTCTTCAAGGTGATTCAGGGACACAAGCTGCTGCTTCTTCTTCTTCTTCTTTTTTTTTTTTTTAAGATTTTATTTATTTGACAGGTAGAGATCACAAGCAGGCAGGGAGAGAGGTAGAAGCAGGCTCCCCAGTGAGCAGGGAGCCCGATGTGGGGCTCGATCCCAGGACCCTGAGATCATGATGTGAGCTAAAGACAGAGGCTTTAACCCACTGAGCCACCCAGGTGCCCCAACAGGTTTCTTTTATCTAGTGACTCCACCACCCTCTGGTGTCTTGGAGTCCCCGGCTTCTGGCTAGGCACTTTTTAAACACCCCAGCCTAGAAAAAAGTGAACATCACTTGGCTCCTATTCCACTGGAGAGAACAAGTCACATGGCCAGGCTTGGAGGCAGGGGAGGCTGGGAGATGTATCCCCAGCTGAGCAGCTGTCTGTCAGCCAGCACCCTGTGGAAGGACAAGCGTGACTATCTGGTGGTTACTTAGCAGTCTCCTGCCCCGGGGAAGAATACGTACCTTCTCGGGTTGTTCCTTAGTGTAAGATGTCTAGCAGACTATATACTTACATTAGAAATGGCACGATGAGGCATCTAGGTGGCTCAGTCCATTAAGCTTCTGACTCTTAGTTTCGGTTCAAGTCATGATCTCAGGGTCGTGGGATCGAGCCCTGCACTGGGCTCTGCGCTGGACACGGAGCCTGCTTAAGAGTCTCTCTCCTCTGCCCCCTGTGCCCCGCCCCCACCACTCACATGCATGCGTGCACATGCTCTCTCTCTTAAAAAAAATAAAAAAGTCACAATCTTAGGTAGCCTTCTAGAACCTCATCTAGAGAAATGGAAGATAAATGTCAGCCAAAGCACAGCCATTCATTGATATGAACTAAGATGTCAGGGAGCTTGGAATAGGAGTCAGAGCAAAACCTGAGTCAGAGACTTTGGTTCCAATTCTGACCCGGGCAGCTACTGCCTGGTCATAGGCACCTTAACCTCTTGAGGCTCCCTATTCTTAACAGCCAAATGGGGCTCACAACGTCCACCTTCCATTTTTATGATGGTGATTATAAACAATACATATAAAGGTCCTGGCAGACAGTAGATGGCAGGATAACTAGTATGGTGATGTTTTCTGAACAAATATTCCTCAAAAAGCAAACATACTTTCTTTTAAATTGCTTTGAAAATATAAAAGTATAATAAAGAACAAGTAACGAGACTTAAGTAAATATGAGTTGAAGGGCAGTGCAGGTGTCATGCTTCCAACTTTGGATGTTATTACCTCTGTCCCGTAATGAGAAGGAAGCCAGGAATCAGAGTCAAATCATGTAAGTAATATGATTAAATGGCTTTTAATTGCCTCAATGCCAGCAGCAGTCATGCAACATGAAGAATAAGTATAACAAAATCAAGTATGATATCAATAGCCACGATTTACTGAGTGCATATATTATATCTCTTAATCTTCACACAAGCCCTCATGCATATTATTGTTAGCACCCTTAATACCACCTGCCGTTCTGAAGATGAGAGAGAAGGGAGGCATAGAGAGCGAAAAGAATTGTCCAAGATGGGGGCGCCTGGGTGGCTCAGTGGGTTAAGCCGCTGCCTTCGGCTCAGGTCATGATCTCAGGGTCCTGGGATCGAGTCCCACATCGGGCTCTCTGCTCAGCAGGGGGCCTGCTTCCCTTCCTCTCTCTGTGATCTCTTCCCTTCCTCTCTCCTACTGTGATCTCTCTCTGTCAAATAAATAAATAAAATCTTTAAAAAAAAAAAAAAAAGAATTGTCCAAGATGGTCAGTTACTAGTGGCAGAACAGGGATTTGAACCTGGGCTGTCTGACTCTAGATCTCATGCTCTTAATCAAGCAGCCTGGGATCTTGTCAGAGGAAATGCGTTATCTACGTGAAAACACTTGAGCACAACGCACGATAACATTGTGCTGAAGTGTGGCTCAGATTATAAATGCTATAGGAATTCAGTCTGGAGAGGAACTCCCAGTGCCTGGGTAGGACTGTGTGCCAGGCATTGTACTGGGTGTTTCCATCCTTCCCATTTAAGGATACAAGGCATGGCATGTGTAGAAAGAAGAGCGTGAGCTTTGGAAATGCACAGGTAGGATTTAAATCCTGGCCTTGTGATTCCAGGAAAATTACTTAATTGAAAATAGGGACTATCACAGCCACCTTCCAGCAGAGGGTTTACTATTATCAAATAGTATCAGATACTATGATAAAACAGTATTAAAATAATATCATAATCGTATAATATTGTAATCGTATCAAAATGCTATTCATTCAACAAATACCAATGAAGTCCCAAGCATTTGGGAGCAATGCTGTTAGCCAGAATAAGCTACGTTATGCTGTTTTAACAAACAAACCCCAAATCTCACTGGTTGAACATAACCCAAGTTTAAAAATCTGCTCACACTACTTTTCTAATGCAGGCTAGCTAGACCTGCTCGGCCATCTTTGCAGGGTCTCACACTGGCCGGGAAAGGCTCTGTCATCGCTGTCATCTTCAATGGCTGAGAATATAAGAGTGCCAAGATTGAATTTTTGGGATTGCCCATTGGCCCTTAACAGTTTCTACCTGAAAGCAATGCATAGCACTTGTGCTCTCGTTCTACTGGCCTACGAGAGTCATATAGGGTAGTGGATTACTACCACATCTCTCAGGAGGGAAAGAACCAGGAAATATTTGGTGAAGAGTTTCAATTCCCACTACAGACACAGTCTGTTTACCTGTAACACTGTTCTGCTATTCCCTATATTAAGGAGAAGAAACAGAGGTTCTGAGAGGTTGAGTCCTTTGAGCAAGGTCACACAGCTTACCCACCGGGGAGCCAGCATCATGCACACTTTGCTCACCCAGACTCTTTGATTTTCACACACAATGTCGTACAATGCCCACACAATGCGGATGCACAATGCCCACAGACTTCATAGAAAAAACAATACGCTTTCAGAATGGGGTCAGGGAGGCCCTGCAATTGTGGAGAACAGCGTAGTAAGGAACAGAAATGGCCTTTGTCTTTGTATCATGCAATAACCCGTGTGCTCTTGGGGAAGGCAGGAAGGGGACGAGCGGGGTTAATGTCAGCATCCCTAGGAGAGAAGCTTGGACAGATAAGGACAGATAAGAACTGGACTAGGGCAGAGGCACGGGGATGGGGGATACGATGATGGAGCATTTTAGGCCGCTTCTCTTGCAGCAGGGAGGGGGCCCAAGGGCAGGACAGGCTGTTGCAGGAGTCCAGAGTAAGGTGATAAGCGAGAGATGGGAGCGAAGACAGCAGGAATGCAGAAGGGATGGACCAGAGAGCTGCAGAGGAAGGCTGAGCGGGGCACCCTGGTGAAAAAGTAAAGACCAACCAGGCAGACAGTCTTCCTACCTCACTCTCCCTATCCCAGGCTACTGCACCATTATTAAAAAAAAAAAAAAAAATTCCCTAAAGCCTCTTTTTCTCTGGCCTTGCAGCTTCTGAGGAGGTGTGTGTGTTTTGGGGGTGGGGGGGAGGGCAGCTTCGTGGATGTCTGAATTCCTTCCTGCCTGAGCCTCAGCTTGTGGGGTACAAACGCCGTTACCAACTTCAGGATCTGGTCCTTTCAGTTCAAGGAAAACTCCCAAGGCCCAAGGGGGCCAAGAGGCCTGCAAGTCGCCTCTCGCTCCGAAGGCTCCCGGCCCTGCTCCCTCTGAGGTCCCCGTTTCGCCCACCTCCCACCTCCCACCTCCGAAGGAAGCAGTCGAGGACAGGGTGGGCGCCCGGCTCCGTCCCGGCCCCCACTGCGCCCCACGTCCTCCAAGCCCCCAACTCTGTCCTCCCCTCCAAGGCGGCCGGAGTCCCGGTGATTGTCGGCGGCCGGCGGGCCGGCGGCGGGCCCCAGGTTCAGCCTCCCGGCCTCCCTTCTTCCCGGCCTCTGCCTTTCCTCCGCGAGGGAGCGGGGCCGAGGTCGAGGCGCCCCTCTTGGAGTCCTCCGCGGAGCACAGCCGGGCGGGCCTGAGGAGGGGGCCTCGGAGGCGGGGTGCCAGCCCCGGCTGGGCGGGAGGGGTGCGCACTGCGGCGGAGGGGCCGTGACTCACCGCCTGTAACCCAACACCCGCCCTGCTCCCCTCCCCCAGCCTCTCCTCCGTCTCGGGCCTGGCGGCCGCGGCGACACCTAAAACAAAATGAAGGGGCGCCCGGGCCCCTGGCGACCCCGGCCGGATCGCGAGCGAGCCCCGGCGGCCTCTGGCTCGGAGCGCTCCCGCTTCTCCCGCCCCGGGGCTCGGCCAGCCGCCGCCGCCGCCACCGCCGCCGCCGCCGCCGCCCGGGCGCCAGCAGGCGGGGAGGCCGAGCAGCCGGAGCAGGAGGCGGCGGCGGCGGGCCCGCGGTAGCTGCGGCGGGCGAGCCCGGGGAAGGGGCGCCCGGGCTTGGAAGCCTCCGGTCCGGGTCCCAGCCGAGCGAGGACAAAGCCCCCCGGCCGCCGCTGCGGCCTACCCCGCGCGGCACAAAGGGCGAGTCGCGACACGCACCCATCCCCCTCCCAGCTCGGGTGGCCCCGGGCCCCGGGTGGCGGCGGGGAGGTGGGGAAGCCCCGGCCACGCCGCCCCTAGCTCCCCTCCCCCGGGGGCCGGCCGAGCGCGCGCCGCCCCCGCCCCCGCCCCGTCTGCGCGTCCTCCCGGGGAGGGGTCGGGGGGCGCGGCGCCCCACATAACACTCCCCCGCTTGCGCTCGGAGCCACCCCTCTCCCCTCCCTCCTGCGAACACCGCCGCCTCCCCTGCCACCGCCGCCACCTCGCCCGACGCTCCGCAGCTCGCCGCGGCCGGGGGGCGGTGCGCGGACCGTGCGCGCCGGAGGCGCCAGATGTGCAGTCCGCGCCGCCGCCAGTGACCGAGCCGCAGCCCGAGCGGGATCGGGCCGCCTCTCCGATGCTGCGGGGGCGACCTTGAGTGCGCCCCGGCTTCCTCGGCGGGGACCCCGACACCGCGAACGCTGTGCCCGGTCCAGCCCTCTCCAGCCCGGCTCGCCCAGCTTTCCGACATGGAGGGGGCCGCTGCTCCCGCGGCCGCGGACGGCCCCGACTTGCGGCCGGGGGCTCCGGGCTCCCCCCCGGAGGTGGTGGCGGGGGCCACTGCAGCCCCCGCGGCGGCGGCGGCGGCCCCGGAGCCCAGGAAACCGCACGGGGTGAAGCGGCATCACCACAAGCACAACTTGAAGCACCGCTACGAGCTGCAGGAGACCCTGGGCAAAGGCACCTACGGCAAAGTCAAGAGGGCCACCGAGAGGTTTTCGGGCCGAGTGGTGAGTGGGGAACCCCCACCCCCTCCCCGGAGCGAGGGCCAGACGCGGCTGCGGACCCAGGGCGCCCGGGCCGGGGGAGGGGGTGGGGCTGGAGCGCTGAGACTCTTGTCCGAGAGGGGCTTCCCGGGAACCCCCAGACAGACTCCTCACTCTCTCCCCAGCTCCCCGTGACTCAGGCGTGTTTCTCTCTTGAAACACTTGTTACATCCTGTCTGCGCATATTTTGGGGGTTTTTCTCCCAGCAGCAAAGTAGTGTTTATGATTTGCAAACACTTTGCAGCCGTTGGGACCATGGAGGTCTCCTTCCCGGGCACGCATTCAGACCAAGCCCTGGAATGCCTTATTGCTCTAACTCCGAACAGACCCACATTCTCATCGGGGAGCAGGTCCCCGGAGTCCCGTGTCCTGTACGTGAGGGCGACCCCCCACTCTCCCACTCCTACTCTCCATCACCCGGGTGCTGCTGTGAGCTGCAAGGGAGGGTGGACTCCTGCCTGTTTTTTAAGAGAGGGGGTTAGGGAGCAAAAGTGAAGGCTGCTGCACGCCTGAGGGTGGTGACAGTTTGAAATGCCCAGGGCATGGGTAGCCGCACAGATGCTGGATTGCAGCAGACCTCACTGCATTTCAGGTCCTGGTTGGAGGGCTGCTGAATTGCTTTAGGGGACTGGGCCAGCCTCCCCACTCTTTGTGACAGCTGAATCCCTGCCAGGGTCCCAGTCCCATTTGGAAAACATTGGAGTACCTTGGGGTCTCTGCCTTGTCCCTAACTTGGCACGCTGTCCTTTTCCTTTCTGTGGAACAGGCCCTTGAAATGCACACTGCTTGTGGCCAGAGGGTTGGGTTCAAAGTGACTGACTGTTGCAGAAAGATTTTTGTGTGGTGTGTGGCAGAAAATTAACATGGTTCTTGGATTTGAAGCATATCAGATGTATTTTAATTGATTTAGGGCCCAAGTCAGGAACTAATTATGGTATGCCTCATGTGCACTTTTGGGGGGGATGTTTTGGGGCCCAGGGTTGCTTATAAACTTAACGAATGACCCCGGGGTAAAAGCAAAATGAAGGGTTGAATGAAGTGGTAGGTGGGTTGATGTTGCTATTTTTCTTTTCAGTCTGTACAGGGACCGTTCTGTGGAGAAAATTGGGCCCCATTCAGAAGGTTTAGCCCCCGAATTCTCAAACACTTGGGTCCCTGGATAACTCCCTCATCTAAGCTCCATTGTTTGGGTTGATCCAAATGTATTCTGTAGCTTAAAAAAAATGTCTGGGATAGGTTAATTGGAAACTTGAGACATTGTACATTGTATTTTTAAAGCTGTCTCCAATAAACAAATCCGATAGCCAGCAGTAGTTAAGAATTCACTCTGGGCAGGTGCCATTTTTTCCCCAGAGGTTGAACACGTTAAAGAGGGAGATGATTGTAGAGATGTCCTCTGAGGAACACACTTTCAGGTCAGTGGAAGAACAGACCGAGAAACGTGCACTTCATTCATGCTTTTCTTCTGAGGTGATATTCCCCAGGCTGGATGTTGAATAAGCAAGGACTAAGCCTGGCTCCTTGCTCGGGTTGTCTTAATAGCTGTTGAAGAATCGCACTGGGAAGTTGGAAAGCGGAATAATGAAAAACAGACCCGGTCAGAGCTGCAGGTTGAGGATGTGAACTCGTGAGGGGCTGAGTGGTAAGGGTGTGTCTGGGATCTGCCAGGGGACCCGGAAGCCTGAATGCTGGGGACCTGCCGTTAACTGTTTGAAAGAGTGAAATCTTGTCTTAGGGCCCACTCCTTTGTGAGCTTCGGTGAGGCTTCCTGTCGGGCCTTCGGCTCGCCGTCTGATCCACAGACGAGGTTAGAGTGGAAGGGATTGCATCAGTAGCCGTAGTCGGGAGCCTGCCTTTCTCTTTTGGTGGGTGTCTTTCCCTTTATTTGCAGAAACTCTGAACATTCCGGCGGGGTTTAGTAGAATGGCCACTAGGGGGCGCCCTGAGAACGGGAGAGGCTCGTTTCTCCGTCTGGAGACTGGAGTCCTGCTCCGTTATTGTCCAGCCCTGGTCGGTTCCCATTGTGTTATTAATTTCAGCTAAATCTCTTGTTTTACTCAAACATTATGTAAAGATTTTGAATCTGGTAGCAGATCCAGGCTCAGAAACTAGCAGTCCTCAAACTGCTTTCTATTCGATAGATAAACTGAGAACGTTAGCAGAATCATCTGGTGAAAGGCTTGCATTAACCAGATGGGAAAACTGAGGTTTGGGGATGGGAAGTCCTCCTTGGCCTTGGGTCCTCCCCCTGCGGAGTACAGTGCTCACAGATGGCGTAAGAACTTAAGTGAGAAACAGGAATTGTCAGGTGGAAAATTCCCTGTGCCTGGCTGAACAGAAAATAAAGCAAACACACAAAACAATTGTTTAGCAAGTCGTTGTCGCTTGGACAGTGCTTGGTGACTCAGATTCTGTCAAGAGCAGCAAGACATTCTCATCTGAAGTATGAACTTGGAGTTTGCTTCTGGTTCTAGGGATGGACTGAATAGCTACAACTTGCTTTTGGGGTGCGGTGGAAGAGATTTGAGACAGGGCAGTCTCAGGTCTGCCTTTTCAGGTTTTGAGTAGAATTCCGAAGTGATGTTTTCATGTCATTTGTACCCCTGTCTTTTATGGCACCTCTCAAGAGGACAGCGGCTTTAAGCCGCATTGCCAGCGCGGGTGGCTGGCGTCCCGGGCACGAGACACTGTGGGATCAGCACTCCTACTGAAAGCAGCTCAGAGACAGAGAAGTGTTTAAAAATGAAAATGTTGTGGCTTTTAATTGCACATCTGGAAGGGCCTTCTGAATCAAACAGAGCACCACGCAGCATCATCGTCTGTGTTCTGGGAAAGCCACTTCTGAAGAGGGCTGTAGGACCGGGAGCTTGGAGTGGCCCTCGGCCTGGCCTCGTCCAGGCACGCTCCCTTCTGAATTCCCAGATGTGGTTTGTGGCCACGGCCGGAGGGTGTCCATGACACAAGGACTCCAAGTGGCTTGTTCTGGAGATTAACACACCCCACAAGGACGCACTCTTGCAGAAGGGCTAAGAGCCCTGGTGGACATTCGGATCCCGACTTTCCGGTAGCTCCATGAGCTTGTGCGAGCTCTGTAACTTTTTGAAACCTCAGCTTCCTCATCTGTAAAATGGGCTACCAATAGTACCACATGCGTGGACTTGTGTAATGATTGAGTCAAATAATCTATGGAAAGCCTCAGAAGGTGAAATTAGCCAGTTTAGTTCCTTCCGTGGACTTTCCCTTGGATTTTAAGACCACCAGGGAGACCTGGAAGCTCAGACAAACCAGTGTGCTTTCACTCAGAGAGTGGTAGGGGAAAGAATCCACTTTTCAGATTAATTAGGGAAGGCAAGATTCACAGAAAAGTGTGCCCATAAGAAGCCAGGACCATCAGCCAGCTTCTGATAGGATCTGAATGCATTTCTAAAGCCTTGAATTTGGGCTTTGTTTCTTGCACAACTTTTGTTTTGCTACAGTTCTGGGCAGGGCTGTTGAGTGGAGCCCCTGTGGCATAACACGGCATGCATTTTCTTTGAGCCAAACTGCCTGGACCTTCAGGCTGCGCAAACTATTGCCAAAACACCCAAACCCAAAAACAAACACCATTTTGAGACGTGTCATATGATCCCCTTCCCACCAAGGGCCAAGTTCAACTTTCCCTCTGCACCAGGTTGTCTCTTGCAAGCAGTATGCTGTGTGGGGTGGGCAGGAGGCGAGGTCTCTGGGAGGGGTCTGGCATGGGAGCAGCAGGTCCAGTGGGCAGAGTGTGCCCCCAATTGTCGTTGGTGTCCCTGGGTGTCCCAGAACTCTAGTATGGGTGATGGGGGGTCCTCACTCAGCAAAGGAACTGAGTTGACCAAAAATAGGTGTTTGAAGCACTGGCCCGAAGTTACTCCTTGTCGGTGCTAGAAAACTGCAAATGAGGGGTGCTGTCATATGGTAAGCTGGCCTGCTGGGCCAGATGGCTGTCATCTGTGGTGGCTCAGGTGCCATGTTGCAATGAAGGTCAGTTTCAGGGAGTAAGGCTCGTTGGCCAACACATGGGCCAAATTCCTCATCTTGGGGATGGGAAAAATAAAGCATGGAAGCGTTAAGGGACTTCTCCAGGGTTGCACAGCTGGTAAGTGACCAAGCTGGGTCCAAGAAACCTGCATCACTCTTTTAATAAATCTTTACTAGAGCGGGACATGATGCTCACTCTTAAGGGGCTTGTAGTCTAGTAGCCAAGATAAAATGTACTTACAGATATTGAACTAGTTCTATGTAGGTGCGAGATTTATAACTGTCTCCCGAATGCTGCTTTCCATGTTAAAATGCTGGGACCCAGGTGTGACCAAGGCCCACAAAACCACCCATCTGGTGGAAGAGGTTCTAAGCACTTACAAGGTCTGAGTGCCTCTGCTCTATGGGACTGGGTTGTGTCAGGTGATTTTCCAGTTGGAATGCAGCTCACTGAAGCTTAGTTTGTTCAATCGAGTTCCGTTCTGGACAGGAACACCCCCCCTCCCCGTATTGCCACGGGTGCTGTGATTACTACCAGCTGACATTTTTGAAAGCTTGGTGTGTGTCACGCTGGGCTAACCGCTTTCCAGACATCTTCTCTCATTTAACACTCAAAACAACCCTGAGAGGTGTGGGCTCAAGTTAGACCCATTTAACAGATGGGCAAAAGGATGCATAGGGAAGTTAAGTAACTTGCCTGGGGTCATACAGCTGGGGGGTCAGGTGGTCTGTTTCAAAACCCACTGCTGCTAGAGAAATGGAGAACCTTCCTTATGTTGTACAACGGGTGACCTCTGGATTTGGGTGTGCTGCCTGCTCATGGTGTTGGAAGACTAGCCGTGGGGTTATTCTTCTCCTGGAGGAGGGGGGTGGGTTCCGTGCAGTATTCAGGAAATGGATAGAGAGAAGGGACTGTGACATTCTGCAGGGTTAGGGAAGACAGCTGATGTCGAAGATGATCCTTGATTTGGGCTTCAGAAGATTGAGATACGGGGCATTTCAGGCAAAGGGGAAGTCTAGGGTGAGCAGGTCAGATTACTTATGAATGGAGGGTTTGTGCTGGGATGCAGTCGAAGACAAGATTGACAAGATAGGATGGGGTCGTAATAATAATATTTAGTAATAGTAATAGCAGCTACCAGGTGCATCACCAGGTACCTGTTAACTGATTTAATTCTCATAATGCGCCTGTTATTATCCCATTTTCCAGATGAAGAAACTGAGTCACAGACCACAAAGGTCACATGTAGTAGCAGTGGCCGGAGGTTGGACCCGGGCAGTGTGAATGTAGAGACCTGGACCATATCTCTTTTTCTAGGTGGAGAGCCCACCCTCTAGGTGGACTGAGCTGGGTTCTGGTCTCCACGGGGCTTTGAGCCCAGGAGTCTGGTGTGCTGGCTTGGAGCAGGGTGGGGAGCCTGGAGGTTTTCGCAAGAGTTGAGGTATGAGAAGATAAGGATCGGAACCACAGTAATATGTCTGCTTCTGGCGAGCTGTCTGCTTCTTGGGCCATGAGTCTGTTTTAATGAATCAAGTCAGGGATCTCTCCACTTGGACACACACTGAGTTCTTTGTTCCTTGAGTAGCCTCAGATTCTGGAATCCCTAGCAGGCCTGGAGAGGTCAGCCGGTTCTCTTCCCTGCCTGCAGATAGAAATGCACCCACAGCGCGCAGGACATCTCACTTCCTCCTGGGAAGCAGCAGCAGGTGAGGTTTGAGGCCAGTGTCTCGTCGGGTGGTAACCCCTGTCTTGCTGTCTCAAACCTCCTGTCGCGCCTAGCAGCCTGCCTAGCACATAGTAGGTCCTCAACAAAGGCTTGTGGGATGGACACTGATGTGAATGGGGTCAGTTCTCTGACCCCAAGGAGCTCTCTGATTGGCTGGGATTGGAAAGCGAGGGCTGGGGATGAATGGCGGCTTACACGGCAAAGTCTGCAAAGCCAGGCGAACCGTCCCGAG
Source organism: Mustela putorius furo (assembly GCF_011764305.1). Taxonomy (NCBI): domain Eukaryota; kingdom Metazoa; phylum Chordata; class Mammalia; order Carnivora; family Mustelidae; genus Mustela; species Mustela putorius. The sequence continues at coordinate 543,807 of NW_025421481.1, forward strand.
CATGGATTCCCCATCTGTTACATGCGCTCATGCACTCGTGAGGGAGAGCGATGTCCATCCAGGGCCTGTCGGCTTCCTGGCCATGGCTTCCTGTCCTCAGTGGCTCCGGAGTCAGACGGCCTAAGTCTCATTTGTGTTTCCCACATGAAAGTCCCGGAGCATCTGTAAGTTATGATTTGTGAAGTATCTGTTTTAAAGCAGAACGCATTTATCATCGCGCTGGCCCAGACGACACTGTACAGCGCAGGAATGAGAGGATCCCAGGCCCCAGAAGAGGAGGGGCTCGGCCAGATGACCCGCCCGTGAGTGGAGTCTGGCCGTATTGATAAAATTCTCTGGAATCGGCCCAGGAGCAGGCAGATGTTGACTTCACGGCGGGGCTCTTCGGTAAACTTGTAACTGCCTTTTAAGATGGGGATGGGCGGTTCCCCACCCGGGCCTGCCCAGGAGAAATGCAAACACACGTCCGCACGGAGACGGGAACACAGATGTTCCTAGTGGCGTTCCTCTTAAGAGCCCTCAGTAGGAGCAACCCCAATGTCCATCAGCTGATGAACGGATAAAGAAAATGTGGCATGCTCAGTTTATTTATGGAATATGGCATGTGATTCTTTCCGTAATTTTATTTAGGGAATATTTAGGGATGATTGTTCTGCAGTCAAAAGGAACAAGGTGCTACGGACACGCTACAACACGGGTGAATCTTGAAAACGTGACACTAAGGGAATGAAGCCGGTTACAGGAGATCACATATTGTATGCTCCCATTTCTGCGAAATGTCCAGATTCGCAAAGCTGGAGAGACAGAACGTAGATGAGGGGTTGCGTAGGGCTCGAGTGGGTTGGAAGGAAATGGGGAGTGGCTGCTAATGGGGGTGGGGTTTCTTTCAGAGAGAGGGAAATGTTCTAAAATTGATTGTGGTGATGATTGCACAGCTCTGTGAATATACCGGAAGTCCCCGAATGGTATATTTTGAATGGGTGGATTTTGTGATATGTAAATTAGATCACAATAAAGCTGTTATTAAAAAAAAGACAAACAAAAAAACCGAGGCGGGGCTCAGGGGAGTGGGTGGGGAGTGAGGATGGGAATGGAAGCCCATATCAGTCAGGCCTTCAAGATTCCAGTCTGTGGGTCTCCAGAACTCTCATGCTCATTTTGTGTCGGAAGTGGAAAGCAGTGTCCTGTGTGCCATGGTCCAACCAGTGCTGCTAGTGGCCTTCACCATTCTTTTTATTAGCCACCACTCATCCCTGCTCTATGGCTGAGTAGTAACGTTCAGACACAACATACTAAAAACACACAAAAAACACCCAACTTATGTAGAGGGTTGACGTACCTTTTCCTTTGAATCCATTGGTCAACCAGATGTATGGACAAGTGTTTCCTTTGTCCTCGGGACTGTTGGCCATTTCAGAGAACATGACAAGTCCTGTACTGAGATACGGAGACTTTAGTAGGGGCATGTGAGTCATACATCTGGAATAATCTGGGAACAATGCAAGATAGTATCTAAATGAGGTGTTGAGGAAGAAATCATGGCTGTAGGACCAGATGGATTTGGGTTCAAATTCATCCCTGCTACTCAGCAGCTAGATGGTTCTGAGCAAGCTACATGTTTTCTCTGAGCTTCTGTTTTCTCACCTGGAAAGTGCAGCTCCCTCCCAGCACCCTACCAAGTGGAACTGCCACGAGAAATAGGATTTAGAAGCTTCCGACACAGAGCCTGGTTGCCTAGCAGGCTTTTGAAAACCAGGGTGGGTGTTATTATTTATTTTGGTGAGAAGTACCAGCAACGCCTACCTGGTGGTCTTTTATCCTAGAACATGAGTCTCCTTGCTTGAAACCCCGCCATGGGTTGTGTGGGGGAATTTGCCACATCCTTCAAGGCTCCTTCCAGGGTCCAAACTCCCACTTCTTCATTCTTCTATCCTGGCCCTTTGTGCGTTTCCTTCAGAACACGTGAACTGTGCGGCTTTGATGATTGGTCTGCGGATCTCCTCCCCTTTCTCCCACGTTAGAAGGGCAATAGGGGTCCCATCTTACTCCTCACCACTTTCTGGCCTGTGGCCCGGTGCCCTGCCTACAGTAGGTGCTCAGTAAGTCTGAATGAATGAATAAATGAATGAATGAGAAGTGCAGGAGCAAGCCTGAGAAGGGGAGTTCTGTGACCATGGAGGCAGCAGGAAAGGAAGGCCCCTTGGGTCCACACCCTCTTCCCTTTCTGGCTCACCTCCCTCCTCAGTGCTGTGTGGACAAGTGTGGAGAGCCTAGCATTGTTTGTTTGTTTGTTTTAAAGATTTTATTTATTTATTTGAGAGAGAGAGAGCATGAGCAGGAGGAAGAAGGGGAGAGAGAATTCAAAGCAGACTCCATGCTGAGCACAGAGCCTGATGCGGGGCTCAGTTCCACCATCTCGAGATCATGACCTGAGGCAAAATGGAGATGAGAGTTGGATGCTTAACCGACTGAGCCACCCAGGCGCCCTAAGAGCCCAGGGTTGGGAGCTGCAGCTCTGCACCCCTGCGGGAGAGGAGGAGGGATCCTGTTTCCCACCCTGGGCGGCTGCTCCCACACTTTCATATCTTCCCGGGAGACCCCAGCACCCCCATCTGAGAAGCCCTGGTGATCGGCTCCGCAGGCTCTGCAGGAGTAGGCAAGCTTTAGATGCAAAGTATGTCTGCAAAGATTTTCAAAACATTTTCTCCCTGGGTTGTAAATCAAGTACTTTAAGAATTGTACACCGGCTGGAGTTCAGAGTTAATGTATGTCTGGAAAAAACACCATCATGATTTGCCTTTTAAACTCAAGAGAAGAATTCCACATCGCTTACTTTCGTGAGCGATCCTGAGACAGCAAGAGGTTTCTGGCTGGAGGAGCTGGGAGCAGCTGTGGTAGGGTCCCCTGTCCCTGGGAGGGGAGGGGGTGGCAGTCAAGTGGCTCAGGGCCTGAGGGCAACTTCCCAGGGAAATCAAGGGGAGTTGCTTGTTTGTCTTGGTATGTCCTGAGGGCCTCACCCCTCCTCCTTGTCACATTTCCAACCCCTCTGCTTGCCTCAAGCCTCCTATTGCTGTGGCTCCAAACCCATAAAGACAGAGGATTGCTGTGGGTTTGGGAGTTCTTGTTGGCTCTTGTCATTTCATCAAGAACTGGGTTCCGCTCGGGTATGGTTCGCAGGGATGTTCTCGTGTCTTCTACAGGACAGAGGTGGAAGGGAAGTGGGTGATCCCACCTGTGGATCTGAAAGGGAGCATGAGGGTAGGTGCTGAGCGTGGCCTCTGAGCCAGGCTGCCTGGGTTTGAGAGCCTGCCTGAGCCTCCTGGGTAACCTTACGTTGGTCAGCCTGACTCAGTTTCTTCATCTGTGAAATGGGAGTGGCTGTGAGGCTACATGCACTGGGTGTCAAGGTCTTAGACACGTGTGTGATCCACAGCGAAATGCTCTTTAAGTGTTACTCTTAGAAGGAACCCTCCTGGGAAAAGCAGGACATCCTGTCGGCTGACATCACGTGTCGTAGGTACCCCGGTGTTGAACCCCCTTTCCTCACCTGTGAATCGAGGGGCCAAGACAGACTGGTCTCCAGGCTCACAGGAAGAGAATCTTGGAATTCATGAATGAAACGGGTGAAATGTAGATTTCATTTCCTGTTGCCTGGTTTTTGGCAGAAGGACGCGTGTTGCGGGGGAAGGGAAGTATCTTTTATTTCTCAAAACTCTTTTCAGGTTGTCTGGTGCAGGCTTTGACAAGTGTAAGGAGAGTCGTCCCATGTGGAGTGTCAGCCCGCCCTGGGGAGGCCGTCTTACTCCCAGGCTCCTGGTCCCGGCGGATGCCCTTTAGCCCAAGGCAGGCGGTGCTTTTTTAAGCACGTCTGTGAGGTGGGTTCTGCGCTAGATTCTTCGTGAGAGAGAAGACTCTCCCCTTCCGAGGACCTGTCCGTTTTCTCATGTGTGAGATGAGATGGTGAGAGTAGTACATGTCCCCTGGGTGGTCCTGTGGATTCAGGAACGGTGCTGAGAGCAATGTCTGACATGTAGCCATTCCTTGGCAAGTGCTAGCTGTGATCATTCAAGGTTTGGAGGTGGTCTAGCTCATGTTTTGTGCGGTTGCTTGGAGGGAATTTTTGCTTATTCCTAAGATACCTAGCGTTTCTAGGGCTTTCCATGGGTCCCCGTGAGGCCAGAGCCCATGGCTGTCTCTGCTTTTGGTTGTGACTTTGGCTCTTCCTGGAGACAACATTTTTTCCTCCCCGTGGCTCTAGCAGTGATGGGGGCATTCGGCATCCTGGGGGGCGGGGAAGGGGGTGCGGCTCAGCTCCTTCATCCTGGAGGCAAGACTTGAGGGTTAAGGAAAAGAGAAGGAAGGTCTCTTCCCAGGGCAGGAGATGTTTTTGGCAGCTTCATTTAAAAGGAAGACTGACTCATGGGTTTACTACCATTTCATCCTTAAAGAGGAAGACAATTGATCAATGGATCAAACTCCTTTTTAGGGAGCACTCCATTTTTGCCAGCCTCAGGGTAAGTGCGTCACCTGCTGTCTTCGCTGATGTCTTTGTCATCCTTAGAGCCATTCTGTGGGAGAGATGCTACAGCTATTCCCACCAACCAGGGAGGGAACTGAGGCCCAGGGCCCCACTCTTCGTCACCTGGGGACGATGGCAGGAATTTAACTCATTTCTGTCTCAGCTCTCAGTTATGAGCCTAGACAGCTTCCCAAGAAGGAATGGAAACATCTGCTGTCATTTTTCCCTTGTGGCAGGTGTTCCTTCTGCCTCTCCCACATGGCATTTAGATATGTATTCAGATAGTTGATGAACATGTGTGCCAGGCACTGTGCTGGGCACCAAGGAGACGAGAAGGAGCATGACACAACCTCTGTCCCAAGGGGACCCAACCACTTCTTGGCTCTAGAACTTGCAGCTCCCCCTGGTTATTTCAGATCCCGATTTTTGTGGCCTACAGTTACCCCTCTTAGCTGATCTATTTAAGGAGACTGATTCCCTGGTGTGTGTTTGTGTGTGTGTGTGTGTGTTGCTTTAGTCTGTTGGAATTGTAGCTTTAGTCTGTTGGAATTTCATCTGTTGGCCTCAAGTACATCCCTCATGTACCCTTGACTTTCTCAGAGTCAATTAAAAAAGATGCCAAGAAACTTAGAGAAACTCTCAGTGGTCCTAGACGCCAAGGAATTAGCTTGTAATAATGGTTCTTGGTAGAGCTGAAAGTGAACTTTTCCTTCAACTAGCAGAAGCGGCGGGAGGGAACGGGCTAGCCCTCCATTGATTGGGTGAGCTCCAAGCCCAGCGTGTGAATGTGTCTGGGTGGAAAGGCAGGACAGGGATGTGCTCACTCTAGGGAGAACCCTACCTTGGGTCTTCCTCATGGTCAAATGGTATCTGTTTCCCAGGAAGAATCAAATGGGTTGTTCAGGGAGGGAACAGGTCGGTGTGCAGTGGGTATACAAGCAGCTGGGAACAGAAATCCTGGAGAGGAGAGGAACGAAGGGGAAATATCCCCTGAGTCCTGTGCATCTGCTTGAGTGTGTCATCCGGAGCAGATGGAGGGTTCTTTCCCTAACAGTGTTAGCAGCAGGAAACCTTTATTGAGTGACCAGTGGATGCCAGGTGCTGTTCTGAGTACTTGACAGGCCTTCTGTCCTTCTCTCCTGTATCATTAGGATGTTCATTTTGAACATGAGGAAGAGGAGTTTTAGAAAGCTCGGGTGACTTGCCCAAAGTCTCAGAGCTGGGATTTTGGGGCTGGGCTATCTGATGTCAGGGTCATGGTCATAACCACTGGGTTCCTTTAGCCTTTCATGGGTCTGGGAATTTGGAAGCTTAGGCAACCCTCCTTCTTGGCTTTTTACTTGCACGCTGGATGGTAGGTACCCATTGAACCCAGACTTAAGGCTCAGAGAAGTTGTCTCCAAGCTTGTGAAAACAGTAATTGGAGGAACTCTGTCCCAAAGTCTCAATGATTCTGTCTTAGTCAATTACGTCCTCTCTGTGCCTAGTTCAGGGCCTGCCCCATGGTAAACGCCGTCAATACTTGCCGAGTGGCTGTGGGGCATCTTGAGTCTGGGGGTGGTGTCAGGAGACTTGGGGTCAGTCCCCTCATGGGCCACAACTTAAGCTGCACGAGCTGGGGCAAGATCCATCCCTTTTATAGCGTCGCCTAACTCATCTGTGTGATGAGAGTTCTGGGACCGATTTTGGTGTCAGGCTTCATTATTCACTCAACAAATATTTGTTGAGGGCCAGCTGTGTGTCAGACGTTGCTCTGCTCTGGCTGCAAGGGGAGAGGGACGGTCAGACGACGGGGTTCCTGCTCTTCCAGAGCCCCCTTTCCCGCCTCTTCCAGAGTCTGTCCTTGGCGAGTCTTCAGGTCCTGTCCCCGCATGACTCCGAGGCAGCCGTCACCGAATCCTCCCTTGCTCGTCTTCTCGCGCTAGAATGCACGCTGCCGCCGGGCAGGGGTTTTTATTGCTTTCACTTGCCGATGTATCTCAAGTGCCTGGTCCAGTGTCTGGTGAATCAGGGTCGGCGACACATATGCACGCGTGCCTGGGTGCGTGATTCGGAGATCCCTCTTGCTCACGACATCTCTGGAGGTGAACGTTCTGGGGCTAAAGCCCAAGAAGAAAAGGAAGGAGCAAAAATCCCCCTTTTTCCAGGAAAAACACCGTCTTTCCAAAGCGAGATGCAGCCAAGACTGGGAAGGAAGGTTTATGATCTCCGCGAGCTGCGGGCGAGGGAAGGCAGCAGGATTCCCCCCATTTGTCATCGGGTGATGCTTTTTGCAAACCACAGAGAAAACAAAACAAAAACAAAAACTCTCCCCTTCCTCCCCCCCTCCCCGCACCTCTCCTCCCCCCATGCTTGCTTTATTTCAAGCAGAAAGGGCACTTGCTTCTTAAAACAGCTCATGAAGGAAAAAATTATAACAAATATCTTCCATTTCTCTGGTGGCGGCACAGCCTGAATTCCTTTCAGCCCCACAATGAGTTCTAATTTTATGAAATGTTTGGATTAGCCACCAATTTTCCGGTGGAATTTAGGAGGCTTGTATTCGTACTTCGGCTTGAAGCGGAGAAATCTCATAAAATCCATGCCGTGTCTTGGGCCCAGTGGGACGTTCTAGCCAAGGACAGAATGACCGACCATCCGCACAGCGGCGGAGCCGAAAGAGATCTCTCTGGCAGCTGTGGGCAGGCTTTGCGGGCGGCAGTGTGTTCCCGAACCACGGTCCCTGGGGCTTGGCCGGGCTGCATACCTCTTCCAACGGATCATGGGCTATAAAAATTCCAGCCCAAGTACAATGCCTTGTACCTGACCTTGTTCTTTCAGTCCTTGGAGCCAGAGAACATTAGGGCATCTGGTAATTGGGTGAGAGGCATTTGATAACACATGGTGCTCTAAGCACACTGACCCCACCCCCCACCTGCCACCCGTAGGACATAATGCCTGTGTTATCATTTCTCATTTCCATTTCTTCTTCTGCCTCTAGACCTGCACTAACTAGGACATGACTGGCTGTTAAAATTAATTACAATTAAAATGAAAACTTCAGTTCCTTGTTTACAGTAGCCACATTTTAAGTGCCTGATCACCAGTGTCTTCCTACCAGTGGGCAGGGCTGAAGAGGTCTCTTCCATCTTCATAGAAATTCTGATTCGAGCTGCTCTAGGTGCCGAGTTTAATGACAGAAACATGCTGCCCTTTGCTTCGCTTTATTAGTTCCGTACGCAGCCCTTGTCTCTATCTGTAATTAGCAATCCCATCTGTCATCTTTTCTGTATCTGGTGTCTAGAACACTGCCTGGTATGTTGTCAGCACCCAGTAGTGATGTTTAGAGTGAATGAATGAAGTCTGACTCAGCATTGCTTTGCACGGGCCTTACCCAGAGTGGGCCTTCAAAACACTGAACGAACACTTCGAGAGTCACCTAGTGTTTGTCAAGCACCTGCTGTGTGTCAGGCATGGTGTGAGGCTCTGGGGGATACAGACACGGATCCTCTAGCTTAGCCAATCCAATGATTCTTAATTTTGAGGGGACTTGTGGCTCTGCTGGGTGTGCCAGTCAAAATGTACCATCTTTGGCATCTGCCCCAGAGAGTCTGACCCAGCAGGGCTGGGGTGAGATGTAGGGAGACCTGGGAATCCACAGCATGTGAAGCAGGCGACTCAAGTGAATGTGATGGGATTGGTCCATGGTCTGCACTTTGGGAAGCACAGCTGTGGCTGTGGGCACCTGGGAGACGCAGTAGGGGAAGCGTCCGACTTGGTTCTGGCTCAGGTCGGACCTCTAGAGCTCTTGTGAGATCGAGCCCTGCTTTGGGCTCTGTGCTCCTCTGGGAGGCTGCTTAAGATTCTGTCTCCCGGGGCGCATGGGTGGCTCAGTGGGTTGGGCCTCTGCCTTCAGCTCCGGTCATGATCTCAGGGTCCTGGGATCGAGCCCCGTATTGGGCTCTCTGCTCAGCAGGGAGCCTGCTTCCCCCCTCTCTCTCTCTGCCTGTCTCTCTGCCTACTTGTGATCTCTGTCAAGTAAATAAATAAAATCTTTAAAAAAAAAAAAAAAGATTTTGTCTCCCTCTCCCCCTGTCTTCCCTCCTCCCCTGCTTCTCTCTCAAATAAATAAATGAATCTTAAAAAAACCCCAAAAACAAAAAACTCAGCTCTGGACAACGGGAAGCTCGTTGCTATATTTATCTGGGGGTAGAGCACTCCACTTTCTTTAGTCCACACCTTCTTTCGTGATAACCAGAGGGCCCTCAGACCTTCATAGAGTGGTCTGGAGTTCATAGAGGGGTTCCTAGGGTGGACCTGAAGCGTGTGGTGTCTTTGCCTGCTGTCCCTTCCATGGAGTGATCATAATAGCAAACAATTGCATAGCAGTGATTGTAGCTGGCTGTAGCTTATGTGTGTTAGATCCTGACCTAAACTCATCCTCACAGAAACCCTGAGATGTGCACACCATGACTATCCCCATTTTACAGTGGATACACTGAGGCATAGAAAAGTAAGTCACTTGTCCACACCTGCTGTGCTCATAGGCAGGATCCAAACCCTGAAATTGGGTGACATTGCTGCTCACGGTCACTGGGCTTTGAGCAGCCACCTTCTGTGCACGTTGGATGGACCTTCATATCTTTTTCTGCCAGTTCCTTGGAATCAGAGTTCAGGTGTGTTTATGCAGTACCTATTTCGGGAATTAACACGGATGGACGTTATGAGCTCTGTTGATCTACACATGCCCATCCCTGGCCTTAAGGAGCAGAATTAACTCATTCATTCGGCAGACATTCCCTTGGGCCCACTACGTGCCAGCTCTGTACAGAGAGACTGGCGCTTGGCCTGATCTGCCCTGATCTTGACCCTTCAAGGCTACACCTGCATTGACTCTGGTCCATTTGACCCCGCTGAGGGCAATTCCCGCTACACTGCTGGTTCCTGGCTGAGCAGTAGAATAACCTTTTAAAAGCTCTCTGGGGATGGGGCCCAGGCACCCGCATTTTAAACCATCCCTTAGGTTATTGGCTGGCGCACGCTGAGTGTAGAGGTCCGAGGTCTGCTCTCCTGAAGATGCCTCATGGATGCCTGGCCAGGTGGGGACCTCACCCACGGGGAGGCAAGGCCCCCCCTCGCCAGCCCCCAACCTTGCCCCGGTAAGCTTGCTTTCTCTGGGGAGGACTGGTGTGTCAAAAGCCATCCGCCTGGATCTGGGCCGGGACCTTTTGCTCCTGTTGCATCAGAGGCTGCCCGTAAATGCGGCAGCTGGCTTGTTTTCTTTTTAGGCCCCAGTGGTAGCGACCTTTGTGTGTCTGTTTATTTCAGCGAAATAATTCCATCCTCCAAAATCAATTCCCTGGGGGCTACAGAAGTACATTCGGAGGGACTTCTTTCGGTGGGGTGACCTGAAATGTCCTCTCGAAAGTGGCCCCAGCTGCTCCCCTTCTCCCAGCCCCTTCTCACGCTGCCCCTGACACTGTCCTCTGGACCTCGCAAGATTTGAAAGGTCTCATTGGAGTCGTTTTCTTACTTATGTATCTCTCTGCATAAGGCCTCTTTGTTAACTACAATCGTAAAAGCATTTTGGAGCACTTAGCGTTGTCGGGACCCCTGTGGGGTTATTTTCTGTGTTATCTTCTTGCATTTTGCCTTTTCTTGGCAGTGAGAGATGAAAGAAAAGTCTGAAATCCGGGGCTTTTTATCCTTAGGCTGGAAGGGCTTATAATCATGTCATAGTTTGCTAGCCCTGCTGGAGGATGAGGAGTTCCATAGGCTGTAGAGGCTGCCATATTGGACAGTTGACTTGGCTGGGGTGACGGTGGGTGGGTAGTCGGCTGACTGGACAAGAAGGCTGTAGGGAAGGCAGAGAGTAGCCATAGGGAAAAGCAAGGAAAAGCAAGCTCCTAGCGTTGAACCTGCCATGAGTCTCAGTCAAAGAAATGGATTTATTTTGGAATTCTTTTTCAAGTGCACATACACTTTCTTTCCTTCTTAAAACAAAAGACAGGAACATTAGACTCTCTTTGATGTCCTTGGGGAACTTCTCCTAACTGGTCCTTAGAACTTTATTTTGGGGTTCTCCTGTCTGCTGTAGTCTGTCTGTCTTCTCCCTCATCAACTTTCATTCCTTTCTGTGACCTTTTTAAAGGATAGAATCCTTCTTTGCCGATAGCAAAAATAATGCCTGCCCCATACTTAAAAACCCACAAGACACAGAAGTTGCAGATGGAAGGTAAAAATCAGTTGTCCTGTCTTGGTTCTGTGAGTGAGGCCCCCTCTGACAGCTTTCTCCTTCCATTTTTCCACTTCCCCAAAGATTTGCTGTGACCAAGTTTATTATAAATATTAGTAAGAAAAATTGTGGGTTGCCATCTGTGGGGACTCAGGGCATGGATTCAATGACATTTCTTGGGTGGCTTTTCTAACAGTTTATTTCCTTTCCTCTTATAATCGTCACAGCTGAACAGACCCTGACCATGAGTCTCGTGAACTTCCGTTTTTCTCATGTGACAGGATGAGCCGTTGTGGGGGGAGTAGGGCTGGCCAGGGTCACTTGAGGAGTACATTTTCCATTTCCCCATCTCTTACCTGTGTTTTTGAGTGTGGCTTAGAGGGTAAGTGGCGTTGGAACACAGGGGACACCACTGTATCTGAATGATGAAAACGAGGAAAAACCTACCTTTACCTCAAGGTGGCTCAGGTGACCGATTTTTTTTAAAACTTCTTTCCTGTGGGAGTGAGAAGCAGAACGTGGCCTCCTGTTCAGCAGGCCAGACCCACTCTCTGTTGGAACATCGGTCTTCGATTAATTCGGAGATGGACTCAGAAACACACTTGAAAGCAACTTGCATTATTAGCCATACATAGCTTACATTTTATGACCTGCTTAAAGATGCAGGGAGCATAAATCTTGGGGAAGACTGTCTTATTTACTTGTTCGTCTTTTCTGCAGATGGGATGCTTACATCAGAGCCGGGCTGGCCTCAGATGTCTGATCCAGGACATTTTAGCTGAACTGTATGAGTCCATTAAACAAATGTAAGGGTTTTTGGGAAAAAAGGGCTGCGTCTCAAACCAAATGTTTTACATAGAGAACATCTGGGGAATATTGGTATTTGTGTGTACAGTACATCAGAAAGCAGCTTGGTGGGGCTCAGCTGGGATGTTTCTGGCCTGCGGTTCCTGGGTTTGACAGTTTTGTTGTAGGGGAATGGTTCTTATGAAGTGTTGCCATAAAGGCGGTGCTTGATCCAGGAAGGGGTGTCCTAGTTTAGCCGCACACCCGAACTGTTCTGATTAGCTCCCTGGCTGGATCGTCCACGAAGTTTGAACAGTTTGATATCTGAGCTAGTTTCCCCCCAGGCCTAACTTCCCGAGAAAAGAAGCATCCCAGTGTCGGGACTCAGGGTGTTCCTTCCTTGTCCTGCCATTCTGGGGATTTGATGGAATCGTGGGAACAGTTGTGGCCCCACAGAGGCAGCATTGGCCACAAAATCCAAGTACTCCCTTGACCATTGGGTGTGGCCCTCATGACCTGTGATGTGGGGAGTCCCTTTTTCTCAGTTTCTGTTTTCCTTTCCTGCAACACGAGGAGCCTGTCTCAGGGGCTGGTGGGGCAAGTACAGTTAAGTGGGACAGAATGGTGCGCATAGTGCCTGGGGGTCGTTTACCTATCCTGGTCTTGCATGCCTGGGTTTGCCATCTTCCCCGCAAGGATAGAGATGATGTGGATTAGAGTGGAATCCGGGGTATCATCTAGGTAGGTCGTCTGACTTTAACAACTTGAGGTACTGGGCCAGGTTGGTGGCCTGAGAGGGTGGGTGTTTTCATTCTTACAAAAGTGAAGACTTGATTATTATTATTCACTTGATTCGACTCAACAACTATTTATTGAATGTCTGCTGTGGTGCCAGACTCTATTGTAGATATTGGGGACACACAGATGAACAAGGCACTGTAGGCTCTGCTTGTTATGCTTGGTATTGACTGTGAATGACCCTCCCTTTGGTTGGATTATATGTTGACTGTGATTTAGGTCAATTGGGCAAGGAGTAGATTATTCGTGTGCTCTGGCCGGATAACAGAATACCGCACACCGAGTGGTTAAATAGCAGAAATTAATTTCCTTACAGGTCTGGAGGCTAGAAGTTCAAGATCAGGCTGCCGGCAGGGTTGGTTTCTGGTGAGGCCTCTCTTCCCAGCCTGTAGACTGCCACCTTCTGGCTGTGTCCTCACATGTTCTGTCATGGGTATGTGAATGCTCCTGGTGTCTTTTCATCTTCTTATAAGGACACCGGTCCTGTTGGATCAGGGCCCCATCTTTATGGACTCATTTACCCCTAATTACCTCCTTAAAAGGCTCTTCCTTCAAATAGAGTCACATTGGTGGGTAAGGCCTCAACATATGAATTTGGGGGGGGACACATTTCAGTCTATAAGAACTGGTAAATATAGATATGAACATTATTTGGCAGAGAATATGGCTAGACTCTCTCTACTTTTCTGCAAGATAGGTAAAAAATAACCCTACTGAACCCCCAACCAGCACGGGGAAAAAAAAAACCCCATAAACAGAAACAAAAACTAAAACTAAAGGCAAAACTCCATAACAATTTACTATGGCTTTATTTTGGTGCAAGAGGAAATTATTGTAAAAATTACATCTGGATGGTCCCTGAAGATTGGCATTTTGACTTGTACCAGTCAAGTGAGACATGGCCCATTTCGTGGAGGAGGTGACTGAGTGTAGGCACACAGTATGTGTGAGCAAAGGGGACAGAGCAGATATGTCCTTTTTAGGGATGGAAAAATGAATGAGCAAAATGAGACTCAATTTTGGTCATATTTAGGACTGTGAGTGAAACACAGAGGTAGAAATGGCGGGAGGTGATGCACGGAAGGACTTCTTAGGAGGCCCCAACTCTGCATACCTAAAACAGTTCATGATCTCCCAAAAAGACACTTTGCTGGAAAGGGTCTTACAGTCCTAGAAAAAGCATCATCTTGGCCAAACGCTAGGCTTATGTGTTTGCCTGTTGGCTTGAGGAGGGTGAGATGTCTTGATTGGTAGTCTCCTTGTCTGTGTCGAAGACTTGTATCTTCTGGTCCAGTCCCTCATCCCACCTGCTCCCAGGAGCCTGCCCTGACTTCTCTAGCCCCAAACATAGCAGGTGCTTCCCTGCTCAGTAGTCTTGTTCTGTCTTACCACGCTGACCCATTGACGTCTCTCAGTAGAAGTTAGGGGTCTTGGTTGCTAGTGACAGAAATGGACTCTGTGACTCATGAAGGAGGAAGTGAACTTGGAAGGTCTGGTGTTCCCAGAGGACGAGGCTGGGGAAAAGACAAAACCCAAGGAAGCCCCAGGGAACTAGTTCTTTTCAGAGATTGTTGTTGGGATGAATGGCCCAGCCATTCTCAGACCACTCAAAACTCAATTCTGAGGAAGCAGCCTCTTCTTAGCCCAGTCCTAGGATCATGGGCCCACCTGTTGACATTGGGAGAGTGCTTTAATTTGACTGACATTCTCTTTTAAAACTCCACGTGGTGGGATCCCCAGAGCAATGTCAGAGTGTTCCTATCAGTAGAAGGGTGAACAGGTGCAGGGCAGGGAGAAGCTTTGATGTCCACCGCCCTTTCCAGTAGGATTGTAAGCCCCTTAGAGGGAATGTCTGGATCATGTCCTACGGGGCCTAGATCAGTGCCTTGTCCAGAGCGAATTTGCCCGGATTGCTTGCTGGAGAATTGACTCATGATCGCATCATTTTTAAGGACACACCTCTCACACCCTTCTCCAGCTCCGCCTTTTGTCCAGTTGCATGGGCTGGCCTCACAGAGAAAAGCAAGCAACACCAATGGAGGTGCTTTTGAAGATGGAAGCAGTTTAAAAACTAGCTTAAAACAAGACTCAGGGCGGAAACGAGGTGTTATCTCCAGATACTCGGATTCAGCCCCTTTTCATCAAATCCCCGCACTGAGCCAGGCGCTGTGGCACCTGCTTCGTGGGTGTGGTCCAGAGTTTAAGAATACGGTTATTGGGTTTTGTGTGACCCAGCTTCCCTACTTGTGAGTCGTGTACCCTGGGGCAAGTTACATCACCTGCCTCAGACTCCGTTTATATTCATGGAGAAGCAGAAATAATAATGTTTCTGCAAGAATTTAATGAGGGAAAGGTTAAGCAACAGGACGGTGCCCGGTGCCTGGCTCACAGTCAGGGCCTGATAACCTGTAATTATTAGCATCACTGTTAGCTGTTGTTGTGAATTATCTTCCAGCCTTCCGCAGTGGGTGCTGTTCTTATCTCCGTCTTATTTTTTTAGGAGCTTATAAATAATGGAAATTTATTTTTTATAGTTTCGAAGGGTGGAAGTCCAAGATCAAGAGCACCCAGAGGTTTTGTGTCTGGAAATGGCCCCTTTCCCAGTTCATAGACGACCATCTTCTCACATGCCCCCACTTGGCAGATGGGACAAGGGAGCTCTTTGGGGTCTCTCTACTAAGGCCACTGATCCCGTTCATGAGTGCTCCAACCTCAGGACCTAATCCACTCCTGAAGGCTCCATTTCTAAACACCATTGTATTTTTTCCATTTTAGAGATGAACAAGTTCGGGCTCAGTGATTTCAGGGTAAGTAGGGATTCAACACTTGAGAGATGAGTGAGTAAAAAAAAGACCCAGTGGCAGGTGGCCGTGGAATGATAAGATGTTCTCCTGTGGTTTTCCATTTTTTTAAGGGTCCTTCCTTCCCAGTTCCAGCTTTATTGAGGTATTATTGACATAGGATGTATGTCAGTTTAAGGTCTATGGTGCAATGATTTGATACATTTCCATATATTTGCAGTTTGGTATATTGCAAAATAATTACCATTATCAGGTTAGTTACCACTTCTATCCTTTCATCTAGTCATCATTGTGTGTGTGTGTGTGTGCGTGTGTGTGTGCGTGTGTGTGTGTAACATTTAAGATCTACTTTCTTAACTTTCAAGTACCTCAGACAGTATTTGTTAACTGTAGTCACTATGCTGCACCTGAGGTCCTCACGACTTAGTCAGCTTAGAGCTGGGGGGTGTGGTGCCCTTGGACACACATCTCCTATTTCCCCCACCCCACAGGCCCTGGGACCCACCAGTGCACTCTCTACCTCTATGAGGTTGGCTGTCTGAGATTCCACAGGTACGTGAGATCATACAGGATTTGCCTTCCTCGTCTGGTTTATTTCACTTTCACAAAATGTTAAGGGTCCTGTGTAATACTTGGAGTCCTTTTGAGCCACAGCTTCTTGGCGTCTACTATGTGCCAGGCACTTGCAAGGCGCTGGAGACGTGGAGACAGAAATGGTCTCTGTGTGAATGGTGACCAAGGTTAGGGAAGCGGACCTGTACATGCGTCATGGGGGCTCCTGGTGGGGGACAGATACGGAGGTGCTGGCGGTCAGTTGAAGACAGTTGCAGATGATTGGGCGTGGAGAGGTCCCGGCAGAGAAAATAACAAGCACGAATGTCCGGGAGTGCCTCACTTTCCACCCAGGCTGTTCTTTGGGGTCCTCATAAGAGCCACAGACCCCTGCCCCATACTCCGTGAGGGTAGGAACTGAGTGGTGGGTGTTGGATGAAGGTCACAGAGCTAACCTGCCTCATGGGGTGGCCGGAAATGCCTGCTGGGGGCTGCGCGTGCTCTTTGGGGGTCCGGTTGGCATCGCCTGGGGCTGTGCCTGCGAAGCTGGAGGAGCTGCTGTGACAAGCCTCCCTGGGCAGGTTTGCAGGGGGAGGGGGTCATTAGCGGGCTGATAAGCACCAGGGATGGGGGTGTGTGGGATTTTGCCCTAGGGCTCTGGAGCAGGGCCCAGCCTGTTAACTCTCTGGGCAATGGACAGTGAGAGCTTCCTTTGGAAGGAAAAGAAACTCTTGTTTGTGATGAGATGCTGAAGGAGGCCTCCAGGGGGACAGATCACAGCCAGACTGTTGTTCCTTACCTGTCCTGTGTGTCTTCGCACACTCTCATTGCCACGAATCAGCTTTCCCAACAAGGGTTTCGTCGGGATAAAAATAACATCTGAAGAATCTTCCCTTTCACTTATTTATAAAATCATCCACAGTTAAAATATGCAATATAATTTAAAGCCACACTTTTTTTTTTCATGTTCCTATATATTTTACCATCTTAAGAAATTTAAAAAAACTTTTCTTCTTTGTTCTGCTCACCTGGACCAGCTAAATTCAATGGACAAATTTTTCCCCCCCTTTGGAAAACTAATTTTGGGTCTTAGGTCTTCTGCGTCCCTTGTTCACTGTTCCCAAGGTCAGTGACTTAGTAGCAGCCCGAAGTTAATATTTAAAAGCAGTGTTTTCAGTGAATTAAGAAATAAGGGGATAAAAACTCTCCAAGTATGCATACTTGGGGAGATATGATATGTGTGATATATCACATATATGTGATATATCACACACACGTGTGATATCAAGTAAGACTTCAGAAACTGGAACATGGTTTGGGCTGAATTGGAGTGAATACCATGTCTCTGGCATGTCTGTGGGAGGACAGCCCTTGGCACGACAGGGAAGTGTTGTGACGCGAAACGAGTCATAATTTGCCAGCACGCCCAGGGGGATCTGTCATTCTCCATGTCGGCTTGTTCACAGTGCGGCAGTCCGGGCCCCTGGCTGAGCTGGGGCTGGGCTTCCCAGCTGCATGGTAAATCTTCGGGTGGCAGTTTTGGTCCTGCTGTTAGATGTGGCTTGGGAGTTGGTGAGCACCCCTAGCCCGGAGTATTCGTCCCAGACTGGGGGTCCAGTACCGCTATTAACTCTGTGAACACGGGCCTGTGCTTTGACGTCCCCAGGACTCAGTTTCTCCACCTATAAAGTGAGGGGTTTGGGATAGACCATCCCGAGGTCCTTGCAGCTCTAACATCTGCAGATCATCATACCTTGTGCCCTACGACTGTTTGCCTTCTCCGCCCTCCATGCTGCAAGCAATCTCTGATCCCCCCCCCCCCCCACCTCCTGGTGCTGGCACTGTTGACATCCTCATTGGCAGAGGAGGGCACTGAGCCTCTGGCATGCTGGCCTGGGTATGTCCGCGCAGGGGCACCTGGCCACGTTGCTGTGAGCGAGGACAAGGCCAAGGTGCTGATGTGGTCTCTCAGCTGTTCTGGCCGGGGCTCAGCTGGGCTCGGAAGTTGATAAATAAAAATTGCACAATTCTATGCTTATCCAGACCGGGTTATGAACCGCATCAGAGCAATCAGATGCTACCAGTCGAGGCTGTCCAGTGTCAGCCTTCAGGTCGGGCCCTTCCTCTCCCTCCTCAGGACAGTTGGAACCTGGAAGAAAAGCAGCTGCTCTGTAGAATTCTGAGTTGGTGTTGCATTTGGCTTTCGGAAATGTGAAAGTCCAAAAATAAACAGCTGCTTGGCCATTTGGGTTCCAGCTAAACAGCCTTACGAATTGAGTCCCTCTGTAGGCGCTGCTGTTGCCTGGGTCCCATCTCTTGTGCTTCCAGAGGACTTGACGTGCCACGGGCCTTGGGGTCATTTATTGGGGGGGAACCTGGAGAGACTTCTGGAGCATCCTGGTAAGAGGAAGCTCCTTGAGGTCCCAGCCAGATAGATCTTCTGTCACAGAGCCGGCCGGACAGGAGGCTCCAGGGCTCACTTCCTCTCTCTTCCTTTGGAGACATTGACGTGGGAACCCCGGGTTGAGTGCAGAGCATGGAGAGGAGATCATTATCAGCCAGCTTCTGGGGCCTCCACAGCAGCCACAGGCTCACACGAGCAAACTATCCCCAGGGATCAAACCTCCCTTGCCAGGGTTAAATTAAAAAACAAAATAAAAAATAAATAAATAAAAATAATAAAAATAAATAAATAAACAATAAATAAATAAATAAATAAATAAATAGATTGTCACAGAGTCCCCCTCAGGGAATCAGCTTGTTTTTAATTCCCCTCTCTAGGGATGGACAGTTCATTAATTTTCATTAATCATCTCATGTTTAATACGACTGCGCAGTGTTTAAGTTATGGAATAAGAAGTGCCATCATGGCCGCCATTTCTCCGACGGTTTGCAAACATCAGAGTGCAGCAGAATCCCCTGGGAAGCTTGTAAAAAAGGCTGTTGCTGGAATTCAGTAGATTATTGGGAGGGGTCGGAAGCTGCATTTTGACAGTCAGCCCCCCCTCCCCAAGATCTGATGCAGGCGGTGTGCTCAGCACTCTTTGAGGGAAGGACTGCTCTCCCAGAGAATCAGATCATGTGCTCTGAGCTCTCACTGCTTGCTTTTGGCATTGACACTGTTGTGAAGTTTTCATGGGCCTTTTTCTTTTTTTTTTTTTCCTGCCGCTCCTTTGATTCCTGCCTGGTCAGCCGTGGCCACTGTCTGGTGTTTACAAACCCCGGCCTGGTAGAGGGAGTGTAAATGTGCCCACAGTTTTTGAGCCATGAATTCCACTTCCCTTGTGGCATCACCCCATGCAATAATGACGTACTTAGCCCAGACCTTGAAGAGGGGCTGTGGGGATAAAGATAAAGACGTCCCGGCCTCTCTGAGGTCCTCTGAGCAGTCCCATCAGATAAAAATCTGATTTGCTATTCAATTCTGGAAATAGAACACATTAAAAAAAATATTTATTTATTTTTAAGAGAGAGAGAGAGAGCAGGCAGAGGAGAAGGGCAGGGGTGGGGCAGAGGGAGAGAGAGAATCTCAAGCAGATTCCCCGCTGAGTGTGGGGCCCGACGCGGGGCTTGATCTCCAGACCCTGAGAACAAGACCTGAACTGAAATCAAGAGGAGGACGCTTAACTGACTGAGCCACCCAGGCGCCCTTGAAATAGAACACATTTTTCACGGCGGGAGAAAAACCAGTCAGGCCACATCACCCCTGATGGGGAGTTTTGGGAAATCGAGGCTGGAGTACCACCTCCAACAGAGGACTCTATTTTCAGAACCTTTGATGAGGTTCAAGGGCTGCTGGTGGTGCACGGTGGATTCTGTTCTTCGAAGAAAAAGCTCTTCCACACGCCAAACTTCCTGGCGTTGGGGTGCATCTCCTCCGGGCCTGTTGCTACAACTCTTGGCTCCCGGTCGGCTTCTGTCTGAAAAAACATCCATGTAGTGACATGAATCAACAGCCCGGAGAGGAAGAGGCCCCTGGGCCCCGTGGAGGAGTTGGCTTGGGTCCCTGTGGGGTCGGTTGCATCATGGCAACTTGTTCGAGTGTTCTCCCGAGTTGGCCAGGCTCCTCGCAAAGAGCTGGAGGTCATTTAATTAATTAGGGGCTTTGGCTGCAGGCTGGCCTCCTGGGTGGCATTGCCGCGGTCATGGCCGTGCACAGCCTTTCTTGTGTGGCTGGTGTGGAGCTGTGTCCTGCCCTGAACTCTGACCGTCAACCAGACGCGAGCAGGAACCTCTCCACTGGCCTCCAACCTCATTTGGCAGCTCACCTCTGCTGCAAGTGGCCTCCAGGCCCCTGGGTGAGCAAAGATCCCCAAGCTGCCTCTGCCTCTGTGCCCCGCAGCTCCTGTGGAACGTGGCCGGGGGGTGAGATCACACCTTGTGAATGGCAGGGAAGGAAGCTGCCAGCTCCTGTTGCCGGGGTTAGAATGCAGACTTGTTCCTACTAAGTGATGCTAATGCTGTGTTTCTGGCTGCATTTCTTTGCTGCTACTCAGACTCGAAATGCTGCCTTCTTACACCTCACCTCTGACCCTATAAAACTTCACCTGCTTGAAGGGGGTCCCATCACAGCGAGTTTTGGAGACTCTTTAAGATCCATGGAGAGATTCTGTCCCTTGCCCTGTTGCTGTCCATGCCAGCTTCACCCAGAGCTGCTAGAATCAGCAGCCTCCGTGGAAGTCTTAGCTCTGTCTTTCACAACCTGTTTGAGTTTGGGCAGTATTTGTCTTTTCTGTATCTCAGTTTCCTCCCCTGTAAAATGGGGTTGCAGTTAGGATTAAATGAGATAATCTCCACTGATGCATAGTTAACGCTTAAGAAATGCTAAGAATCTTGCTGCTGATTTTATTTATTTATTTACTTATTTTTAAAGATTTTATTTATTTATTTGACAGATCACAAGTAGGCAGAGAAGTAGGCAGAGAGAGAGAAGAGGAAGCAGACTCCCTGCTGAGCAGGGAGCCTGATGCGGGTCTCTATCCCAGGACCCTGAGATCATGACCTGAGCCGAAGGTAGAGGCTTTAACCCACTGAGCCACCCAGGCGCCCCTTGCCACTGATTTTAAAATGTGGCTATGTCCCGGGCAAAGTCAGAGCACTAAGATCTTGCCCCTCAGATCGGCTTCACTGTTGTCACAGGAAACTTGCTAGGAATGCAGAATCCCAGGCCCCCTGTTAGAACTTTGGACTCAGAATCTGCATTTTAACAAGGTGTCCATGACCCCTGTTTGAGAATCAGGGTTCTGGGATGCTCCCTGCAGGCCGAGAGATGGCAGTGACTGAGCATCATGGGAGGGGCTCTGGAGGGAAGAGCGCAGTGATGCTCTTGCTTAGGGGCAAACATACAGCCTGTCCAGAACTACCCCCAGGCCCCAGGGCAAGCCAGGAGGACGGCTGGCGGCCTCACTCTCTGCCGGCCGGCAGGCAGGCAGGCAGAATTTTAACCCGCTCTGGCCTCAGTACAAATGTGGGGAAGGAGAGGATGTGTGGGGCATGGTGGGAGGGAGGCCTATAAGATGATTTGCTGGAGCTCATCACCCCTGAAACGCGGTCCAGGACCCCATATCTTCCAGGCCTCATCTATCATCACAACCATTTAGTAAACACCTACTGTGTGCTACTTTACTCACATCATTCTCACTCCTTATAACAGCCCCAGGAGGGGGTGGGGTGGAGGTGGGGGTTAAGAGGGGGTTGGGGGGCCATGCTTCCTAGCCCCCTTTAGCAGATGAGAACAGACCTGTGATGCTCCGGCTCCCCTGAGGTCAGCTAGCTACTGTCTCCCCATCCCTGCTCAGCCACCAAGCCCTTAACATTCCTGGCAGCCACAGTGGCAAAGGACGCCCAGCAGGGTGCAGAACAGGTGATTCCTCCAAAAAACGAAAAAGTGCCCTGTAGGGAAGAGGAGGCAGGGCCTGCTCCCTTTCAGGAGGGCTGAGGGCTGAGGGCTGGCTGAGCACCGCTTAAAGAGGCAGGGCAGAATTCACAGGTCCCCCCGCCAGACCTGCTGCTGCATACAGTTTAGACATTAAACTCTAGGGTGGCCTTATTTAAAGGCAGACCATTTTATAAGGCGCACGGTGCTGTCTAGACTTGGGAACATTTATGAATGTGGCCGTACTGCGCGTGAGTTCCCGTTGCTTTGCAGGCAGGGTGACATCTCTTTGGCTCCTGCGGCAACAAATTGGATTTTTTTGGGAAGGTGTATGATTTCAGACATTTGGTAATCTCTTCCTGCTGGGCCTTTCTTCCCTTACCTCTATCTTTCTTTGTCAATGTGGGTGAGGACTAGGAAAACTGCAGAGCACATTTTCTCCAGAATGCCCACACCTCTCTGTGTCTGTTTGGTGGCCTTTGGCCATGAGGAAAACTACGTAATTATTTGTGCAATTTTTGCCACCCCCCCCTCCTCCCCCTAACCTTGAGGGCTGGGACAGAATCTTGTTGGTTCTCTTCTGGGTTGTGCCAGCGCTGTGCTTGGTACCTGGTTGGTGTTCCAAAGAAAGAAGTGAACAAGCAGCCCAAATCCAGAGATGCTGAAGGGGGTATCTTGAGACAGACTTTTGATTCGAGTGTGAATCTCTTATTCCCCTCTTCACTTAATCCTCACAGGAGTTCCTCCTTGGTGGATGAGGAAAGTGGAGCACAGAAAGGTTATGCAACCTGCCCGAGGTCACACAGCGGCTAGTGAGCTAGTGAGTGGTTTCAGCCAGGACTCAAAGCCGCGCCCCAGTGCCCCTGACCATTAGGCAACCCTGCTTCCCTGCGTGCTGGCTCCGTTTCTCCCTCGACCTCATGAAGCAGGCGCTTCCTTACGTTACAGCACCTTCATTGATAGATCTCTGTCTCCTTTTATAAACGACTCTTTAAAAAATACGACAACCGTTCTTAGCTTTCTGGGTCCTCCAGAAACAGGCCACAAGCTGCACTGGGTTGCAGGCTGAATATGCAGCAAACAGAGAAGCCAGAGAATTTCATGTGGTGTGACAGGCCCCCAAGAAGATAAAGTGGGGGACCGTGTGGCGAGAGGGGTCAGGGAGATCCGCGGAAGGCATCCTGGAGCTGGGGCCTGAGCGAGGATCTGGAGATCTGGGGTGGGAAGGGCCGGACTGCTGTTCTTACCGGTGGTGTTACAGTGTCCGAGGTTTGCCACTGACTGGCGCGTCAGCTCCCTGCTCCTGGGAGTTGGGCGGAGGGTCTCGCCCTGGCCTTGACAGTTACATGGCTCTGAGAGATCTCTAGCATTTGTCTCCGACTGACTTCCTCCAACCCTTTGAAAGAGAGGGCAGAATGAGCCCTCTTTTACATTGTCAATAGAAGATTCATTTCAGGAAGAGGGAAGCTTTTGTGGAGGGGCAGCGACCATGGTTATTAACATTTATGGAGCCCTTTTAGTTCCTCAGCACCGAGTGGGGTTTTATTAGAATGTGAACACTTTCCTTTTCATACTGGGCTGGAAGCATCCCCCTGGCAAACGTGCCCCTGATCCACTGTTGAGGGGAGCCCACTGACAAGTGAGCTTCTTTTCTTACCCCCCCCTGTCACCAGCCTCCCCTAACCCTGGAAGGGGAAAGAATTTATGCCTATTGTTATTTGACAATAGGGCCTCCTGGAGGCCAAGTTCAGCCTGCTGCATAATCCAAGGGGTGGTTTCTCCCCTAGCCCGTCTTTAGTTCCTGGAGGAATGCAGGAGTCGATCCAACAGCCACCCACATCCTCCAAGGCCTGTGTGTGTTCCCTGTCTGCTTCCTTCGAGAGCAAGCTCCCAGGATCACAGTCCCAGCTCAGACAAAATAAAGCCTGCCAGTCATATCTTTACATTCCACTTCAGCACAGGGAGGCTTTTCTTGCTGCATACAGAATGGGGCTCCGGGAGGGGCTGGGGTGGCTTTGAGCCCAGCACCCTGGTGAAAAGGGCCTTGAAGCTGGAAGCTCATTCATCTCTGGGCAGCCCCCTTTTATGCAGCTTCGGGAGGCTGAGGGAGAACGGTGCTGGCCCCTGGGTTTAGAGCCCAGCGTCCCGTGTTTCCGCTCTGCTTTATCCATTCCTCGGTTCCTCTTGC
The DNA here is from genome assembly GCF_011764305.1 of Mustela putorius furo. Classification (NCBI taxonomy): domain Eukaryota; kingdom Metazoa; phylum Chordata; class Mammalia; order Carnivora; family Mustelidae; genus Mustela; species Mustela putorius. Next base: position 567,540 of record NW_025421481.1, read on the forward strand.
AGCAGGATGCCAGAGAAAAACTAAGCAGTTTCCCAGGGTGCCTGTCTCAGGGGTGGTGTCTGATTAGGCTGGTCCTTCCTTTTTTTGCTCCGGCCACTATCACTTCGGCCATCTGGGCTCTCCTAACCTAACGGCAGACATCACCCCTGCTTCCACCCCCTCCCTCCTCCCTTGTGCTCTCCTTTCTGTCGACCTAACACCTGCCCACCTGCTCACACTAAGGCTTTTCTCAGGCCTACCTTGTGCCAACCCAGAGTTACACACTGGAGATCAATGTGTGAATCAGATCCCCAATTAAATCCCCGCAGAGCCAAGTGACGACGTGAATACTGATTTCATTACAGCTGGGGAGGGTTCTGCAGAGGAGACATATGGGGATCTGCCCATCCATTTCCCCGACTTGTTGGGAGGTCAGCAAGCAGCAAAACCAATAATAATAACGATGATGATGATAATAGCTACCCAGTTCTTACTGAATTATAGATGGACCGACTGTATTTTAGAAATGTTTCCACGTATCGTGCTTGGCGGCGACCTGGTCTAAGCCAGGAGATGCTAACGATCACAGAGGGGAGTGCGCTCCCAGGGAGGCTGATAGGAACCTGTCTTAATCCAGGTGGCCTGGTAGTAACAAGGAGCACTTCATGGTTTTGTGGTCTGTGGGATGCGCTAAGAGCCTTCCGTCTAGGAGAGGGTGGTCCAGGTGGGAGCTGACATCACAGGAGGACTACTTTGGAGGGGACTAAGCAGGCTTTTGGACCTGGGCACACACTGATTGGCAGGCTTCCTTGTTATCCATGGATACCTTCCCCCTCCAGAGTACTTTTTGCCTCCCTTAGAGCCCAGGGTGGATTAAATTACGAAGCAACTTGTTTATGAGCGAAGATGAATCCCATTGGCAAAGCCATTCTTCCTTAGTAGATTCCCATTGTCATTTAATACTTTTTTGTGTATGTGTTTCTTTTGAGTAAATGCTCTGTGCGTTGGCCCAGGCAGCTCTCTGTGCAGTTCAGCTTTGCAGACACTGGTGCGGGGATCAGCTGGGCCTGGGCAGGGAGTCTGTGTCCCTCCCTTTGTTTTGTCCTGATTTTTCTACAGCAGAGGCTTTTGGTCTTGTCATGTGTATCAAAGGTCCTTGGGCAAGAGGAAGGGTGAAGGAAGGATTTGGCCGCTGAGCAATTGCACAAACACAGTGTAGGCTGGAGTCTTAAAACCGGACGTTTGAGCAGAACTGGCCTCCAGAAGCCCCATGCAGGAGAGCTCTTGTTAGCCTGTGCTGTGGCAGCTGCCCGGTGGAGCAGAGGGACACTGATTTCACCCACCCATGTTTAATCATCGATACCCTGTAAACCGAGCTCTCCCTTTCCCTTTTTTGCAAAGGATCAGGATTCCTAGAGTAAATGGATCTGGCCACGTGATGCAGCCTGTGCTTTATGGAAAACAAAAACAAAAACATAAACATAAAACAAAAAACCAACCCAGCATTCCAAACCCTCGGCTGTTGAAACCCGATGTTTTCTGTTGTTGGGAGAAGGGTGTTTTTGCTATAAAAGAAAGATGTGACGGGGGTATTTCGAAGCTTTGTTTTGGTTATTGTCGGTTCTGCCAACAAGTAACATCTGTATTTATTTTCCAAACTCCCCCAATGGCTGATTTGCATCTGTTTAGTTCTCTGGGTAACATTTCATTTCCTGACTTTATAGGTTGCTATAAAATCCATTCGTAAGGACAAAATTAAGGATGAACAAGACATGGTTCACATCAGACGAGAGATTGAGATCATGTCATCCCTCAACCATCCTCATATCATCAGTATTTATGAAGGTCAGTGATTTTTTTTTTTCACCCGCGTATCAGTTACCATTTTTCATACCATGGGGCCTGCCAAGATTTTTAGGTAATTGCCCTTCTGGGCAGGAGCCAAGTATTTTTCCTCATGATGCAAAAATAGCTGGGTGTTATCTCTCATTTGGTTACCTTGCATGCAACCAGACACACGTAACACAGCTCACTTTGGTCATAAAATAGCTCTGGCTGGTGCCTTCTTCTGCCTTCTTGCCAGTTCTTGGCGGTTGCTAAGCAACCCGCCTTATTAAAAGCCGGTATGCGAGACAGCCACTGTTTCTGAAAAACGGCAGTTTGCTGTTGACCAGGGTCACGGTGGAGCCGTTGTCCATGTCGCTCCCCAAGGCAGATGCCCCAGTGGTGGAGTCATGAGTTACTCCAAGTGGAGGCTCTTTGAGTTGGGAATTTTCTTTGAGCAGGTCTGGGAAGTACCAAGAAAGAAGAGGGATCTCTTGGTGGGGCAGATGCTTCTCCACTGGAATCCGAGTTGTAGTCAGTGTTTGTAGGAGAGGGGGGCCTGGAGAAAGTTACAAAAGCTCTCGTGCTTCAACTCGTTACTCCTTCCTGGGAAGAAATAGCGAGTATAAACTTCCTCTCGCCTCGATCTCTCTCTCTCTCTTGTTTAATGTCTGTAAAAAAATTTACTCAAGCAATATGTGTTTATTGCAGAAATGATTGAGATACACAAGTTAAAACATCAAAATAGGGGTGCCTGGGTGGCTCAGTGGGTTAAAGCCTCTGCCTTCAGCTTGGGTCATGATCCCAGAGTCCTGGGATCAAGCCCCGCATCGGGCTCTCTGCTCAGCCTGCTTCCCCCTCTCTCTGCCTACTTGTGATCTCTGTCAAATAAATAAATAAAATCTTAAAAAAAAAAAACCAAAAACCTTCAAAATAATTTCAGTTCTAACCTCTCCTGCACATTTTCCTGTGTCAATAAATATTCCCTGTCAGGACATTTTAAAAGGTTTTAGAGTCTCCCACTTATGGATGTACCATAATTTATTGGATCTAATTTCTTTTGTTAAACATTTAAGTTGTTTCAAATTTCTGGTGATTATAAGGAGGGCTTTTGTGACCCTCCTTGTAATCATTTTTATGTTCATTTCTGATAATTATTATTTTTGTCTTACAAAAAAATTTCTAGGCTTGGACTTACTGAGTCAGAGTGTTTCTCCAGAATATTTTTTAATATATGGTTGAGTCAGAAAATGAACCTATTTTTAACTTGGGCTCATCATAGTATTTTTAATTATGGTCTGATCATAATATGTTACACAGTAATGGCTAAGAGGAAACCAGATGGTAACCTACAAGTTTTTCTGTTATCTATCTTAAGTTTTCCTTCTGGTTCCCTGCTGTTTTTGGCCATTTTTTCCCCCCTGTTGCTTCTATTTTTGATCCTCATCTAGAAGTAAATGTTGGTGACAATTTTTATCTTGATTTCTCTAAAGCTCATTTTTGGAGCCCTTGGGGGGAGGGTGCTTAAGGGAAATTTTCATTCACTCAATCATGTATTCATTCCACAAACATCTCTTGTGGAGATTCTCCAAGTGCAGTCTCTGAACCAGGGACATGCATATAAATTGAGATGGATAGAAATGCAGATTTCAGGGCCTCACTGAAGACCCGCTGAATCAGCAGCTCCAGGGTAGGGCCCTGCCTTCTGTGTTTTAACAAGTGTGGGGACCACTGGTCTCCCAAGTGACTGTGTCTGGTTAAGCATCGTGTTCAAAGTGGTTAGAAACTGAAAGAGACAACAGGCTATGGACCTGTATGTCATACAAGGCATGACAGAAGACTGTTCTGTAGATAGGCAAGCAACGTATTCTTGGACCATGGAGTCCTGGAGCTTAGGGGTTTTCGTGGCATACAAACTGGGCCTTGAAGGAGTTATTTGGAGGAAGAATTGGAGAAAGCAGAATTCCTGGTTGAGAAAACAAATCCAAATATGCCTGCAAATGAGGGGAACGTCTAGAGGTTAGAAGTGAGTGGAGATACACAATGCAGGAGGAGAGTGAGTTTTATAAAAATTCCAAGTGGTTTTGCTCCCTGTGGCCTGGTTACCGTGGGTACCTGAAGGCACTTGTGAAGGATGACCTCTACAGTGTAGATCAGTGTGGGTCACATGATCTGTGAGTAGTGCTGTGTTTGGGATTTCTTGGCATAGAGAAGGATCGTTGCTTATAACTTTAAAGACATGTACCACGTAATTTAAAGTTCTTTGGATTACTGACTAGAAATAATTTCCATCAAGGCCTTAGGTAGGAGGTTGGGCCTCATTCATAAAACTATCAGCAGGTTTTTGGGGAATCAGAAAAGAGCTCGAGTTCTCGCATCAGGCTCTTGGGTTTTAGTCCCAAATCCTTCATTGTGGCCTTGACATGAGACTTTGGGGAAGTTGGGGGATCTCTTAGGGCCCTCAATAACCACACCTGTAAGATGGGGATAATGGTTCTACCTCTTTGGGTTGTTGGTAGGATTAGATGATACATGTTCTGGTAGTAAGCTCAGAAAAGATAGTTATTATGAAGACAATTTGTTCACAATTTGTTCACAATAATTATTGTGAAGACAAGTTCCTAACTTGGTTCCTAACTTGGCCCATTGGCAAAGGTCAGTGGGACTGCAGGGTGTTTGCAAGTCCTCTGGAACATTCTGTAATTGCCTTGTCCAATATAGAAGGCACTAGCCATAGCCATTAATTTATTAAAATTAATAAAATAAAATAATTAAAAATTTAGTTCTTCAGTCCCACTAGCCACATTTCAAGGGCTCCATAGCCACACATGGTTAGTGGCTGCCATATTGGACAGTATAGATACAAAATGTTTTCATCATTGCAGAATAGGACCATTGTTGGTGTATAATGTTTTAGGTGGTGAGCATATGGGTTGATTTTTTCTGAGGAGAGGGTATGTAGCTTTCATCAGATTACCAGAGAGATCCTTGACCTCAGAGAGGCTAAAAAACCCAAAAAACCCCAAAAAACCCTCTTTTTCCATCAAGTATTTTGTGACCTGCAGAGTACCATACAAATAAAATGCATTGTTTTTATGTAGAAAACTCCCAGGGATGTGGCTTTTTTTTTTTTTTTTCCTTTCAGTTTCTTAGAAATCTCTGGTTTCTGTTCTCTTCTCTTTCCCTTCTCCCACGCAAGTTCTGTTTCTCCCACATCCACTAAATAACTGTGGAGGAGGGCAGCCCGCCTCCCTTCCCGAGAGGTTTGGAGCAGCAGATCACCAAGGCGAGGTTCCAGTTCCTACACCACTAAATGTGACTCCACAGTCTCCAGGGGCTTCTGACTTTATCTGCTTTGCTGTCCAGGACCCCGGGGACCTGGTCCTGAGAGTGAAATTAGATCTCCTGAGTTCATCTGTGGATTTCTGTGTAGTTTACAAAGCTCCCCCACCTCGAGCCTCATTTGATCCCTACACCGCCACCTGTGGGAGGGGAGGGCCAGGTGTCCCATTTTGCAGTTCTGGAGATCCAGGCTTTGGAATGTTAAGACTCACGGGGTGTATTAGCTTGCCAGGGCTGCTACAACAGAACGCCATGTACTGGGTGGGTTCACAACCGAAATGTGCCGTTTCTCAGTTCTGGAGACTAGAAGTCCGAGATCCAGGTGTCAGAACGTAGCTTTCTTCCAAGCTTCTCGTCTTGGCTTATAGATGACTGTCTTCTCCCCACGTCTTCATGTGCTGTCCCCTCTGTGTCTGTGTCCAAATCTCCCCTTTTTAGAAGGACACCCATCACACTGGATTAGGGCCCACCCTGATGTCCTCATTTAACCTTTATCTTTTTAAAGGCCGTGTCTCCGACTAGGGTCTCATTCCGAGGTACCAGGCTTTAGAACTCCCACCTATGAATCTGGACGACCCCATTCAGTTCATGAAACCGGGTACCATGGCTAGCTGGTGGCCCAGGCACACAGGCTTCCTGACCTCATTTATTTTTTCCTCCACAGGACTTCAGCCCTATGTTTCTGATCCTGTGGTGTTCTTGTTCTCCTGGCTGGGCAGCCCACCTGTGCACCCCAGGCATCCCCTCAGGCTTGGCCTTTTGTCTCCTTCTTCGCCCTGAGGTGTGGGAGGGGCAGTGTGGTGGCAGTGATGGTGTGGACCAGACCGAGTCTGTGGTCTCTGGGCCATTCGCAGTGGGAAAGAGAACCTTCTCCCTGGAAGCTGATTGGTTGTGTGACCAGCCAATCAGGAGCCTTCGCTGGATGCGGCAAGGCACAGATTTTGCTGAATGAAAAATAAGTGCCCAGGCACCTAACTGGCTTGTTTGGATATCAGCCAAGTGAATGGAACTGTGGAAGAACTTATGAGTTCTTCAGCCGGCATGTCTGTGATTTAAAATACACACATGCACAGCAGTAACAGCAGCAAAAAGCAGCCACATGGCAAAGCAAGGATGTGTCTGACCTCGTGTGTTTTAGGAACTTTGGGTTTTCCTGGGCAGGAGCGCACCATCTTGGACTGTACTATCCAGTGATACTAAAATACTAGTTCCAGAGGAAAGGCAATTCATTCATTAAAAAAAAAAAAAAAAAAAAAAAAATATATATATATATATATATATATATATATATATATATAGTGCTTATTACATGCAAGGCTCTGTTCTAGGTCTCATGGGGCGGACATTCTGTGAGTAGGCCCGTAAATAGTGAAGTGAAGTGGTTACCGAGCGGAGGCCTTAAGGGAGCAGGGAGTGAGGCCCCCGAAGCCCTGGGCATTTCAGGCAAGAGGATCGGCAAGTGCAAACAATGCTCAGAGGAGGGAAGGAGCTTATGTGGGCAAAAGTGACAGAGTCTGTGAGGCTGAGGGAGAGAGTGCGTAGGAGGGTGGTGGAGAGAGGAGGTCCCGGAGGGCCAGGTTTTGACCAGATTGGCTAAGGAGAGCTGTGCGTTTTGTACCAGAAATCGGGCAAAGCGACAGATTTTGAAGATGAAAGTAGCTTTTATTTACACTTTAAAATAATGCTAATAATAGCTAGAAGTTACTGAGTTTTACCCTGCGCTAGGATGGGTGCTGGGATATATTATCTCAGTTAATCCTTATGTCCATGAAATGCAGACTGTTAACATGCCTATTCTATAGTAAGGAAATTTTGTCTGAGAAGCCAAGTACGTTTTCCAAAGTCATACCAACTAAGAAGTAGGAGCTGAGTGCTGAACCTAGTCACTCTGAAGTTGGTGCCCCTAAGACAAGCCAGGTCATTCGGTGGTCTGCAGTGACCCCTAACTGGGGGCAAGCATTATTCTGGACCCTGTGATACAGAGAATTCTTGGCGTTCACGGGGGTTGTTGTCCAAAATACGTGAGAGCATTAAATGACAGCTTCATGGGTATTTTAGAAAATATTTTGCATACAACTCAGGAAGAAGCTTGGGGCCCAAATCCCGTCAACTCAAAGATCAGGTGTTTTCTAAATTGCAGTCTATGGAAATGTAAGTTATTTGAACATTGTTCACAAATGCCACAAGCTCACGAAATCTGCAGCTTTACTGAATTAATGCTGCTGTTCACCAAATCTTAAAAATAATTCCTTTCAAATGTTTCTTTCTCGAATGAGACCCTGGGGTTACTCTCCTATTGACCTGAGGGTAAAGGTGATTAACCCTCAAATTTGTCGACTCTGTGTAAACACAAGCCATAACTGGTTTCTAATGCTAAGTAAATAAAAGAGGATAGACGCACACCTTGCAGTGTGTGATACTGGAGGGTAATAACGTAAGGGAGAAAGAAAAGGAAGAAAAAAAATCTCTAGCGCCATCTCTGAGATGGACCCCTGTTTCCAGTCAAAGGAATTCCATTCTCTCAGCAGGGTGGGAATTGACAATATGGAAAGAACAGCTGAAAAGGAAGTGCCCGCCAAGAGCTTTCAACTTGGCTGCCTAGGATGGAAGAGATAAACACGGTTTTCGCCTGAGGTTCTGATTTCAGGACCTGAGTGTAAACATCAAAGGCATGTTGTCTCGCCCTGGCTTCCCCTTTGAAAGCCTAGGAGACCCAATCTGTAAAATCTCGGGAATGAACTGTCTTGCCACACAACACTTTGGGGAAATTTAGCACCCCATCTGGTAACAGTCCCGCTGGGGAGGGGGGGAGGGGAATGAAAAGTCGCGGGAATGAGTGGGGGAGATTGCGCTGGTGCCTTCCCTTGTATACCCTTGGTTTTTGTTCCTGGAAATCTCTCTTCCTGGTCCTGCGAGATTACATAGCTTCATTGACCCTTTGCATCATGATATGCTAGAACAGGCCAACCCTTTCATCCTTTCATTGCATCCCCTGTCTTAGGGAAGGCTGATCCTGGCTTTCTGGAACGAAGTGGGAATCCTGTTGGACATTGGTCAGCTGTGATCTCCCACCTTTGGAAGAGTTTCTGAAACTTAAAAAAGCCAAATGAAACAAACAAACGTGCCTCCCTTGATAAGCCTGTGTGTCTTTTGAGCTTTAAACCTGTTGCCTAGGAGAAGATGTAAAGGAGATGATATTCTAGAAAATTCTCTGAATTCCTGCCATAAAGACACTTTGGATGAGGTGTGTGTGTGCGTGTGTGTTTTATCAGTGAAAAGGTCCTTCTGTCTTCCTAGAAGTATACTTTACAAATGCTTTTTTCAAGCTACCTGTGCCTCCTGAGAATTTGACAGATTTTTCTGGAAGGGCATATGGTTCTTGCCTGGTGGTGAAAATCACTGCTCTAACAATCCAGGCAGAGATGCAGAGGAGAAACCAAGAGACGGGGTTTGTGTGAGAGCCCAGAGGCTGTAGGGTGAGCCTTAGGCTTGGATGATGGGGCATTCCACCTCCTGCCTTCTCCTCCCCCTCAACTTCTGGCCAGGGACAGTGGGGCTGCTACAAGACATGTCCACAGGATGTAGCAGAGGTCCCACACTCACAAAGTGTGGCTGCCCCTGTAAAGGAACCCCTTGAGAATGGCCAGACCCTCATCGGCGGCCCAACAAGGCATGAGGGCCCCGGTCCTCAGAGGGACCCTGGGGCTGTAGCATCCATGTTCCTTGGGCCCACCCTAGTTCCACGGGTGTGTGACAACCAGCCCTCCAGGGGACTCTAATGCACTCTCAAGTTTGAGAACCACAGTGTTAGAGAAACAGCTGCTCCGTGAAGCAGAAACCCAGGCAGGGCTCATTTCTAGCATCAGTTATTTATGGAAATGCTATAGTTGAAGCAGTTCACGTTTTTCTTTTCAGGTTCAAATGCCCCAAACCAGCCTTCTCAGCCAGCAAGCAGATCCTGATCGAGGCCTTTTCGAGGGCAGGGGGTGACTGAATTGGCTGTTGGTCGTTAGTTCTACCCACAGTGTTCTCATTCATTCACGTGATCACTCGTTGCTCTTCCAAAAATGTATTGAGAACTTATGATCCAGGTGCTGTTCTAGTAGGATGAATATATGTTTTATCGTCCCAAGCAGGCTTTGGTTCGGGTGAGCCAACTGCTCTTCCGGTTGCAATTATGTGACTTTGGGCTAGTGACTTAACCTGTCTGAGGGCCAGTTCTTTTACCTATAAAATGGGGGCCAGTAGCTCACTACTTTGTAGATAAGGTTGTGAGGATTAAATCAGATAAGGGATAAAATCGCTAAGTGCAGTGGCAGCTACATATGCTCAATAAGTAATATTGTCCTGCTGTGATGTTTAGGGCTCTGAGAGGTCCTTAATGACTGGAGTATCACCTTCTTCGGGGAGGTGTTAGAAGAGAAGGTCATGGCCAGATTGCATACACCAGTGATTCCGAGTGCTGGATACACATTAAAATCTCATGGGACATCTGTAAAAAATGCTGAGACCTGAGCCTTACCCCTGAGAATTTAGATTTAATTGGCCAGACTGAGAAATATGGACTTTATCCTGCAACCAGGAGGAAATGAGCCCTGCTCTTGAAACTTGTCTTGATCCAATCATTTGTCATCAGTGAATTCCAGGAAGAACGTATGTCTGGCAGTGATCACCAGTGAGCAGGGAGTGATACCTTTTGGGCTGGGTTTACTTACTTGGCCATTTGGTTGCTGCCCTCATCAGGGACTCAGAGCCCCATGAAACAGTTTGTTGAACTTGGCAAAGGGGTGTATTATGCTTGTGTTTACTCTTTTGAACCCATGGCGAATCGCTGAGCATTTTAACACACTCCCCTTGCTGCCAGACCCACAAGTTCCACATGAAGTCTCTGCAGGCTCCATCCAAGAGGAAGGACTCGCCCTTGTTAATAACAGCACCAGAGCTCCCTTCACTTTCAGTCACACACGCGAGCTCTTCAGCTGTGAATCTGTCCAGCCACGTTTCTAATGAGTTTCCTATTAAGTTAGCTGTTTGACCTTCAAGTGTATTATTTTCATTGTTTTCATTTGATTACACCCAAGTCATTTTTCTAGAGGCTGGAGATTAGAAATGAAACAACTGAAAACGCATGCTGCTCCCTGGCTGTCTCGCCTCGCCCTCTCAGGCTTCCTGGAATTCAACATTTTCTAGTGCCTCAAATAATACCACTTGTACTTGAACTTAAATTTTTTTTAAATGATTTTATTTATTGACGGAGAGAGAAATCACAAGTAGGCAGAGAGACAGGCGGGGCAGGGGGGAGCGGGGCTTGATCCCAGGACCCTGGGATCATGACCTGAGGCAAAGGCAGAGGCTTAACCCACTGAGCCACCCAGGTGCCCCTTGAAGTTAATTTTTTAAGGAAAAAAAAAAATGGAACCGTGTTGTTGTGTAATTTAGGATCGTTTTTGAACTTGAGTGTGATGGCTCTGTTAATTTGTCTCAGTGGTTGACAGCATGCATGGAAGATGCTTGTAGGGTATGGAAGAGGCCCCTCCCCTGATGATTTCTGACAGCGGGTTCTTCTGGCAGGGGTGGCTCTGTGGTTGGGATCCATGCTTTGGAACACCACTGGGATCTAAAGAGCGGACCCTAATTAGGAGAGTTAAGCTTGCCTCCACCTCAGGCTTGGCTGCAAGTCCTTTGACATCCCCGAGACTTAGTCTGCCATTTCTCTGTTCTCCCACTTCCCTGTCATCCCTCAAGGGTACAATTGTGATCTCAGGTGCAGATTTTGCTAATACCTGTCCTTGATAATCCTGGATTTGATTCAGGCATGACTAATCATGACTAATTGCTGCCTGCTAATAACAGGCTAACCCACAGATGCGTGCTGTGATAACCTTCACAATGAGGATCGGTGGTCTTCACCTTAACAGATGCAGAAACTGAGGCTTAGAAAGTTTCGGAAGGTCACTAAGTTGGTATGTGGCAGAGCCTGGACTTGAACCCAGGTAACCTGGCTCCGGGGAGTCAGGTTCTTCACGCCAACACTGTGTTGCACGATGAGGTGGACCTGAATTTAGAGTTCACAGGGGAGTCCTAAGCCATCCACGGTGGGGCAAGCAATGGTGAGAAGCAGAGGTGTGATAAGCACAAGGCTGACTTTCCCACCCTGGCTGCTAGTAGGGTGGGATGAGCCCCTGTAGCAAAGCTTTGGGTGGGGAGGGCAGCAGTAGGGCTTTACAGGTGATGGGTTTCTACCATGTTCGTTGCCTGAATTGGAGAAGCCTTTTTTTCCCCCTCAGAGTTCACTGCGTCAAGTACAAGAAGGTTAGCGTCAGCCTGGGGGTGGTTCTGAGGTGTTCTGATCAATTGTCAGTGCTCTCAGATTCCCATGGTGTGAGTGTGTGTGTGAGACTAAAGGCCAGTCAGAGAAAATGATTGGGGAGACCATGGGGGGTGGCTGATGAGTGTGTGGTGATGGTCGATGGTCCACATCACCTCACAGTCCTTGTTCCCATGGAAATATCCCCAGGGATGGTTGTGGAAGGAGGGTGGAATCCAATGGCTTGACAAACATGGTGCCATTGATTCTCTCTCCCATGTAGCTCCTTCCTTTATCCTGGCCACATCCCCTGCCCTCCTAGGATTGGTTATTGGACCCCCAGATAACACTGTTGGTCTTAGCAGGAATGAGTGGTTCTTGGCAAGACATCTGCATCCCCTCTTCTATACTTTCTTACCATTTTTTCTGCCTTCTGTGGAGTCCACTGCTGGTAGTGGGTGGCCTTATTGGCTATGGTTCTTCTTGCACATGCCAACCAACATACAGAGAGAGTTTTGGTTTAAGAAAAGACAATTAGTGAACCAAAGAGCCTTTCATTGTCCTGACCAGGAAACACATTGATTCAACTTGGACCAACTCATTGTCAGTGGGAGAGCTGCCAGCCCAGTATAATTTCGTCACTCTCACTGCCATGGGCTTTGAGACTTAGGGGATCAGAAGACCATTTTGTGAAGCCCTGAGCCTATGAGGTGCTTGAAATTTAGTTCTGGGGAGGAAATTCTTGAAGAATGGATCTTGCATTGACTAAAGGATCTAATTAGGTTGCAGACAGTTGTTGCAAAGGAAAGACCACTCATTTCTGAAATGAAAAATAAGCTACTTTCCATGAGGATCATATGACCTCTAGAAAAGTGCACCCCTGAGGAGTGGAGTGGTCCATCTGTCCGAGGTGTCAGGAAGGCAGTAAAAATGCTGTCATGTGGGGAGGCAACCACATGGAAAGAATGAACTAACTTAAGATATGGGGTTGATTGAAAGCAAAGGCATGAGGAGAATCTTGACTGGTCCACTCTAGGCTGTTGGCCTTTTTGCTTAAAACCAACAAATGAATCTTCCTCTTCTGAGGTTACATGTAAACCAGAAAGACAACCTCCTTTTTTTTTTTTTTTTGTAACCTGCTGTCCATGCAGCATTCTGTAAAGGGATTTCCATTCTCTCCCTTCCTAAAGCCCATTTTTGTCCAAATGGCCTCGCATCTTTGGTTCCAGAATGGCTGACAGACAGTTAAAACCCCAAGATCTCCTCACTCATCAGCATTTCTCCTGGGCCAGAGCATTGTTTTGTAATCCTCATTTGCTCAAGTCATACAAATTGTGTTATTCACCCCGGGGGCAACAGGAGGGAGTTGTTAGGAGTTGGGTAATTAGCATGGTTGGGAAAGCCAGACAATCAGAAGGCAGAGCTGGACCGTCAAACTGAACATCTGATGAAATTCAGAATTAATTTGGAGAAGTAGCTGTTGCTATAGGAACCAATCCCCACTCTCCCTTGAAATGGAAAATAAACAGAAAGCAAGAAAAATCGTTCAAGTTGGTGTCTGGGAAGAAGGCCTTTCTGTGGGACAGTGGAAGAGAGCGGACAGAGTCTGGATATCGGTCTATGCAGAAACAACGGTAAAACCATCCTAGGCAAGCAAAACCCAAGGCGTTTTGGGTGGTTCGCTTGCATGCTTGTTTCTCTAGGAACTTTCTCAGGCCATGTGCATTATCTCACTTATTTTTTTCTCTGATCATTTGGTCCTTAAAATCTGTATCATACAAGTTATCACTTGGTTTATTTTATGAACACTACTATGCTATCCAACTGCACTGCAGCCCCTCCAGGGCAAAGACTCTGCCTCATGTTGCATTCTTATCCCCTTTAACACAAAGCAGAAAATGCTTCAGATTGATTAAAAAAAAAAAAGCATTAAAAAAAAATAGTGATGCTGGTGTCTTTAACGAAGGAGACTACTGAGTATTATGCAAGGAAATTAAATGGATGATGGAGGCAGGTGGTGGGGAGTCGTGGGAAGAATAGAAGCTTTTGAGTCCTATACATTTGGGATCAAATCCTTCCTGGTTATCTGCCCAATAGAAATATGTACAGATGAGCTTCGAAAGAAAGTTTACAGCAGCACTCTTCATAATGACCCTCACCTGGAAACGACCCAAATATCCATCAACAGTAGAATGGATACAGCCTCGGTACATTCATACAATGGATTACTCTATAGCAGAGTGAACAGTCGTCCATTACACAGAACAAACATGGATTATTCTTACACTGTTGAGCCAATGAAGCCAGACACAAAGGAATATATTCAGCATGATTCCATGTGTAGACAATCGGTAGAATTTATCTATGGAACTGACTTATAATCATCCTATTCATGGTATTGGCTTATAGATGTGCTTGGGAAGATGGTTAGTGACAGAAAGAGGACACAGGGAAGGTAGGCCTTGCCGGGTGCTGACCATGTTGTTTGCCTGTCTAAGTGCCGTTCCCTATTTCCAAAGCAGGGATAATGTTAATACCTACCTCCTAGGATTGTTGGGATTAACTGTGACAATCCATGGCATTGAGGAATTGTTCAATACGTGTTACCTATTGTTACTAGTAATAAGCCTTCGGAGGAAGGAGAGACCATTGTCCGGCATGGAAGGCTCTTGGGAAGAAGGGTGCTCTGGGCTATTTCATAGCCCAGGATGCTGGGTGCTTGCCCTGTCCTTTGTTGTTCTTGGTAATGTTTGGGCCCATCTGACTCCCCCCATAGAGCTCCTTGTGGGCGTTCAAGGCCTCAGTGGCTCATTCATAGCTTGCCTCTCCCTTCTTGTCTCTTGGTCCCCAGCCCCTGCCAACCCCTGGTGGTTCTGCTCCTGCTTCGACCCTTGCTCCTGCTGCTGCCTCTGCCGGGCCTGCCTTCCCCTCTCTTCCCCTAGTAAAGTCTTCTCTCAGTAGCCCCAGTGCCAGGCCCATAGCGAGTTCTTTATACGAGTGTATTGTTAGAACTAAAGCCTGAATCTGCCACACATGGGCATGGCCCCCGTGCTGTGGGCTCACTCACGCTGAGCTAAGTTTCTATTCAGGGTTTTGATTTTCCTGGTAGGGCCTGGCATGTCAAGGGCCATAGTTTTCCTTACCGTTCTGGAGCCACTGGGCTTCTGGGTAAAACTGTCTGGCCAAGAGACACAGGCTTTCATTTTTCAGAAAGGAAACCCTTCCCAACTGGTGGAAAATAAGCTTTTGCTTAGTGACTAATAACATAAACACAGACAAGATTTCTGGGCTTATAAATAACCAGTTGTAAAAGTGCCCAAGGGAAGCAGCCCTTTTTGCCAGAAGAATGGCCAGGAGGGTTCCTATCACCTCCCTGATAGTGACCTTAGTGGGCAAGGAGCCTTGGGCCAAGAGTGCGGAAGTTGGTCATTCTTCAGGACAAATTCCCAAGGCCTTGCTCTTACACATTAGAAATCCTGGGCTATTCTGGAGAAATAATAGTTGATCTCTAAGGCCCTTCCTGATCGAAAATTTTGTGATTCTGTGGTAGCCACACAACATTTTTTTTTAATTTATTTTTTTAAATGTACAAGTGTTTCTCAGAAGTAGGCTTTTTTTTTTTTTTTTAAAGATTTATTTATTTATTTGAGTGTGTGCTCATGTCAGGCAGAGAGGAGGGGCAGAGGGAGAGAGAGGAACCTGAGCAGATTTCATGCTGAGCTCAGAGCCGGGCTTGATCCCACGACCCTGAGATCGCCACCCAAGCTGAAACGAAGAGTCAGACACTCTACCGACTGAGCCACACAGGTGTTCCAGCCACAACACGTTTTAAAGAGGGATGGCAGCCCGGAGAGAAAAGTCTTAGGGTTTTGTTTTGCAGGAGCTGGCTAAGAGGCACATGGGGAGTTCTGAGGATAGCTTCCCATTATTGAGCACTGGCTGAGGCACCCTGCCGAAGGAGCGGGTCCTGGGAGCTCCCCAATGCAGCTCCTCATCTGCATCTGACTGATGAGGAGACCGAGGTTCAGTGGGGGGGGGGGGAGGGGGGCGGTCAGGTTTGTGTAAAATGGTGTAGTGGCTAGGAGTGTGGCACGTGCGGTCCGACTGCAGGCTTAGGCCTGCCTTTGCCTCGGACTCGCTCTCTGGCCACGGTAGTCACTAACCTGGCTGTACTCAGAATTTCTCACGGGCACAACGAGGATACTCACAGGACCGAAGCCATAAGATATAATTCAAGCAAAGAGCTTATTAGCTCAGTGCCTGCACACGGTAGGCCTTCAGTAAGGGCCGCCGTTATCAGAAAGGACTCGAAGCCTCATACCTAACACCAGGGTCTCCTTGATGAATCACTGGTGTACCACGTCCAGAACTGCTATTTGCCTTTAGTTAATCGAGGGTTAGAGTGAGGGTCTTGACCTTGAGACTTGGCTGTGGGAGGGGTGGTGGTGGGGACTCAGACCCCCATGTGGCCCCTGGGACAGCTCCCTCACCTGGCTGCCACTGAGGCCTGCCTCTCCTCTCATTCACCCTTGCTTCCCAGACCAGCTTCCTGGTTGTTCCTCCTGATATCAGGAGGGAGGTTGAAATGGCCAAATCAACTGGCAAAATTCAGAGTCAAAGAAGCCAGACCCTCCAAGGGCAATCAGGTATTAGCATTTTCCAAAAAAAAAAAAAAAAAAAAAAATTTGCTGATGCGTGATCATAGGACACTTTTATTTATTTATTTATTTATTTTTAAAATAAACATATGATGTATTTTTATCCCCAGGGGTACAGGTCTATGACTCGCCAGATTTACACATTTCACAGCACTCATCATAGCACATACCCTCCCCAACGTCCATATCCCCACCACCCTCTCCGGTCCCCACTCCCCCCAGCAACCCTCAGTCTGTTTTTTGAGATTGAGTCTTTTATGGTTTGTCTCCCTCCCGATCCCATCTTCTTTCATTTTTTTCTTTTCCTACCCCCCAAGCCCCCCAAGTTGCATCTCCACTTCCTCCTATCAGGTAGATCATATGATAGTTGTCTTTCTCCGATTGACTTATTTCACTGAGCATCATACCCTCTAGTTGCATCCACGTCGTTGCAAATGGCAAGATTTCATTTCTTTTGATGGCTGCATAGTATTCCATTGTGTATATATACCACATCTTCTTGATCCATTCATCTGTTGATGGACATCTGGGTTCTTTCCATAGTTTGGCTATTGTGGACATTGCTGCTATAAACATTCGGGTGCACCTGCCCCTTCAGAGTACCATGTTTGTATCTTTAGGATATATACCCAGTAGTACAATCGCTGGGTCATAGGGTAGCTCTATTTTCAGTCTTTTGAGGAACCTCTACACTGTTTTCCAGAGTGGTTGCACACAGGATACTTTTTCCCTGCAGAATATCTTGCAGGGCCCATGTGTATGGCACGTGCATGTGGAGCTGTTCCCCAGCCCCTTCTAAATACAGAAAGTCAGCCGAGGGGCAGGAGAGAAAGGCAGGAAAGCAGCCAGGATGGAGATTCAGAGCAAGGGGTGCGCAGGGACAGGACGTCAGCCGGGAGGACAAAATCAGGCTGCATTTTAGAGGTGGCCTAGCAGGACTCACTGATGGAGACTCTTCGTGGAGTCAAATACCTGGTGTTGAAACGAATGCTGCTTGGCTCTGTGTGACACTGTGCTGGCCAATTGGAAAGGGAGGAATCCCATCACCGAAATAGTCCTTTTGTCCGCGTGAGACCAGCAAGCCATACTTTCTGGGAGTCACTGAAGGGACCTGTGACTTTGGCCTCCTTTAGGGATGCATCGGACTTCTTCTTTTTTTTTTTTTTTTAAAGATTTTATTTATTTATTTGACAGACAGAGATCACAAGTAGGCAGAGAGGCAAGCAGAGAGAGAGAGGGAGAGAGAGAGGAGGAAGTAGGCTCCCTGCTGAGCAGAGAGCCGGATACGGGGCTTGATCCCAGGACCCTGGGACCATGACCTGAGCCGAAGGCAGAGGCTTTAACCCACTGAGCCACCCAGGCGCCCCTGCATTGGACTTCTTGAGGGTATGAGCCTCTTTGCTTATTTCTCTATCAAAGTACTCTCTTTTCTTCCTCCCCTGCTTTTAAAAATTAGAAAGCCCACTGCCCTCTCCCGGCCTATCATTCCATCGTTCTCGGAGCCTGAGCCACGCATCCCGAGGCAGCTTTCCTAGGTTCCAAAGTTTATTGTTAATGAAAAGGGCACAATGGGCTGAAATCCCTGGCAGGAGCCAAGGCTTCAGGGTACACCGAGGCCAGCAGACGCAGGAGCAGCCAATTTTATCTGGCTGTTCTCTTTCCTCCTCCTCCCTGCTCTCCTCCTTCCCCCTTCCTTTTATCAGAGAGGTTTGGCTGGACTTGAAGGAGGAACTGGAGGGCCTTGCGCTTCTAACAGCCAGTGACAAGGTGTGGGAGGACCGAGGACCCAGGCCTGGGGCATATTCCAGCTCAATTCCGTTCTCACTGAGTGTGTCTAGGAGTCTGGCTCAGTGCTACAGCCCTGGGGTCCAATAATATCAATAGTAACAATAATAGCTCATGTCACTGCGTACATGCCGTAAGTGTAGGCCTTGTTCTAAGCATTTAACATACCCAATATCAATAAACACTCCCAACAGTTCTAAGAAGTACTGAGTAGTAGTAGAAGTGCTAAGAAGCAGTATTATTTACACTTTAGAGTTGCTGAAACTGAGGCACAGAGAGGGCAAGCAACTCCCCCAGAGTCACACAGCAAGTAAGAGGCAGATCCAGGAATCTCACTGAGGAGGGTCTGGTTCTAAAAGTAAACTTTTTACACGTAAAGTTCCAGACTCACAGTCCAGGCAGAAGAAATGGGTATGTAAACCAGCAAACAAATCCATGTATTTGAAAGTGCTATCATACAAGTATGGGGTAGCACAGTGAGAGGGAGAGGGCGGCAAATAGAAGCCATATTTGAGTTCAGTCTTGACAGGTGGGCTGGAGTTTCCCCTACAGGTAAGGCAGGTAGTAAAGGCAGAGGGAAGGAGGTGGGAAACAGCAGTGTGTATGCATGTGTGTGTGCGCGTGTGTGTGTGCGTGTGTGTGCGTGTGTGTGCGCGCATTTACAGGCATTTGGGAAAACAATTTCCATGGTGGTGTGGGGGTTGGGTGGGAAGGGTCTGAGGCGGGGATCCCAGCTTGGGGTGATTGCTATGTCCTGACCTGCCACCAGGCTGTGGCATCATGGGTCTCTGTCCACGCTGGAAGCCAGAGATGAGCCCCGTCCAGTCTGGTGGGCTCAGCCAAACTGTGTGAATCTCTAAACTTCTTCAGGCCTCAGTGTCCCCATTGTTTTTAATGGTAAAATTAGTGGTATTTCTCTGAAAGTCTGTTGCAAGATCTAAATGAGTCAGGACATGTCAGGTACTCAAAACCCTACAAGAGCTTGGCACCTAGTAAGGGCAAGGTAATTCTTTCCTGAATTGTCCAGAATGCACTTAGGAAGTTTTGAGTTCGCTCATTTGATAATTGCAAATGGAGCCCTTCTGTCAGCATTCTGAGTGCTGGGGAGACATCTGTGAATGAAGCAGAGCAACCCTCATGTACACTCTAGTGGGGGAGACAGACTGAACAAATACACAGAATACAGAGAATAGGGCTGGGATGGATCCACGGGCTCAAACAGGACCTGCGGGTTCATGTTTGGAACTTTGGGTTCTATTCTGAGGAGATGGAAAATCTAGAAAGATTTGAACAAAGAGGTGACAAGTCCAGCTACCCATTTTGGGTTCCGAGTAGCTTGTGAGGTCTGGGTAGCTGGTCCATATCGAAGGGTTCATAGGAGGTAGGTGTTACCATCCATTGTCCTGTCGACAGGGACCTGTTCTTGGAGGCGGGGCTCAGGACAATGATCTTGGGGAAGGGTGTGGGGCCCTCAGGAATGAGAGGCACCTTCCCCTTAAGGTTGCCGAGGTGTGTCCGGTAACAAGAGCGGTGATGTCATTGTCCACCTAGCTGGAACACTCGCCCAGCTCCTTGTCACGTGGAATGGCCTGACTTGTGTCCTGACCGGTCGCCCTTGGCCCCTGCTCAGTGACATCTCCATTGTCCCCCCTTGCACCCTCTGGAGCCATAAGCGGGCTTGTTGGATAAACAGGGTTTTGTGTGTTGCTGTCCCCCCCCACAGTGTTTGAGAACAAAGATAAGATTGTGATCATCATGGAGTACGCAAGCAAGGGGGAGCTGTACGATTACATCAGCGAGCGGAGACGCCTCAGCGAGAGGGAGACCAGACACTTCTTCCGGCAGATCGTCTCCGCTGTGCACTATTGTCACAAGGTACGGCCGAGCCCCGTCACAGCTTTGGTCACCGATGGTTTTGATGGTCATGTGATACAGGTAATACCACAGTATACAGGTAGTATACAGGTGATAGCCATTGTTGTCTGCATGGAGAATTTATGAAATAGAAGAAAATCACCATCACCCATAATTCCGGATCCCCAGCATAACCCATGATGGACATTTTTGTTCGTTTCTTTCCCATCTCCACCTCCTAACATTTTTTTTTAATTGAACTTCTTATTTTGAATAGTTTTAGGTGTACAGTAAAGTTTTCAAGCTGGTACAGAGTGTTCCCGTATGCCCCTCACTCGCTTTATCCTAATGGGAACAGCTTACTTTACTATAATACATTTGTTGAAACCGAGACACCAACATTCGGGTGGTGTTATTAACAAAACTCCAGTTTTTTTTAGATTTTCCCCAGTTTCTCTGCCAATGACCTTCCTCCATTTCAGGACCCAGAGTACCGCAGTACATGTATTTTTACATTTGTGTCTTGCCTTGTCACTTAGTATTTTAATCTAAACACGTTCCTATGTTACCAAAAATTCTCTGCAATTATTGTCATTGTTGGACATTTAAGGCTGGTTCCAATTTCTTTACATATTAACCTTTTCCTCTCATTGGAGTGATTCACCTGGGGGAAATTCCAGAAGTGAAGTCACTGGCTGTGAACCTTCCTGTGCTCTTGGTATCTTTCCTTGCATAGGTCACTTCCACATAAAGTTCCGTACCTACACACACATTTTATCTACACACACATAATAAAGCCAGGTTAGCTTACCATTTGTCTCTGGAGGGGGAAATGAAGTACACAGCTAATTCCCAAGACGTATGTCAGCCATCGTCATTGTTCATCACGATTCCCATCGTACTCGTACTTTCCGCCAACGGTCACACCTGGAACGGTCTTTCACTTTAAGGACAATAATGACTTGAATCCAACATGGCATCCAAAATAGAGTCAAATTTCTTTGTTCAAATGATTGCAATGCGGGGCCTTCTGGTTTGCCAAATATTCCGGTTAATCAAAAGAAGCTCCGTACGTAATTAGAAGATACTACTCAAATCTAAAACCCTTTACCCATGTGAACCCTGTTGGGCTTCTCTTTGCCGACTCAAAAGGCACGGATGACTCAGATCATATGGTGCTTTGTACATTATCCTTAGGCATGCATCAGCATAAAGCTCTACAGGTCAGATTTCCATTATCTGAGGTGGGTGAACACTTGGGATTTTGTACGAATGGAGCTTTATCAAGCTCATTCCCTCTTACTCTGAAAAGTAGGAACGCAATAATATAAACCCAAACTGCTCCCAGTCTTTAAAACTGGAAACAAATCGGGGACTTTAGATTCTGTACCCTTCTTCCAGGAGCCTTGGTTTGTGCCTCTCTGAGGTCAAAACACATCCAGGAAAGTTTGCGTTCGAGAAAGGAGTCGAGGGGCACCTGGGTGGCTCAGTGGGTTAAGCCTCTGCCTTCGGCTCAGGTCATGATCTCAGTGTCCTGGGATCGAGCCCCACATCGGGCTCTCTGCTCAGCGGGGAGCCTGCTTCCCTCTCTCTCTCTGCCTGCCTCTCTGCCTACTTGTGATCTCTCTGTCAAATAAATAAATAAATAAAAATCTTTAAAAGAAAGAAAGAAAGGAAGAAAGAAAAAAGAGTAGAAATACAGCTTTCATCTCTTCAGCCGGTACTTTTGGAGATAGTAGGGACTGTCAAATGGAAAGGAAAAATAAACAAGAAAGCACCAGCTATAATAAACAGGCTGATCGTGAACTAAAGAAATCTTGATTGAAAGGCAGAAGTGTTCTAGCCCATTGGTTTGCTCGAAAGAGCAGCTTCAATCTCAGATGTCCTTTATGCACAATGACATGGAGAACTAACTCCCTGCTACTGGTCCACCCAGCCTGAAATAGCTGGTTCTTTTCCGTTCGACCTCTGCCCATGCCCTCCCCTACCCCACTGAAAGATCACTGGGTTTTACGAAGATTTGCGTGTATCCGTTGTTACTGTGGGGTAGACCAGCAGGCTATTAGTTAATGACTCCTTTTCAGCCTCAGCGGGGCTGCTTGCCTGTCAGTGCAGGTTTGTTTCCAGACTTGCCAGAGTTTGCTAGAACAGAGAGGTCGCACGGTAGGGCAATGCCCTGCTGGGTCAGCCCAGTGGCTAGGGTCTCCCCAGCCCATCCACCTTCACCCTCGAGTCTAGCTGAGCAGAGTGGATCTTGCAGAACATCCCTCCCAACTGTTCCGGAAATGTCCATTGCGGGGGTGGGGCAGGCAGGCAGACAAGCGGGACCCGTGAACCTCACATTCTGAGTCTCCAGCAGAGAAATCTGCTGCTTCGCCGAGAAGGGCAGCACAGACAGACATTGTTCGCCCCCGCCCGCGACTCTCTTGCTTTTACGCAGTGGAATGACAGACATTCCGTCGAAGAATCCCCCTGCTGTTTTACAAGCTCTGGGGGAGAATGGATTCCAGTCATTTTCCCCTCACCACACAGCAAGTGACTAATGCTCTCCTGTCGCTGGTCTCTGGCTGGCAGGGAGCGTCATGACAGGGAGGGGAGCCCTGAAGGATGGAGGCAGAGACCACCAGGGCTGGCGCGTTTCTTTAATCTGTCAAACTTCCCCTTTTGCTCACCCTCCTGCCCCCTCTTTCTGTCTCTTGGGCCGGCCGCCCCGTTCATGTCCGCGCCTGTCTTCTCGTTGCAGAACGGCGTGGTCCACCGGGACTTGAAGCTGGAAAACATCCTGCTGGATGACAGCTGCAACATTAAGGTAAGGCTCTTGCCTGGTGGACTGATTCCCAGGGCGAGGACTCAAGGTGCCTCAGGCTGCAGCCTTGAAACCAGGAGGGTGTGGGGAGTCACCTCAGTCCAGCCCTAGTCCTCCAATTCGACCAGCATGTATCTGTCTCCAGCAACATGCCAGACTTCCATCTTTGTGCTGGCATAAAAAAGATGATGAAAATACCATCCCTGTCCTCAGGAAGTAGTCATCACCATAAAAACCCCTACGACCGTAACATATTGCATGTTTGCCAGCTATCGCTTACTTTTAATCTTCACAACCCTATGAGGTGGGCACTGTTATTGACATCATTTTGCAGATAGGGAGAACAAGGCACAGAGAGGTTAAGTAACCAACCCGAGGTAACACAGCGGTACCTAAGTGGAGTTGGGGTTTGAGCCCATGTGTGTCTGACTCACGAGGGTTTGAGTTGTCAGCAGGGCCCCAGGTTATGTAAGAGTTGGAACTGCCTCCCTGCCAGCCTTCTGTCACTGCGGTGCCATGCCGCCTCCTTGTCTCTCCAGACACTCCCACCCCTCAAACCGGCCCAGGAACTGGGAAGCTGACTGTGGTGGTGTGTGCTGCTGGGAAAGGAGCATACCATCCGGTGACAGGGCTGGCTTCCACGGAGAGTGTTTTTGCTGGCTGCCGCTGGAGTTGAAGCAAACTCTCCTGGCCCACAGGGGTTCAAGCGCCTCCCACGGGGCACTCTGGATGTCCTTTTGATCATGGCTGCAAAATAAGCAAATACAGTTTCAAAATAAACGCAGCTCGTCGCATGGGTTTCATTAAGAAATGGCCTCAGTACTCCTGACACCAGGGGATCCCTGTAATTGGCCACTGGTGACGTTAGTGCCTCATCCCTGGTCCCCGGACAAGGCATGGGAATGACCTTCTGTTGTCCCCTTTCCCGGTTGCTCTTGCTCTCAGTAGAGGGGGTGCATCGCAGGGAGACTGTTCCCTTGCTCCGTGTTTGGATTCTGTTTGCGGATCATGGTGGCCGCCATTAGTCACCATTGTTTCCTTTGAGAGGCTCCTCGAAGTCACTTTGGGGATGACCTCTTGTTTTTGCCAGAGGTTGACCTCTTTCTGTGTTAGTCCATAGAATACGGAGGAAATGGTTGGTCAAAGCAGTTCTTCCTAGGATCAGGAAGTGAGAGCTCAAGGTCTCTCCCTTTCTGGATTCTTCTAGCAGGAGCACTTGGTGTCCAGTCAGAAAATTCCCTCCTGTGTGGCTTCCCTGCTGCATGCCATCAGGAGAGCCACTTCACTGTGTTCCTGCAACATAATACGGGGGTAGCAGTCATGCTCACAGGCTTGTGTTCAGGACCAAACAAGATACCCTGTGTTTAGCTTTGTACACTGCTGAGCACTGTGTAGTGAGTCAAGATCAAGAGCGGTGGCTTTGGAGCTGGGGGGCCTGCAATCTGATTTGAATCACGGCTCTGTCCCTGACTAATGGCAGTGTTTTGGGTCAATGACTCCCCTAAGCCTCGGTTTTCTGACGTGTCCAGTAGGGATGCCAGTCCTGCCTCTGGGGGTAGTTGTCTATGGATTCATTTTCTCAGTGAATAGTTTCCTGAGCAGTTATGTGTGCCGTGCCCCGTGCCCGGGGCGCCTGGGGAGTCAAGAGCAAATGTGGGGATTTTCGTATGCAGAGCACCTAGCACTCAACTCCTAGTATCCAAGGTCCCTGCACCAGCAGTTGGTCACCAGAGAGGACACTGAACAGGGAGTCAGCTGCTGTGAAGGTGCCTGGGTCCTTGGCACCTGGCCAGGCCAGGGCTAGAGAACTGGATTCTGGTCCGAGGGGCACATTTCTAATGGTTTGTGTCATCCACCCTGGTAACTTTCTCTGCAGATTCTTCCTGCCACCTGCCCCCTGGAGCTCTCCAAATGAAATGTAGTCTTTACAAGGCCTGGAATGTGAGCCTCTGGCTTGGGGATTGGGTTCTGTGGGACAGTGTGACCTCTTGGTCCCATGATGTAGTCCCAGAAGTGATAAGGCACATAGCTTCCTATGGAGTCATAGAATTTCCCAATGGAGGAGAAGAATAGTTAGAATTCTGAAAGCAATTGTGCTGGGAACAATGGGGCAGGAGCCCTGGGGAAGGGAGCATTTGCAGGAGCAGGGGAGCAGTGGGGCAGTGGTGCGGAGCCTCCTAGCTCCCAGGACCGAGTCCTTCCATCTGCGCTCCCTGTCTGTTGTATAGATAAATAATAGATACATAGAACATTACAAAAATTGAATTTTCGCTCATTTTTTTCCCTCCTTGTCTTTTCCTTAGGACTATCTCCTCCTGGCCTTTCCCAAGGTAAAAAAAAAACTCTTGGGAGCGCGTGTGCGCACACACATACACACATATGCACACGTGAACAGAAACCAAACCTTCCTTATTCCCCAACACGGATTCTTCCTTCTGCCTGTTCAAGGAATACCACTAGGACCTGAGAATCCTAGAGCTCCAAGAACATTGAGGGCCATTTTCCAGCCCCCTTGTTCAAGTGATGAAGGCCCTGTAGGTCTAGGTCACGTGCAGGGAATCAGAGTGGGCTAACTGTGTTTCTGGTTCCTTGGGGTGTGGCCCAGCGCTTGCCACACAGTAGGTACCCTTAAGTTGTTTGGGTTTGGGGTCAAGGGATGACAGCCAGGAGGAGAACTCCCATGTTTGACTTCTGGGCAAATTCTCTTTCATCATCTTACACGCACTTCCAAGAATTTTTTTTTTAAATGCATTTCAGCTGGTGTTGATTTGCCTTCCGGCTGTATCTGCCTGGCTCTTCCTGACTCAGCATTTTGTTGGGAGCACATTTATAAAGGGCACTGGGGTGGCAAAGGCAGTGGACACATGGCCACACACCAGCCTCCGTGTTTAGGAGAACCCGTGGCATCAGCATCTGGCCCCAGGCCGGGGAGGGGAGAGAAAGCCCACGGGAGATGGGCAGCCAGGTCCCTCTGGGAGCCCCCTCTGCTGCCTCTCTAGCAGCGGTTCCGTCTTCTGTACTCCGGGGGTGGGAGGCCTGTAAAAATGTTACTGGTTTAAACTGGTCACATGTCCTGGTACTTTGGTGTGAGCTGTGTAGCTCATTTCTCCCCTCCTCTGGGCCTGATGTTGATTTGTAAAGAGCACATCTGGCGTTGGAAAGTATTTATCTGGCCAGTGTGAGAGGGTGTGGCTTCTAAAAATATTCACATAGTCTGTTGGCAGAAGGAATGAGAGCAGTGTGCTTCTTTGGGTTGCATTCCGTCCCCCGGAGAAGCCCGCTAAATCCTCAGTGGAGGAAGCCTGTGTCTACTAAAATAGACACCCAGCATAGCATTAATTTGCAATTAATAAAAATGGGCCAGATCCACATCCCACTCTCTGGGAGAATGCCGGCAATTCCCATAGAAGGCTCCTGTGAAAATGTCTTACGATAAGAAGAGGTCTAAGCACTGGGGTCAGCTCGCCTCCTCAAAGAGGGCTGGGAACTGGGTGAGCTCCCAGGGCTCAGCGTAGAGGGAGAGAGGGGAAATGGCCTGTTGCTCTGATGACAATGGAATCGCCACAGCTGCAGACAAAAAAGGAGCTTTGAATGGCCCCGGCTAAGAGGAGCTAGAAATCTCCGAGGCCACACGGGGCAGCTCGGGATATGGCCCCTGGGCTTTGATTATGTGCGTGTGAGAAGTCTGCATTCAGGAACTAATTCACTGATGGATTTGTTTGTTCATCCATCCACTTATGTATGTGTTTGTGTGCACGTGTGTGTCCACGCATACCCGCATTCACTCTTCTTTTTCTTTTTTTTTTTTTTTTTAAGATTTTATTTATTTATCAGAGAGAGAGAGGGGGAGAGAGCGAGCACAGGCAGACAGAATGGCAGGCAGAGGCAGAGGGAGAAGCAGGCTCCCTGCTGAGCAAGGAGCCCGATGCGGGATTCGATCCCAGGACGCTGGGATCATGACCTGAGCCGAAGGCAGCTGCTTAACCAACTGAGCCACCCAGGCGTCCCCTACATTCACTCTTCTATTCCTGCACTTGACGCAGTCAGCAAACTGTGTATCTCCTGGGGGCAGGATATACTAGACAAGAGATATTTACTAAGTTCCGACCGTGCATCTGGCCCCATGCTGAATGCTGGCCTTGAACAGTGAGCCAGACGGCCAGGTCCTTCTTGAGCTTGGAATCTCACAGTTGTCCAGCCAGCAGTAACACGTTGCCGGGAGAAGGGTACGGAGGTGAGTGAGGAAGAGAAGGCACTTGCCCTCCAGTGGACTTAGAATTCTAGTTGGGGACACAAGTAGCAAACCAGGAAATATAGAACGTAATCATCTGGTGGTGAAGAGAGTCAGTGCAGAGTGGAGGCTGGCAGGTGCTGTTTTAGCTAAGGCGGTGAGAGAAAGCAACTTGTGTAGGACTCACACTCCTCAAACCCAGTGAGCTCTCTCTGGCTTCCTGGCTTATGCACACCTGGGTCCCTGCTCTTGGGATGCTCATCCCACTGCTCTTTGCCTGCCTCCTCCTTTCAGTCTTAGTTTGAATGCCTCTTCTTCCAGGAAGCCTTCCCTGATCCTCCTTTCTTGGCAGGGCCAGAGCCGCCCTGCTCTGTACCTCATAGTGCCCTGGGTCCTGTGTTCTGGAAGCGTTGAGCAGGAAGTGCTGCCTTTGTTAACTATAAATGCACCAAAAAGCCTCTAATGAGGCAGTGGTGATTGAACTTGGTTTTGAAGGCTGGGTAGGAGTTTGACAGAAAGAAATGTGCTGACAGCCTTCTACAGGGAAGCAGCAGCAAGCACAGGAATGGGGCACAGAGGCTGGAAAAGGAAAGTAACCTTTCCTGAGCCTCATGCTAGAAGCCAGAGTCCTGTGCCAGACCTTGCATGTGCCTTATCTCATTTGGATCTCAAGAATGTCTCTAGCAGTGTGGGTCTGATGATGCCCCATTTTATGGATGGGGAGGTTTTTGCAGCTAATATTAAGAATGGGGCTGACTGCAAACCCAAGGCCTTTCGACTTTAAGGCCTGGGCACCTGATAAATTCTACCCTCTACTGCTACCACCCAGACTTGCCCCAAATCTAAGAGAGCATCACACGTGGGGACGTTTTTGGTCCTTCCTTGCTTCAGTCTGCCTTACCTTGTCTGCAGGCAGCTTGCGGACAGCTGTTCCTGGGGAGGTTTCTCCCCGGGGAGGTCTCTCTGAGGGCCGATGGCCAGGCTGCCTGAGTCGTGGTGGCCAGAGTACCCACGAAGGGATGCCTGAGTCGAATGTGTGATGAGTTGTGATGGGTTACTCATTAGGGTCCTCTGAGACCCTGCTTCGTGGAGGTGCCCTCAGTTAAGAGCTTCCCCAGATCGCTTGGGGTGGTTCATTTCCCAGCTGGTGCTGAAGCTACAGGTCCACGGACCTCAGTGGAGCAGGGAAGGATCAATTAACTGCCTGAGTTCAGTGCTGGTAAGAGGCAGGGTTGGGATTTGAACCCAGACCTTCAAACCCTGCATCCTTTATTTCTCCCATCATGCAGTGCTGCCTCTCACTCTGGGCATGCCTATTCCAGAAGTGGGTGATGATAATTCCTCTGGGCTCTGGGGTGGGCACTGGCTCTTAGCGAACCATTGTTAAGCAGACCAACCCACCAGCAGTGTCGTAACGGCTGTCATCTAGAGCCAGCTGGCATGGGAGCCGTTACAAGGGCCCTTCATGCCTGTTCTTCAGTCCCCACACAGCTTTCTGAGGTGGGTTCTATGATTATTCCCACCTTGCAGATGAGGAGACCCAGTGGCGTGGCAGGGCCCGCCCATCACCCAGTAGGGCCAACCCGGAGGCTAGCCCCAGGTTCTTCTGATCTGTCTAGTCCGCGGCACTTCCCCTCAGACCCTGCAAATGGCCATCAGTCTGTCACTCACTACCGACCTCATCAGTATTTTCCCCCAGCATTTACCCACCAGCAACCGGATACTTCCTTTTTCACCTGGTGAGCTCACAGCGATTATTCACAGAGATCCGATGTTAAACCCCCTTTAGGTACCACGTAGACGTGGATATTTATCCTTCCGCGTCTGGTTCGCTTCACTTAGCTCTGGTCTCCAAGGTGCTTCTGTGTTGTAGGGAGGCTCATTGTTTGGACCAATGAATAATGACTTCCTACTTTCTAACTCTGATGTTTATCCAGCAGCGCACACCTCTAGAGCAGCTTGGTAATACCAAAAACTCCAAAAATTAAGGACCTGAGAGTTGGCTTCTCAGATTCCTTTCCAGAGCCCAGGCTGAATGGGATATCAGCCTAGTGTGGGGACATAATTTGGAGCCCATAATGGGCAGGGGTACAGTCCCATCACCAGCAAAAATGTGGAGTCGTTAGCTTTCTCCAGAGGTTACCCATGTGTCAGCAGTGTAAGACTTTCATTCAGTTGTTTTTGCCTTACTATGTTTAAAATCACTGTTTCCCAAATTTCAGCTTTGTTCAAATTTCCCAAATTTCTTTTCTTTCACTCTCTTCCTGGCTTTTGCCTTTTCCCTCAAATCTTCTGTGCTCTTTTACTCAAATGTTTTTATTTAGCTCAGTTCGCTTCTAAAAAGTATATTTATTTGAGAAAGAAGCCTTAAAATAATTACCTGAAATGGAAAAACCAGTGTTGTTTTGAGTATTGCGAGGTTGATAAAGCTACTATTATGGATTTAAGGGCGAGAAGCAAAGATTTCTCGAGCCCCAACTCTGTGCCAGTGACGGTTCTAAGCATTTTACATACTTTTCATCGTTTAATTTTCACTACGACACTGTGGAGGTCAGTCCTCTTCCTCCTCCCACTTTGCAGATGAGAAGCTGAGGCTTTGAGAAGTTTTATAAGCAGTGGCCATTGTTGTGCTTCTGGTCGACGGCGGCTCCCTATGGCGTGAAATCTTAGAGCTGCTGCCCGAGTTTAGGTGGTTCAAGGTTTGAGAACTGTGTGTGTGTGTTGATTAATACTCCTTTTCCGTTGAAGTGCCGAGAACACAGACTAATCTACATTTCTATTAATCTTCTGTCAGCGGCAATGACAGTTTTACTGGGAGAGGCTGATAAACATCAGTTTGTGGGGACTGGATTGGGCCCTAACACAAACACCCTTCTCAGGACGGATGCAGAGAGCAAGGGCGCCCGGACTGGGAGCACTCCGGGGTGATCGTGTGTGTGCAGGGATCCGCACGCTACGGCGGTGGGCACCTTTCACAGGTGCATGTATTTGGAAGCCGTGGACACTGGCGGTGGGAAGGGGAAGTCTCCCCCAACCCCCCACCCCGTACTCTGCTAGGGCCTGGCCTTGGCTGCGCTCACTGAAGACAAAGCCCTGGGGTGTGCTCTGGGGCTGCTGTGGCCTTCCATTCCTTTTCTGATGGACGGGGCACACTTCATAAGCTTCTAACCAACTTCCTGCAAGCGAATCAGAGGCCTTGATAAGAAAGAGGAATTCAGGGCAATTAAATGCAATCTGAGCCCGGAGAACGCGTTTTCTGAAGGCAGTTCTACACCAGCTGCTTTCAATGGCATTCCATTCATTCATTCAGGGGCGACTTTTAGAAAATAGGCTTATTCTGGGGCTGCATTCAGAACAGAGTCTCAGCGCCACTGGGGCTGGGCTGCTCTCTGGGCATGTGAATCGCTCAGCCTATTTATAAGCCTCCAGTGGAAATCCGGTCAGAGAATGGCAGAAGCCTGCAGCGGCTCATCTCGGGAGGCTGGAATGAAGGTTTGGAGGTGCGGCTTTGTGTTGCCACCTGCTAGCCAGATCTCCTGAGACGCTTCCCCACATCTCCCGAAACCCCACTTTCTTGATCTGCCTAAAAAATGGCAGCAAAATAGCCAGAGCATGAAATTTGCCACCCGAACCATGTTTAGCGCTACCGTTCAGTGGCGTGATGTATGCTCGCGTTGTCTGTAAATGGGCTTGGATTCGAAAGGGTGAGTTGCTCAGAGCAGTGCCTGGTAATTGGAAGTTGTTCCGTACGTGGGGACCAAGTTTCTTCTTCTTCTGCATATTCTATTCGTTGTCTTGTGCTTTTCAAAATATTTTGAGTGACAAGTATTTCTTGGGTTGGAGGCAGGTATGAAGTCGTGGATAAAACATAGATGAGGGAAATGTGGAATGTGCCACTGCCTCAGGGGACTCAGAGTCAGATGGACAAGGAGAATTTATTCTTTATATATATGTGCGTGTGTATCTATATGTATGCATATGTATTGATATATGCTCCATATGTGTATATGTACATACATAGCGTGACACGTGTCTGTGTGACATGTATATATGTGATTCTATGTGCTTATGCACCTATGCACTCACGCACACGCTCACACAGGGAAAAGTGCTGCCATAAAGGATAGTGAATAAAACACTTCAAGAATCCAGGAGAGAAGAGAGTGATTGCACAGGTGTGCCTGTCAGAGAAAGAGGGCTAGGCAGAGCGTTCATACAGAATTTGAAGACTTAACAGATTAATATTCATGGTGTCATCTTGAGTGATTGATTCCCCCCTACCCAGCACTAATCCTGTGATCCAGAACAGGAAAGGATCCCGGGTTCCCATTTTCTGGCTAAACTGAGGCTCAGAGTACCTAAGGGACCTGTCCTATGTCACACAGATGGCTAGTGGCAGAGTTTGGGCTGATATCTGGTGACTCAAAAACTAGCACGCTGGGTCTGTTTTACCTAGGGTCATGGAGTTGGCAGAATGGAATTCTTGGTAGAGCGGGAGTGGAGGAGGAGGGGGTCGAATTAGTGGCACTGGCCACAGTTTTCCAGAGTCACTGGGGGTACGATGTGATTTTAGGGGGACTGTTTCCAGATTAATAATTGTGTGTTGTCCTGTGCATTGGAAACGTCAAGCCTGTGATTCTGTGGATGTTTCTCAGAGCAGGTCTAAACCGAAGGTCAGGTCCCTGCAGAGAGCAGTTTGGAGTAACTAAGAGAAGGTGTAGGGTGCAGATCCAGCAGACTCTGTTGTGATGCTAAGGACTGCAGCTGGGAGTCACTGGCCTGGTCCTGTGGGCTGGTTCTTTGATGGAAACTGAGGACCGGAGAAAAAATGGTGACCCAGCTGGCAGACCCACATAGGTGCTCTAGTGCTCAGATGATTCAAGGTAGGTGCCCCCGGAACGCTAACCGGCCTCTCTGGGTCTTTCTTTTCTTTGTAGATTGCTGACTTTGGGCTTTCCAACCTGTACCAGAAGGACAAGTTTTTGCAAACCTTTTGCGGGAGCCCACTCTACGCTTCTCCTGAGATTGTCAATGGAAGGCCTTACCGGGGGCCTGAGGTGAGCAAGTTGCTGGGGTGTATGGGGGTGTGGGCAGGGGAGGAAAGGTAGCATGGATGGCAGGAACTGGATGTAAGAAATACTTCAAACAAACAAAAAAAACAAGCAAGCGAAGAAAGTTTTTCCTCATATGATTATAAAAGCCACAATATAGATATCTGGGAGGAAATTTGAAAAATCTAGAGAATAAAGTTACCTGCAGTCTCCCCTACAAGAGATAACCACTTAATATTTTTGCAACTTCTCTTTTATACTTTTTTCCAGTGTTGATCTCTTACATTTCAAAAAATAATAGCAATCATTATATATACATGTATACATACATGCGTGTGGCCTTTTACTGACTTAAAATTATATTCTGACATATTTTGAATTTGTTATTATTAAAAACGTGGTTTTGGAGGATGATATAATCTTGTATTGTATGAATATACATTAGTTTAATCACTTCCGATCGTTTTTAGTTTTTCCCTATTAGAACAAACCAAAGAGCCAAGCAAAAAACCCCCCTAACTTTGCAATGAGTATCTTTTTGCATATATCTTTGACAGCATGTATCTTCAATTAAGGAAATACAGGGTTTTTTTTTTTTTTTTAAAGATTTATTCATTTATTTTAGAGAGAGCGAGCATGAGTGGGAGGGGCAAAGGGAGAGGGAGAGAAAGAATCCCAAGCTGACTCGGAGCTGAGCGCAGAGCCCAATGCGGGACATGACCTCACGACCCACGAGATCATGATTTGAGCCGGAGCCAAGAGGCCCAGCTCAACCGACTGCGAGGTTCCACTAAGGAAATACAGTTTTAATCACACCTTCTAATGCATGAGAAACGCATTTCTTTATATGCCTAAAGCTCTCGGGCCACGGTAAGAGATGTGTATGTGAAAACGCTATTTTGAAAATGGATGAGTTGCAAGTCATTACTCTCTTTGAAAGGATGGTTCTCTTTACAGAGAGAGGCCTCCACTCCTTATCTCCTTTAACTAGCAGCAGCTCGGTAGGTGGAAATGTCTCCCTCCAAATATTTATCTGTTGGACAGTGTTGGAAGTCAGGGCTGGAGGGGGAAGAGAAGGATGCCAACGGGCTCTACCAGTTGCAGTGAAGAGAAAGTCTTTCTAAAATAAGAATGTACGGGAGGAATATCGGATTCAATTTATAAAACTCTAGAAACTTGACACTGTCCATTCATCATAGGTAATGAATGTTTCTTTGATCTTTGATGATCTCTTTCTGGGATTCTAAGCCTGCGGCCTGTGATCTGGCTAGCAAGCATGTTTTATCTGGCCCCGTTAGTCTTTCTAAAAGAACTGGACAAAGCATTCAATAATTGGGAAATTTCGCATACAAGTCTGGTTTCTGACTTCCTGAAAGGATCTGGCAGTGCTGGGTCTACATTACGGTGCGGCAGCCGTTAGTTGAGGGGAGGCTGCCGCTGTCGGGGGGGTCCGTGCACTCCCACCTTGTACCTCACATTCTCTCTTGCTTTGTTCATCCTGGTTGCAGGCCTGGCTCTTGTCAGCATTTGAGTTGGCAGCCCCTGATCCATTTGAAGAAGGTGCTGGAAGGCCCTGGTGCCTGGGTTTGGAGTGAACAGCCCCGTGTCCCAGTCTGGCACCCACCCTGGCAACACAGAGGGGCTCTGGAGAAATCATTTAGCTCTCGTGTGCCTCAGATGGGTCTGTCAAATGAGGCCAAAAATAATCCAGGCCCTCCCTGTTTCATAACATCATCCTGAGGATTTAAAAAGGAGATAATCTTTTTAGCCCTTCTACAGATTGGGACTCCTGGTCTCTGAGATGGGAAGGTCAGGCTCTGCCGCAGCCCACAACTGCACCACATATCAGTTGTCAGGCTTCGGAAGGGGGGAACCCTTCTGCCACGCGCTAAATTCAGTTCCTGGGGTCATTAAGGGTGGCTTCTCAGCTCCTGTATGTCCCATCTCTCTGCTCCAGGTGGACAGCTGGGCCCTGGGCGTGTTGCTTTACACTCTCGTTTACGGAACGATGCCCTTCGATGGTTTCGATCACAAAAACCTCATTCGGCAGATCAGCAGTGGAGAGTACCGGGAGCCCACGCAGCCATCAGGTGCGTGCCCTGAGAGGGTCAGTGGTTGAGCGGGAGTGGTTGGCTTACCCTCTGTAGCTCACACTTTTTTGCTTCTGTTTTAACATTTGTAAGGAGTCCCCTGCTTTTCCTCTTCTTTTTTGCTCCAGATTTTTGCCTTCTGGCAATGCTGGCTTGCTAGGCTGCTTTGCCCAAACCTTCCCAAATGGAATTTCTAGAACAAATGTCCTCTACACCAGGCAAGCCGAGAGTCCTGTGTGCTTGCTGGGTGAACCTGGGCGAGTCTTTACCATGTAGATTCAATTTCTCCACTGTAAATTCACATTTTGGAAGAGAGATCACATGAAGTCCTTTCTAGTTCGTGTGGTCATATAAACCACCGTCATTAGACCCAGTGCCATGAGGGGGACAACTGCTTTTTTTCACCACTGTGCCCTCAGTTGGGGCATGGCCCACAGGTGCTGTTGGATTATTCATTATTTATTGCTATAACAACTCGATCCCTGTCCTCCCCCACCTCCCTGGGTCAATTTGGTGGTTTAGACAACAGCTAGGTACCCTAGCTCTCCGTTCCCTGGGTTGGCTAGAACTCTTCTAGCCTTGCTTGGGTTGCTTCTACAGTGGCATCCAGATGGCGGCTGGGCTGGGTCTGACTGGGTGACAGTTGCTCAGGGCTCCTCCCCATGGGCTCCCTCTCCACGAGCTGCCTCTCCAGGCCCCTCTTTCCAGGAGGCATCCTTGACTTATTTCATGGTGGCCCAGGGTTCTAAGATGGAGGAAGAAGAAGCTTCCGGGCCTTCTGTGCTGGACAGGCAGATAACGTCACTTCTACCCCGTTCTGTGGGTCAAAGCAACCAAGATTATAAGCTCCATCTCTTGCTAGGGGAGTGTGCTGTGTGACTGAAAAGTGTGTCTACCTGCCTGTCTTTGGAAAGTACTTAACACAGACCTTCCTATATAGACACACAGCACGCACGCGTGTGCACACACACACACACACACACACAGCCAATTTCTCACTCTTTGCAGTAGTTACATTCCACAAAGTTGCTATGGGCACGGAATGAGTGAATACCGAGGCCACATGGTTCCTAGAGCAAATACAGGGCCCGCGCTGTGGTCACAGTATATTGGTGTCGACTGATCAGTACATAGCCTTGTTTTACATATATTTCTGTCCAGAGACACCTCATTTAAAATATCCTGTGGACTCCTTCACATCAGACTCTCAGCCAGCAGTGCGATGGCTCGTACCTAAACGAAACCCATCTGACACATGTGTTTTCTCCGTAAGGTCCCTCATCACAGCCTTCTCGAACTCGGGAACCAGAGCTAGCGCTTTGGGCCACTTTAAAGGACAAACAAAAAGGACAAAAATGTGAAAAACATGGACAATGCAGGCTGTGAAAATTACACCTGTTTGCAGTATGAGAGTGGAAACAAGAAGGCAAGGAGGCGTCGTCTCCTTCGACCTTGGCGGGGAGCATACGTGCATGCTGGGGGTGACTCGGATTTTTTGCCACTTTGCAAATGGACATAAATGACAGGGAGAGTGCCTACACATTGATTTGGGGGTATAAATACATTTTAGTGAGCGGGAGAATTTATAATACAGAATCCTATGAATAATGAATACATACACATATAGATAGGTAGGCAATTAGGTGTGTGTGTGTGTGTGTGTGTGTGTGTGTATATATATATATATATATATTTTTTTTTTTTTAGACATTTCAGGTGACTCACCTGGTACCAACACAGCTCCTGGCACATTGCAGGAATCTAGAAAATATTTACTAAACGACTAAAGGAGCATCCTGTTACTTTTCAGGGGCGCAGCTCACCCGTGGTCGCATTGCCTGACCCCTGCCAGCTACTCATTAGCCCACATAAGTGGCTGAGGGGGAGGCGGCGCCTTCCCAGGATATAATTCACCTCCCGTTGGGGGAGCACAGTTTGATCTTAAAGTCAATTTATAAGCTGTGAGAGTCGGTTGGTTCCTGTGGCCTCCTCAACATCCCTTCGAGGCTTTCCCCTAGTTGTCTGGCAGCAAAAACGTGCCCATGGAATGTCTCAGCCAGGCTGTAAGCAGATAGCGGGTCTAGATGAGCTGTGTGAGCTGATGGCTCGGTAGGCTGCGGAGTATGTCAGAGAGGGAGAGGAGGTGAGCTCACTGGGCGTGGGTTTCAGGACTTGGCCAAGGCCCAGGGTCAGGCCAGCCTTGAGGATGGCCCCTCGCACTGCCCACATGTGCCATCCTTCTCGTTCTGCCTCTTTGACAAAGAGCTTCGCTCTCACCGTCTCAGCCCTAGATGTCCTTTTCATGCCGACACACTTTCCCCATGACCTTGAGCACTGCGTGTTTATACGAGACCACCTCACAGGCCTATAGAAAAGCCAAGCTCATCTCCCCCTGTTTTCCCTTTTGGTAAAATGATATCCACTGAAGAAATGGTGGGGCCCTCCTTGGGGTCAGGTCTGGAATCTGCTCCAGTTACCTAGCCTTCCCCATTTAATGAAGATCTGAGTTGACGGAGAGCTCGGTAGTTCTAGGACATTCCTTTGCATGGAGAAACATGCCAGAGGGTGACCATGCCCTAGCCTGTGGTTTCATGTCCTGATGATGCTTTTCAGGGACTGTCTGGAAGACTTTGGCTCCTGCTCCCTGGGGTGGCAGGACCAGGTCTCCCACTTGCTTGAGCACGTCACCCCACGCCAGCAGCGTCAGCCCCATCAAGGCCAAAGGCTTGCGTGATGCATCATTCTCTTTCTCTTGTGCTACAGATGCCCGAGGCCTCATTCGGTGGATGCTGATGGTGAACCCCGATCGCCGGGCCACCATCGAGGACATCGCCAACCACTGGTGGGTGAACTGGGGCTACAAGAGCAGCGTCTGTGACTGCGATGCGCTCCCCAACTCCGAGTCGCCGCTCTTGGCTCGCATCATCGACTGGCACCACCGTTCCACGGGGCTGCAGGCCGAGGCCGAGGCCAAGATCAAGGGCCTGGCCAAGCCCGGGGCCTCCGAGGTCATGCTGGAACGGCAGCGGTCCCTGAAAAAGTCCAAGAAAGAGAACGATTTTGCCCAGTCTGGCCAGGACTCGGTGCCCGAGAGCCCATCCAAGCTGAGTTCCAAGAGGCCCAAAGGGATCCTGAAGAAACGGAGCAACAGCGAACACCGCTCCCATAGCACCGGCTTCATCGAGGGTGTCGTGGGCCCTGCCTTACCCTCTGCTTTCAAGATGGAGCCCGACTTGGGCCGGACCGCTGTGCCCCTCCCAAGCTCCCCCGAGGCGGAGGGGCCGGGCAAGCTCAGCCCCAAGCAGTCGTCCACGATGCCCAAGAAGGGCATCTTGAAGAAGACCCAGCAGAGAGAGTCGGGTTACTACTCATCGCCAGAGCGCAGTGAGTCTTCGGAGCTGTTGGACGGGAACGATGGGCTGGGCAGTGGCCTGCCTTCCCCCAGTCCCCCGGACCCTGCCAGGGGGACGTCCCATGGCCTCTCCTGCCGCAGGAAGGGCATCTTGAAACACAGCAGCAAGTACTCAGCAGGGACCACGGACCCGGCCCTCGTCAGCTCTGAAATGCCCACACTGGAATCCTTGCTGGAGCCCGGCGTCCCCGCCGAGGGCCTCTCCCGGAGCTATAGCCGGCCCTCCAGCGTCATCAGTGACGACAGCGTCCTGTCCAGCGACTCCTTTGACTTGCTCGATTTGCAGGAGAATCGCCCTGCCCGCCAGCGTATCCGTAGCTGCGTCTCTGCTGAGAACTTCCTCCAGATCCAGGACTTTGAGGGGCTCCAGAACCGGCCCCGACCCCAGTACCTGAAGCGGTACCGGAACCGACTGGGAGACAGCAGCTTCTCCCTCCTCATGGACATGGACGATGTGACTCAGGTCTACAAGAAAGCTCTGGAGATCTGCAGCAAGCTTAACTAGCTCCCCAGGGTGTGGGGCTGGGTGGTGGGTGGGTTTGGGGGAGCCGTGGGAGCGATGACTTGTGCTAGTGAGCTGGTTACCTCTTTGCTGGCCGTGACAATAGACTGAAGAAGGATCGGTGCCGTCTTGGTTGGCCCAGTTTGCAGCCTTGAGCCAGCACCTGAAAGGGAGAAGTGGGCTGTCTGCCAGTCCTGCCCACTGCCAGTCAGATTTTAGGTCCTAATTGGCATTTACTTTGTGGCACTTCCTAGAGGACCAGCTGTCCAGGCGAGGTGGTATTGGCCAGCACTAAGAGGGAGGGGGGGAGGAAGCATATGGGAGAGGGAACATACACCTAAAAGTTGTCCAAATACTCCTGGAGGAAAGGCAAGAGAGACTGGGGCCATCTGCCTGGGGTGAGCTCAGACCTTGCTTCTTCCCTCCTCACGTGAACAGGCTTGGTCTGACTGCATGGGGTAGACAAGTAGATTTCAGCCACCTGAACCTGAATCGGTGATTGATTGGTAGTGGCTGCTGGGTGTGCTGGTGCCAGTACCCTAGGCACATGGGAAGGAGTGCTGTGATTGAATAGCAAAGGCTGCCTTGGGAATGGGAAGGGGAGCAGTAACATCCATGCCATGTGGTTGCCATCCCTGACATGGCTAAGCCCTGAAAGTGTTGGGTTGAGGCATCCTGTGGGATCTATGCTTGTCTTTCATGCCTCTAGTGGGTCCTTTGTTAATTTGCTACTCTACCTGGAATGAAAGACAGGGCCTTGGGCAGGGAGAGAATGCTCTGAACACCGCTAAGGTTTAAGAGTCAGCCCGTGGTGATTTTTGGGCTTCTTGCTGTTTCCCACTTCTTTCCCAATGTCTGCCTTGCTCTTTAGCACAACCTCCCAAGGGTGGTCAGGGAGAAGGAGGAGGATGTCAGAGATCAAAACTCTGGTGTGTAACAGAACTTGGGACCCTCTGAGGTCTTTGGGCAGATGAATGAAAATTGGTCCACACCAGCAAGAGGGCAATTTGTCGATTTCTTTAACATCTCATTATTAACTGGAATGCTGCCTCTTGGATTCTCACCTGCATGAATTGGATGTGACGCTGTCCACAGTCTCCAAAGGAATAACTGGCTCAACGATTTACCCTGTTTACTACTAGCAAATGGTTTTCCCATCCACCAAGTGTAGCATCCGCAGAGGCGGGCGAGTTTGCTTCTAGGGAGTTAGTGTGTAGGTGGGATATTTGGATGAGGAAAAGAAAGGTAGGTATAAGGTGCTCCCCCTGTATCTAGGGATTCTGTCATGGGTTTGAAGTCCTAGACTTTGGGGGAAAAGAAAGTTCCACCCATTCAAATAAATAAGGTGTTGAAAGAGCAGAGTGGGTTGGGAGGAAGCATATAGAAGAGGGAACCTGTCCCAAGAAGCCATCCAGATGGTTCTGGAGGAGGCAGAAAAGAGGTATAGCAAGACTCTTATCATAAAAAGTAATATAACTAGGTATTTAACATCTAGACACCCAGATTACAGGTGATAAGATGTCAGTCCCACAATGGGACATCTTCAGATACTGGGTTTGGAAGTAATGTCTCATGGGGGAATTTGAGATGACTTCAGATCCTACTGGCTATGCAAATGGAAAGGCTTGTTTCAAGATGGTCAGCCTCTACTAGCCACAAAGGCATACAAGGAGGACTAGTCTTGAGGGGTATTTTTGGGAAAACCAACAGATGTAGTTTATAGGGAGAATGCAAAAGAATTCACCGTAAGGCACTGAGAACATTCTTTGGAGTAAAACTGCCCTAAGAAGATGGCTCCATTTCTCCCCTTGCCACCAGCTCTGGTGGTGTGGCTTGTGCATGCCTTCAGGTCCACCTGGGTGGTGTGTTATGGGAAGCTTCTCTGGTGTCTTTCATTCAATTATACCTCCTTCCTGAGCTCCAGTATAGGTTCAAAGGGAAAAAAAAAAATCTGTAGATAGCCAATTGTGTGTGTGGGAAGTGTG
Organism: Mustela putorius furo; assembly: GCF_011764305.1. NCBI lineage: Eukaryota > Metazoa > Chordata > Mammalia > Carnivora > Mustelidae > Mustela > Mustela putorius. The sequence goes on from NW_025421481.1 coordinate 607,366, forward strand.
GGTGCATGGAGGGCATCCTGCAGCCTCCAGGCTTCCCATTCCTTGTCTCATTTGTGTAATCTGTTCTGGACAGCCTGTATGGCCACACTGCTGGTCCCGCATGCATGGCAGCTGGCCTCGTTGGTTGCTGTCAATATGCCTAAGGTTTAACACCTATCTACTTGGTGAGACATTTTTTTCCTTTTGCCAAGTGATTGTGTCCGTTTAGTATTTTCCATCCTTCTACAATGACACTATTAAGGAAAATCATTCTACTTCTCCCCTTTCCCCCGAAACCCCTCCCCCCACATGCATGTTCTCTTTTGTCCATCAACCCAGATCGTGGATTGTGACAAAGACCGTCCTCCACTCAGAGGCAAAGGGTCTGAGTTGAGTCCTGGTGTGCTGCTAACTAGCTGGTGGCTTGAGACACCTGCAGTGTTTGGGCGGCTAAGTTTTCCCTTTAATGAGGACTGGAGGGGTGGGGTAGCCCATCTCTCAGGCCCCCTGCCTGCTTGTGACATTCTGCTAACACCTTTTGATTCTACATGCTGTGTTGACTCTGTCCTTTCAAGGAAAAACCTGGAATAGAAAAACCCTGACACGCAGCTCCCTGCTTCCTGATTAAGTCCTATCATCCCTACCGGCCAATCCCCGAACAAGGAAGTCCTGCGTGATTCATTTCCATGGAATTACAAGTGAGAGACACTTTTATGACCTGGTGGACCAAGCGGGAGATTCCATGTCAGCTCTCCTGGTCCTTTCCTGGCCTCTTTTGGCCTTGCCATGTCTTAGTTTACACATTTGCCAAAGGAGTAGAATTATACTTCTTTTTACAGGTAAATTTTAAGGCATGATCAGTTTTCAGGAAGTGCTTCAAGACCCTAGGCGAAATGAAAATGCTAAGTGCTCCCTAACTTTCCATCCCTGTTATAAGGTGCTGCTTCTTCGGATGATGGGGAGCACTTTTCAGGGGGAAATTCAGGGGAGTGTCGCCCTGGCCTGCTGTCTTGAGTACAAATGTGAATGATCAGCTGACTGCTTTTTGCCAAACTGGAAATGTTCTGTAGGGATTTACTGGCATGGTATCATTCCTAGAAGAAAAAAAAAAAAAAAGAGAGAGAGAGAGAGAGAGAGAGAGAAACTTGACTGCACATTTTTTTTTTTTTAAATCCGTGTTGTGACTTTTATTTAATTTCTATTTTTTTTTGTTTTGGTAATAAAAAGTTGACTTTTTTTATTTGAATTTGTCTTTTTTTATTTATTGGTCTGAAAGGCATTTCAAAGGTATTATAATAATATATTGGTGTAATTTAATTGGTGCAACATGCTTTATGGCTCCAGTCAAAATTGGTTTTTGTTCATTTGATTGGTTTGAGCCCAGAACAGCCTACAGGGGGAAAAATGCTGGATAACAACCCAAAGTGTTTGTATTTTCATTGGAAATTGACTTTTGTTTTGTTTTTCTTTTTTTGTTTGTTTGTTTGTTTCCATTTTTATTTTTAAATTAAATAAATTGTAATGAACTGAACCGAACTGGGACCTTGTTTCTTTATTTGGTTGATTTCCTCTTACTTAATCAAGTAAGTGACAGAACGCGTTTATGTAGCAGAAACCCACCCAAGCTAGTTTATACACAAAGGGGGAATTTATTTGAAGTTTTTGGAAAAAGAAATGCAGCTAGCGGTGCAGCTGGAACCAGAACTGGAGAAGGCAGAGCCGAGGGAACGACAGGCCCTTTTTTCTGCTCCTCTTCGCACACTGGCTTTCCTCTCTTCCTCCTCTTGTAGCCTAGCTTTCTCCCTGATTTTATGACCCAGTTTGGTTTACCCCACAGCTTCCAAATGTACACGTTCTCTGGTTCCAAAAGAGACGATGGAATGGGTTCCTTCAAACTGGACTAGAGACAGCATGGAAGGTTAATACCCAGTCATGCTCTCTCCTCCTGGCTCAGCTCCCTCTGCCTGGCCTTTCTTCAGCAACCTCCTCTGTTCTCAGGGTGGCCAGACTGCTAATCTGATTGCTCAGGGTCCAAGATCAATGGGCCGTATTTCCCAGTGGGAAAAGCCACTACTCTGTCACTGATAAAAATGACATCTGGAGTCCCATTTTGCCATTATTCCTTGCACGAACAGACCCTCTAGGAAGCTCTTACAGGAATGAATAATAGGGTAAGACTGGATCCCAGTCACAATAGCAAATGACATCAAACCCTATTGTAGTATCAAACAGAGTCATGCTCTATGCTGAATAGCAGTGTTTGGGGATCCGTGCAAGAAGTCTGACTTTGCAAAGAAATTGCAACTTAAACCCCTTATCTGGTCTACTGGGAGAACATCTGATACATCTTGTCACATTTAGCTGGTAAAACTACAGGGCATCCAGTTAAGCAATAGATGATTTTTTTAGTGTAAGTATGTTCCATGCAATATTTGGGTCATGCTTATACTAAAAAAAAAAAAAAAAAAAAAAAAAAAAAATTATTTATCTGAAATTCAGGTTTAACTGGGCTTCCTGTATTTTATCTGGCAACCCAATCTGATGGAGCTAATTTGGCTAAAATGGCCTCATACCTGATAAGGTGGAGGGCTGGGGAATGGATGTTTCTGAGGCGGCCTGCCGAATTAGGACCTCTCTCCGTGCCTCTGCAGCTGAGCTGCCATGGGAGGATTCTCAATTCCAACTTGGACTTAATGATAGCTAATGAGGCAAACTGCTTTGTGTCTCTGTGCCTCTGTTTTCTCGTCTGTCTGACGGGTACATGAATTGCTACCTTTATTGTAAAGAAGGGATGAGAGAACTAATATGAAGATGCCTTGAGTGTAAAACTCATTATGAATGGGAGTCCATAATCCTTTCGTTACAGAGCAACATCCACTGACATATAAAGGTTAGGGAGGTAACAGGAGCAGCTGGATTGTCATGGCGTGCCTGCTAACTGATAGGTTGGTGAGGTCAATGGAGGAAGACTCAGAGAACAGTATGTATGGAGCTGCTACAGGGCGCTCACTTTATCCTTATTCAGTGGTGAGTGGCAGACACCCAGCTCAGACCATGTTAAGTAACAAGACAAATTTACTGCTTCATGTAACTGTGAAGTGTAAAGGTCTGTCTCAGTCAGGCACGGCTAGATCCAGGCTTCATGAGATGCCAAGGCCCTGCTTTGCACCCACTCTCCCTGGATCTGGGTTTCATTCTTAGGCAGGCTCTCGCCACATGGCAGCAAGACAGCTTCTGGTAGTAGCAGTACTACAAGGTCTTTTTAGCATGTGATCCTGGAGGCAGGGAGGGATGCTCACTATTCCAGCATTTACGTGCCAAGGAAGGAGTATGATTGATTTTGTTGGGGCTCTCGTGTCTTCTTCTTGCCTCATCGTAGGGGCCAGATGGAGAGATGCTCTGATTGGCCTGCCTGGATCATGTGCCCACCCTCCTGCATACCTGAATGACCGCGCCTTCAGAATCGCAGGAAGTCCGCGGAGGCGGCTCATCCAAAAGAAGGGAGGCAGAGGTAATGAAATAAAGTTACACGTTTTGGGTCTCAATTTCCTCACCTATAAAATAGCATTAAATAATCCCGGCTTTCAGGGGAACCTCGTGGCTCAGTGGGTTAAAGCCTCTGCCTTTAGCTCAGGTCATGATCCCAGAGTCCTAGGAACGAGCCCCGCATCAGGCTCTCTGTTCAGCAGGGAGCCTGCTTCCTCCTCTCTCTCTCTTGCCTGCTTCTTTGCCTACTTGTGATCTCGGTCTGTCAAATAAATAAATAAAATCTTAAAAAAAAAAATCCCTGGCTTTCAGAGTTATTGTGAAAATTAAATAAAATAAAGTACCTAATACAGGGCTTGACACATAGAAAAAATTTTTTTCTTTTCTTTCTTTCTTTCCTTTTTTAAGTAAGCTTCATGCTCTGCAGTGGAATCCAACATGGGGCTTGAACTCATGATCCTGAGATTAAGGTCTGAGCTGAGATCAAGGGTCAGATGTTTAATGGACTGAGCCATCCAAGTGTTCTGACATCAGAGGATTTCTAATTTATATTGATAGTGTCAGGGAAGACAACAATATAAAATTGTTATATTATATTATTAATATATATTATATATTAATATATTTTATTTTATTTATATATAATATATATTTATATATAGTATAATATTATCACATAATATTATATTATATAATATTGTTATATAATATTATATTATATAGTTATTATATTATATATAAATATATATTATATTATACATATTATATTATATATAATTATAATATGTAATATGTAATATATAATATATAATTATAATATATAACATTATTATATTATATTTTATATATATAAATGTTAACAATATAGAAAGCAAATACGTTCATTAAGAAGATTTTAGTTGTCAAATTTATTGTAATAATATGAGAAGATCCAGCTGGAACTGGTTTAAACACTAAAAGGTTTTTATTAGCTCATACACCTTGAATTTTAGAAATAAGGTAGATTTCACGGTTACTTAGATCTAGTGAGAAAATGGACAATAAACAAACTAATAACCCCTCCCCCAAAATTACAGATTATAGTAAGTGGTATGAAGGAAATGGATAGGGTGCAGAGATAGAGAATTAAGGGAGAAGGTACCTCTTACAGCAAGAGTAGTCAGGGTAGCCATCTCTGGAGAGGTAACATTTGGGTAGAGATTTGAAGAACTAGCTGTATGAAGAGTGAGTATTCCAGGCAAAGGGAACTGTATATGCCAAGGCCCTGGGTTCTTCAAAACAGAGCTTTATAGGGTTAATTTGTGGGTCTGTTGGCATAGGGCAACCACGGTTCAGGGAAGGTGGTACTTTGCTAAACATATGTGGCCAAGTTCTCATGTGGACTGGCTATGATCATTTAGGACGTTGTGTACCCTTAATTACAATGACCGCTTCCTTTGACAGGTGGTCCCCAGATGAGATACATGCCATGACGTGCAATTTTAAATAAGAATATGTTTCCACAGCAGAAATTCACTGACAATTTATTGAAATTTATGGAGAAGATGTTTTTAATCCACAGAATCGTGCGAAGATGCGAAGCTGCGAAGCTTGGGGTATGAAAGTGGAGTAGCTGTGGTGCTCTATGAAGACCAGAAAATGCAGACTAAGGTTTTCATGTCACAAAACCTGCCCCAAGCTGTCACAACTGTCTGGTTCCAGTGGGGGCTTGTGGGGAAAATGAGCAATCAATTTTTAAAATATTGTGCCAATTTTTGTTCTAGTGATGAAAAATTTATGGTGTTCATCTCCACCTGACCGGGAAGATGCATTGTGTCTTGAACTGCTGGTTTCCCCATCCACTAACCGTGCTAGTTTTCATGTGTGTAGTAGTCTGGATAGGCTCTTTGTTAAAGTAACTAGCTTGCTAAAATAACAAGCCCTGAAATGGCAGTGGCTCAATGTGATCAATGATTATTTCTCACTATCACCAAGTCTAGCACGCATTGGGCAGCTATCTTTGTCATGTCTTCTCTGCACAGGCCCTCAGGGATATAAGCTTCCTCCATCCTGTGAGCCTGCCACCTTGGGGCCCTCTGTTTCTAGCTGTGCAAATGAGAGATAGAGAGAGCACAAGCGAGCACCTTTCAAGGGTCGGACCTGAATGTGGGTATATCACATATACCCTCCTCCCACTGGCCACAACTCAATCCCCTGACACCAACCTGACTTCCTGGGAAGTCTTCAAGTCTGTAGGACTTAAAAAGTGGAAAATATAATGGAGTCAGATGGACACATCGTAATGGCTCTGTCATAGCTTCTCTCTGCTTCCCACAGGGAAGGGCAGCATAATATCAACAGATATTACCTGAGCATTTACTGAGCTGCGGACAGTGGACTTAACCCTTACATGCGGCCTCTCTTCTAATGCTCCTTTCATGTTTTAATATTCCCTGATTTCTATTTTTATAGACGAGGAAACAGTGTTAGGAATGTGCAGTATCTCGCTGAAGTTTAATAGTTGGGTGCAACTATTAAATGTGGAGCTGGATTCAAATACAAGCCTGACAGACCAGCTTCTGAGCCCAAGCTCTTAACTGTTCCATTGTGCCCCTGGAATAATCCTTAAGTCAGACTCCTTGATCATAAGCCCCATCTTGTACACCATCCTTGTCCATGGAAATGACATTTTCCTGCAGGAGCTGTGAACACCATCAAGGATGATGACATTTACCCAAGTCAATGCATTGTCCAAAACAAATATGGTATCAGGTTCTAGAAGATTCAGTCTCAGTAGATAAAATAAATAGAGTTGGTTCAGGTTTCTTAACTCCTCTAGAGTGGAATGGGATGGAGGAATGAGTCTTTCTCCATCCTGAGCACATGCTGTGGGGCAGTAAGGCTCCAGTGGCTGGGTTTCTTCTGTCCAAAGCTGTGTACTTACACACACCTAACTGTGCTCTACACACTCTTTCCTGTGCTGATGGGTCTCAGGGGAGACCCACTTCTGGGTACTGAGAGTTCAAAGCATCGAGATCATAGCCAGTCTACTGCTCTGGAGCCATATGGAAACACAGGATTGCAGGCTGGCTGTAGGGACCTCCCTGGCATCCAGCATTGCAACAACTTCATCACAAAAACAGAACATTGCCATGTCTTCAAAGCCAAGAGCAGGGGGAGGATACAGGCATGGCCTCAAATCCAATTTCCAGAGGAACACCTCACTGTCAGATGAAACTGAGGGTGGAAAAGAGCTCATTTTCGAGTCAGCTGGAGAAAAGGGGCTCCAAAAATATAGCTACTCTGAAAAAGTCCTTCAAGTAGGAATTCATGAATCACTGAAGCTGAGAAACATCTGATGTTTCTGGAGTATTCCAGAAGCTTCAGCCATTGGGCTTTGGCGCCCAGACAGAAGAATGTGTGCAGAGCAGAAGACCAGATGCAGACCTCTGGACCAGGCCTGCTGGTCAGCAACTAAGAGCTCATGCTTGTGGGTTCCATCCCTATGAGGTACAGATGGTTCCTGGCAGTGGAAGCTGCTGAGATGGCTTCTCATAAACATGTAACTCTGGGCACCGTGGTGATAAAGGAAAGTCATGGATGCTTGGGAAACATTGACTCCCCTGTTCAGAGAAGCAACTCATAAGCACATGCTCAGATACTTTTGGGATCCGGAATCATGGGATGCTGCCTCCCATGGGGCTAAGTTGGAGCTAATGAGAGAGCATCTGGAAATGTGCTTCTGTGTCCAGTGCACCAGTGCAAAGGGAGTGTGGGGGAAATGCATCCTGGCTCTTCACATTTCCACTGGAAGTGATAACATGGTGTGGGGCTCAGGTCTCATGGGACTGCGCAAGTCACACAGACGTATCCCGTCATTGAAGAGGGACAGGAAACGCAATCCTTTGAAGAGGGACAGGGCAATGCAGTCCAAATCTGGGACAGTGGAAATGCCAGGTGACCAGCACAATAGGCGACCATCTCTTTCCTGAGAGATCATTTTGGACAGGAAAAAACCCCTCACTTTCTATCCTGGCATTTACTGTATTTTGTACGCCTTTTCCTTCTCTCTTCAACACTACAACTTAGAGGTCTAGGGGTTATGATTCCATTATCCACATAATTATGAAAAAGGTGTCTTTTTAAAAATAAACCTTATTGAGGCACAATTTACATATAATAAAATATACATGAGTTTGGTTTTGGGGAGTTTGTGCCTGTGACCACCACCACAGTGAAGATCTAGGACATTTTCACCATCCAAGAGTCTTTCTAGTGCTTCTTCCCGGTTTATCCATCCTCCGCAGCTTTGGTCTCGGGTCAACTAGAAGCCTGCCTCCTGACACGACTTCATACAAATGAAAGCATATGGCATGTATTCCTTTGTGTCTAGCTTCTTTCATCCAGCACAGTACTTTTGAGATCCATCCGTGTGGTTACAAGTAGCTGTCGTTCATTCTTTTTTATGGCAACGTGCTGTTCCATTGTATGAACACACTACAACTTGATATTAAAAGAAGGTTTCTCTCAACATCTGTGTGAAAATCCTTATGTGGACATATGTTAGCATTTTCTTGAGTAAACACCTAGGAGTGGAACGGCTGGCTTATATTCTACATGGATGTTAACTTTAAAAGAACCAGAGAGTTTCCCATAGTGTTTGTACCATTTGACATTATCACCAAACACATACAGGGGAGAGTTCCATTTGTTCCCCATACATTCTGGCACTAGGCCGTGTCAGACTTTTAAATTTTAGTCATTTAGTGAGTTTGTAGTATCTCTTTATAGTTTTAATGTGAATTTTCCTGATGGCTGATGATAGTGAATATCTTTTCATGTGTTTTTGGACTGAATATCTTCTTTTTGTGAAGTGTCTCCCCAATATTTTGTCCACCACTTTAGAAATTGGTTTGATCATCTTTGTATTTTTTTAAAAAGATTTTATTTATTTGACAGACAGAGATCACAAGTAGGCAGAGAAGCAGGCAGAGAGGAAGGAGGAAGTTGGCTCCAGAGTAGAGAGCCCAATGCGGGGCTGGATCCCAGGACCCTGGGATCATGACCTGAGCCTAAGGCAGAGGCTTTAACCCCCTGAGCCACCCAGGTGCCCCTGATCATCTTCGTATGATTCATATCATATTATTCATACGATCAATTGGATTGATCATCTTCATATCATTTCATCACATCATATCATCATATTATCATATTATCTCACTGTGAGAGTTCTTCATATATATTAGACAGAGGCTTTTGTGAGATATATATTTGCAAATATTTTTTTTCCCATTCTGTGGGGTTTGTCTTTTTATTTCTTGACAGAATGATTTGAAAAGCACACACTTTAAGTCTTGACAAAATCCGTTTCATCAAATACTTAATGGTTTGTGCTTTTCATATCCTAAGAAATTTTTGCCTATACTCAGGTTGTACTGATTTCCTCCATTTTCTTCTAGTAGCTTTACATTTAATTTTTTACACTTAGGTGTATGATCCACTTTGAAGTAATTTTTGTTTACCATGTGGGAAAAAAGTTGAGTTTCATTTTTTTTTTTAACATACAGATCTTTAGTTGTTGGAGTGCAGTTTGTTGAAAAGACTATACATTATTACCATTTTGGTTTTAAATGACCTTAAGATGATCTTTTAAATAAGAGAAAAATTGAATTATCTTAAATGTTGAAAACCAGGGAGGCCTGGGTGTCTCGGTTAAGCAACCATCTTCTGCTCAGGCATGATCCCTGGAATCAAACCCCAAATTGGGCTCCTTGCTCAGTTGGGAGCCTTCTTCTCCCTCTGCCTGCCTCTCCCTCTACTTGTGCTCTTTCTTTCTCATAAATAAATAAATAAAATCTTTTTAAAAATCCACTTTTCTTTAAAAAAAAATTGAAAACCAAATAATATTTTTCATATTTATGCATAACTGTATGTTTGCTGTGTTTTCAGGCCTCTGTGCTCTAAGCTGTCCGTCATTCTTCTACTTCATAGAGAACTTTCATTAACATTTTCTTGTAGTAAAGGTCAGCTGGTGACAACCTCTCTAAGCTTTTGTTTGTTTGAAATAAAAAGTTTTGTTTTGACTTCATTTTGGAAAGATATTTTGTCTGGTTATAACACCTTAGGTGATAAACTTTATTTCTCTTGTTCCTCGAAGTTACCGCTCGACTATGTTCTGGTTTGGGTAGTTTCTGATTAGAAGTCCCTGATAATTTTCCTCTTTGTTCTCTGTGTGAACATTTTTTTATACTAATACTTTCTATTTGTCATTTTTTTCTTTGGCAATTTGATTATTCTCATCCCTTGATGTATTTTTTTGTGCCTTTACCCTTCTTTGGGTTCACTGACCTTACATTTTTAAGTTTATACATTTCTCCAAAATTTGGATTTTTAAAATTGCCATTGTGTATTCAAATACTTTTAATATTTATTCCTCTCCTTCTGGAACTCCAATTACATACATGTTAGACCACTTAATATTGTTGATAATTTTGATAATAAATAAGGCTGTTGACATTAATCAGTCTTTTTTTCTCTTTGTGCTTTGTTTCAGATTTTTTTTTTCTTGGTCTGTCTTCAAATTCACTAATCTTCTCTTTGGTAGTGTTTAATATGCTCTTAATTCTATCCAGTGAAATTATATTTCATATATTGTGTTTCTCATCCCTCAAAGTTCCATTTGGTATACATATGCATTCAGCAATGTCTCTGTACTCTACTTGGTGGGAACTTGAATATTTCCAGCCCTGGGTGAGTTCTGAGAATTATTCAGCTTGCAGCTCCCCAGTGATCGATAGTTCTCTCTCTCTCTCTTTTCTGATCTCCTTTTTTGCCCAGCTTCATGCGTTTTCTCCTTATACATGAGCAGATTAGTATTTAGCTAAAGGCTCAGAGTGTCCCTATGCAGATTTCTGGAGCTCTTTGCATAGTGCCCTCCTTTCCAGTGCTTTGTGCCCCCAAATCTGGCTGCCCTTGGCCTCCATGATCTGTTTGGGTTCCTCCCTCTGGTGAGAAGATTTTCACCAGAAACTGCTCCTAGGTTAACCTGGTGCAATTGGAGGGTTTGCCTTGTTTTCTCTTCTCTATTGAGGGTCGTAGTTCTATATTGCTTGTTGCCTGAAACAGCAATTGTTTCATATAATCTGTTCTGTCTTGTATTTTGTATTTATTATGGGAGCAAGGGACATTTCATAGGAGTTTCTCCTTCATGGATAGAAGTAAAAGTTGAAATTAAGCCATTTGTCCAATCACAGACCAGAAAGAAGTCAGGTAAAAACCCAATCAGTAAAACGTAAATTGGGTATCTGCTTGCTATTAATTTCAGTAAAAAGGATTAGCTGGGGAGTGTGCTCTTATAGTTAGGCTACTTCTCAGAGGTGCCCTGCCAAAGTGAGATTTCATTTATTTTTTCCTTGGGGAGTGAGTGGAGAAAGTATGGGGCAACTCTTCCTTTATTTACAGACTCATTCACTAATTTTATCATTTATTTATCTATTCACTTTTTAAAAAAGATTTATTTATTTATTTGACAGAGAGGGAGAGAGAGACACAGTGAGAGAGGAAACACAAGCAGGGGGAGTGGGAGAGGAAGAAGCAGGCTTCACCACTTAGCAGAAAGCCTGATACAGGGCTCGATTCCAGGACCCCGGGGATCATGACCTGAACTGAAGGCAGACGCTTAACAGCTGAGCCACCCAGGCGCCCCCCATTCATGCTTATCTGTGAAACACTGACTACTTTCCAGGCACTAGGCTTCTCTTCACATTGGGAAAGAAGAAGAAACTCCTAAAGGTTTTTTTTTTTTTTTTTTTTTTTTTTTTTTTGCTATTTTTCCCCTTTCTTCACTCACTCTCCCAAACCTTCAACATGATCTTGTGGGAAGGGCCCAGGTGGTGACATTTTAGGGATGTCTCCCTGGACTCTGGGGGAGCTTCTGAGTGATTAAGGAGAGAAGTTAGGGCCTCTTTCCCTATCAAAACAAATACCAGTACCCTTGGGATGAATCCACACATGAAGCCATTGTCAGCTAAACCTTAGGCAGCTGTTACTGTTTCAGGAGATATTTATTAAGTGTGAACTGGAAGTAAGAATGGAGAACAGCACAGGCCCCTCGGGCAACAGGACAGGATGCGAAGGCAAGGGAATGCTCACGAGAAAAGAGACAGAGAGAGAGCTTTTGCCTCACACCAAGCTGCCTCAGAATCTGACTCTCGCCTTCTTTGGTCTGGGGGGTTATAACAGCAAGAAAGGTGAGGAGTGTTTTGTAGATTTCAGCCCCCCCCCCCCACCTCAACACACTCCTCTTGTCCTCCGAGCCACCTCTCAATCATCCCTGGAAGTAAACTTAATACCACTGAGGAAATGGAAGCTTGGAGAAGGAAAGTCATGGGCTCAAGTCACGCAGCTGGTAAGTGCGTGGCCCGAATCTGAACTCAGTCCATCTGACTCCGGGGCTTCTGATCCTCAATTCCGCTGCGTCATCTTAGCATGCAAAGTCGCTTGCTTTGGCCAGACCATCTCTGCCTCCATTACCCCGGCCATCCATAAAGCTGTTTGCACGGGCAGCCCCTCTACAAAGCACTGCGTTTTGTGCCGAAGGTCATCCGGGCTCTCGCATGTCCTCCAGATGTTTGTGGCCCATCTTGGGAATGAGTTCTTCCCCTGCGTGGCTGGTGGGTTGGAATGGAAGTAAAAAGCAGGACTGGCCAACAACTGCCCGGGAGACCAAGAGATGACAAACAAAAGGACACAAAGATGTTCTCCTCTTAAAGCTCTGTGCTCCATCTGTGCAACTAAACTGGGCAGAAAGTACTTTCGAGGAGAAGCAGGAACAAAGTGATAGCCGAGCCCCGGGCTTGCTGCTGCTGAACAAAACACAGTATATTTGCAGGGCGAGGTTGCAAGGCTGTTTCTAAGAGAGGCCCCGGCAGACCTTAGATGGAGGCTACGTGGGCTAATGAAATAAATGCGCTTCCTGCTTCCCCATGATTTATCTTTCTCAGCCTGCACTCCATAGTAATTCAATAAAGCTGCAATGGCAGGAATGTCTGGCAGATTTTTCGAGAATATGATCCTTGGCTCATGGCGGTGATTCAAGTTCAGTTCGGACGGGGACAGAAAGGGACTCCCGAAGTGAGCTTCGTTTTTCTCTTTCAGCCTCTCCTGGGGCAGCACAGCCTGCTTCTTCTCACTTTATTCATGTCAAAGTAGCAGGTTATGTCCTGAAGGCTTCCTGAAGATGATGGTCTATTGGAAAACGAGGAGGTTTTCTCTGGCCCCCAATCACGGTCCTTAAAATTTGCAAGTTTATCCTTCAGTTCGTGATTTTCCTTTTCCTCTTGATGTAACCAGAGACTTTAGCTCTGTCCCCCGAGTAATACTGGGATCGCTCCTCACAGCCATGTCCCTGTTAGGGCTACAGGGGCTGCTTGAAACCTTGTCCTTGTCTGCGTGTGTGGAGGGGGTGGGGTGGGAGGCAGGCAGAGAGACTGTCAGAGGGAGGGAGAGAGAGAGGATGGAGACAGAGAGACAATGAAGGAGAGGGAGAGACCGAGAGAAATAGAGAGAGGGAGAGAGAGAGGTTTGCAAACAAGCTTTGCAAAGTGGGCCTATGTGGTCGATCTCCCCGCGAAGCCCACACGGCAAACGCTGATTCTTTTTTGCTTGCAAATCACCTTTTAGTGGAATCATCCTAATAAACACGAGGCAAATCGACTCCCCTTTAAGACTGATAAGGTAATGAGTCATCTTCATGTTTTCTGCTCTAGGCTCTGAGTCTAGTGAGAAACCAACCCAGGTGTTAGCTTTATTATTAGCTTTATTCCTGATAAAGCAATATTAGAGACTATGGCTTGGATCCCAGGCCATATGGGGCTTTACTGCTCTTTCTCTTCTCAAGCAAAGCCGAGAGGGGAGGAGAGGCTGGATGAACCCAGCCTCCGCCGTGCAGTGTGAATCGCTGGGACCAATGGAAGGAACTGGAATTCCTGTGGGTAGCTGGTGAGCCCAAGAGTCACACAAAATGGAGTGAGCTTGTCTTATGCCCCTTTTCTGGTCTTACTGGCCAGGTAATCATAGTGCACCATAGGAGAGAGGAATAAAGAGAAAGCCAGGATGTGCCCCTCTTAAAAATATTCCCTCCTGTGGATGAGGAAGGTCATTCCCTCTCCTTTGTCAAAACAGCAGCAGAAAGTGCTCTCCTGGCACCATCATTAATTGGGGTCTCCCTCTGCCTCAGACATGCTACTGAGCACTTTATAAAAGGGATCTCATTGAATTTTCATGAAAACCTGATGAAATAACACCATAAGAGCTAACACTTATTTAGTGTTTGTGCCAGCAAATGTTCTAAGCCCTTGGCATATATTCATTCATTCCTCACCAGCAGGGTTCTGGCATGAAATAGGAGAACTTGGGGAGATTTTAATAAAAGGACAATTTCCAAAGGGATGGGTAGGGAGTAGGCAGATGCCCGGGAGCCGCGGTACCCGGGGGCGGTGGGGAAGGGGCGAGGATGGGGCGGGTCCTGGGCTCCAAGGGCACAGCGGTGTCAGGATGGCCTCCTGGACAAGAGGTGTCACCAGGTGAAGCGGCCGCCCAGAGGTGACCAGGGGCAAATGTTGTCTCCCATGCAGTTTTTCAAGCCCTGCTTGGCCATGGACAAACAGGCCTTCTCGGGGCCAGAACACTTCTGTCTTGAGAGATAAGGACCTGATACAGCCTGTGCCAGGTTATCACCTTGTGTGGGAATATCTTCCCTGGTTTCAGGCATGACGGATACTCCTGTCCAAAGCATGTGTGTCCTGTGGCACTTGGCCAATCCCACTGTTATTCTCCGTCCTTCGCAGGGAGGGGACCGTTTTCTTCTGCTGGGGCACAGAGGGGTACATGGAGGCCAGTTTCCCAGTATCAGCTTCTGGGAGAGACCTACTGGCCCCGAGGGACCCGTGCCCACTATGGAAGCTGACCTTTTCTGTCTCTTCTCTTCGTGTCGTGTTCTTCTTTGCAATTCTGATACCAAGATGCGGTGGGCGGAAGTGTTTCGAGTCCTTGCTGGGATTGGAGTTGGTGCATGATATTTTGCAGGGGGGAGGAGGCGGGAGGAGGAGGAGACTTGGAGATGACAACATTGGCCCACTCCTCTCCCTTCCTCTGATCTGCTGGTGGGCCCCTCAGTTGAGCTGGAGCCAGAAGGCAGAGATATGCCTTGGCCTAGTTGACACAGGTCACTTGAGCAGGTGGGCCCAGCGCAGGTGAAACAAAGTGGAGAGTAGACCTGGAGGGCAAATGGGAGGTACCCGGCAGAGGCATAGGCTCTTTTTGTCCCCATTTTCCAGACAAGGAGACCAAGGCTCAGAGATTTTGGATTGATAACAAGCCCAACATGATATCCGTAAGAAGTGGCATAGACAGACGGCAACTCATTCCTCTCACTATAAAGCTCACAATTACCAGTCATTCTGGCCCTGGGGCCTCTGGCTGCAGCTCCTTACCTCTGCCAAGAGACCCACAGGCCTGCGCGCTAGACTGGAGGATGGGGACTGACATCGACTGGGTTTCTGCTTTGTTCCAGGGTGCGAGGCAGGTACTCGCCACAGGCCTGTTGAAACAGGTATCACCGATTCCATCCCGCGTGTGAAGAAGCTCAGTTTCAGGGAGGTTAAGTAACTTGCTCAAAGTCACATAGCTGGTTAGGTAAGATACTAACCCGGGTCTGTCGGATTCCAGCGTCCACGATCTTTGCATTGTATCATGGGGCAGGAGCATGCAGAGGGAGAGGAAGGAGGAAGGAGAGCCCGATGAAGAAGTGGCTGTCGTGCGGGACGCTTCGAGAAGGTGGGCAGGAATGGAGAAGAATTCAGGTGCTGACAACCCTCTCGGGCCTGGGAAGCATAAAGCGTGTGGGCAGGAATCCCGGAGTGCCATCTGGAGTGCCATAAAGTCCCAAAGCAGCATTTATTCCTACAAAATCAGGAGCGCAGGCCCGTGCTGGGATGCAGCTTCCCAGGGAAGCAGACGAGCGAGGGCTCTGGGAAGAGGCCTGCATGCGCGGCGCTGCCGCAGATGGGAGCCTCAAGTCCCACGTCGTTGGCACAGGGGCCCCCCACAGCATCTGCCTTTGCAGCGTTGTCATATGTTTGAGCCGCTTTCCTCCTTCCTGCCTCGACTGCACTTTCTCCTGCTTCCTCCTCCCTCCCTGCTCTCTTTCCACTCTTTCTTGCTTTAGCTTTGGTGTTCTCAGGTTTCCCAGGCACCTCCCAGGGCTCGGGGAGGCATTTTTCACATTGATATACTTCAGGTCTCTCCAGTTCCTTGCATTCAAATCAAAATCACTTCTTCCCACTCAGCGAACCTGCTCTGAGTTCTTGTTGGGTTCCCCTTTTGCTTAATGGCCCTGGTTGAGCACAGGATAGAAACCCAGGGAGAGCCAGTCCTGCTTCCTGCCTCTCCTCCCCCTCCCCCTCTCTGTCTCCACACTGCCACCACCTTCGTTTCTACCTTCATCTTCTTTCTTGGGAGATGATCTCCCCAACTGCTGTACCCCTTCTCCCCTCTCTCCTACAACGCTGCCTTGGGAGGGAGTTGTCTTTCGAGAACACAGATCAGACCTCACTTCCGAACATCTCCTAGTTGACATCAACAGTCTTAGCAAGGAGGGGAATTTGACACCTTGCAAAGTGGGCTTTGGGAAAGAGGGTATGGTGGACACACTAGGGGCCCCCACCATGAGATTCCGACTGGGACATGTGATTTAGGTGAGAATCAGTTGACTTTAAGACAGGGAGATGATTCTGGACCACCCAAGTGGGTCTGGGGGTGATCACATGAACCCTTCCCAGCAGCCGAGGAAGTCTAAGGGAAAGCCACGGAAATGTGAAGTAGGAGATGGATTCAGTGGCCGCCATGGCTGGCTCGAGGATGGAGGGGGCCACAGATCAAGGAAATGGGAATCCCAGGCCTACAGCTGCAAGGAACTGTGTTCTGTCAACACTGCGAATGAGCTCGGAAGTGGGTTCTTCCCTAGAGCTTCTAGAAAGGAATGCAGCTCTGTCAGCACCTTGCCTACCGCCTTGTGAGCCCCTGAGCAGAGAGGTCAGCCACGTCAAGCCAGACGTCGGGATGACGGAGCTGTGAGACAGCAAATGGGTGCTGTGTTAAGCCCCTCAATTTGTGGTCCTTTGCTCTGGCAGCCCTAGCAAAGTCATGCAAACAGGAGGCCAGTTCCCAGGGAAAGGAGCGCACCCAGCCCACCTGCTGCTGACCAGGCTCTGTGGCCAGTCCTTCCCACTGTTGGGCCAGACCAAGCAGCTGAAAGGGGCTCCAGTTGATCTCAGCAGAAAAGGAATTTATGAAATAATATGAAGCAACTCCCCAGAATCTCCAGAAAGTCTGGGAAATAAGACTTGGCAAGCTAAAGGCTTGGGGATATAAAGGAAGCAAGTAGTCAGACCTCAGCCAAAATTGGATCCCAGGTCAGACCTCTGGCCATAGGGCACTGCTGCCCTAGGAAATGAGATGGCCCAGGTCAGAACAGACAAAGCAAACCCCTCCCTTACCCTACTTCTGGGGATCCTTATTCTGAGATTTGAAATCCTGTGCAGATGTGTCTGCTTGGTCTGACCTGGGTCATAGACTTAGAAGTTTCAGGTGCTGGGAAGCCAAAAATGACCCACAAGGAATGATAAATCATCCAATGTCCTCTCATTGAATCCACCTAATGACCCAGCAGGGGGCTCTTATTATCCCCATTCAGTAGGGGAGGAACTGAGTCTCATTGGGGAGATAAAGCTCCTTGAATTCAGCTCACCTGAGTCTTGAGCTCATCACATGGGATGTCTTTAGAGACTTCAGCTGGGTGAAAGTCAAGGTTCAGATCCCCTTTGAAGGAAAGGGGAGCTAGGTGGACTCTGTTTCGCCCTTGGCTCAGAGGACTCTGGGGAGAAGGATGGAATGGGGTCCTGACCTGTTTGCTTGTGCAGCCCAGGCATGGCAGAACTTGATTTTCCATATTTGGTGAAATAGGCCTTCTAACGTCTACTCTGAATCGGTCCCCTTTTTGTTACTATTCATTGTGTGACATAGGTCTGCCCTCTGTCAACCCCACACGTAGGCAAGGGATGTCTGAGCCCTTCTGGTGAGACCGCCATGGGGAGGTCTCACTATTCTCTCCGCCCCACACACCACGCCAGAT